>NC_088246.1:85041602-85666602 GCF_036013445.1 Caloenas nicobarica | reverse complement strand
TTTCTTTTTCTGCTGATATTTAGCAGACATGGCAAGCAATCAACATCTTCAGCATTGCTTCAGTTGTACACTTCCTTTCTTCTGAGCCTGAATAACTAGTGTGTGACACGGTTTGAATTTTTTTACCACATTATCTCCAAGCACTTAAGACTATTTGATGTATTTTATATAATTACATTTAACACAGAACAGACTGAGGCAAATATCGTGGAAAAATGCATTCTTTTGTAAGGCTACATTCTTGATCTCTTAAAAATTCTGGTTGCACATAGGATCAAACATGTGAAAGATATTTTAATGAAATAAATAGAACAGAAACCTTACTCTTCAGGAACCAGATGCCATTTTTATCTATTATTGTTAAAACAGTATCGGGAAGATATACTAAACAAAATCTCAAAGCTTTTGTGGTATTTAGTTGACTTTTAAGGAGACTATAACACTTTTTGTGACAACATGCAGCACATACACGGTTGCAATATTCAGTATTGATGCATTTTAACTGGTGAATTAGGGCATAAGACATAAGTTTCATAAAGAGATATTGCTCTTACTGGAAGAACGTATGCAAATGGAGAGCCTTGAAATATGCTCTTCTAAATCTACTACTTTTTCTCTTATAGAATATTATATTTGTAAAATGTATTATTTTAAATCTTAGCAACAGGGAATATTAAATTTTATTATATGGAGTATTTTGATATTGACACTAAAGCATGCATTAAAAATAGCAAATAATAATTATTACTTTTCTACATTTGTTATCTTTTGTAATTCACTGCACCAATAATTTCCTGTACAACTTGTTGATATACTTCTGTGTCAAGAGTTCCAGTAGTTTAAATTTATCTTTGCTGTCAGTAAGTTGTGGTCTGAGGTTACACTTGCATACAAGCTTACTTCCTGCATAACATAAAGTATTCCTCGCCTTCTGTTTACACAGGAAATATTCTAATAAGCAGTGGCATTTTCAAAGGTAGTATTTTGACTTGCTTTATTATAGTGTTACGAGATACTTTGTGATAATTATAAAGGTGTTTTACCTTGTAGTGACAACAGAGCTGATATATTAAAGTGACCTCCAAGAAATAATAACTAAGCACAAATACTTATCAAAATATTTTTTCTGTAGTGGGAAAAATTATTAGCAGTTTTAGGCTTTAAAATAAAAGACATAAGACACATAATGGTTTAAGAATATTGGTTTCATTCAATGCTCATAAAAAATTCAACATGTGTTTATTGGTACAAAAAGTGGTTTGCATCCTATGTGCAATTTTTAAGTATACTTTTCTCAGTATAGGACAGAGGATGAGGTAAGATAAGGAAAGGTTCCTAACATCTTCTGAACATCAAATAACTGTACATCATTATAAATGTATGACAGTTCCCAGGTGCTTAAAAGATAGTGTTGAAGACTATAGATATTAGTACAGCATTATTACCAAAGTAGATTAAACAGATAAACAATGAAAAATATTACTCAGCAAATATTCCAAAATGGATAAAAGCTCAGTCTTCACTTTATCTGCTTTCTCTCATGAGTCTTGACCTTGGGTTAATACATTCTTGGTACAAAAATAAAGAATTAAAAATTGCATTCATTTAAAGTGTTATGTATATATTAAATGGCTTTAGACAGGCAAGAAAATCTGATTGAGCAGCAGCACCTCTAATAAGGGAACTGGTCTTTTCTCTCACTATAAAATCTCATATTTGGACATTTTGTCTTCAGCCTTTCAGCCTAAAGTTTTTTAAGCCTAAGATTACTTCATGCAGTCTCTGGACTGCATTTTTGCATGAGATTTTCCAATCTGAATCACCTGAGATAAACTGAAAAGAAGAACAAATTCTTCTGTAATATTTGAAAAGAATGAAAATGCACTGAAATTTGGAAAGTGTATTCACTTTACTGAGAGAGAGTTTTCTGTGTGTTGAAAGGAAAACCAGTTTGGCTATGAGGAAAGGCTTAGTGAGGAGTCCTCATGGAAAACTGATAAGGAATATGGGTAGGTGGAACTGGGATTTGGGACAAGAAGCGGCTGGGACAGCAGTTTGGAGGGCAACCTGGAACAATGACCTCAGGAAAAAGCTAGACAGAAATCTATCCCAATAAGGGAATATATCAATAGTGCATCAAATTAACTTTGTGCTTTCCAAATCTCACTATTGCATCTTATCAACAAAAAGGCAATCCACTACTAAGGTCTCTCATTTCTCTGAAGTGGTTTTCCAAGCAGAGTTAAAACAAATGCTGCTACAAATTCTCTTCCTTGGTCAAGTGGGGTGTTGGCTTTAGAGTATCTGTCCCTGGTTATACCCAGGTGGATTGTACTAGGTTATCACCTGGTTTAATGCAGTTTGAATTTTCTTCTTAAAAATAAAGGATTAATGAACAAAAACTTGCTTCTGATTTTGTAGGCCAAGCATTCGAAGGTTGCTAAAAATAAAAGTGTTAGTTGCCTGTGTGCTCTTACTTCATTATTCCTAATATATAATATCTATGTTTGTCGTATTATATCAAACTGTGTCCTATAGAACTGCAATGAGTTCTGCATCTGCTCTGGGGAAGGCTTGTTTTAAAGCCACTGCCTCACTTTTTGTAGCAATTAGAAAGCATACAGGAAAAGAAACATGAGCCAGTGGTTAAGCCAGTCAGGTGTTTTCCTGGGAGTGAGTATCCAGTTGTGTTCTTGTCAATACCAAAGATGGCATGAATTCAAGAAAAATAGCTTACAGGTAGTCACTTGGTGAGGTGCTTGGTTTTGGCTGCTTAAGGTAGATACTGGGTAACAGATGCTGCAGCTGAGGTCAGTGGGCACTGTGCTTTGAATATGAAGTACTGAATGGTCTAATGATTCTGAAGAAGAATCGGTTTTACACAGGCACACTGGGTAAGCAATGTTGTGAATACTGCTACTGGAAATAGAGAACAGAGATTTTCATAAGCCTTTATTTTACATGCATGCTGTAAAACTAAGTTAAAATCTGTAAAACACTTAGGTGTTTCATGGTGAGTATATGAAGTATTTGGTTCTACCATGTACCCTCACTGCCAAGAAAAAGATGGGGAAAAAAAAAAAAGGAGGGGGTGATTGATTTGCCTGGTGTGTAACTAAAGATATAAGAAAATGAAGGAGTCTATTTAAACTGATAACCCCTGGAGTAATGAGAACTTAAAAATCTAAGGATCTCTACTAAACTTCACTGCTGTGCTTTTTATTTTTATCAGCAGCGAAAGATATTTTGCTTGCCTATTGAAGCTGAAGTAACAGACTTCTTTCAGCAGGTCACTATGAGAGATCAGGTTTTACAGGACTTGCTATAATTCACAGCCTGATTTTAAAAATTGGACAGTTTTAATGTTCGTGCAGTGGATACCACAGCCTTGAAAAGAGTTTAGCTGTTCTTTTTTGATAATATAATTTAGTGTTATGATATGATACTCTCTTTTTTATGTTTATTTTAAAGTTACCTCAAGACACCTGATGGAACAGTTTCCACTATACTTTACCTAAACCTTAGAAGATGTTATATGCTAGATATAATAAAAATCCAACATTGCTCCTATTTTCCATCTTCATAACTTCACAAGTTATAACCCATATAACTGATTCTTATTCTTTTAAATTATTGAGAAGTTTAGACTATCTTTAGCCTGTGTTCGCATCTCATGTTATTGAACTATTTGGTATATGGCTTCTTATAGAACTTGCTTAGCATAACTCATTTAGTATAAGTAACTAAGTCTGTTCAGGCCACAAGACGTGAACCTCTGAACTTTCTGCCTAGTTAAGAAGGGCCCCAGCCAGAAGATAAGTGAGCTTTTGATTGTCAGTGGGAGCTATATCCCTAAAGATAAGTAAAATAATGGAATGCCACATCTAAAGAAGAAAAGAAACAGAAGAATATGAGAACTTACCAGTGTTTTAGTCAAGAACTTTCTACAACCTCCCATGTGCAGGTGCAAAATAGCAGCTGATGGACAGTGCCAAGACTGATGCTCAGGCTGACCAGCGAAAGACAATCACTCGCAGAAACAAGAAATGAAGGGATCCAATGAAGAACGGGGAGACCTCACACTAATTTTACAATTGGCCTAAACTGGCATGTCAGGGGTGGGAAACTTATATTGTAAGGGTATATTTGCCCAGGGTTTTCTTCGCTTGGGGTGCCTCTTCAGAGGTACCCAGCTTGAGTTGCTCTTTAGCACTGTGTCTTTCAAATAAATTATTTAAGAGGAATTTCTGGAATTTATGCCTGACACTGCTTGAGGATACCTAGAACAAAGAAACTTCCTGAAATAATTTCAAAAGTAAACTCAAAATACAACAGGAGGCAGTATGAAATGTGAGGATTTTTTTAATGTAGTAATGATGTGCCTCTTCAGATAACTGTCTTGTACACAAAATAATTCAGAACAGTTTTAAGAGGGAAGGATATACATATTTTTATAACATAAATCTCCCAGACTTGTTAGGTAGTGGACATGAGGTTATTGAGTTAATACTTGACTCAAACTGTACTAATTAAAGATAATTGCTTTCTCAAAAAGTGATTTCATGATTTATGAGCATAAATTTGGAAGCTTCAGTTTCTTCAGTAGGAACAGAATATTAATGACATTTAATAATCACTTTTTAAAATTTCAGGCTAAAAGTTTTCATGCTAAGTCCTATAAACTTTCCTTATTTTTCTGCTGTGAAAACATTCCTATATTTATGTTATCTCATGTGGACAGTCTAAGGAGAGATTATATCTTGCACAAGGCTGCCTATATATTCCTTCGATTCGACATTACAGCTAAAGCTCAGATTAAAACCTCAGTTGCTAATCTTATAAAGTAGGTCGTTCCTTCTGGAATTTATGCCTCGCTACTTTGTCTACATCACAGCAGCCAACTTTCTGCTGGGGGCTTAGCATAAGTATGAGGTTTGAATTAGAGGTAAAGTGAAAGTACAGCACTGATCCCTCTCATGGCCATGTGAATACTGTATGTAGCTGTTGTCATTATCTAGCTCTGCGGAAAAATAAGTAATTATTTCCAGGACTGTCAATCTAACCTGTATCCTAGGTATTAAGTATGCTATGTTGAGGTCTTGAATCCATTTGTGTAGCTGCTTTAATGCCCACCAGCTACTCTATCTAACTTAAATATAGAGGCTAAGACATCTAGTTTATGTGAAAGAGTTGTTCCAGACTCTACTGAAGGCTAAACTTACCAATGATTCCTCTTTTTATCACATGTGTGTTCTGGAGCTTATTTGCAATAGGCATCTCTAGAATGAAAGAGAGGGCATATGTATGCTAGAGATGCAGACAGCTAAAACTGGTTCAGTTTTCAAAATTTGTAATCAAATATATTCTTTTCAAAGACTGTTAAGCAATACATTTTAAAAGCAATGTGTTTTAGAGTACTATGGAGATGTTTTCTCAAAACTGCAAAGGAAATGTGTATATGAAGATTAAGAAAATTGGAAAGCAGAAGAATTGAAAGCTAAGGTAGGATAGAGAAGAATAAAATAAAATAATAAAATGGGTTAACATGAAAGTCATGGTCTACGTCAACGTCAGTGACAATGTTTAGATGTTCAGTTTGACTTGAACTTTGATTTTTATTTAGAATTTCTTCTACGATGTGGGCTTGATATTTTGAAAGATTTGGACAGGCTTTGCTTTGGCTACAATAGTGATGTAAAATAGTCTAATATCCATTACTTATGTTATTTAAACATTTCACTTGACCTCCATTCCAGTTCTAGTGCAACTAAAATTCAAGCTGGGTAAGTTCAGAGTTCTTAAGAAATGCTCATTTCTTCTAGATGTTGGGATTTGGAGGAAAGACAGAAGAAAGCAAGAAGCTTAAATATGAAACTTGTATTTTGTTTTCCTGCAATTTTTCCATTGTAAGAGTGTAATGTCATGCATCCAAGGAAGAAACTTTTTGAAGACTCATTCTCTCTCTTTGAGGAAGAAAATCCTTGGAAAGGTATTTCTTTCTTTTCACATCTAGAACTTCTGATGCAGAGGTATTGCCAGTTGCCAAACATTTTTGAAGCAACAGCTTTCTGCAAAGTCAAATATGGGCACTTTATGAATAGGAGCTTCAGGGGACTGTACTCTCAAGGTCAAGTAGCCCTGTGAGGGTAGTAGTTGTCAATGTTAACAGATAAAATTGATCATATTACAGTATCAAAAGGCAAGAAACAAGCTGTAAAGTTCTGGTGAAGCTTATCATTGTGGTGATAAATATAATTATCATCTATCATGAATCAGTGAAATACTACAAAGAGTGTGACAAAATGAAATGTTGCTAGGCAAGTCCCATGCTAGATCTTTGCACATTTTAATTTATTTTCCTACCCATTCAGCTACACAATAAGTTTTTTTGCATTCTAAGTATTTAAGTGGAGAAATATTTCAGTCAGCCTAATCTTAGGCACAGTTTTACAGAACATCTCTCTATGCTTTGCTGTTGATGCTGCATGAGGGAGCTGGAGTGCAAATCTTAGGAGGAACAGCTGAGGGAACTGAGGCTGTTCAGCCTGGAGAAAAGGAGGCTGAGGGGAGACCTTATCTCTCTCTACAACTACCTGAAAGAAGGTTGTGACATGGAGGGTTTTGATCTCTTTTCCCAAGTAGCAAGTGATAGGACAAGACGAAATGGCCTTAAGTTGTGCCAGGGGAGGTTTAGATTGAATATTAGGAAAAACTTCTTCACTGAAGGGGTTGTCAGGCATTGGAACAGGCTGCCCAGGGAAGTGGTTGAGTGAGTATACCTGGAGGTATTTAAAAGATGTGTAGATATGGTCCTTAAGGACACGGTTTAGTGCTGGACTTGGCAGTGTTAGGGTTATGGTTAGACTCAATGATCTTAAGGGTCTTTTCCAACCTAGATGACTCTATGATTTGTTGAATATATCAGACTATGTGGAAAATAAAGTGTGCTTTCCTAGGACTGTTGAATCTGACGTTTGGCAGACAGACTAGATTCAAACAAGACCAGCTCATTCAAAGGCCAGATGCTTTCTTTTTTAGAGAGCAATTCAGAAGTATTGTTACCACATCTTGATTTAAACATGTAGTTTGTCATATTTTCTATCACTGAGGCTCTACATGAGAGCAAGGCATTGTATGTAAAAAAATACTCATCACTGTAGAGCAATCCTGATAGAAAAGGAGTTTTAAAATGATCACTCCTTAGTGTTTTGGAAAGCTGCATAAAGGCACCTGGTAAAACCTAGAGATATTTGTGACAGAGAAGATAACATGTAACATTTGCTGTGTAGACGATAAAGACAAATATAGATCACATTTTACAGCTCTAGTAAATAAATAATTTATTTGAGTGAAAACCATGAATCCAGAAAGTTATTACGAAAAGCAATTCATATATGATTAAGAGCAAGAAATTCAATTTCATCAGTATATTTTACACCTTTGGATATACTATGAAGCAGTTTTTCAGACTTGAAAGGTCAGATTTCGTATTTTGTGACCATTTGTATACTACAGCTTCCTTAAATACCTCTCAAAGAGTTGCCGTTTCTTCTTACATTTTACAACATTTCTGCTCTTAATTTCAAAGGATTTTCTTAATGTTGAAAAGTATCAGCTGTTTATTCTTGCTTGCTAAATTAAATCTTCATTTGGAGTGTCCACTTCAGCTGAAGGAATACATTTTCTTGTCTGAATTATTTCTGAGAAAAAGCAGTCAGTGCACTCCAGTGGTTCTTCAGTACTTCAGTGAATCTTTGGCAGTTTTAGAGGAAGAGATAAAACCTGTGTCTCCACATTCCTTTCTAATGAAGCTGTGTCCAGAGCCCTCACATTTTTTATATACCCTAGGTGACATCATTCCTCATCTCCCTTTCCAAGTAACCCCAGTGCTGAAGCCTGCCTAGTAGTAAGTCTTTGACCTCACACTGCATTTGAGGAAAGTTTGTTGTGAGAATATGCGAAAAGCACAAGCAGAGTATCTGGTACAAAAACCATCTCCTTTTTAGGACTTCACTCAACATTAAATTCACTCACAAGGGACATGCAATGAACTTTTAAAATCTAGTTAAACACGTTTTGGTGATTTCCTATTCTGGGCTCAACACAAGAGCTAACACTCTCTGAATTTGATCTAAATCAGAAAGACAAAAAACAGAAGCACATTAATTTTGCTCACCTTCTCAAAGATCCTTTCCTGGGGTCATCAGGTCGTATCTTTATTTCTCACTCACCAGATTGCTCAGTGTAATAGTAGTTACATAGTGGATTTTCCTTCAGAAGGAATCTCGGGCCATCTTCAACAACGGTTGAGCAAACTTATTTTCAATTTAATGAGCAGCCTGGCTTCTTACAGCCTTCTAAAAGCCACTTTTTGAACTCAGGCCCCATGGCATATCACAGCCTGATTGTCAAAACACTTAACAGAAATGCTCTTCTGTGTAGATTTCAGAGGGAGAAGCTAGCATTCAGTCAGTTCTCCCAAAAAGGCTCTTAGATATTAAGCAATTTTTCTTACTCTACTCTACTGTTAATTTGCCTAAAAGATGTAGAGTTTTGCAGAGCTCTAGTTTGTATTTTGTCTGTGTGATTGTACCCTTTCAAGATGTCCTCCTAAAGTTATGAAAGCTGTCACTGCTGACTGGAAACTATTCTGCTTTGAGAAAAAATGGAATACACTGTAGACTAGCTTTTTTTTATAACTTCCATGGCTCTAAATCTAAACATCATTAAATTCAAAGCTGTCATTCAATGTATAATTGAATTTAGCTCACTTAGTTTGAAAACCAGACAAAATAAGGAAGATTTTTTAAAAAATCTACAAACATGATTAAATTTCATGTGTAATTATAGACAAAATCTGAGTATGAACACAGATATCTGAAGAGAATCTAATCAGAATTACATTTCTTAACCATTTTGACAGAATTATAAAAGTTCGTTTGAAGTTCATCACACTCTGCCTGTTGTTTCCTCCCTTCTAAAAAGTGATTAAGTTCTATGCCAAATAGTCCAAACAAAAGTGAATATTTATTCACTTTAGTTTTATTCATTTTGCTTAATAGTATTCTTTCAACAGAAAAGTGAACAGTTTTGACAGAGGTCGGTTTAGTTTATTAATGTTGCTGAAATTGTGATGGTAGTGGTGCTGGGGTCTCTGTCTCATTCTAAATTTCGGCAAAGTTCAAATTTTATGCACTGAGTTAATTTGGCTTCTTCTTGCTATGTACTAAGAACAACTTTTTAATGCAGTAGGTAAAACAATTACATTATTGATACAGGCATTACTTTCATCAAGCTCCATTTGATATCCGAAATTTCACCTCAAAACTGTATGCAACTAAAGTTCTACTTGTTTAATGACGAAGAGTAAACTTAATCACAGCACTAGTTCTCATCTTTGATATATGGATGGATATATTGCCAAAGATCATAAATGTTTGACATTTCACAATCTTTTAAATATCATGGCGTTGCTTTGAAAGTCCTCAAGGAGACAAGTTTTTCCCATTGTGGAATGCACCTCCTAACTTCACTGTTCTGAGCCATTTGTTCAATTTTTTTTATATCTAGTATGCCAATATATGTCTGTCTTTTTTAGCAGAAAGACTAAATAAAAAAAAAAAAAATGTTTGTTCATGAACATTCCCGGTTTATATAGTTATACCCATATATGTGCATATACTACCCCTGTGGATCCTCATAGCTAGAATGCAACATTGCAGTAAGTTATGCATATTTTTCCATAAAATCCATTAGACACAATGACTACAATAAATATCTGATTTTGTTAGTACATCTCATAAAATAATAAAATATAAAATGTATTTATGTCACAATTTTGAGTATCCCGTCAGCACTCAAAACACTGTTAGGAAGAATGGATTTCTTAGGGCTAATCCTGAATCTATCTATATCCTTAAACAAAGTCTACATAAAGGTATATTGAAAACTTGCTTTGTATGACTGATGTATTTCAACAGTTCAGTCTCACTGATGGGTATTTGCATACCTACTTGGGCAAACATTTCTAAAATGAGATTGTTCTTTCTATTTTGGATTGGGTCTTCAAGTTTTTGTTTATTTATTTTTATAAACAAAACCTATTCTGCAAGACGAGCTGCATAGAAAATGTCTTTCATCATGGCCACTAAAATTACAGGGATTTGGGCCAGAATATGGAAGCTAGTGAAGAGAGATGCATTTCTAGCTAAGGCTGCAAACATGGTGTTTTTTTCCTTTAACAAACACAGAACTATCTTTGCTCAGTTAATCATCTTTCTGCAAATCAATGACACATTTTTGGTCAGAAAAACAATAGCACTGTTGCAGGGCTGAATGCTGGTTTTGATACAAAGCAATCTTGAGAAGGAAGGACCCTTGAGATTCAATAGATATCAAAAACTGCTGTGTGAACTTTGAGAGCTCAGTTCTAAGTATAAGAAATCATATTTGACATCAGTAAAGACAGAAATCTCTGCTAAAGTAGACAAAATCTCTTAAATATTGTATCACTGAAGTTGCATCACAGAACAAAGAGAGTTAAAAAGGGCAGTGATGATCAAGTTACTTTTTTAAACTTTTAAACTGTAGTTTCAATTTATTTGTATTTAAAATATATTTGTCTACACAAGCAGAAATGATGTAGAGCATTAATTTATCCTCTTGATGAACTGAAAATGGACCTTCTATGTTATCAAATACTAACTAGGGAAGAATTTTAAGGAAGCTGTCCATTAAGGTCAGATAAGCAATATATTAAATTAAGCAGTGTTTAAGGCTTCAAAAGGGTTTTAGGAAAAGAGTTTCATTGTCCATCCTTCTTTGACACAAGAATTTGCACTTGAGAATGCTGCACCTAGTTAGGTGTTTCCAAGATCAATATCTTAATTTTGATTTTTCTTTTCATTTTGCTAAAATGTAAAGTTCTATAAAACTGCATCAGTACTGGTACTTGTAAACTTGGTTTCAGTATTGCCAGTTCTATCATCTAAATCTGGTTTTAAAATCACATTTAGAACTTCTAAATAACATATCTAGTGTAGATTACATTATTAAATTATCACAAATCACTAAACATTTTCATTATTGCATTGCTTGCCTTTAAAAATTCAAGATTAGTGCTAAGCATTCCAGATATTCGTATGTCTATAAATGGCTATTTTATGCCAAGACTTTCTCCATTGATAGTAAATATCTGAATAATGTTTCTTTGAAGAATGCAAACTAAGAAAACAATGCTATATTGTCAGCATAGGCACTATTACATTATTAATAAGACATATGTTTAGGTTCTGCCTACAACACTACAGAGGAGTCTATCTTTGACTAAATCTGGTTTAGAGCATTGCAAAGCTGTAGTGGTATACCTAGCCTTAATTTTCAGCATCTAAATGAATTCTATCTGGGGGAAACTCTTAAATGTAGGACACATCAGCAAAGGCTGGTGTACCAGCATCTGATTTCAGAATGCTTCATATATGTAGATACTACAATGTGTGCTTGTGCAGACATATAATATGCCAAGAAGCTACAGGCTGTGAAACTTTTCATGAAGAGTACAGTGCAGAACACATGAAGCAAGTAGCTTTCAAAATCTGGTCATTCCATTACAGTTCCTTTTTATTTAAATATTCAGTTTAAGACTTTTCTAATGTTTTGTAAGAGTTGATTGAATTTAACTGCTGGATATAACACATTTGGAGGCTATTTTTATTAGATTTTTTAGTTTACAATAAGGTGTAGCAAAGGCAAAAATACCATTTTGTAATATTTAATACAGGTGAACAATTGAACTTAAGCCAGGCTTGCTTAGTGATACAGCAGGTAGACTACTGACTCAATTAAAAAGAAGTGCATGGGCTGTCACCTATTTACATCTCATGTTTCCGTAACAATTGTGCTGGGCATAAGTAATAAGTCCTGTCACAGATTGCCTCTCCTCTCCAGTAAGGTATGAGAAAGCTTATTCAGACAAATAAACTAGATAAGCAGGTCAGGCTCTGATAATTGAAGAGAGATTGATATACTTAGAGGCCTAAAAGCAACTCAGAATCATAGTCATGAGCCATTTGTTGTTTGGATAAAGTTGTTAGAGCTGCATTTTTTTTGCATAGAACTACAATGAATCTTTAAAGTTCTTTGAGTGTGGATGTAGTATTTTAAATTATTTTTACTTTATGGAGTTCCGAGATGAAAACAAGCTGTGTGCTAGCTCTGTGCAGAAAGATATTATAATTTCAGCTTTTCCATTTTTTTAAGGTAAAGAGTGAAAAGAACCAAGTCCTCAGATACTGAGTTCTTATTTTCACTTGAGACTTTTCTGAGGTTTGTTGGTAAACGGTAAATACCATTCCAGTTGGGACTCCTTTAATCTCATGGTATGGGGAACAGAGAGCAAGTGTTGTCCTTTTATAGCTCTTCAGACATGTAGGACTCAAAATAATGAGAAACACATTTACCTCATCTAAGTTATTTGAAGTTGCCCAATTTTCTGCTAAAAATTGTCATGGAAGTAGAAAATATCTACAAGTAAAGCAGAGGTGGCTTTTTATGGGGATCAGAGCAGTTAAATATTGCTCTGGATTTACACACAAACTTCTAATGTAAGCACATGACAGATCTGCTTATCCTAACATTATGCGTATACAAGCCTTGTATTTAGAGGTTTAAGCCCAGATTAATAAAGACTGTTAGACTCCTGATTCCTCTTAGGTGCTTATTCCTTCCTGCAATCAGTATGCCTGATGTGGGAAGATGTGGGCTCACTCTGCCTTTGCTGTAAGCTACTTCATAGAGTAACTGTGCTAGCACAGCAGAGAGCTGAAGTTAATATATTCTGCCTACACAGCTTTTGGTTCCGTTCGGAGCTGATTTGCATTTAGTTAAATATGGGCGAAGGGAGCCTTCACCTTTCTCCAAAATAACATTGATGTATCCTGTAGCAAGCACTTAACAACCTCTGAGAAATAGTTCCCAAATTACAGTGTGTGAACCATTAGCATGGAGGTTACTTCAAAGCAGTTAGCACATATTTCCTGAGCAATAGAAATCCTCCCGCATAATGCCTAGCCCAGAGCTAGAAGGAATTGCTGCTGTTGCTGCTAGTATGGGAATCCTTACCTCTGATCGTGTGGGAGTCTTTAGTCATTTTGAGCTACAGGTTACCTTTCTTCTGAAGACGCACCATGTTTTCAAGTGCTGTGATGTTCGTTAATGTAACAGAAACTTAAGGTGTTGAAATAAACTTCTAAGCCTTTGCATCAGTTCAGTTAGTGACGAATTTCGGGATTTGCTGTTCTTTTGAAGTGAATGCCCAGAAGAGGAGCCTCTCACTGGCTGGGGCTGCTCCCTGGCAGGCAGACACACCTGGGCTCAAAGCTGTTCCTTGGTGTGCCTACAGCCATGTGCTGCATGCTGTCAACAAGAGAAGCAAGGTTGATTGTGGTCATGGCACAAGGCGCGATGTTCCTCCTCCTCTTCCTCTTCTGCCTCTGCTTCCTTCTCCTGGGATGTGCCTTGCTCCTTTGCAGCTGAGGGAAGTGGCTCTGTGGTGTACCATGCCAAAGTGGGCAGCCATCTGCCTGGCTGCTCCGGCTGCTCCTTGACACACAGACATGTTTGTGCTCCACAGCATTCCGTGGTCAGCCTACAGCCATGCGCTGTACGCCATCGATCAGAGAAGCAAGGTCGATGGTGCTCGTGGCACAAGGGGTGATGTTCCTCCTCTGGGAGGTGCCTCACTCCTCCATGGTGTTGGGTCGCTGCTCTGTGGTGTTTCACCCTGAGGTTGGCACCCACGCTCCTGGCTGCTCAGCCTCTTCTTCCTTCCAAGCATGCTTGGCATCCAAGGGCCTCGCACTGTGGGCCAGCTGCAGGGGCCCTTGTTTTTACAGGGCTAGAACAAAAGGCAGTGTGGTGGCTGGTGATGGCATGAGGCCGCTGCGACTGTGGTCGATGGCCGTGGTCATAGATGGTGGGTCTGGGCGTGGGAGGTCTGTGGCCTGAAAGGTGCCCAAATGTGGGAGAAGGAGGAGGGTGGTGGGGTGTGAGGGCCCCTTTCCTGGGGCTCACTCTCACCTGCCATGTTGCTTGCCTGAAAGAAAGGCTGCTCCTTGGGCATAGGGACCGCTGTCCACCTCCCCTCATGGGCCCTGGGCTCCAGCCCCTCCTCGTCCCATTCCTGGGATCCCCTCAACAAGATGGTGGCAAGAAAGTTCCAGGAGGGCCGGGGGTCCTCAGTGAACCCCACCAAGCTGATTCACTGCAAGTGGCACAGCCCCTTGGGCTTGACAGTGCCTGAGAATGGGCAAAGTATTCAGACATCCTGCCGGTGGGAAAGGGAGGCCCCGCCAGCCTGCGCAATGTCTCCTAGCGCTGCATAAAAGAATTGCTGATTGCCAAGTGTTGCACGGACTCTTCTTCCCCAGGCGTCCCCTGGCCCTGGCCCTGGAGCGTGGTGAGGTGCCACCTGTTGTGGACCGAGCCCTGGACAGAGGGGAGCAGTGGGTCTGGCGCCCTCTGGGCTGCTGTGCCAGCACAATGCAAGGACCCTGTGGGAGGCCATCGAGGAGAGGTCCTTGGGGCCTGGAGGTGCGAGTGGGTTCAGTTAGAAGTACACTCTTGCTCTGTTGGCTAATATGCAGGACAAAGCTTCTTATGGCTTTGGCAGTCTCTTGCTTCCCTGTTCTGAGCAAGAGCTCTCTCATTTTGTTGGGAGAGTCAAAGACAGCTCCGTGAATTGGAGCCTTCCGGCAAGTTTCCACGAAAAAGCTCTTTGCACTGAAGTGAGACTGATGGTTTGGAAAGCAGAAATTCCCAGAGTTCCCTGCCTTTGTTAGGATAATTTTACTCCATAAAAAAACTATTATCAAATACTATAATAGAAAACTGACGTATAATCCTATATTAATCCTATATTTTTAATTATTTTTAATTAAATTAATTAAATTAATTAAATTAATTAAATTAATTAAAATTTAATTATTTAATTATTTTTATTAATTAATCCGATATTTTGGGAAGAATATAAGGCTGTTGTCAGAGGATGTAGGGAGGCAACTAGGAAAGCTAAGGCCTCCTTAGAGTTAAACCTGGCGAGAGGGGTCAAGGACAACAGGAAGAGGTTCTTCAAATACATGGCAGATAAAACTAACACCAGAGGCAATGTAGGCCCACTGATGAACAGGGTGGGTGCCCTGGTGACAGAAGATACAGAGAAGGCAGAATTACTGAATGCCTTCTTTGTCTCTGTCTACTCTGCCGGAGGCTGTCCTGAGGAGCCCCGTACCCCTGAGGCCCCAGAGGAAGGCAGGGCAATGGAGGAGTCTGCCTCAGTTGATGAGGACTGGGTTAGGGAGCAATTAAGCAATCTGGACATCCATAAATCCATGGGTCCAGATGGGATGCACCCGCGGGTGCTGAGGGAGCTGGCTGAAGTCATTGCTGGACCGCTCTCCATCATCTTTGCCAAGTCTTGGGAAACGGGAGAGGTGCCTGAGGACTGGAGGAAAGCAAATGTCACTCCGGTCTTCAAAAAGGGCAAGAAGGAGGACCCAGGCAACTATAGACCGGTCAGCCTCACCTCCATCCCTGGGAAAGTGATGGAACACCTTATCCTTGGTGCCATCTTAAGACATATCAAGGATAAGAGGGTCATCAGGGACAGTCAACATGGCTTCACCAAGGGGAAGTCGTGTTTGACCAACCTCATAGCCTTTTATGAAGACGTAACAAGGTGGATTGACGATGGCAGAGCAGTGGATGTGGTCTACCTTGACTTCAGCAAAGCATTTGACACCGTCTCCCACAGCATCCTCACGGCAAAACTGAGGAAGTGTGGACTGGATGATCGGGTAGTGAGGTGGACTGCAAACTGGCTGAAGGAGAGAAGCCAGAGACTTGTGATCAATGGGGCGGAGTCTGGTTGGAGGCCTGTATCTAGTGGAGTGCCTCAAGGGTCAGTTCTGGGACCAATACTGTTCAATATATTCATCAATGACTTGGATGAGGGAATTGAGTGTACTATCAGTAAGTTTGCTGATGACACCAAGCTGGGAGGAGTGGCTGACACGCCAGAAGGCTGTGCTGCCATCCAGCGAGATCTGGACAGGCTAGAGAGTTGGGCGGGGAAAAATTTAATGAAATATAACAAGGGGAAATGTAGAGTCTTGCATCTGGGCAGGAACAACCCCAGGTTCCAGTACAGGTTGGGGAATGACCTATTAGAGAGCAGTGTAGGAGAAAGGGACCTGGGGGTCCTGGTGGACAGCAGGATGACCATGAGCCAGCACTGTGCCCTTGTGGCCAAGAAGGCCAATGGCATCCTGGGGTGTATTAGAAGGGGGGTGGTTAGTAGGTCCAGAGAGGTTCTCCTTCCCCTCTACTCCGCCCTGGTGAGACCTCATCTGGAATATTGTGTCCAGTTCTGGGCCCCTCAGTTCAAGAAGGACAGGGAACTGCTGGAGAGAGTCCAGCGCAGGGCCACAAAGATGATGAAGGGAGTGGAGCATCTCCCTTATGAGGAAAGGCTGAGGGAGCTGGGTCTCTTTAGCTTGGAGAAGAGGAGACTGAGGGGTGACCTCATCAATGTTTATAAATATATAAAGGGTGGGTGTCACGAGGATGGAGCCAGGCTCTTCTCGGTGACAACCAACAGTAAGACAAGGGGTAATGGGTTCAAGCTGGAACACAAGAGGTTCCACTTAAATGTGAGAAGAAACTTCTTCTCAGTGAGGGTGACAGAACACTGGAACAGGCTGCCCAGGGGGGTTGTGGATTCTCCTTCTCTGGAGACATTCAAAACCCGCCTGGACGCCTTCCTGTGTAACCTCACCTAGGGGTTCCTGCTCTGGCAGGGGGATTGGACTAGATGATCTTTCGAGGTCCCTTCCAATCCCTAACATTCTGTGATTCTGTGATTCTGTGATTAAGTTGTGTTAAGTTGTACTGTTGCAATTTAGAGCTGATAAATGCTTGATTTGAGCTAGAACTGGGTTAATCATAACAAAAATTTCACGAAAGAAAATAGAAAAGACAGGTCAAAAATATTTTTCTCCTCACAATTATTTTTGTAACTATCAGAAGAAAGAAAAGCAAAGTTAAACTAGAACTAAACTACTTTGTATACCGTGAGCCAGTATGAAATATTCTTAAACATGATTTCTGTCATTTGGCTTAAACATAACTTGAGATTGCAGTTTATATGAATTAAACATGCTCCTGCTCTCTTTCCCAGACTATCATGGCATTTCAGATGTTAGTATAAACTGAATGCAGGGAAAAAAATGCATAGATAAGCTGCGTCTGAAAAACCAATTTACTGAGAATTTGGCTTACAGAACAACTTGTGGCTCAGTGTACCTGTTAACTTTACTATTAATTTACGTCTTATTAGTTTGTTCATGTAGGAGTAACTCCTTTTTTTGGACCCTCTATGTAATTTATTCCTCTCCAGTTACTAACTCGATAGTTCGGCAGTTATAAGTTTTGCTGCTGTCACACAAACCGGTCACAAAACTCAAAATGTTTCATCTACGCTTTCCACGCTAGCACAAGGGAAGTGATGATTCCCCAGTACTCGGAACTGGTGAGGCTGCACCTCAAATACTGTGTTCAGTTTTGAGCCTCCCACTACAGGAAAGACATTGAGGTGCTGAAGAGAGTTCAGAGAAGGGCAACAAATCTGGTGAGAGGTCTGGAGCACAAGTCTTACGACGAGCAGCTGAGAGAAATGGACTTGTTTAGCCTGGAGAAAAGGAGGCTGAGGGGAGACCTTATGACTGTCTACAACTACCTGAAAGGAGGTTGTAGCATGGAGGGTGTTGGTCTCTTCTCCCAAGTAGCAAGTGATAGGGTGAGAGCAAATGGCCTCAAGTTGTGCCAGGGGAGGTTTAGATTGGATATTAGGAAACATTTCTTCATGGAAAGGGTTGTCAGGCATTGGAACAGGCTGCCCAGGGAAGTGGTTGAGTCACCATCCCTGGAGGTATTTAAAAGATGTGTGGATGTGGTGCTCAGGGACATAGTTTAGTGGTGGACTTGCAAGTGTTAGATTTATGGTTGGACTCAATGATCTCAAGGGTCTTTTCCAACCTAAATAATTCTACAATTTTATGATTCTAACAGTATTCTAACAAATTTAGGGTCATGTGAAGGGCTGGTCACCTGTAAAACAGGCAAAATGCGAAAACTAAATGTTCTTAGCATGTATAAAAGTTGATTCAGACATTAGTTTTATACATAGAAAATTCTGTATGTATGTGTTTGGTCTTAGATAAGTGCCATAATACCTTACAGTTGCTATGGTAACTAGAGAGCAGCTGAGGTTTATGTTTTCTATATTAAGAAAAAAAAATATAAAATACCTAAACCAGTTAATCCTCAATACTGCTGAGAAAATTTCACCTAGAAAGGAGCTATCAATTATGTGATAAGTGCCCGTAGTTCATTGTGAGACACGTCTACATGGGGAAACCTACAGACTGGAGTGACAGCCTGTGTAAGCTGCATAGCCCACGGCCATGACAGGGCACATGAATTGAGGTGCAGCTCCAGGCTAACTTGGGCTTCGAGATTACAACTAGCTTGGCAAGTTTGTCCAAGGCACAGGCTAATTATGCATATTTCTGCCTGCAGCTGACCGTACGAAATGCTTCCAAGTTTCATCTAGACTTCTAATTTGTGAAATGGTTGGTCTCCTAGGTAATTGAGGCATTACAGATGTAACCAATACAGTGTTCATTCAGCACCATTTGCTGCATACACTGCTGCAGAGCACAAAGTGGAAGGGTTACTGGTCTCTGTCACTATGGGCATGTCAGAAAACCCTCAAAATGGTGACAAACCATGGAAAGTAAGGTGTCACAAACAGTTTGACCTCTGATTAATCTTAGCTGATCTGAAGCTTTTTAGGGAAAGGCTGCATGTTAGACACCTTTTACTCACCACAAACAAAATGCAAAAACATCTTAATATTAATGAGAATTCTGATTTTTAAATCAAGTGTGAAATGGAAATCAGTTTATGTGAGGCTGAAAGGCAGCACCAGTTGAAATGGTCTCCTATATTCTCTAGAAATCTGGTTGCTTATTTCTGCAAAGGTGATTACACTGAATAAGCTTTCAGAGTTTTTAGGTATTTCACAGTTGTTTTTTCAGTACCTGGGGTACTGAAACATACTATGAGAAGTGATCATGCAACATCTCTTACCTACGCTTAAACACTTTGCTAAAACTACATATTTTGTAGGAACTGTGTCTTCAGAAATTATATCGTTGCACAGCTAATTCAGATGCTTAGTTTGTGGATCCAGTTAAGCTTATAAGTACACAAAGACCGACTTGTACAAAATCAGCTTTCTCCCCTAAATTTTACTGCAGGTCTCCAGCTGAAAGCCTGCATAGCAGATGGTGCATCTATGGCTGCATACAGATACTTGCGCCTATCACTAAGGAGTTTGGAAAAAAATGTATGTTCTCTAGCTAAAATAAGTTCTTTAAATAGTCATTTTCACTATTACCCCCCGACTTCTTTAAAAATTTTGTTGTTTTAATTTAAAGGTCCATTTGCCTGTTTTTGTGGTATACTTAAGGTATACTAATACTGATACTTTTTTCTATTTGAATTTTTTTTCCAAATATGGGTCAAGGTTCAAAAGAAACAATAGAAATTAGGCAGAATGACTGCTTAAATTGTAGTTATAGTTAACAATGAAACCCTTAATATTACTAGTTATCTAGAGATCTATAATATAATTACCAGCTTCGTCAGCCTGTCAGTCTGCTTTGTTGGTCAAGTCCAGTTTTGCACGTAGTGCTCTGTTGAAATACACAGAGCTCATTTTCTGAAGGATATGAATATTTTCTTTCCATATTTCAATCCCATGTGTATTCTGTAAATGACAAAAAGGTAGATGGATGTAAATACACATAGCACACAGTTTTATTTTTTCATTGCTTTATAGCCTCTCTTCATCCAGAGCAATTTCAGAATCTGTGTTTCAATTTTTTCAATAAAGATGGATACTGAGTGGACTTCATTTTGAAGAAGAGGATATGACTGGGTTTGCTTTATATAAATTCCATGTACATTTTAAATGCTATTCTATTCCCGTACAATGTAGTTTTTTTCCTAGAAGGACAACAGATAAAGAAATGTGGGAAGGGAGTTTCCACTGGCTATCTCGGCATCTTTAGTCAGTTTGATGTTATAAGTTCTGGTAATGTTAATATGTGTCAGCTGCTGGCTCTTTTCTGAACAGGTTTCCTCAGTAAAGTACAAGATGGTGACTGTGTGATTCTGATATTCTATAGTGTTAGTGTCCATGCTTATATTCAGTACAAGTGATCAATAAAAAGACTATGTGTCAACTGTAGTAACTAGGAGAGGTCAGCATATGCATTCTTGAAAAAAATTGTGCAATACTCTGGTATCTTACGAAGCCATTCCAAGCCATTGTGTGGAAAAGGCAGTGTCATATACAAGCCATTGTGTGATGAAAAAAATATAATCTAAATTTCTGAGTCTTATCAAAGCTGACATTTTTTAACTTATTTAATGGAAGGTGAACCTGAAATTATATTTGTTTTTTACTTCCTCTAGTCTCTACTAGTAGTCTCGATTTCACAGGGTTACCTAGGAAACTAAGACTGGTATGGATTTTGTGATTATAAGGAAGGAATAGATTTAGAAGTGCAGCTGCTTTCCTCCATAGCTGCTGAACTTGTCTTTTCTCACTTGTATTTTTTTAAATGGAAGCATTTCTCCACCTGCTGGCTCTAAGGAAGTTATTGCAGCCTTTCAAGCGGAGAAATACGTATAAGCAATGTGTATTACACAATGGATTTCTTGTATAATAAAAGCCTGTTTGGGATTGACGACATTTCCATCCTGAAACTCCAAAACTGCTGCATTTGTAGTAAGCAGTTTTGGAATAGTATAGCCTAATTTTAATACATGCAGTCTAGGGAATTGGATGTATTCCAACAGATAACATTTCTCCACGTATCTCTATTACAAGTGAGACAATATTGTGAAGGCAGCCTGTGCTGTTCAGTTGCAAGTAAATTATTTAGGACCAATACCTGGGCCTTTCCAGTGGCTCAGATAGCTGCCTGTATGGACAATCAATTGTACAATATGCAGAAATAGTTTTAGACAGTAGGGTAATATCCAGCCTCTGATAGGTTGGTTCATAGCGAGTAACAATTTCAGGTTTTTTTCTTTTGCATTTTCCAGCTCAATATGATGAGATTGAACATGCATTGTCTTTAAGGAGTTGGTATATATTCAGTATAGCACTCAGTACTCTTTAGACCTTACCAGGAAATCTTGTATGATGTAGTGCCCTGTGAAGAAATTACCTGGTCCAGCAGAAATAGTGGATAGAAAAATATAAGTAAAATCTCAAGAGTGTATGAGACTTCCTATGAAAGTGGAAGCAGCTGTGTAAATTTTGTTTTGGAACACATCGACCTTTTGGTTTCTTCTGCCTGTCCTTCTGCTGAACACATGTTTGCAGAGTGTGAAAAAAATACTTCTATGAAGTGCCACTACCCTGCAAAACGCCACAGAGTATAGGAGGAAAACACTACTGACTACCTGTTTGTATGCTCTGCACTCTACAGGTAATGAAAATAATCTCATTGTCCTCTTGGTACTTGATTTCTTGAATGACTTTAATTACCTTAAGGCTCGTGCTATCAGAAATGTTACCTTTCCTGTATATTTCGGGATGCTTGTACGACAGATGAAATCATACTTGACCTAAACCTGACTGGTTTTGGGAATTTCTGTTTGTTAGTTTCCAGCGTATCAGATCTATGACTTGGCTGACTGCAGAGCTGCATGAACTGAAGAGCTGCGGGAGGATGGAAGACAGAGAGTACACAGGAAAGAAGATGGAAGCAGCTCAGGTTTAGACTGGCTTTTGAAAATACATCCTTCTTTAGGCAGAAATTTGGGTTTCATAGAGAACATCTAAATGCAGGCATAATTCTTTGAAATCAGCTGTCTACTCTTTATGTAGGAAAAAAAAGCCTTTTTAAATTCATATAAGGTGCTACTCTTTACACTATACAAGCTGGTCTGCCTCCTTAATTGTCCCCTTCAGGAGAAAAATTAGGAACAGAAGGCCCTCCAAATAAGTATGTATGAAAATTATGCTGTCCTAAAATTTTAAGATGAATGTCAGTGTTCATTTTTTACAGAGATAAACAGCTATCTCATTCTCAAATCTGAATTAAAGAACCATTGTGCCTGACAGTAATTGATCCCAGATGATCTTATTATCTAGGACAGTCTGTGGATTTTACTAAGAATATAAAACTCCTTTCTTCAAGAAACATGAGAAAAAAATAAAAGTAGAGAAAGTCTTCTATTGTTATCTGCCTTGGCTCTTTTGAGTTTTAAAGTTGCCTCTGTGCTCTTTTTTAATTAGTTTTTGCAAGCCTGAGGTCAAATGAGGTGCAGAGCTGGCACATGAAAAGAAACACCAGAGGTCAATTAACATCATTAAGTCACTATCAAACTCATCTGGGAAAAATGAAAAGAATTTTTTTTTTTTAGCAAATACTTTTGGAGAATAACCGTATGCTGAAGGGTACACATTTTCCTGGACTAGCAAAGGCATGACTGCTCTAAGTAATGAGTGTGTTTCATGACAAAACAGATTACGTGTTAGTTGAAAGATAAATAGTCAAAAAGTCTTTCAAGTATATTTATTCTCAGCTTAGGTTTTTTATTTTCACTTATTCATGTAGCTTTAAAATCTAGTCATATATATCTATCTATACATAAAGAACAGCAAAAGAATTAACATTCTTCAGGATATAAGTTAACCCTTTCTGATATTTTCTTTAAATATATCTGTCTTTGTTCAAACGTAAGCTTCCAGTAATCTTAAAGCATTTCTTGTTGCCACAGCCTTTTAAAGTGTGTGTGGAGCTACCAATAAGCCCACTTAAACAGTATCTCATATCTTTCTGGTTGTCAGGTAGTTAAAATGATATCTGCTCCTGTGGTGGTATCTCCAGCATAAATCCACCCTCACCTCACAATAGATATTTTTGTAGCTTTATATTTGAAAAATGTAGGTTTGTCTGATTTATCTGTAGGGAGCAGATTTTGCTTCTTCCAGATTGCCTTTTTGGTTCACTGGATAAATTACCAGGAGTTATTCGAACTGAATCTCCTTGTCTCTTTATATGTCTTGGTCAGCTTACCTGCAGTTATTGTAGGTGCAATGTATAAATTTGAGAACAATGTAAGTTCATGAACCAAAGAGTATGTTCAGGAAAATAAGTTAGTTCATGTAATCTTTTGTAGTTGGGGCTAATTATGGTGGGTTGGCGTGGGTGTGTGAATAAAGGTCTAGAGGAAAAAGAAGTGGTATCTTTAACATGCGTTTAGAACACCTTATTTGGAGCAATGTAAAACATTTATTTTGGCCTCATTTTTCAGGATGTATTGGAACAAATAGTAGATTACTATCATAAGGAATTTAGAATATCCTTGAAGGAAAATTGGTGTGCAAAGAGTAAAATGTTACTTCCCCATTAGAAGAATTTTAATCTTGGATCTGAGCTCAGATATATTGTATCTCTCATTTGTTTAACATTTCTGTTTTCATTTCAAGCTATTTTTTCAGAAAACTTTTTTATTTGAGGAGTTAGGAGGTAAAATTTGGGATAATATTTTCTAAAACAATTTGGAAAAAAAAAAAAAGTATTGCCCTCTTCCCAAGACTAAAAGAAAAATCAAGCTATGATGTGAATCAGGCTATGATGTGAAGTCCATACCTGCTGAGGAAGAATGAGCACTTTCAACATTTAAGCACTTTGGATTACATACAGTATTATCAGCCTCTTTAGTGAAAGTATTTCTGATGAGAAATGCTGGAATTCTCAGAGTCTCTAATGAAACTGGGGTAACTTCTGAAGTGGCGTTCTGCACTGCTTGGTTAAAATATAGCTCTGGACTTTTATATCACCAAAGCATACCCATTGTTAAGAAGTCTGATGGATTATCTGAATTGATTGATTGACAGAAACAAGGTAAAAGTTTTTAAAAAGGTTATTTTGGGAGGAAGTTGCCTGTACACTAATATGTTCTATATCCTTTCACAGGAAAGACAAGCATATTATCTTCAGGTAATAGGTAGTGAGCAGAGAAATACCTAGGCAGCCCATATATTCTATAAGTAAAAGAATGGTATTTATAATCTATCTAAAATTTAAGGATCTAAAACTTTAATATGGCATTATTATATCCATGAAAAGAATTCATCATCATGAAAATCATGACGAATGGGGTAGGTGCCCTGGTGACAGAAGATACAGAGAAGGCAGAGTTACTGAATGCCTGCTTTGTCTCTGTCTACTCTGCCAGAGGCTGTCCTGAGGAGCCCCGTTCCCTGAGGCCCCAGAGGAAGGCAGGGCAATGGAGGAGTTTGCCTTGGTCAATGAGGACTGGGTTAGGGACCAGTTAAGCAATCTGGACATCCATAAATCCATGGGTCCAGATGCGATGCACCCGTGGGTGCTGAGGGAGCTGGCTGGAGTCATTGCTGGACCACTCTCCATCATCTTTGCCAAGTCTTGGGAAACAGGAGAGGTGCCTGAGGACTGGAGGAAAGCAAATGTTACTCCGGTCTTCAAAAAGGGCAAGAAGGAGGACCCGTGCAACTATAGACCGGTCAGCCTCACCTCCATCCCTGGGAAATTGATGGAACACCTTATCCTTGGTGCCATCCTAAGACATATCAAGGATAAGAGGGTCATCAGGGGCAGTCAACATGGCTTCACCAAGGGGAAGTCATGCTTGACCAACCTCATAGCCTTTTATGAAGACATAACAAGGTGGATTGATGATGGCAGAGCAGTGGATGTGGTCTACCTTGACTTCAGTAAAGCATTTGACACCGTCTCCCACAGCATCCTCACGGCAAAACTGAGGAAGTGTGGACTGGACTATCGGGTAGTGAGGTGGACTGCAAACTGGCTGAAGGAAAGAAGCCAGAGAGTCGTGGTCAATGGGGCGGAGTCTGGTTGGAGGCCTGTATCTAGTGGAGTGCCTCAAGGGTCAGTTCTGGGACCAATACTATTCAATATATTCATCAATGACTTGGATGAGGGAATTGAGTATACTATCAGCAAGTTTGCTGATGACACCAAGCTGGGAGGAGTGGCTGACATGCCAGAAGGCTGTGCTGCCATCCAGCGAGATCTGGACAGGCTGGAGAGTTGGGCGGGGAAAAATTTAATGAAATATAACAAGGGAAAATGTAGAGTCTTACATCTGGGCAGGAACAACCCCAGGTTCCAGTATAGGTTGGGGAATGACCTATTAGAAAGCAGTGTAGGAGAAAGGGACCTGGGGGTCCTGGTGGACAGCAGGATGACCATGAGCCAGCACTGTGCCCTTGTGGCCAAGAAGGCCAATGGCATCCTGGGGTGTATTAGAAGGGGGGTGGTTAGTAGGTCGAGAGAGGTTCTCCTTCCCCTCTACTCTGCCCTGGCGAGACCTCATCTGGAATATTGTGTCCAGTTCTGGGCCCCTCAGTTCAAGAAGGACAGGGAACTGCTGGAGAGAGTCCGGTGCAGGGCCATAAAGATGATGAAGGGAGTGGAGCATCTCCCTCATGAGGAAAGGCTGAGGGAGCTGGGTCTCTTTAGCTTGGAGAAGAGGAGACTAAGGGGTGACCTCATCAATGTTTATAAATATATAAAGGGTGGGTGTCAAGAGGATAGAGCCAGGCTTTTGTTGGTGACAACCAACGATAAGGCAAGGGGTAATGGGTTCAAGCTGGAACACAAGAGGTTGCACTTAAATTTGAGAAGAAACTTCTTCTCAGTGAGGGTGATGGAACACTGGAACAGGCTGCCCAGGGAGGTTGTGGAGTCTCCTTCTCTGGAGACATTCAAAACCCGCCTGGACGCCTTCCTGTGTAACCTCACCTAGGGGTTCCTGCGCTGGCGGGGGGATTGGACTAGATGATCTTTTAAGGTCCCTTCCAATCCCTAACACTCTGTGATTCTGTCATTCTGTGATTCTGTGAAACTATTAACGAAATTTCTTCTCGGTCAACAAGCTAAAAGTCAGGAAATTCTATTCACTTATAACTGTGGTTGTTATTCTATGCTATTCCAGCACTTTTGCCCATGCTGCAACTCAAGGTTTTATAGTTCTGTGATTCAAACCATGATATATCCTAGAGTCCAAGTTTAAAATTCATGTCAGTTACAATACTCTTTAGACAGAATTTCAAATATTTTCGAAAATAATTGAAAATAAGGTGAGAAGTGCCTCTGGAGGCAGAATCAGCTGCTACTTGTGTTTATCTAAATGGACTTTGAGCGAATACATGATCAATAATTGAAGGACGTCCAGGAAATCCAAGTGTCAAAATAATACATTTATTTTATTCCAGTAAATTTTTTGATTATTTTGCCATGGACAAATGTCAATGAAACTTTTTAAACTGTTTTTTGCCATGACATATTTTTGACAAATGAAAACCAAAAGCTGATTAAAATCCTATAATTAACCTTCCTGTAACAACTTCAGTGTTTTGCAGATTTTTTGTTTTTGTTAATTAACTAGCCTCGAAAAATTTTTGGCTTTTCAAAAATCCTTCCTTGCAGTACTGTTTTCCTTCGTTTTCAAAGGTACATAAGAATTTCTCGTAGAATTTGTTCTGTTACTAGTTCAAGTAAATTTTTGCTTGTTTAATCGACTTTTAAAAATGAAAACTTGAACGCAGAATTGTATTTACAATACTTCCATTAAAAAAATAATGAGCAGTTGCCGTTCTTTTTAGTAAATAGTTCATTTTCAATACTTGATGTCCTCCAACACCTCTTCTAGTGCTGAACTTAGTGTCTTTTCCCATTACAGAAAACACTTGAAGACAAATGTAGCTCCATCTGTTGCATAATTATTTTGGAGTGCAACTTTGAATAGTGAAAAAAATGGTCAAACTACTTCCCATTTTACAAAAGTGGTGAGGACAGAAGGATGTTATCTAAACTACTTATAGCGGTCTAAAACTGAAAAGTTTTTAAAGTCATTGATGTGGTGAGTAAACTGATTTCTGCAGATACTGCAGGCTTGGAGTCCATTTTTTGGCATGTTTCTCGCCTGAGACTTATTTCAGAATTCAGTCTGCTCTCTTCACCTAGAAGGGCAAGCACTGCACTCTAAATGTTATACATAGCCTATAGCCTGGCCTACAGAAGAAATTTGATGTTCCAGAAGACCTATTTTCCACAGGTCACTGTGTAGTCATTCTTTCTTTATTGGATTTTAAGGAAAGTTTGCTTCTCTGGGAAAAAAATTAAGAAAGATAAAACTATACACCTTTTACAAGATCTCATAATTAGATAATGCTAGGTTACTTCTAACAAGATTCATAACAGCTGTGGTTAGATCTGTTACTGTGTTGGATACCGAATTTCATTTTTGTCTGTATAAATAACACAGCAGGCAATGCAATCAATCTGCCCAATTATATTGTGCTAAAAATACAGTTTACAAGCTTGTTATTATTGCCGTAGTTTGAGAGTCTAATTCTACAATGATGGATAATTTCTGACTTTACAGAGATGACACATGAAAATATGCATGACTGTTTCCCAAATTGTGTCCTTACTTACGTCATCATATATGTGGCTCTGGAAGAAAGTGCAAAAAAACTTACTTTCATTTGAATCATGGTTTGGGTTAGATGATATCACCCTATTCTTTGCGAGGCTAAAAAAATGGTATGTATGCAGCAAATCTTGTGTATTTAGTTGAGTAGTTGAAGTAGGTTATTAAACTCATTGAGAATGAGTTCTTGGTAGAAAGGACTGTAAGAAAATTCAGTGGTTTTTTTTATTATCCACCTATGCAGTTTGATTTGGGACCCTTTGAAGTTAAACATGTTAATTGTAAATGGGTACTAGGAGACAATTTGAAAACACGTGAATTTTGATTTATTGTTATCTCAACATACAAGCAGGCATCTCATTAACTTCAATCAGAGAACAGAATAAAAACAAGGTATGTTTGACATTCTGGAAAAAAACCCAGTTCTTACACTGCAGTCATCTGTGATGAAATCATTAAACTAAGTAGAATTCACTGTTAGTAAGTCAACTAACTGGGAATTAGGTTCCAGAATTGTCCTGTATTCTTCATACACTGGAGTTGGATAATGATATATACGTAGCTTGCTACGTAGGAACTTGAAAAATAAACAGAGTCAACAAACCAATTCCTGATGAACTCTGCCTGCATCGAGCAGCTGGTCCCAGGAAATAGCACCTGGTCCTGAACAGCCGATCCCGGAGAGAGAAGAGAGAAAAGGGCAGAAAGGCCCAGAGGCCTCTGCAAAATGGCAGGATGGCAAAAAAAAAGAATTAATGAAACTCCCAAACAGAACTCCTCAAACAGGTCTCCATCCTGACTCTGCTCCAAGCTGGAAGATGCCAACTCTCCTTAGATATAAAAGGTCATGAGATTTAAGAGTCATGTCAAGGGATACAGTCACTCATGCAAGTAATGCAGTGAATGAATGGAAAACTTGAATATTATCCTTCCTTTAAACAAAGGAATATAGAATTTCTGAGTTAGAGTTTATTAATTAGGGCACTTCTGTCATGGGAAAATATTAGGCAAATAATTAAGGAAGGTTTAGCTGAATGGATAATAATAACGGTCCTGAATAACCCAAGTTAACAATCAAGGAGCAAATACTTAAAGGTGAAATACTTCCCATTCCTCTTTCATTTTTGAATAAACTATTCTGATTTACATGTCTTGAAAGACACATTAGTGTCTTGAAACATATGTTAGTATTAGTGTGCTAATCTTATTAACATCTTGCACCTCAAAGTACAAATAGAATTAAGTTTTTGATGTTTTGTTATGTATATTTTCAACAGTTGGTTAACTGAGGCTCAGTAGGCAATAATGTGAGGCTCCCATACACAGCTTCAAGATGGCTAGGGGAATGGAACACACAAGCTAAGAGGATAGGCTGGCAGTGCGGCGACTGGACCTGCTCAGGCCAACAAAGAGGAGGCTAGGGGGCCACCTTGTTGCAGCCTGTGACTACATGAAAGGTGACTTGCAAAGATGGTGGTGCCAGACTGTCTGTGGTAGTGTCAGAAAAAATAATATGGAACAACATTTAAAAACCATGGCCTGAGACTGCTTGGACTGGACACTGGAAAAAAATGCTGGGGGAACAGTGCAGCACAGGAATAGGTTTCCCAGGGAGTTGTTGAGTCACCACCCTTGAAAGTTTTGAAGACATTGGCAAAGCCACGGCTATCTTATGAGATTGGTTATCATCACATTTTGAGTGGATGGCTGGACTACACAATCTCTTCCAGTCAATGCTTTTCTGATCCCATGGTATCATTCAAGTACGATTTGGCTAACACTTTGTGGAAATAAAAACAAAATATAAATGTTAATGTGAAAAGAGTTTGATCTAATAGATTTCTATTGATCTGTCACTGAACTAAAAAGGAAATGAAAGTTTGTAAATGTTCTTAATTTTCAAAACAATGAAACTAATCATTCTGCTTTAGCTAAATTCCAGTAGGACTATTCGGAATTTTCTCTTGGAAATGTTCTTACTTTTTTCTTTTTTTTGTAAATATTTGATTTTTATCTCTGACATAAGTCTGGTTTGTTGTCCTCATGATGCTTTTTATTGTTTGGCATAGGTTAATACATAGATTTAGTAAGTGAATTCCTGATAATTTGTTTTGATTTGAACTAGCATTGATCATTTTTTCCCTGTTTTGGAGCAAAACCCAATAGATTGGTGAGAGGAAAAGTCAGGAGTCAGTAATAATTCTAGGATTTCCAATCAAACTGTTATGTTCTGGCTTCCTAGATAATTGTCATAACTCAGTATAATGGAGTGACTGCATTGGTAGATAATGGAAGAGCAACTGACATCATCTATCTTGACTTCTGTAAGTCTGACATTGTCTCGTACAATGTTCTTGTCACTAAATTTGAGAGATATGGGTTTGATGGACTATTTAGTCGATAAGAAATTGGCTGCATCCAAAGAGTTACAGTCAATGGCTCAATGTCCAAATGGAGATCAGTGCCAAGTCCTGCTGGGGTCTGTACTGGGACCAGTACTGTTTAATATCTTCATCGGTGACATAATGAGATTGAGTGTAGCCTCAGCAAATTTGCAGATGACATGAAGCTGAGTGGTACAGTTGATATACTAGAGGAAAGAGATGCCATCCAGAGAGACCTTGACTGTCTTGAGAAGTGGGCCCATGTGAACCTCATGAGATTCAATAAGGCCAAGTGCAAGGTCCTGAACCTGGGTCGGGCAATCCCTAATGTTTCTATACAGACTGGGTGAAGAATGCATTCAGGGTAGCCTTGCAGAGAAGGACTTGGGGTTGTTGATAGAAAAATAAAACATTAGCTGGCAATGTGTACTCACAGCCCAGAAAACCAGTAGTATCCTGGGCTGCACAAAAAGGAGCATGGCCAGCAGTTCAAGGGAGATGATTTGCCCCCTCTACTCCACACTCATGAGATCCCACCTGGAGTACTATATCCAGCTCTGGAGCCCCCAGTACAAGAAAGATATGGACATGTTAGAATGAGAGCAGACGAGTGCCATGAAAATGATTAGAGGGCTGGAACACTTCTTCTACGAAGAAAGGTTGAGAGAATTTGAGTTGTTTAGTTTGGAGAAGGGAAGGCTCCAGAGAAACCTTACAGTGACCTTACAGTGGCCTTTCAATACTTAAAGGGGGCTTATGAGGAAATGGAGAGGGACATTTTACAAAGGCCTATAGTGATAAGACAAGAGGCAATGATTTTAAATGGGAAGAGGGTAGATTCAGATTGAATATAAGGAAGAAATTGTTTGCTGTGAAGGTGGTGAGACATTGGGAGAGATTGCTGAGAAGCTGTGCATGCCCCATCTTTGGAAGTGTTTAACATCAGGTTGGATGGGGCTTTGAGCAACCTGAACTAGCGGAAGATATCCCTGCATGTGGCAGAGAGGTTGGAACTACATGATCTTTAAAGCTTCCTTCCAACCCAAACCGTTTTATGATTCTATTATAATAGTGAAGGGTGACACGGGGATGCAAGAAAGATGAACCATAACAGATTGAATGTCTTTGTATTTGGTCTTTGTTGTTTGGTGAGGTAGAATGTTTCCATAGGAATGCAGGATTTAGCCAAATTATTTGCTGTACTCTCTGACTTCTTTTGTCCATGTGCAAATCACTCTCTTAAAATCTTTTAAACTCTCAGCCTAAAAATGCAAGGCAGGAAAGTATGAAAACAAAGCAGATTATCCACTTTCCTTGATTTCCATTGAGATGTAGATTGACATTTACATTCAAGTGTAAATTGCAGCTGTGGTTGCTCTGTATGTCTCTGTATTAAGCTTTTCCCCAGCACATAACATTTTTAATGTTGTGAAACCTTATAATTTTTGGAGTTCCTGATCTCATATCTGATTTACAGGCACAGAAGTAGAACAAATGAATTTCTCTTTGCAGTTGAGTAATCCTGCTGAATAATCATAAAAGGGGTGGGGGATAGATAGCTGGATTAAAATGTATTCTCACGGGTGGGAAATAAGGTTTACCAAAAAGTGAGGCAGAAAATTCTGGAAGGATTCAGAGAAATCTGTTAACAATTCAGCCTATTTAAGTCTTATCAGCTTTGCAAGAAAGACATCTAGAGGCTAAAGCTATAGATGAGAATGTAGATGGATCTGGTTGCCCATATAGGTATAAATTATTAATGACATCTAGATTAGGTTAAAGCAGGCAAGGACATATCACATGATATAGTAGGTTTATAGTATATGACTAGTCTATAGGCTACATACGTTTGCTTGCTGCCCTGGGCGGTGTAAATAAGGAAAACCAAAAATCCTGTAATCCCTTTCATGTTTAAAAATAGGCCTTCAAATGATCCTGTCATGAAAGTCTATTGGTTTTGAAGATGACAGTATTAAGAGTTTAATTGAAGCAGTGCATTTTCCTAGAGATACTTCAGCATATATTTTCAAAAAGACATTTAACGTCATAATTTTCCTTAGTAAGTGCCAATATTAAATATAGAATACATGCATAATGCATCTGCAAAGGATTAATACATAAGTAGAAAGAAAACCCTACTAGTGACAGGGTATTTTTTAAATTTGAGCTACAGTTGTTTTGTATAGATTCAGTTTTAACATGGAAGTTTCAAACATTTTTTTTTAAAAACATAATTTCATATTTTTCAAAGAGTGCAATCAGTTTAAAAATACGTATAAGTAATAGCTACCATCACTTCTTTCTTATGAGGGGCTTTTTATGAGTACATTTCAAGATCCTGTTTGTGACAAAGTTAGAACAATTACATGGCCCATGTTCTTAAATGAAAATATGTCATGCTGGATCCAACAGCACAAGAGAGGTGAGGCTGCTGCAGCTCCATGTCCCCAGGTCTAACCAGTAGCAAGACTGAAGATGCATTCTCAGTGGGCACACACACTCAGAGCATATGTGTTACACCACAGATATCCATGGCCAGCTATATAAGTCACAGACAGACACTCACAGAATTACAGAATCACAGAATGTTAGGGATTGGAAGGGACCTCAGAAGATCATCTAGTCCAATCCACCTGCCGGAGCAGGAACACCTAGGTGAGGTTACACAGGAAGGCGTCCAGGCGGGTTTTGAATGTCTCCAGAGAAGGAGACTCCACAACCTCCCTGGGCAGCCTGTTCCAGTGTTCCATCACCCTCACTGAGAAGAAGTTTCTTCTCAAATTTAAGTGCAACCTCTTGTGTTCCAGCTTGAACCCATTACCCCTTGCCTTATCGTTGGTTGTCACCAACAAAAGCCTGGCTCTATCCTCTTGACACCCACCCTTTATATATTTATAAACATTGATGAGGTCACCCCTCAGTCTCCTCTTCTCCAAGCTAAAGAGACCCAGCTCCCTCAGCCTTTCCTCATGAGGGAGATGCTCCACTCCCTTCATCATCTTTATGGCCCTGCACCGGACTCTCTCCAGCAGTTCCCTGTCCTTCTTGAACTGAGGGGCCCAGAACTGGACACAATATTCCAGATGAGGTCTCGCCAGGGCAGAGTAGAGGGGAAGGAGAACCTCTCTCGACCTACTAACCACCCCCCTTCTAATACACCCCAGGATGCCATTGGCCTTCTTGGCCGCAAGGGCACAGTGCTGGCTCATGGTCATCCTGCTGTCCACCAGGACCCCCAGGTCCCTTTCCCCTACACTGCTTTCTAATATAAATTCCCCAACCTATACTGGAACCTGGGGTGCTCACTCAGAGCACTCACATGAACACAGATAGAACCATCTCATCTTGCTCTCCTCTCTGACCAGACAGGGTGAAAGTCCACCAGTGAGAACTGTGGGAATATAATGGAAGATAGGTGAGAGGGACTGAAAACATGCTCAAGTGACTTGCACCTGGACTGCAGAAAAACACATATATCATGCTAATTGTTGTTTAGCCTTGTGTGCTTGACAAGTATAACCTCTGTGTTTAGATAACACAGGCCTGTGATGGACTCAGAGACACCTTATTGAACATGCTTGAGATTCCTGCTCTGCTGTGAGGAAGATCAAAGCACAGTGGAAAAACTATGCCTGTGTGAATCCTTGAAATGCAGGCGAAAACAGCACATTTGGGGATCTAGCACGGACTGAGCATCTCAGTGCTTGCATCCCTGTTTTTGTCTCTCTGCCTTGGTGCTGCTTCAGTGATCTCCCAGTTTGCAAGGTAACGAAAATGTATTTACTTTTTGTATTTCATTTGTGGGTTTGTGGTTTTTCCTGTGTCCTGCCTGTGCCAGCTCACACAAGAACAAATATATGTATATGTACAAGGTGGATCTCTCCAGCAGTTGGGCTCACTCAGTCTGCACAGTTGCTGGCTCCTGGATCTGTGTCCCCAGATGTGCTGGCACCTGGGCATACAAAGCCCTACTCCACTTGCTGGTACAGACTGTTGTGCATACACACACACACAAACCCGCCCCCCCTAGACCTGGTGAGAGACTCCTCTGTTCCACAGCTGACCCACCTAGGCTTTGCTGAGGCAGCCCTGGGAGGAGCCCAGACAGGGTGTTTGTTCCTCAGGCATCTTTGGCTGGGGTTCCCACCTGCTTTTGTGTACCTATGTGTTATTATGGGCTTGTGGAAATGGGCCTTTGATGGGCTGATGGCTCTTGTGTGATGAACTTAGAGTATTATTTGGACTCCACTCCTGCCATTGTCTCTCTGCTACTTTGTGGTGAGCTTTTATTACATAACCTAATGCATTACCTCTGTTTTCACCTGTGAAATAAGGGCTTTGAATCACTTTTACAATGATCTTTGCATATCTTTCTCAGTATGTGTGGTTATACAATACATGTATATCCACATTTGCATGAGTAGATATGCCTTAAAGACCTGTTCAATCACAAGGGGAATCTATATGAATTATATTCATCTTCCTTCTGTTGTGCAATTACTATTAAATTGTGAGGAGGGAAATTATTTCTGCATCTGACAACACATTGACTCTCTCCTTTTTGTTGTTAATTTCCTCCTTTTCTCTCACAGAAGAGAAAGCCTAAGTTTAAGTTAACTGACACCCTATAGAACGTATGCATTTGTTTTGCATGGTTATCTATCTAGATTTTGAAATCTCAGTGTCAGATTCCTAATATTAATCTTATTCTAAAAATTCTTAAATGCCAATCCCTCCCCACCCTGAATTCCTTAAACAACAACAACAAAAAATTCACTTTTTCTTGTTTCTGTGACACTCTTGGCTTTTAATCTTGAATGACTACCAAATAAGCCTGCATGTTTTAGGGAAAATATTGAGTTTATATTTGCTGTTATACTTGACCACATCTGGTAGCACTAAGTACCTGCTTGAGGAAGTTGTCACCAGTGCATCCAGAAAAAACAAGGATTGGTTGTGCCATTCTGGGTTGTCCCTCCAGCAGAATTTGGGTGATTAAAATCTGCCATGAGGACCATGCTGGCGCTGGACTTGGCTAGGGACATAAATAGCGTCTTCTTCAGGTACATAGGACAACAAAGGAATATGAAAGAAACTATACCCCTCCTGATGAGTGAAACAGGAGACCTGGCTGCAATTGCCATGGAGAAGACTGAGGTACTCAACAACATTTTTGCTTGAGTAACAAACGAACAACACCTTGGCCTTCACCAGCAAGTGCTATAGCCATGCCGCCCAGTTCACAGAATCCAAAGGCAAGGACCAGGATAATGAAGTACTGCCCACAGTAGGAGAAGATCAGGTTCAACACATTCTAAGGAACCTACATGTGAACATGTCCATGGGACCTGATGAGATGCACCCCAGAGTCTTGATGGAAATTGCTGATGAAGTTACTAAGCCACTTTCCATCATATTTGAAAAGTCATGACAGATTGGTGAAGTTCCCATTGACTGGAAAAGGGGAAACATAACCACCATTTTTAAAAAAGGAAAAAAGGAAGACCCAGGGAACTACAGGTTGTTCAGTCTCCCCTATGTTCCCAGCAAGATCATGGAGCAGATCTTCCTAGAAACTACGCTAAGGCACATGGAAAACAGAGGTGACTGGTGACAGCCAACATGGTTTTGCTAAGGGCAAATCACATCTGACTAATCTGATGGCTTTCTATGACAGGGTTTCACTGTTTGTGGTTAAGAAAAAGTGATTGACATAATCTACCTGGATTTGTGCAAAGCATTTGATACTGCTCCACACAACATTCTTGTCTCTAAAATGGAGAGACATGGATTTGATGGGTGGACCGCTCAGTGGATAAGGAATTGGCTGAATAGTCTCACTCAAAGAGTGCTTGGAATGTATGATATGTAAACAGCAATCTCTCTCAAAATGGGTGACCAAAATCATTAGAAGACCTTAGAATCCTGTCTTCAAAATGAGATTAGAGTGCTCCCTTGCACAGAATGTGTTGTAAAGATATATTCATGGTCAAAATCTTCAAATGCTATAATGATGGGGCAGTGAAAAACCCCAGGGAAATTAACAACTCAGTAGGTCTTCCTTCGAAGTGGAATCAAACAGTGCATAGTAAATGAGACTTAGGAATGACATTGAATAATAGAATAAACTATTTAACAGCTGCTCATTTAATGAGCAATGTCCCTTTTGGGAAAAAAAGAAAGGGGTAGTCCTCTGGAAGATGTGTGCAAACATGAAATTAGACTGAATTACACACACAAAATGAAATCAGCAATGTTTTTAGTACAGTATTGTAGATATTAAGAAGGCTTTTTGTGGCAAGCATCCCAGACTTTGGAGAAGCCATCAGCTCTAGCTGACAGCACCTTGTATGAAAGAGGATGGCATCCATGAGTGCTTTGTCAGAGGGTATGAAATATTTGCTGATAACATTTATTACAAGCTGAACTTCCATTTTTGATAAGAGCTTTCTGCTTGCCCATCTCCTTCCCATGCTAGTTTCTTCATCACCATTCCATTGTCCTCACCTTGCAAAGACTGTTTTCCTCTTAGGCTGGTCCTTCCAGTCCTTATATGCAGAAAATCCCGTTCCCACTTAATGATGTTCCTTTGTCCCTGTTAGCCTTTCCTCCAGCATTCAACTGTCCCCTATCCTGACTCTGTTATACTTACCTAGAATCACAGAATGCCCCAAGTTGGAAGAAACCCATAAAAATCATCAAGTCCAATTCCTGTTCCTGCATAGGACAACCCCACCGTTCACACCGTGTCTGAGGGAATTGTCCAATCTCTTCTTGAACACTGTCAGGCTTGGAGCTGTGACTACTTCCCTGGGGAGCCTGTTCCAGTGCTCCACCACGCTCTGGGGGAAGAACTTTTAACTAATATCCAACCTAAATCTCTCCTGGCACATCTTCCTGCCATTCCCTTAGGTTCTGTCATTGGTCACCTGAGAGAGAAGAGATCAGCACCTGCCCCTCCTCCTCCCCTTGTGAGGAAACTGTAGACCGCAATGTGGTCTCCCCTCAGTCTCCTTTTCTCCAGGATGAACAAACCAAGTGAATTTAGCTGCTTCTCACATGGCTTCTGGTCTAAAACCTTCACCAACTTCACAGCCCTTTTCTGGACACGCTCCAGTAGCTTAATATCTTTTTTGTACTGTGGTGCCCAGAACTGCACACAGTGATCCAGGCGAGGCTGCACCAGTGCAGAGCAGAGCGGGACAATCACCTCCCTCATCCGGCTGGCAATGTTGTGCTTGATGCACCCCAGGACATGGTTGTCCCTCTTGGCTGCCAGGGCACACTGTTGGCTCATGTTCAACTTGCCATCGACCAGAAGCCTCATATCCCTCTCTGTGAAGCTGCTCTCCAGCCTCTCATTCCCCAGTCTGTATGTCCCCCCAGGGTTGCTGTGTCCCAGGTGCAAAATCTGTCACTTCCCCTTGTTAAACTTCACATGGTTGGTGATTGCCCAGTTCTCTATTTTGTCTAAGTCCTTCTGCAGGGCCTCTCTGCCCTCGAGAGTGTCAACAGCTCCTCCCAATTTTGTATTATTGAGCTTACTTAGTATTCCTTCAAGTCCTGCATCCAAGTCATTTATTAACCTTGAAGAGTGCTGGCCCTAAGATGGATCCCTACGGAACTCTGCTAGTGCCTGATCGCCAGCCTGACTTAACCCCATTTACTACAGCCCTTTCAGCCTAGCCCATCAGCCAACTGCTTACCCACTTTATTGTGTATTTACCCAGTTCTATGCCGGACATTTTGTCTAGGAGGATACTGTGAGAGCCAGTATTGAAGGCTTTACTAAAATCCAAAAAATCACATCAACTGGCTTCCCTTGGTTGACTGGGTGGGTAAATTTGTCACAGAAAGAAATTAAGTTTATTAAGCAGGACTTTCCCCTCATGAACCTGTGCTGGCTGGGACCAGCGACTGTGTTGTCTTTCAGGTGTTTTTCAATAACTCCCAGAATAATCTTCTCCATAATTTTGCCTGGTACAGAAGTGAGATTGACAGGCCTGTAGTTGATGGGGTCACCCCTGTTGCCATTCTTGAAGACTGGGACAATGTTTGCCAGCCTCCAGTCAACTGGGACCTCTCCAGATTCCCCAGGGCATTGAAAACTCATGGAGAGAGGTCTCGCTATGACATCAGCCAGCTCTCGCTATGACATCATTGCTATGACATAGGTCTCACTATGACATCAGTAACCTCGGATAAAAAAAAAAAAAACAACTCATAGAAGAAATCATTTTTCAAAAGATTATGATTTTATTCAGTTTGGGCCAGTTTTTATTCAGCACAAAACTCTACCTGTTGTGTACACTCTTATCTTTCAGTTTCACCCTTTAGTCCCTGCTGAAAATTGTTGGAGGACCTGAGCTTTCCAGTGAGTCACTGAAGTTTTAATGTGATTGAGAGGCCACAGAAAGTAAAAGCATTCTCCTTTAAGTACATTCCTACAGGTCTGAAATGTTTGACTCATTTGTATTAAAAAAGGAAACTTGGAGTGAGACAAATAAACTTGCAGAGTTGCAAGTATACTAAGAAATGACAGGAAGCACTAGAGTAAACCGAGGTGCTACTAAAAAAAAGGAGGATTTTAATATACCTTAAAATTTTATTCTATATTCCTCATTAGGTTAAGGAGCCCTGATATGTAAATTAATGAATTTTTTCCCTGTGGGCACCCTTAGGTGTCTGTCTTAAGTTCTATTTGCACTGTAATATTTAATCACCTGATCAATTTCTATGATGAAATAACTGGCTTGGTAGACAAGGGGAAAGCAGTGGATATTGCCTACCTGGACTTCACTAAGGACTTTGTCCCTGTGTCCCTTATGGAATCCTCGGAGACAAGCTGTTGATGTACAGGACGGATGAGCAGGGAGTGAGATGGACTGAAAACTGGCTGAATCGCCAGGCCCAGAGGGTTGTGACCAGTGGCACAAAGTCTAGTTGGAGGCCAGTAACTACCACTAGGTAAAGTGTTGCCAGCAGGTTAAGGGAGGTGATCCTTCCCCTCTACTCAGCAGTGTTAAGGCCACACCTGGAGTGCTGTGTCCAGTTCTGGCTCCTGAATACAGGTCAGGCATGAGCATACTGGATTAGGGCCCAGAAAAGGACCACAAAAGTGACTGAAGGTACTGGGGTATCTCAAATATGAGGAAAGGCTAACAGAGATGGGATCATTTAGCCCGGAGAAGGTAAGGCTCAGGGGGAATTTTATTAATGTATACGAATACCAGAAGGGAGGGATATGCTAATCATAAGACTCTTCTAGAAGAGTTATGCCCTATCTGCCTATGATGATGTTTTCTGTGTCATTTTGAAGTCTGTTAAAGTCTGTGAATAGTCTATTTTAGACAGGATACTGGGCTTAATAGTCTGGCAACTATGGTTTAATTATGTGAAAGTCTGGGAATGCAAATAAATGTTCATATACAGACAATACAGGTAAAATAACATTAATAGAGGTGTGTGTTTGAAATGTAGAGCATTTCCTTAACATAACCTTACTGGAAATTGTAAAGGTTCCCATGGAAGCTTGACACCAAACTCTTTTAGCTTCCTTTCAAATCGTACTCCTAAAATCTAGTGTGGTGGGTTTTAATGTTGAGCTGATGAAACTCTTTGCATTCGGCCTAAGAATTATACCAAGCTTTGGACATACTCATGCAAAATAATCAAAAGTAGTTCACCTAATTTGCAAAGTTTTTATTTGATCCAGTCTTTTATTATTGTAATTTTGTACTATTTATACTCTAGAAACTGAAAATAGAGGGTCTGTAGGCTGTAGTTAATTAAACAGTAGCCAGGAACATCCTGTATCACCAAAGTGTTAGAACAATAGCTTATGTGCTTCTGGCCTGTGCCAAGTGGCACTCTCTCAGGTCATTCATGTGTGCAGTCTGCAAGCTAGAGCGATCATTTCCAGCAATCATTCCCATCTGGCAGTTTGTGTGTGAGCCTGTTTCAAAGGATAAGAGAGTTTGATATTGCAGATGCAGGCTGTTCAGTGGCAGCTAACCTCAGCACTGGAGAATGGTCTCAGAGTCATAGAGTAACACACCTTGGTAAAATTAACTTACTATCTGATATATAATTTCCCATGTCAGCTTCTAATTACTGTATTATTTTATAATATTACTGGAGTCTCAAGTCTATGTATATTCTAAATTTCTCCAACAATGAAAGCTAGTGTTTTTTGAAGACAATATTCTTAGGTATTCTTCACATATTTGCACTTAGGTCACATGGGACCACTGGAACGGTACAATGTCTGAAACTACTCATTTGCTAGGATGCAGTGAAGAGAGTGATTCTAGCCACTCTTCATTTCCTATTCAGGTGGAGGAAATGTAAAAGATCAAATGAGATATGATATATTCAATATTTTCACCTTTATTGCACTGAAATTCTTTCAACTGGAAAGAAACTTCATGTTCTTAAACTATTGTCTCTTTCGGTAGTATCACACAGATCACCACTTCTGACAAATGACTGAAACAGAAGTCTAAGCCAATTTAAGTTTACAATGCTGTGGACGCATGCAGTTTGAGCAATGGTATATAAATACGTTTTTTTCTCATGTGTAGTCTTAATAGTTGTACACACTGAATACTGAACATATTCTCCAGCAGTGGTTTGTTGCTTGTTGGTCACAGCACGAGGAGCCCCAGCTGGAAGAAACCTACCCCCACACTGACAAATGATCAATCGTTCTTCCAGCCAGAGTGTCCCCACTCATGTTGCACTGATTACTAATCCTGTGATCTGAAGGTTTTGGGTTTTCATCTTTTGTTTGATGTAAAATGCCATGGCTTTCCTCAGACATCAAGAAGGCCTCAAAAGTTCTGTGAGCTTGAGAATTTGGGGAATGAAAATGTCCCCAGGAAAACTGATTTGGAATTCCATGTTTTCCATCAAAACCGAGATCAGATTCCTCAGCTCTATTGTCTATTCAAGTAGAGTAGAGTAGCGTAGAGTGGAGTGAGTCTGCAAAAATGTTGCGAGTATGCAGTAGCTACAATATTCTTAAATTTTTCACTTTATTTGAACTGTTCATTGTGGTGCTATGTTAATCATAACACTATATTGCTTTTCTTAAATTAAGCATAAGTAAAAATAAATTCTAGGTTTTTACTTGGATAGGATTTCCTAGATGAGGTAAGAAATGTCTAGAGACTTAGATTTCCCTACATGTGAAATTATATCTCCAGCTAGTCTTTTGACCAAGTTAATACAAATTTCATTTGAGCTTTGCCTTTTCTTAAATTATTGTTCTCAAATGTGAAGGTGTATCTGTTTTAACTTATCTATACAGAACTATCTTCAAATATCATATAACTAAGGCTTGTGAAGTTTGCCTTCACAATGCTATGGGTAATGTTTTAGACTGTTTTTAACGTATTTATTTTGGTTTTGTCATTTTACAGCGTTGCAGAGCACTGCAGGCTGTTTTGCCTTTTGTGGTTTTATCTGTCACGTTGCATCCCTGATGAAAACACAGAGCTCAGGGTAATTTGCTTTCTTACAAAGTTATCTTGAGGAGGTCAGCTAAATTCATGTCACTTCTGATAGTATCCGAGGGGACCATTAGTCTTATTTTTGCAAATATTTATTTTGGTAGTGCTGGTTTCACATTTTTCAGCAACTCTGATCAGTAGTAGATGGAGCTCAGATTACTGTCAGGTTTGAACTTGTCTGTTCTGGCCAAGATCTTAATGCGGAAATGCTATGTTTTTTGTGCACAAGAGCTCTTCTGTTTCCCAGCACAGGCCAGTATTCTGATCATCTGACTTTTCTGGCATCTGTGCTTTCAAGATGCTTCTTGTTTATTCTCTTTTGATTTGATATAGTTAAGAAAAACAAGAAAAAGCATCTAGTCAATTAATGGTTAATACTAAATTTTATAATTTGGTTACAGTAAAAATTAAACATTGCAGCATTGTCATTAGAGCAGGACATACAGGAAACATCTCTCTTCCTCATCAAGCCTAAATTTAAGAGTTTCGGCTATGTACTGTGATTCCAGAACAGCTGAGAAGATGGGTTTTTTACTTTATCTCCTTGCAATAATTCTTAGAATAGTTCTGCACAAAGGCCTCAAAGCCTTTTACTTGCTTAGATCCTCCCCATCTGTTCCTAACTAACTCCTCTCCTCTCCTTTTTCTCCTTTTCCTCCAACAGACCTGAATTATATCTCAGGGATTAAAAAGTCAAGACTAGATTGTCAAATTTTGTCCCTAGCTGTACCTCTGCTTTACATCAATTCTTTTGAGGTCTGGTGAAAGACAGAATTTAATTTTAATAATACTTTCATTCATGATTCAAGTAACACCAGCACAATAATAGTGTCTTTTCCATAGTAATAGTTGGTTATAAGCTCTTTCGTAAAGACAGGCAGGAAAGAAGAGGAGGAAGAGTCATGCCCTATATTAAGGAGAACCTGGAATATATAGAAGCTGACTACGGTGATCGTGGAAGCCCTATTGAATGTCTCTATGTCAAGATATAAGGGGTCATCTCGAAGCGGAATCTTAAAGTAGGCAGCTCCTACCAACCTCCAAAACAAGACAGTAAGGCCAGTGAAGCAATATTTGAGTCACTTAAGCAAGCTTTGGGGCTTCAACTACCCAGACGTTTGCTGGAAGAACAATACAGCAGCTCACATGTCATCCATCAAGTTTCTGGAATGCGTAGAGGACTCCTTCCTCGTAAAAATCCTAGACACGTTAACTAGGAATGAGGCACTGCTGGACTTACTACTCACAAAACAAGAAAACCTGCTTTGTAATATCTCAGTAGTGCTAGCCTTGGCTGCAGTGATCACAATATTGTGGAGTTTGGGATCCTGCTAAGCACATTGAAGGTTAGTATTAAGTTAGTACTAAGACAAACAGTTTAGACTTTAGAAGACCAAACTTCAGCTTTCTTGGAGCTTGGTTGGGAAGGATTCCATGGGTAGCTTACATGGAGGACAAAGGAGCTAATAAGTGCTGGGAGTTTTTCAAGAATGCTCTCCTGGAAGCACAAAACCAGTTCATGCCCTTCAAAGGTAAGGGAAGTAGATAGAGAAAGAGACCCCCTTGGCTTAACCATGAGCTTCTGAGTCTGCTCAAAACCTAAAGAAAAGAGTACCAGAGGTGGAAAAGCAGATGAATAGCCATTGAGAACTACAAGGACATTTACAGGATGTGAAGAGATGCAGTTAGAAAAGTAAAAGTTCAACTCGAATTGAAATTAGTGACAACTGTCAGAAACCACAAGAAAGGGTTCTTCAGGTGCATAAACAACAAGCAGAAACCAAAGGAAAATATTGGCCTGCTGTTAAACAGTAGAGGTGAAGAAATCACCAACAATGCTGAAAAGGCAGAGGTTGTCAACACTTTCTGTGCCTCTGTCTTTATCAGTATTGTTGGGACCCAGACCTTGAGAACAGAAATCCAGATTGATGTTAACGCAGACCCACAGTCACTGAAGGAAGAGTTGGTATGTAAACTATTACAGGAGCTCGACCTCTACAAATGGATGGGCCTGACAATATCCACCCGAAAGTGTTAAGAGATCTGGCTGACATCATTACAAGGCCACTGTCCATAATCTTTGAGAAGTCATGGAGATTGGAAGATGTCCCAGAAGAGTGAAAGAAGGCTATTGTCACCCCCATCTACAAGAAGAGTTTAAAGGAGGATCCAGGAAATTATAAGCCTATGATTCTTACTTCAGTCCATGGGAAAGTTATGAAATGAATCCTCCTGGGAGCTATCATAAATCAGTTAAAGTATGTGATTTGGAATAGCCAGCCTGGATTCAATATGCTTCAGCTGTGCCTGAAGAACCTGATTGCCTTCAATGACAAAGTAAAATTCTCAGTTGATGCGGGGTGAGCGGTGGACATTGTTTACCTGGATTTCTTCGAGACATTTGATATGGTTTCCCTCGGCCTCTTCAGACAGAAACCGACATGTTACAGTCTAGAGAAGTGGTCTCTGTAGTGGGTGGGGAACTGGAGGGCAGGACGTATCCAGAGGCTAGTGGTAAATGGCTCCTTTTCAAAGTGGCAACCTGTCACGAGTGGCGTCTCCCAGGGATTGATATTGGCCCCGACACTATTTAACATCTTCGTAAGTGATCTCAATGATGAGATCACATGCACCCTGATGAAGTTTACTGATGACACCAAACTGAGTGGGGAAGTGGACACTTTGTAAGGGAGAGCAACCCTGCAGGATGACCTGGATAGACTGGAAGAGTTGGCTAACGAGAAGCTTATGAAATCCAACAAAGACAAATGTAAGATCTTACACCTCAGAAAGCATAATCCAGGAGTTCAGCACAGGCTGGGATCTACCTGGCTGGGGAGCAGCTCTGTGGAAAGGGACCCGGGTGTCCTGGTGGAGAACAACCTCAAAATGAGTGAACAGTGTGCTGCTGCAGCAGAGAAAACCAACAGAATTCTGGGCTGCATTAGCAAGGGCATCACCAGCAGAGACAAAGAAGTCATTATCCCACTCTACTCCACACTTGTCAGGCCACACCTGGGATACTGTGTTCAGTTTTGGCTCCTGCTATGCAAAAAAGGTGTGGACAGACTGGAGAGAATCCAGAAAAGGGCCTTAAACATGATCAAATGACCAAGAAGCCTGACATAGGAAGAAAGGCTGAGAGAACTGGTTTTGTTCAACCTTGAGAAAAGAAGGCTCAGGGGAGATCTCATCACCATTTCCAGTATTTAAAGGGTGGCTACAAAGAAGATGGAGACTCCCTTTTTACAAGGAGTCATGTGGAAATGATGAGGGCTAATGGTACAAGTTACTCCTGGGGAGATTCCAATGGGACAGAAGAGGGAAATTTTTCATGATGAGAACAAACAGCCATTGGAATAATCTTCCCAGGGAAGTGGTGGACTCCTCAACATTGGACACTTTAAAGATTCACCTGGACAAGGTTCTGGATCATCTTTTCTAGACTATACTTTTACCAAGAAAGGTTGGACCAGACAATCCTTGTGGTTCCTTCCAACCTGGTATTCTATGATTCTAATTCAATATTAAAACAATCGAATAGAATTGCCATAAATCACAGAACTGTAGGTGTGGAAAATCCCTTCGCTCACTCATGAAAGAGCACTTGAAATATGAATATGACTATTTTTTTTGCATGTTGTAATACATATTCAGGCAAAACACAAATGTATGAAAACTTTCTATACCTTGCTCTAATCTCCCCATAACTTTCAGAAGTTATGGACTTGTTTAAGTTTCCATGGAACCAGTGATACCACTCACAAATCAGATCATAATTTCTTTTGATGTTGCACAGCTAGTTTATTTTATAACAAAAATGAAAAGACTGAGATGTGCTAGATGCAAAGAATTCCACAATATTCCAATAAACAGTTTACACGTAGACACCAGTTATGCAGAAATTAAATATCCTACTGCTACGGAGTGGTGGAATTACCTAGAAAGACTTGGGAAGGCTTTCTCTTTCTGGTGATAGGATGATTCTTATGCTTTCGGTTACTTTGATCTTTCAATTTTTCAAGCACAACTAATTCTTGCCACATATCTAATAATGATAAATATTGTAGAATATTTTTTGAGGGAAGAACATAACCGGTCTAATTCACATACCAAGTTAGAAAGATGACAGGTTTTATCTCTACATAAAATGAAGACATTGCCATCTGGCGATTTTATCACCTGTATTGCTGTGGAGGTAAAAGAGGTATACAAAATCATTCAGAACCTTAATTTGGTTCCAACTTCCCAACTGAAAATGGTATCTGACTATTGCTTTAGGAAAACTCAGAAATTTTTATCATCTGAGCTGCCTTAATTAGTGAGCATGTTTAAAATAGAAGATTGTGGTGATTAGTCTTGAAAGTATCTTAGTTTTCATTTCCTGAAGCTGTCATGCTTGAAGATTACCTTCTCTCAGATTGGCGTATCAGTTTGGCTGGAAGAAGAAAGTAAGGAGTTTCTTACAGCTGGAGAAATCAATTTCTGCCTGATATCAGTGGGAGAAGCAATGGTCACTGATAGGTGAAATTTCCATTTGTTGATAGGCGTCGTTTAGAATGCTCTTTCACTTTTTTGTTCCTTAACATGGCTGATATCCTAAAAAAATTCTTCAAATATATATACATAAAAATCTGGTAGAGACTACATGTTGTACCTAATAATTATGACACACAGAGAATTTCTAAGATTCAGGAAGGTAAAAATTCTCTTTGCTGTCAGACATTTCCTGCTGTAGTTCTTCAGTCTGTTTGGTACATTATGAAACCATAAAAATATTACTGAAATACCTATGAAATGCCTGGGCCTTCCGTATGTTAATCTTTGAATTTCAGTGCATTTGAGCATGTTGAACAAATAACCAGGTTCAATCAAAGTAACATTTTGTTTGCGGAAAGAAAACTTATTATGATTATTCTTGGAGTGGTACACTGAAAAGACAAGGGATGATGAACACCAGTTGCAACAAGAGAAATTCCTATTAGTTGTCAGGAAAAAATTGTAAATGAGTGATCAGACACTGGAACAGGTGGCTGGGATAAGTTGTGAAATCTCCATCTTTGGAGATGGTCAGAACTCAACTGGACATGGCTCTGACAACCTATTTTAACTTTGAAGCTGGATCTTACTTCAAGTGTGTCTCTGATTAGATCACAAAGCTGGACTAGGTGCCATCCATAAGTGTCTTCCATCCTAAATTATTCTGTTCTTCTGTGATGGAGTCATTGAGATGTCAGGCATGATCCTCTAATGAACAGAAGTTGACTGGAGACCTCTGACAAAAACCAACTTTCTGAAACAAGTCTGATTTTTCATTAGATGTAAACCAGGTATACATTCTTACTAGCAGCATTGTTTGTACCTAGAGAGAAGAGTAGAACACTCAGCATTGGGTTTCTTACTAACAAATTCGAAAAAATATTTGGAAGACCTCCTAGGTTATTTATTTAACTTTCTCCATCAGCTAGTGTTTTAGAATTATACTTTTATGATAACTTCACAAATTTTTCATGGAAGCTTATGTTGATGCTATTTATTATGCTGAATATATAATATCCTAATTATTAGTAATGTATCTCTTTAAGTTGTAAATAGAATTTAAAATGGAAATTGAATTCCTGGCTAGGATCTTAGTTCGTCAACATCTGAATTACTATCTTTTCATAGCGCACTGTTATTTACTTGACAGATTTGTGCAATAGATTTTGACCTCACATGGCTCCCAGTATGTTTCCTTTACTCTTATGAAATCAGTAGAAAATCTTGATGTTTAAAGCGAAACTAAGTAGAGACTGAAATCTACCCTCAGTCCCTGTAGAGAGCTTGTCTCTGCATTAAATGTTCGAATGCTGGAAAAGATTTTTCACATCATCTATCACACTCTTCCAGGGTTCAGATACAAGGACTGCAAAATAACATTATATAAGTCTGACAACTGAATCTGCAGGAATTTAGCAATTGCACTAGAATTCTATTGTGGCACTATTATTCTGTTCAGTGTATGGTAAATCATACTTTTATTCAGCTCAAGGAATGTTCTTTTCTGCATTGAACTGGGCAAAAAGACATCTTAAAAAAAAAAAGAGATAGAAACCATTTCCAGTTCAGCATCTGTGAAACACAAGTTGCCTCCCCTCAGGAGACAGCAGTTTAAACTACCTCACATCAAACTCATCATGACAGTAGCAGCTCCTGTCTTATTGGCAGACAAATATAACATCATTGGTGCATAAGGCATCCCCTTTAAGCTGTGCACTGTGCTACATAAGGGCAATAAATGCTCTGAAAAGATTCCAGCACCCTTCAAATCTCAAAACAAAACTATATGGGTTTTCTTAATCACTTTCTTGGATTTGGTTTGTTTTGCTTTGCTTTGTTTTTCCTGGGGGAAGCAGGGTGCAGCAGGTGGCAAACGTGAGAGGGAAACAATGTTTTTATAGAAGGTCTATAGCAGCCTCATACCCTTTAAACCCCCATCTGACTCCTAATTATTTTTTGCATGACATTTTAAGTCGAATTGCTTACAAATATTCTGACACAATGCTAGTCAAGTTGACTTTGATTTAGCTGATACTTTGAATGAACAGCTATGCTGTCTTAGTATGTCTATACTGTATATTACTGTATTGATGTTGATGGCTCGTGGTCAGTTTGGCATGTTGTAACTACTAAAACTCCTCTGCAGACTATCTAAATACAGCAGATGGAAGAATTCCAAGTAAAGCTCATATCATGAAAAAAAAAAAAAAAAGACACAGAAAAAATCCTTTTCTGAAAACAACTTTTTCACCCCACAACAGGAATTTGCATGATTTGTAGGGGACAAGGCATACATTGTATAGACTTGTATGCATTTTTATTTCTAATTTAGCCAATTTCTACCAATTTGTGCAGCATACCTTGGCTCTATTTGTATGAAATTACATTAAGTGCAAAAGTTTGTCTTTTATTCCAACTCTCCATTAAATATACTTCATAACAGCTCCGAGTCAAATTTGTTGCCTTACAAGGGTACTAGAAAGGTACCTAAAATGAGTGTTTGTGGGTCTTGAGTGATTCTAGCTGTCATACTGTTAGGGAATAGACTGCCTTAGGTTATTGAATTATTCGTTATACTGCTTCTTATAGAACCTGTTTAGAATTGCTTATATAGAATTCTCTTAGCGTAAGTTTACTTGGACTGCAAGCTGTGAACTTTTGAACTTTCTGCCTTGTTAAACAGAAAAGGCCTCAGAGAGGTTCAAACTACTAGATAAGGGATTTTTCATCATTGGCAAAGAGCTGCATCCCTGAAGAAAAGCAAAGGAAGAGAACGGTGTTGCCAAGGACTTATTTTTCTCCCCAGCTGCAGGTTCAAAATCACAATTGAAAGTCAGGGCTTTGATTGACATCTAGTCTAGTTGGTAAAGAAAAATAATTACCCGCAGAGACAAGAAATGGCCCACCTGACAAAAATGAGAAGATCCAATGAAGAACAGGGAGAACCCAGACTGTAATTTTCCAGTTGGACCAAACTGATCTGTGAGGACTGGGAAGCTTAGATTATAAGGGTATAATTGCCCAAGGTTTTCTTGGGTGGGGGGTCTCTCTAACATAGGCAACCAGTTTGAGCTGCTCTATCCTATATGCAAAGAAATTATAGAATCATAGAATGACAGAATCATTTAGGTTGGCAGAGAACCTCAAGATCATTGAGTCCAACCATTAACCTAACACTGGCACTAAACTGTGTCTCTAACAACCTCATCTATGTGCCTTTTAAACACCTTCCGGGATGGTGACTCAACCACTTCCCTGGGCAACCTGTTCCAATGCCTGACGACCTTTTCTGTGAACAAATTTTTCCCAATATCCAACGTGAACCTTCCCTGGTGCAACTTGAGGATATTTCATCTCATCCTATCAATTACTACTTGGGAAAACAGACCAACACCCACCTCGCTACAACTTCCTTTCAGGTAGTTGTAGAGCACGATAAGGTCTCCTCTCAGCCTCCTTTTTTCTAGGTTAAACAAACCCAGTTCCCTCAGCCACTCTTCCTAAGACTCCTCACCAGCTTTGTTGCCCTTCTCTGTCTCAATTTCTTTTTTGTAGTGAAGGGCCCAAAACTGAACACAGGATTCAAGGTGGGGCCTCACCAGTGGCAAGTACAGGGGTACTATCTCTTCCCTTTTCCTGCTGGTCACACTATGTTTGATACAAGCCAAGATGCTGTTGACCTTTTTGGCCACCTGGGCACACTGCTGGCTCATTTTAATATGGCTGTTGACCAACACCCCCAGGTCCTTTACAGCCAGGCAGCTTTCCAGCCACTCTTCCCCAAGCCCATAGTGTTAAATGGGGTTGTTGTGACTCAAGTGCAAGACCTGTGACTTGGCCTTGTGTGTGTCTAAGTGGGGTAGCAGGTCGTTAACCATTTCCCCTTGGATTGTGGGGGCTTCATTTTGCTCCCCATTCCTGTCTTTTGGCTCAGGGGGCCGTGTACCTGGAGCACAACCAGTCTTACTATTAAAGACTGAGGCAAAGCAGGCATTTAGTACCTCAGCCTTTCCCTCATCTTCTGTCACTAGGTTTCCCCCCCATCCACCAGAAGGTGGAGATTCTCCTTAGCCCTCTTTTTGTTGCTGATGTATTTATAGAAACATTTTTTGTTCCCTTTTGTGGCAGCAGCCAGGGTCAGCTCTAGTTGGCCTTTGGTCCTAATTTTTGCCCTGCGTAACTTCACAGCATCCCTGTAGTCCCCCCAAGTTGACTGCCCCTTCTTCCAAAGATCATAAATTCTTCTTTAATTCCTGAGTTCCAGCCAAAGGTCTCTATTCAGTCAAGGCAGTTTCCTTCCCCGCTGGCTCGTCTTTTGGCACTAGAGGACAGCCTGTTCCTGCACCTCTAAGATTTTCTTCTTGAAGGGAGACCAGCCTTCCTGGACTCCTTTGCCCTTCAGGACTGCCTCCCAAGGGACTCTGCCAACCAGCCTCCTAAACAGGCTAAAGTCTGACCTTTTGAAGTCCAAGGTAGTAGTTCTGCTATTTCCCCCTTCTTGCTCCTCCAAGAATAGAAAACTTGATCATTTTATGATTGCTATGCCCAAGGTGACCTCCAACTGACACTTTACCCATGAGTTCTTCTCTGTTCACAAACAACAGGTCCAGTGGAGCTCCTTCCCTAGTTGTCTTACTGACCAGCTGTGTCAGGAATTTGTCTTCCATATACTCCAGGAGCCTCCTAGACTGCTTCCTCTCTGCTGTGTTGTATTTCCAGCAGCCATCTGGTAAATTGAAGTCCTCCACAAGAACAAGGGCTAGCAATCGTGAGACTTCTCCCAGCTGTCTGCAGAATATTTCATCTGCCTTTTTATCTTGGTTGGATGGTCTGTAATAGACACCAGGATATCTGCCTTGTTGGCCTTCCCCAGATTCCTACCCAGAAAAGCGCAACCCTATCATCACCCTCATCAACCTCCAGGCAATCAAAACGCTCCCTAACATACAGGCTACCCCACCTACTCTACTTCCTGTCCTATCCCTTCTGAAGAGTTGATAGGCATCCATTACAGCACTCCAGTTGTGCGAGTCATCGCACCATGTTTCCACGAAGGCAACTACATCATAGTTTTTCTGCTGCACAATGGCTTCCAGCTCCTTCTGTTTGTTGTCCATGCTGCACATATTGGTATATTAACAGATACATTTCAGCTGGGCTATTGATCCTGCCATCTTTTTGTGGTGAGAAGCCCTAATTCCTACTTGACCATACTCAGGCACTTCTGTGATTTCTGGCACATCTACAGCCCTTGTGTCTTTGCTGCTGCATGGCTCTCCATCCCCTGCCTCCACTGAGATGGCAGACTGAGTGGCCTCGCTGACACCCCATCCCTCAAATTTTGACATACTGCCCTTGGGTTTATCTCTGTTCTGGCTGTTTTTGTCTTCTCCCCTTCTTCAAATCTAGCTTAAAGCTCTTTCCATGAGCCCTGTTAACTCCTGTCCAAAGATCCTTTTTCCCCTTTGAGACAGCTGTGTCCCATTTGTCGCCAGTGGGCCGGGTGCCATGTAAACTGACCCATGATCAAAAACCCCAAAATTCTGCCAGTGATACTAGTCGCACAGCCAGGTATTGATCTTCTGGGTCTTCTTCCTGTATTTTTCCTCATCATGCCCTGCAACTGAAGGGACAGAGGAGAACACTGCTTGTGCTCATGACCTCTTAATGAGTCAACCCGAGGTCCCGAAGTCCCTCTTGATTGCCTTCTGATTTTCCTTTTCAATCTTATTGCTGTCTACCTGAAAAATCAGTAATGGATAATAATCTGAGTGCCTTACCAGGGCTTGAAGTTTTCATATCTTTAACAGGGATGCCAGGGAGGCGGCAGACTTCCCTAAGAAGTGGGTCCAGTCCGCATATGGTGCCTTCTCTGTTCCTTTTAGAAGGGAGTCTCCTGTGACAACAACCAGTCTTTTTTTGTTTATAACAGCAGTTTTGATGGAAAATGCAGATAAACTTACCCTCTGTGGCACCTCCAAATTGGTTGAACCACCTTCCTCAATATCGTTGTTCAGTTCCACTTGCAGACCCTAATACCTGTTGTGCAAGGGAACCTGGGAAGGTGGGGTAGTCACAGCAGAGACCTTCCTTCTGTGCCAGGCAGGAACTTGCTGCCATTGCTCCCTATCCTTCAAGTCACTACATTCCACGATGCAGAGAGAGGATAACAAGTCCTCTGTCCTGTGCACCCAGTCTTGCTGTTGGGCTTGCCTCAGGGAAGGTAGGGTTCTACTCCAGTTGTCTATCTCCCTCTCGTACTCCCTGATACTCCTCAACCTACTCACCTCCTCCTGGAGCTCTGTCACTAAGCAGAGAAACTCCTCTACCTGGGCACACCTCTCGCAGCTGTGCTCACTGCTGCCACCTGGTATTGGTGTAAGACCAGGGCACACCCTGCAGCCCGACATCTGAGTGGCAGCATCTTCCCACTGGATCTTGGTCTGGGAGGCTGCATCACTTGTGCTGAGGGCCCACCTTATGGATGCCATGGCTTTCTGCTGGGTGGATACCATATTCCTTGATTGAGCTGGCAGAGCTTCCCTGCCCTTCCTGCGCTCCCTTCCACACAAACTGCCATGAAATCTGCCTACTCCTGGTCGCTAGCACTCCCTATTATTTACTTAAGAAGAATTTCTGGAATCCATGCCTGAGTCTCTGCATTGAGAAATCTAGGGAAAAGAAACTTCCTTAACACCTATCATCAGTTCAGAGTATAGCTCATTTTTTTTTTTTAATTATATATTGCATTTAGAAGTTGCAAATCACCATTCCATCTTGATAGGTCATTGCCCTTTGTGGAAACAGATGGATGATTCACAGCCAGATTTTAGACACAGTGTCTCAGGGGTACAAAATATTTGTATTTCTTGCAAATGTCAAAATAAATGTATTTGCTTCAAAAGATGTCATGAGGGCAATACACATTATTACACATGCTTATTACAGTGCCTGAGTAGTATTCTAATGCAATTATATGGAAAAGACCGTATCATTAAGCAACCTAAAAAAAATAATTTCCTGGTGTAAAAGTCAGGTTTTGCATTACATTTTATTGATCTGGGTACATTCAGCTCCAGTTTTCCAGAATTACAAGATACTAATGGAAAGAGGGTGGGGAATTAAATTGGAGAAAGCAAAAGCATAATAATTCAAAATACAGAGGAGTTGTAATGAGAAGTAGTAAAACTGAAACCAGAATGCAGAAGGAGCCACATTACTGGTGAATAAGGTAGTGAGTCTCCTTATCACTTTCTAGGGAACCCAGCTGATATATCTGGGCTCAGTTGTACCTGTCTGGTATAACAGCTCTTAAGTGAAATTCAGCATAATATTGAATAGTTCTATGCTGGGGCTTTTTTGTACTATTGCCTTGGCTATTCAGAAGGAGTCTATTAGCCTAGGCTGTCAACCTAGCCAAGCTGCTGAACTGTTCTTGCACCTTTCTTCTATCTGGTACAAATGGGCTGCAACAGAGAATCACAAGCAGGCAATAAAAATTCTTAAAAAAATGTTGATCAGCATTGTTTGATTTGAAATTTTGTTGTATATAATTAGAGTAACTGTTCAGCTTCTTCATTTTTATTGTAATACCCATGGGTACTACTGAACACGGACTCTTATCTTCCTTTTACCTGTTCTTAATAAGAGGGATAAATCCTTAAATCAGACTAGTGGGACACTTCTGTATAATCTGAGTCTAGTACACCCAGACTTCACTTATTTGACTGAAAATGCCATAGGAGTCATTCAAAGTGCTATTAGTTCTCTTTCGGATGAACTTAAATGCACCAAAAGGTAAATACAAAAGAAGAGTGTGAAAAAAAGAAATAGGAGAATTCACGAATTAAAAGCTGCAGAAACTATGTCACTTTTTACTGCAGAAGTATTGATGAAGAAAAATAGGTGAAGGAAAAAAAGTCTATCCAGCTTACTTAAAGAATATATTTCATTTGCTTTAAGCCATTGCAGACTGTGAAAAAGAAATAGTAGAAAGTTGTTCTAAGCAAGAGGCAGGGGAAATAAAATAAAATATATTTGAAAGATAATTTAGACTTATTCATAGCTAGAGATTTCAAAAGGGAGTGCATAGACAGGCACACTACAGATCTGATTTAGGAACTATGTCATTGCATTTCAGCAATGCCAAACTTCAAAGAGACACTTCTAACCTGCTTAATATTCTTGTGTCCTTTACATAAAACAAAGAAAAGCTTTTATCATAATACCTTTGATGACATCCCCTCCCAACTAAATTTAAATTCCAGTTAATACTTCTCTTCATGAAGTTAGTTCTTCATTACTTTTACTATTCAAAAGTTGTTAAACTGCTATGAGAAAGGATATGATAATTCGGAACTTCAAAATAAATTTTAGAATTATCTTTCCGTGTTATCTGTAACATTATTGTATGCTGTCCCGTATGCATTTCATGAAGAATTTTACACGATTATTTTAAAAACAATGAGAGACAAACAGTGATAAACTAAGGACAGTTATTAAAATGTTTCTGATAGATCGTGTCAACTGCAGCCTGCTTTAAAAAGAATCTGCTGTTAACCCAATTGCAAAACTAACAACTGCTTTTTAACAAATGTTTTTTTCTACATATTTGTAAAAGAATGCATTTTAAGATAAGGAATTATTGTATATTAATATCACTGAGAAATTGCCTGGGTAGTCTATAAAATGTTATCACCAGCAAATAACTGAGGGAAAAAAAAATGAAGTGTTTATGGCCAGCTAACCTTAAATTAATGTCTTTTACTATTAGAATATATTGCTTAACTGATATGCTTTTTCCTGTTTTGAAAAGGAATAGCAATGGTTTACTCTTTCGGCTTTTGAAGGTGAGGTGTTATCTAGAAAAGTCGGTATGATCTTTGGAGTATATAAAACACAGTGGATCCACAGCAAGTTTATTAACTCTCTGTGGTATGATCAGTTCTGAATTACTTGGCCCATACTCAGCAAAAGCTGGAAAAAGAATCTTTTAAACTGAAATAGACTCATGAAAATGATCAGAGATCTGGAAAATACTATAAGCTACATCAATTTTGAGAGATATTTTTGGTGTAACTGTTGGCTATCTCAAGGGATTAAAACTTTGATATTATCCCTTGAACTTGTCAGAAAGATAAAACTAAGATCCAGTGGATGGAAAAATAAAGGTGAGAAGTGTAAATACTTTCAGCAGTAAGAGTAATTGACTGTTGAGAAAGCTGAGCAGAAGCTGTGAGGATTTCCTGCCTGCAGAAGCTTCTCATTCAGTATTGGTATTTTTTCCACTAGATTTTATAGTACAGTCAGAAATGAATTCTTGTAGTTCTTCTGTATTAGAAATATGTCTAAAATTATTCTTTCCAGTTTTATTTTTGACTTTAGGATAGGTTAATAAATGTGCTGTATATTTTCCTGGCACATGTAGTATATTCACTGGTCATCCCTAGTATTTGATAATACCCTGACTTTCTCTGCTTTGGTGTTCTCCTCTTCATTATTAGGAAAGTAAAACAACATCTCCTAGCTCATAGCCTACGAAATGAGCAAAATTGTTTAATCTCTTTTTTTTTTTTTTTTTCCTGTCAACACTAGTCATTTTGTCAAATAAGAGAAAAAATTAAAATCTGAATGAGGAAGTAGTCGGGAGTTATGTCTGGTTTTTGTTACAGTATAGATATTTGTAAATAGATATCCGTAATTTTACAACTCACAGGCAAGCCTCCAGCTGCCCGCTGTAGTATGTTGCATTGGGATCTCCTTTTGAGACTCCACAACAGAGTTTTGAAAGACATCCGATATCTTGTCAGAAATAAGTAATAGAATATTGTCTGAAGTATTTAAATCATCCCCAAGCAATTTGAGATAAAAGTTGGTTAGACAATAAGCAATCAACAGAGATCAGATAACACCTAATGAGCTGAGCCTTTGAATCTGAAACAGAAGAATCTTGACCCGTGAATCAGTCCCTGAATGGTATCGCAATCTCTATACAAAGATATTACAGTGCAAGTTTTTCACATGTTTATTTCATTAACAGTAGAGTATATTGGTTTTCTTAACTATATCATTCAAATAGCTACGAGAAATGAAGGATCTGGATATCCTTCAGGTATTTGACATCTTTTATCTGTTGAGATACACTTATTTATGACAGGCAAAAATGAAAAGTGTATCCTAAACATATTTGAACAAATGTAACACTACTACCTTCAGTACAGAGCATGACCTGACTCCTCTGGAGTCTGGACCAAACTGCTGCTGGTTTGGCTGGCGGGGGGGTGGGTCGAGTGCACCCACCACATGGACTGACATGACAAAGTAAGTGAGAGTTTGAGTCTAGGGGTCATGATGACAAACTTTAGGTATATGGAGTTTTTCATTTTCCTACATGCTACTTCTGATTAATCATGTATTACTCTTTGCTGCTTTTAAGCAGTCCTAGACCATCTTCTTTTTTCATAGTATAACTGTAACTTACTGGACACTTTGAATCGTGTCCCTTGGAGCTAGCTCTGAGGAGTATTAAAACAAGGGAACCTCCAGAGGTTTTTTGATTTGACTAGTTCTACAGTACACTGTAGAGCAGGATGACCTGATAAAAGGGAAGACCAAACAACACAGTCGCTTTTCCTAAAATATCTTAATCAAAGAAGGAAAATCTCTGCATCAGTTTAACTTAAAATATGCATCAATTGGCAAACTAACTTTCCTAATTTAAACTGGAGACTCAAGTTGAAATTTAAGCTTTAAGAAATCAGTTAAAATTGGTTTCAAATCTTAAGGTACAAAGCTTAATGAAGCATTGCACTTCTAGGCTTACCACTAGAAACTGGATGGAGGAACACATCACTGCAGTTACTGAGGAGGCTGCTGTTAAGATTCCTCAGGGCTTAAGCAGTGAGTCAAGGTAACTGTGTGAAACCAGCCAGGGAAGTGGAGAATCTGACCAAAAAGGAGAGCCAGTCTCTGGTGCAAAGCCAGGAATGTTGCAATAGGCTCCTATTTGAGTGCAGCAGTCAAGATGCAAGAGAAGAATGCCTTGATAAGGCAGATGGGAGTTCAGCAGCAAACTGGGTATTGTCTTGCATTTAGGGATGGAGACAGTAAGATAAGTCAGCCAGATTGCACAGGCATGAGCACCTATTTAAAAAATCAAGGTATAACTCCGGGCAGAAAGTGGAGATTATGCATTACATGTTAGGCTGTCATTGTTGTAAACACCTTTCCTTGTTTAAAGTATGGAAATTTTCCACAAAGAACATGTATGAAGAACATTTGTATAACACTTGGGATTGTCTGGAGAATGGAGAAAATTTTTAAAGTCAAATTCAGGAAAAAACAGGAGAAAATAAAGGAATTAAAGTCCAGAAAATATTTATGGGATGATTCTATGCCCATGGAATGACAACTTTAAAGGAATTGGAGTTTCCACAAAATCTGACCTTGTGACCTTTGGGAAACAGGTTAATTTTCTATCTCCGAAAGGCTCTCTTTGATATATTCAACCTTAATAAATGTGTTATAAGGTTAAACGATACAAATGTAGTGGTCAAAACACAGTTATCTAGATAATTTGTAAAGGTGTCATGGTTTGACCCTAGCTGGCAAGTAAGCACCACACAGCTGCTCATTCACTCCACCCTGGTGGGATGTGGGAGAGACTCAGAAGAGTAAAAGTGAGAAAACTCATAGGATGAGATAAAGACAGTTTAAAAAGGAAAGTAAAATCCACACACACAAGCAAAGAAAAACAAGGCATTCACTCACTACTTCCCATCGGCAGGCAGTTGTTCAACTATCTCCAGAAAGGCTGAGCTCCATTATTTGGAATACAAATGTCATAACTCTGGTCATCCCCCATTTCTTCTTCTTCACCATGGATTTTACTGCTGAGCATAAAGTCATATGGTATGGAATATCCCTTTGGTCAGTTGGGATCAGCTGTCCCGGCTGTGTCCTCTCTCAGATTCTAGTGCACTCCCAGGCTACTTGCTCATGGGATGGTGTGAGAAACAGAAAAGACCTTGATGCTGTGTAAGCACTCTTCAGCAATAGTTAAAAAAATCAATGTGTTAGCAACTTTATTTTGGTAACAAATCCACAACAGTACCATATGAACTACAATGAAGAAAATTAACTCTATGCCAGCCAAAACTGGTAGAATCTGATACATGATACTGTATTTAATGTCTTGTGAATTAAAAGCTTGCTTAACGTAGTAAAACATTCCCAAAAGCTCTATGAAAAATGCCTGAAAAATTGCATCCAGAGAAGAAATACTTAAAAATACTGAAATACCCAAGAAGCAAAATGCTGAGGCAAATGAAATTATGGCAGTGATAGTTTTCGTTCCTGTAATGGGACAATAACAACCCTGTCCATGAGTCTAAAAATTAAGGAAGTACTAAATACTACTACTGCTTATTTATAAGAAGAACATAGATAATATTCAGAATTTATCATAATGGGATACTTTTTATTCCAACTAGAGAGGAGATTAGTTTTAAAACTTTCCATTTTGACAATCTGTTAATTTCAAGAACCTTAACAGCTGACAAATTAAATCCACCAATGTTTATAATATGTCTCGGAATACCTGAATGATGTCCAGGATCCTAGTCAAGAGAGGTAGTGATGTGCTAATGCTTAGATTATTACTGCTTTTGACAACTAAACTGGTAAAGTTGGTATTGATTCTAGCCAAAAATCCCGAGGAATTAGATAAGTGAAACTCTTCTGTTGAACATTATATGTCAAGGGGCTACCCAACTATTAAAAGCCGCAGTTAGAGGAGCCCTATATGTTGTGTTTCCAAATAAGATCGGAAGACTTGGCCATAATATGAGCCATCTCCCAGTTTATGAAGATAAGATAGGTTGCATTTAACAATAGATTAGTCAGTCCCTGTCTCAAAAATGAAGCCAAAGCAAACTCCCTGAGCTATATGTCTGTGTAGATGCATTGCACTTGTGTCATCTTACTTTGGAATTCATAGCCTGAGTATATCATTGTCTCACCAGAAAGTAATATGACATTTCATCTTCTAAAGTGTGAGGAATTCAACCATAAGAAGATCAGAAAATTCTATGAGGGAAGAACTTATCAAGTCCAACAGAAATTACTCCTGTGCCAGGCTAAGCCTGTCAAACATCTGGTCATTTTTTTTTTTTCTCTTGCAAGGAATACTGCTGTTGTGAGGCCCTAACAGAAATCCTCCTAGTAAAGTCCAACCAAAGAATGATGAAAAATAATTGTATAAGTGTACCCTTTTCTGAGCATGCATTCTCCTTTTACAGATATTAAACAAAATCTGTCATCAAGAGAAGAAACAGAAGTTAGGAAAGGTGGTTTAAATTAGTAGAAAGAAAGTGACTAAATATAAATGACACAATATTCTGTAAAGGAATTAAAGTTACTGTGAATAGTAGAGCTACTCTATCTGCGGCTTAGTTGTACAAGTAGCAAATGAAGCTACTTACAAATAGTTGAATAAAAGTGGCATGATCACTAAAAAGTTTGTGTGACACATAGAAAGCCAACTAAGTCCGAAGTAAAAATCAGGCTTGCTTATTTAATCCTCTGTGTTGGTTTCTCAAATGTGGTTGACTTCTTCTAGCCACATTTTGAGAGTGTGTTCTCATTTATAGGTCAGGCGCGCATGGGCTTTTGAGAGCTAAACACAGCTAAATGTGCCAATTAGCTATTCGACCATGTGTGAAGAAAAAAGAAGCAAACCATAAAAACCAGCTTCAGTCAGCAAATATTTTATGAGTCCATCAGTTAAAGTTTCAAATGTATATAGGACCTAATTAAATTATCTGAACATGTTTTTGAAGTGACACAATACACAGTATTGCCTTTTGCTATGAACAACATTAATTGGAGACCCAAGAATGTTACTGTGAGATTTCTTGGAGAATGGGCAGGTAGGTCTAGAAAGGGGCAGGGAAAGACATCTAATGAGCCCAGAGAAAAATTAAAATTATTATTTTAAAACCCTACAACTTTGGCCTTTTTTTTGTCCTGTGCTCTGCTCCCAGATGAGGTGTGTGTTGTCACATAACAGGTGTTCAGTCATACGTCTTTACAAAAAACCTAATTTAGGCTGAGATGAAAGAAATAAATTTTGTAAAGAGTGAAACACGAATAAAAGCTCAAAGAAGTGTTATATTAATAAAGAAGTTTATATTAATAACTCTTATGTCCTCCACATCTCTTATGACTTGATCTCTAGTTGCATAAGCTCTAGGTGCAGCATACCAGTCTCCTTATGCTTTGTGTTGGACTTGCTCTGTACGGGAAATGAGCAACAGAGCATTCGTATCTGAATAACAGTTTTTTAAAAAAATAATAAGAGATGTTTTTCAGGAAAAAGAAAAAAAAGTTTGATGTTTTCTTTGAATTTGCCAAAGGTGTTGTATACAGAAAGAAAGTGTCTTTGGTTTTATCATTAGGTTTTTTGACTGTATCTCTGTAAAACTGAGTAAATAGTTTTATTAACTTTTAACACCAGCTTTCATGCTTTCAAAAAAAAGCTATATAAATTTGTATTAAACTTTGCAAGTGATGTAAAATATATAAACGAGTAAGACTATAGTACAGTACCAAATTTTTTTCTCAAATTTTTAATGGTGATAGTAAATATAATCATTGTGAAAGTGGCTGGTTTAACAATCTAATACCATACACAGGTATTAGTATATTAGGTATACTTTTGATGCTTTTCTGTAGTTTATTCACCATCCTCTGAATCTCTGAGGTCATATTCTGATTCTGATGTATTACACCTTCAATTTTGCTCTGAAAACTTCATTTAAGAAATAAAAATTCTTCACTGGTACTTCTGTGAACTGGAACATGTGCTTAACAGGGCTTTGATTCACTTTCACCTCATTCTTCAGCATCTTATAAGACAAACACTCATTAGTAGTAATAAAGAGTGCAGTTCATCTCCAAATAAATTGATATAGGAACTGTTACACTTGTATCTGCATCTTCCCATGTTTCTGTTCTTAGTTTATGTGAAGATTGATATCTGTAGGTGTGAGATTTTTGCCCTTGATTATCTGAAACAGTTTCACCTAGAAGTTGTGATGTGCTTGAGAATAAGATACCATGCCATTTTCTCACTAACTCGTGTCATTTTATTTAGTACCTACTTGCTTCTGGTACCTTAGCAAAGTTACACCATTTCTACCCTAATGTTTTCTACATAGAAAAGTGAATAAGGAAAAAAAATTCTCTGCCTAATAAGTTTCATTTGCATTATAGTCTCATGGTATTTCAAATTTATTTGCAGACTATTCTCGTATTTATTGCTGCTCCATCCTACACTGATGGCTTTTAATCTTAATTTCCTTAGAATACTACAACTCACAACTAGACAAAATAGCTACATTACCTGCCTAACCAGTAGCCTTCCAAACCAACAGTTTCTCTTGACTGTATGATAATTTCCTCTTGAAATGTAGGAAAGTATTTTTTTGCTGATGGAGCCTAGATTCTTGCTAGCAAGGGCATCTGGCTCTTCCTTTTATCCATACTCACCATTGTATCTTTAGTTTAAGAGCAGTTAAATATTACACATTAATTTTAGAAGCCCTTTTATTCTGAACAAATATTTTTCCATGGCCAACACAAGTAGAGTGTTTATTTTGTAGACTCTGTTGACATAATTATACTCCTGAGGTAATGAGATTTTTTTTCCTTATTTTTTCAAAAGTCACAGTAGTGATGTAAATGATGCTACAGTGGAAAACTAGTCCCTTAAGGGAACGAAATCATTTATAGGCCACAGTAGTGTTTGCTAATGAGGCTATAACTTCATCTGATTTGCTAATATTTGCATTGTACTTTTCAGGGAATTTCTGCATGTTGAGTATTCCACAAACAATTGTGGGTAGTTTTGTAAGCTGAGTGTTGACCATTTGATCAGAAGTTGGCAAGAAAAATCTGTATTCACACTTGCTATATAGAAGCCTTTTCTGCTATAATAAAACAATGTAATTTTATAAATTGATCTGCTGTGATGTGAAAATATGCATGAACATTATTTAATTCCATATAAAGAAATATCTTGATGACTGAGACATATTTATCTGCTAAAATTCTACTGAATTTCTTAAGCATCTCAGTAAAAAAGTGGAGACAGTTGTTTGTTTTAACAGTTTAAAGAATGGAAACATAGTATGTCCCATTAAGGATTTTTTGCATAATTTCTTCATACATGAGCCATGGTCTCTAAGCATAACAATTCTTAGGCTGAAGACTACTATTGAGAGCTAATGGACATATGACAAGCACTGGTTTATTAAACGGTATCAAGTACATAATGAGGAGCATAGAAGACAAAGCCCATAAATATGTCAACAGCACTGGGTTTGGAAGAGATGGTAGAAAATAAGCCAAAAGCTGGTCAACAAATACAAAACATTCAAATGTTTATATGTATTAAAAAGTCATTGCTAGTAGTGGCATCCAGTGGCTGTGTGAATAAACTGCAAGGACCTAGGCACACTCATCCAGGAGAGGCTTGTTCTCGTAGGAAAGGTTTTTCTGCCCCTAGGTCATATTACTGCTTGAAAAAAGACACAGATTCAATTGAAATGTCACAGGAATGCAAGAAGACTAAAAAATTAAAGATATTATCTGCAAAGCAGTCTCTTGTCTAGTAGTTCTTTACTTCAGAGATGATATATGCAAAACTACTTTCTGCACCAATCTCTACCTAAATTAATGGTCTCTGGAGGAACAGGCTAGATAATTAAATTCATGCACATATAATATCATACTGACTATGCATAATTGTTACAAAGACAAGTATTTAATGATTTTAGGGAAATAATTTTTTTCAAATACTACTTTGGACAGCAGTGAAGACAGGAGACTGAAGTATTTTTAGACATTTAATGTGCAGTTGAGTTTACTTGCTGTATTTCTTCACGTTCATCACACTTTTTTTTAACTTTTAAAATATATTTTCCATGTAAGCTTTCATTTTGCAATTCATAGGAACTAAAGTTGTCTAGTCTTTCTAGTTAACAATAATTGTCTTTGAAAATGGTGTGAACGCTTTCATTTTTTCTTCCATTTCTGTTTCCACAGATGACATGCACATATTTTTTATTGTTCACTGAGTCTTGGCACTGCTGATTGAGCTGTAGTTAAATCAGTTGTCAACGTAGTTGTGGCTGTAACTTTTTTTTCTACTACTAATTTAAATTCCATTGGTTCTTTCTCCGCATAAATCTTCAGGAATGGTAGGATTTCAATGCCCATTTTTGCCATCATACTCAAGTTGCTGTTGTAGAAAAGTGTGGAGTGAAATTTCTTTGTTGTTGTTGTTGTTGTTGGTTGGTTGGGGTTTTTTGTTTGTTGGTTTTGTATTTGTTTCAGGGTTTGGGGTTTTTTTACTTGTCAGATGTGCAAAGCTTGACAAGTTAAGCAACCTTAGCTATGTGCGTTATCATCGTGAGGACTTGTTACATGATGGGAACTTATGCAAGTTAGTTAAGGTGTGGGAAAACAATAGGCAAAGAATGTCTATTACACTGTAGAAATTAACAGATGTCCACTAATAGGTACCTGAAGTCTGAATATTGGGATCAGAGAACCCAGTTAGCACTTTTATGACAAAAACTTTAGTTTGGCCATATGCAGTTTTAAAACTGCTGTGTACCCCTTAGATGCTTTAGGCACCTGTTGTCCTACATTAATGAGCTCCTTGGATTTTGCCTTTGGAACATCTGCTTATACAAATGCTTAGTGTTTAACTCACTGCACTGGGATCAGGGACAGAGTTTGTGATGAAAGTTGGGATCACTTCATCAAGGTTGTAATAGGGAATAACCTAATCATAATATTTCTCGGATTATAAAAATCTGGCTGTGATGTCTGCCTTGTGAATTTTCTAGTGTGCTTTCCCTTCAAGGTCGGTTGTTTGTACAACATTAAATACTACTTCAGAAATTACATTTTTAAAAGCTTGAAGATCTCTTCTTAGTTAGCATCTTGGTAGTTATTTTCTTCTTCAGTTGATTTAAGACTTGTTAGTAAGAGCACTGATTAGAATTGATATTTCCCTATATTAAGAAATAATAATAACTAATAAAAGTGAAAGTTTAGTGGCAGCATGGCAATTTTGATAGAAAAGCCTGTGAGCTCCAGGATGAAACTTTTGTTGGAAGCTGAAGGAAGATCCAGTCACCTTGAATTAGCAAACTATATAGAGATGATAAGCATGATCTGTGTACAAACCTTAAATGACATTCAGTCAGGTTAGCACAGAGTCAGATATTGTATACTATAACACTTCGAAGGCAAGGTTTTCTGCCTACAGTCAGCTTCAGACCTCAGAGAAAGCAGGGATTCCTGCCTACCTCCTGGTTATAGGGGGCTGAGAGAACTGGATTTGCTTAGCCTGGAGAAGAGGACTCTAAGGAGATTCCTGTTTGCTGTCTTCAAATACCTTACGAAGGATCATGAAGAAGGCTGAATCAGACTTTTCTCAGTGGTATGCTGTGGAAGGACACAAAGCATCATGATACATAAGCAACTTGATCTGACCTTGAAGCTGCTCTTGCTTGAAGCCAGAAATCAGACTGGATGACTTCCAGACATCCTTTCCAACCTATAGTTTTCTGTGATTCTATATTCTTTGTGGTGGCTTATGCTTCAAAGAGTACTGTTTTAGAAATTTCTCAAGTATAGGAGACAAATTACATGTTTTGCACTGACTTTCCAGTTTTAATTGTGGAACTGCTGTTACACTGTGTTGCCAGGGGTTTAGTCCAGATTGGGAATATTTTTTGGTGATTCTCAGTATTTGTCTCAACTTCGTTATAACAAAAGTCTGAGTATAATAACCACTGTACTATAAGCCCCATATATTCATTTTTCTTTATCGTTTAACTAACAATACAGACTCAGCAACATTATGACTTCTGTGTCTCAGTTTTTTCTAAGATCTGGAATACTGGTTAATCTTCTGCATTTTTACTTTTTGTCTCCAGTTATGAGAACAAGGCAGAGGCCCATACATGAATAGACACTCACTACGTAAAGTCAGCAAATACAAATATGGCAAAATACAAATATGACTTGAAACATTCTGTGTTGAACAGCTTAACTGCATTGTTGATAATTCTGATTTGTTATGATACTGATTTTTACTGTCAGAAAGAGGATGTGAAATGTTTGCGATTAGATTTGGTGATGAACACCAAGTAATTCAATCAGCTTCAGAAGAGCTGCTCTGGGTTTGCAACATTACAAATGGATAAAATAGCTCATTTGATTTTTCCGTAATACATGCCAGTTTAGGAAAGCTCCAGACTACGAAAATTTTTTGCTTAGCTATCACATTTATAGAAGCATTTGCACTGTCTCTGCTTCTCTAAGACAGGAGGCAGTGATCAAAACCAAAGTGTAGCTTCTGCTTAATTGATCTTTTGACCTCAAATTGTCAGACATCTGGTTGCATGTGTTAGTTGAGTGCTCTCTAGCATGAGCCAAAAAGTAATAAATATTGGCTGAAACTTATTAAAATTTTGCTATTTATCTTTTTGTAGGGAAGGGGGAAAATCATATGAGAGAAACAATGCATAAAGCAAATTAGGACTGAACCATGTGATTGCTTTCTAAGTTCAGTTCCATTTGGGAGCACAACAGCAAATTACAAGGTAGGTAATTACCCACATTGAGTGAATTATTCAACTAAAAGGAGACTAACAGGATACAGATGTCAAAGCAAGCTGAAAAAACAAATAAATATGAAATTAATTAAACCAAGCTTCACAATACTCTTGATTGCTATTTGTACTGACCATATAATGGCTGCTTTTGACAGGCATGTGAAAATCTAGCATTTCTTCTGATGAGTTTACAGTCTGAATTAGCTTTATAAGACCCTGAATTGACGGACAATAGAGTATGAGTTCCATACAGTGTGTTGCTAATGAAATACTTTCCTGATTGCATGCCCAGAAAGGCCACCACTGTTGTGGTGAAGTTAAACAGGGAGAGCAAGATATTGCACGGCCTTCATTGTCGTATTTGCTCAATGTTGTTTCCCATGAGTCAGAAAGGTTGAGGATGGCTGTGGTAAGATATTCAGGCATAATTTAACTGTAAAGAGTTGTGAAGTGTACTTCTTCTCCATTAAATCATCATCGAGTTTGAGAAATTAATCTTTTTCTTGTCAATGAAATGAGTTAGTGACAGCTGTGAAGCAACTGCTGTTACTACAACATTAGAATCAGAAACATTATCTTCAGAGACACTATTATTATTAGAAGCAAAATACAGCTTGATATATAAAGCGCTTTTCACAAGAAAAGAATTCTCAGAGCAAGAAAATATCAAATGTGATAGAACTGGAAAGCAATTAAAAATGAATGTCAGCTCTTTGCAATAACTGTGTGGTCACCAAGGTGTTTCACTATAGCTTCAGACCTACACGTAGAATTTGTTTTACTTAGTAGATATGCAAACATATATTACATGGACTCTCAACAATTTCATTAAGGGGGAATGCATATATACTGTCAAGTTCTTCTGGATTCTCCAGCTGACCAAGTAAGAAAATAAGACTAAGAGGTGTAGAATGTGTCTAAAGGCACATATCTATAGCAGTTTTGATTGCACCTGAGTATGAAGACTTTTTATCTGTGTTGGTCTTAATACTTGAATAATTTCAGGCAATTGATTAAATCAATTAAAAAAAAATCTTAGGCTGCCATCAAATCCCAAAGAATATGTTAATCTCATAGCCACATAAATTATCTAATGAAATTAATGGTTCAGTGAAATAAGGTAGAAAAAAATTAGAGACCAGCTTCTGAAGCAGCTTACTGCTTTTAAGCTCAGGTACTGGCTAAACTCTGTTTAACATGATACATTGCAATCTGACGACAGAACATGTTAAACTTGCATCAAAATACAGACATTAAAAGAATTCTTTGTTTTCTCTGTTGCATATTTATCAACCTTTTTGAGATGTTGAACTGTTCTTTTTGCTGATGTAACTCAAATACCTATATAATGTGTGACTTATGCTATCAGAGATTCAGTTTTTTTATCTCTCTGATTTGATGAGTTTGCTTGCAAAGGTTGTTTGTAAGTGACTGTTGTATGTGAAAGAAGTGTTGCCACATACAATTTAATATTTCCCATGCTGAACGTAAGAATTTAACAGCACATATTGCTTTTATTAGTTGAACTACTGAGGCATAATAAGCAAGCAAGAAAAAAAATCGTAACATTAATAGTAAAAGATAAGAGGTTTACTTTGAAAAGTAAATTACATGCCAGAGAATAGATGCTACTATTGTCTGGATCACAGTCAAGCAAAGCAACAGAGCATTTCTGTGACCTCTGTTGTGTACACTCATGCATGCACTTTGATTCTGATGCTATAAGCTGTCAGAGTACACTTACATATTGAGAGTCTCAGCTAAGACCAAACTCTTGGCTCCCTGATCTGGCAATAAAGGGGTGGTCACTTTGCTCTACTTAAAGTTGACAGAAAACAAACGCTGGAATGTTGTATGTTGCTTAATTTTGCTTTCATAAGTTAATGATGATTAGCTTTGGTCTATCAGTATAGATGGAGTCATAACACAAAGCAGAAAAGTGTCCTCACTCTTGTAGGCTGGTTTAGCTGTCTTCTCATAAAGCTATGAAACAGGCAAAAGAGCTCTTTTTTTTTTTTTTTTTTTTTTTGTGATGTATTGATGTGCCTCTTCTGCTTTTTAATATTCGTATAGCTATTTAATCCAGAACTTCTGAAGTCCACTTTTCTGTCAGTCAGATACAATAACACCGCACTATGAAAAGTTTATGGTCCATTGAGGCAAGAACCATCTAATATGTAAAAGAAAAGGTGTAGCAGCAGAGGAGGGAAGGATGAACTAATCAGTGACAAGAACATGACTACTTTAGGAAACAGAACTATGGGGTCAGCTTCATATTTGAAATCAATGAGTAACAATCGTTAGCTTCACATTTGTTCTGAAGTGATTGAAGATGCATATGACTGAATTCTAGAATGATTTTTAGCTTTGCTAGTAAAATAGTTTTCAGGTTTTTTTACATAAAACTATTTTCAAACAGAAGCTTAAATTTTTTTTTTTTTTTTCTCTCTCCTTCCCAAAATTGTTCTTTTGCTGATGGTGGGTAACTTTAAAGGAAAACATAGGGGGAAAAAATCATTCAACTAGGGTAATTCTTAGGCTTATTTCTAAATTGGGCAAGGAAATCTGTAATGCACATGGTTCACAGACCTATCTTCTTAAAACTAGTTTTTCTTAATTAAGCTGGTCACCTAGGATTTCTAACCCAAGTAAATGGACTGTGTGTGTCTGTGTGGGAAGGTATCTATACATCACATTTATGATCTGGTGTGGAACACTATATCCTTGATGAAACAGTTTTATACAAAAATCCTCTTCGTAAACAATTTTTTCAATTTTAAAAGTGATTAATTCTCTACAGATTTATTTTCTACTTTAAGTTCAAGGTTGCATGAAAGCACAGGTTAAAATGATGGTTTTTGCAGAAAATTTTAATTTTTTTTCTTAGTGGAGATCCCTATGAAGAGCTGCAACCTTGGGATGTATAAACTGGATTTGTTTCCAAGGAATCTAAACTACAATTCCCAGGTAGGCACCAAATGCATTTCAGATTCTGGTGGAGATGTAAGTGTCCCATGCAAAAGCTGGTCCTTTGGGCAACTTTGAACAATTTTGCTTATGGTCCATCAGACTAAATCTTGTTGAAAGTGAAAATCTTCATATCTCATGCAGTTAACATGTTGAAGTCTCAGCACTAAATGCTTTGACCTGCTAATTAATTACTATTGTGCCATATTATTTGGTGCTGTAGACATATTTAGTACAAAAAAGCCATCTCAGTGGCTTTCCTGGTTTAAGGGACGATAGAAGCCCTGCAAAGCCACAATCCTTTTTGCTATTTATGGTGTTTACTATCTTTTTCTTAAAGAAGACACATTAAGTTTAATTTCCCAGGGGGGAAATAATAATGATTCACAAGTAATATATCTTTTCCTACAGGAATTAGTCAGAGCCTGATTTTTCTATACTTTTGTGTGAAGTTATTCCATAATTACTTGGTGTAATTTATAGATCTCAAACTATTGATGGTAATGTACCTCCAGAGAGGTGCACAGTGAATTCCCAGTAATATGCTTCTGGAATATATCACTTACCGAAAAGCAGATTTTTTTTTAATCAGATGGGAAAAAATGAAAAAAGAACAACAACATAAACAAAGCAAAACAGAAAAACCCCACAAAATAATTAAAAACATGCACAAAAACCACCACCACCACCAACAACAAACCAACACCACAAAAACCCAGTAAGGCTACAATATTTGTGTTAAATTTACCAAACTGATATAAGAATAAATTCTAGTGCTCTATCCTACAGCTCACTACTTCAGTCTCCTAATTCCTCAAAGCTGAGTTACCTTTCTGACTCTTTGATTCATTCATTGCTCATAACACTGAGAAAATTGTCTTTTCTTTACCAGAAGTGGCAGACAGGACAAGGGGTAACTGTTTCAAACTAAATGAGGGGAGATTCAGGCTAGACACAAGGAAGAATTTTTTTACAACAAGGGTGGTGAAACACTGGCCTAGGTTGCCCAGAGAAGTGGTAGATCTCCCAACCCTGGAAACATTCAAGGCCGGGCTGGATGGGGCTCTGAGCAATCTGATCTGGTTGAAGATGTCCCTGCTCATTGCAGGTGGTTGAACTAGATGACTTTTAAAGGTCCCTTCCAACTCAAGCTTTTCTATAGTTCTACGATTCTATGAATACTAGTTCTTGGAGAACATGGAATTGTAACTCCTTTCTAACCATATTATCTCATTGACAGAATAGCTAACATTTCTGATGTCATAAATTAGGTGTAGATCACCAATAATACGAAATTTCTCTTATTTATCCCCTGAAATCTAAACCATGTTTTTTTTCAGCAGCACTTGAAAGTGTTCAAAACCTTTTATTCTAAGTACCCAAACCATGTCATTTTGAAAAATAGGTCTGGCAATAGTCATGATGATGATTACTGCCAAAACCTAAATACATGAAAAACTTTAACTTAAGGCAATTGAAAGGTGTTATTTTTGAACAAGGCCATCAATGACCAGTATAGATAGGACCAAAAGTAGAACATGATATAAAGGGATTAAAACAGAGCATATACAAAATAGTTGCCAAAGTCCACATGAGTTACAAAACAAGATTTGTCAAGAAAAACTGTGTGCCTTACAACTCAGCCATCTGCATCTCAATGAAATAGGGTATCACAAGATTTCTAGGAGAAAACTATTAATTCTTTTACCATATGTTTGGCATAACTGTTTATCACAGAGTGTTCTACCACTTTTGGCAAAGAAACTTTACTTAGTGCTGTTAGCTTGGAATGAACAAAAAGCTCAGAGAGGTAGCTGAGCTTTGAGAAATCCAAATCTCATGGATGTTTGCTTGTTTCCGTCCCCCAGAACATGTTGAATTGTACACCTAATTTTAGGGGGCTAGTTTAGGATACAGATATAGGAATTGCTGGACCTAAAGATTGACTTTAAATATTTAATTCAAAGAATGTATTTTAAACCTCACCCTTCCATGGATAAAAATGAATCACCTAGTGGTTGAAGCATGTGAGGAGGAAATTAGCTACTCAATCTAGTTTGAAATAACAACTGCTAGAATAAGTTACAGAACTGGAAAACAGGTATCAGAATTCTGCAATTAGTTGCTTCATTGTATCAAGCTGTTGTTAACCTGTCCTGGATTCTTAAAATTGCTGTTGCTCAATATATTTTTAGTACCATGGAAAGCTGAAGTAGTTGATTATTATGGATAATCCATCATAGTTATTTTTATCACAAGAAACATTCAGACCTAGAGCCAAATTACGATAATGAATTTCCTGTAAGGAAAGAGTGTTACCCAACTAAAATACAAGTTCTATTTGCAACCTGCACTAGTTTTCTGAATTTCTTAAAGTTACTACTCATATATGAAGTTTCTTCATTTCTCTAGGAATATATGTTCTCATGATGAAAACTGGGTTGAGATTTTAAATCTTCTGTGCTTCAATTTTGCTTGTACATGAGAAGCTGTTTCAGAGAAATAGGATAGGAGATGAAAATCCCTGATGTCACAAAACAGACGGGCAAACCCTTATTTAGAAAAAGAGTCAGCATATTATTTTCAAGGAAAGACTACCATCTTGTGGCCTTTGTGTACAATGACTAGATGAAGGCCCAGATTTTGCAGGAAGATACCCACATGTGGAAATAACACTCACTTCTGCTTTTGTTTGTTGCTAAGAGTGTAAGTCTTTGCATGGGCAAAGCTTATATATCTCTCAATAGAGGTTGTTTTGAATCAAATGAAGACTTACTTGACTTTATGTATTACTGGCATAACACATACAGAATAACATGGAAAAGCATATCATGCTTTGTAGAAATCAGTGCTGCTGGAGATGTGTGCTGTTAACGGAGAATCACAGGCCATGGGAAATTCTTTTTCAACAAGACTGTGCTACATCCTTCTGCTCCACATGCATGAGGTAACTGAGTGCTGTTTTTTTTTTTTTTCTGGCAGCAATACTGTTTGATACAAATAAGAAGCAGGGCAAATATTCAGTTGATTGGCCTCAGTGAATGCTGAAGTTTGTTTGGGATGAAATGCTATGACTAAGGCAGCTGATTTAGATTGCTTACAGCTTGGTTTTAGTGTGTTTAAGTGTACTTAAGGTCATATTGGAATATAACTTTAACTTAAAGTGGAACTTCTACCTATGGTATTTTTTCTGTACTATGCTCAGGAGACCTGCCATATTAGTACAAATAAGATCAGTATTTGGTGTGAACTTACGACAATTGGGGAAAACCAGCTTGGATCATACATAAAAAAATGCTTAGATTTACCCTTTACAGGGCAACCAAAGAAACTACTGCTTTGCTAGTTAACATTTGCTACAATCTTTCAAATTATATGTTTATAGTGAACATGGTTTACCATGTCACGTCCTTGAAAATTAATATTTGCAGCACAGCTGCATCAAGCATACCTCATTAGAAAGGGATGCACGTTTTTCAGTTTTAACAACATAGGTATCACTCTGCTATCAAAGCACCTTGTGGTCTCTGAGTTGATCCTTGTTTCATGGGAGGAAACTCAGGCTTTTCTCTGCCCTTTCTCCTGCCCTCGTCTCTGCTACCAGATGCAGGCACCTGGGCAGCCCAAGAATAGATCTTTCCAGCAACAGCTGAGGGAAGATAAACCTTTGTGGCCCTTGAACTTTTCCCTCTCTTTTGTAACTATGTCACCTGTCTCATGTACCAGTAGGCCCAGCTGGTCCATTGGTTACAGATGTCACCTGAGCATTTTTCTTGCTTCTTGTGACTTCCCTGTGAAGCTGTGTGAAGAATATGGCTGTATTCTCTCTTGAGGATGCTGAAAGGCAGCTGAAGAGAGCAGGATGTGGTCCCATTGGCCTTTCTTCTCCAGAATGACTCAAGGCAGCTATGTCAGTCTTTCCTCTAATATCCTGTGCTTTGTCTGTCTGCTCACCTGAGCCTTCTGGGCATCTGCTGGAACTTGCTGATGTCCTTGGTGTGGTGCGTACTAAAGTGGACTTAGTCCTCCTGCTGTAGTCTGACAAGTGGTAAAATTGACTTCCCTCACCCTGCTGGCATGAGTTTGATTAACAGCACAGAGAGTGATGGAACCAGTGTGGGGCACCTGCCTGAGAACAAGATGGCTTGAAAAAGGTGGGCACGGTCTGTAAGTACCCTCCAATACAGCTGGAGACTGTTGAATGCCTTGCTAAAAATATAGATAATGAATACCTACTGCTTTCACCTCATTCAGTGATTGTTTTCATAGTAGAAATCTATCAAGCTGACCAGGCAAGATATGTTTACAGGTTTTTAACATTTACTTTACCACACAAGACCCAAACAAAGTTGGTGTAAAGCTTTGACACTTGATCTGGATTCTTGTAGGAACACAAACTATTCAACTTTTGGCTGGTGTTCATGCTTTTCTTCTAGTCCTCCGTATACTGAGCCATAGAAATAAGGGAGACCTTCCAGAAAAATATTGATCACCAGTTTTCTGTGGAATTCTATTCTATCATGATTTATCTGTGAACACAATTGTAATCTTTAGTATGACTGTGTATCTTTTTGACCAATGATTATTTGCTGCTTAGTGCCTGATATAGCTAATTCAAAAAACATCTATGGACAGCCTGCTATATAATTCGGAGTCTCTTCTGACTTAAGAAAGGTTAGGTACTGCATCTTACCAGTGGAAAAACAAAACCAATAGAAACAAACCCCTATTTTTTTCTGAGGTTTGAAAAATACTTAATACAGAATACAAGAGTAGCAAATGTATTCTTAGCAGTGTCATTGGAATATCTATGTTATTGAAATATATAATTACAGTGCTAATGATCATTAATCCTCCAAGGCAAATGATTATTTTTGAGAAAGTGTTGTCATATTAAAAATAAGCAAAATGAATGAGTTAAAATTGCTGCAAAACTGACACATTTTCACAATACAGAAGAATCTGAGATTTCAGTTACCTAACTATATTTAGGAAAAATGCCATCTGTTTCTATAAGTAAAATACAGTTAGTGATTAGGTTTTTGTTAACTACATAATCCTATTCATGTTTTTATTCACTTTTATTCTATCTGAAAGATACTTTTGGTTGTCGTGACTGTGTTTTGATAGTTTTTAAGACAAATCATAAACCTAATTTAAAAAAAAAAGAGATTGAGCTGCAACACCCCACAACAAAACCAACCAGATTCATCCAAAGAAATGCAAGCACTATTTTTTGCCATACACCTTCTATTACATGTTTTCCTGTGTGTTTTCTCTGTAGATTTTGAACAGTAGCTATTTTTCTCAATGAAATGTACGACTGCCCCAGTCCCATATGATTTCATGTTAAATTCGGTAATACCTATTTAACTGAATTTCCTCTACAGAGACATAAAAAATGTCTAAGGTTATCAGAAATGCATGACTCTGTGCTTTTTCATAGGGAGATACCATTTCCAAGCATTTAGCTATGTAAAGTGGATTTCGGCTTCTCTCAAGTACCTTTCATTTACCCCAGGGACTCTGTGTCTTGCACAAATAGTACCAAGCAATACATCAAAAAATATCTTCTTAGATCTGTGTCAAACAGATCCAATTAAAATAAATCAGTTATATGTGTTCGCCACTATTCTGAAAATGTGAAGCCCTACTGTATAAAAAAAATAGTTTGAAAAGTCATTTAATACATCTAAGTACTCAGAAAAACATCAAAATTAAGTTCCTCTAAAAGTACAATTGTTGTAAGACAAACATGGTTGATTTGATTATTGGATAGAATATTTTTCATGTACCCTTCCTGAAGCCACCCTTAGACATAGATAACAATTGCTGGAAGTCATTCATCTGACTAAAAATTTGTATCACACAATCACAGAATAGATCAGGTTGGAAGGGGCCTCTACTGAAAACAGGATCAACCAGAGCAGGTTGTTCAGCATTGTATCCAGTCAGGTTTTGAGTATCTTCAAAGATGGAGGCTCCACAAGCTCTCTGGGAAACCTGTTACAGTCTTTCATCATCCTCATAGTTAAAAGGCTTTTTCTTATGTTTAAATAGAACGTTCTGTATTTCAGTTTGTACCTGTTGCCTCTTGGCCTCCCAGTGGGCACCGTTGAGAAGATTCTGGCTCCATCTTCTTTGCTCATTCCCATCCAGTATTTATACACATTGACAAGATCCCCCTGAGCCTTCCCTTCTCCAGGCTAAATAGTCCCTACTGTCTCAGTCTCTCCTTGTATGACAGGTGCTCCAATTCCTTAATCACCTTTGTGGTCTTGAGCTGGATTGCTCCACTAAGTCCATACTTTTTTTATACCTGGGAGCTCAGACAGGGATACAACACTCAAGATGCAGCACCACCAGTACTAAATAGAGATCATTTCACTTGACTCTTCCTAATGCAGCCCAGGTTGGAGTTGGCCTGCTTTGCTGGCCAATAACACATTGGTGGCTTGTGTTGAACATTTAATCCACCATGACTGCCATGTGCTTCCCTGCAAAACTGCTTTCTGCACTAGTGACTGCCCTCTAGCTGAATTTCATGCCACTAATCACACCACTTAGAGTCCAGTGGTTCAGCAAATTATCAGTCCATCTCACTGTCCCTTTATCTAGCCCATACTTCATCAGTTTGTCTATGAAGATGTTATGGGAGATTGTCAAAAGTCTTTCTAAAGTCAAGATAAACAACATTTTCTGCTCTCCTCTCATCTGCTGGGTGGGTTGTTTCATTCTAAACGGCTATCAGATTGGTTAAGTACAATTTCCACTTCCTAAATCCATACTGACTACTCCACAGTTTCTGTCCTTAAAACATTTAGAGGTGGCTTCCAGGGTTATTTGCTCCTTCACCTTCCCAGGGATCCAGTGAAGACTGTCTCTCCTGTAGTCAGCTTGATCCTCCTTCTTGCCCTTCTTGAAGACAACAGTGGCATTTGCTTTCTTCCAATCCTCAGGAACTTTCCCTGATCACCATGAGCTTTCCAAGATGAGCAAGAGTGGCCTTTCAGTGACATTGGCCAACTCCCTTAGCATTTACGGATGCATTCTCTCAGGTTCTATAGGCTTCTGTATGTCCCATTTGTTTGAATGTTCCCTAGCTGGATCCTCCTCCACAAAGATCTTCTTGCTGTAGACTTCTCACTGATCTCAGCAGTCTCAGATTCTTGAAGGAAAATATGACCAGTAAAGACCAAAGTAAAGGCAGCATTGTGTACCTTGGTCTTTGCCATGTCTTTTGTCACCAGCTCTTTTGTCACCTGTCCCATTCAGCAGCACACCCACATTTTCCCTACTCTTCCTTTTTTGCTGATGTGCCTGAAGACACCCTTCTTGTTGCCCTTCACATCCCTGACCACATTGTACTCCAGGTGGGCTTTGGCTTTCTTAACACTACATGTTCTCACAGTGTCTTTGTATTTCTCCTGGATCACATGACTCTTCTTCCACTTCTTGAATGTTTCCTTTTGATGTTCAAGTTCTGACAGGACCTCCTTGTTCAGCCATGCAGGCCTTCCAACATATTTGTTTGATGTCCTAGTCACTGGGTTGTACTGTTCTTGAGCTTGAAGGAGCTGATCCTTGTGGGTCAATCAGCTGTTCCAGAAGCCTCTTTGCTCTAGGATTGCATCCAATAGTATTCTTCCAAGAAGATGCCTGAAGAGGCCAAATTCTGCTCTACTGAATTCCAGGTCTGTGACTGTGCATTTTTTGCCTTGTTTCCTCCTCTCAGGATCCTGAGTTCCACTATTTCATGGTCATTGCATCTAATGCCATCCCCATTCTTTACTCTCTGGCAAGTCCTTCCTTGTTTGTAAGTATTAGGTCCAGCTGAGTGCCTCTTCTCATCAGCTATTTGATCACTTTCGTCAGGAACTTATCATGAATGCTCTTCAGAAATCTCTTGGATTGCTTGTGCTCTGAGTAGTCCCTTCATCTGATATCGGAGTGCTTCTTCAAGTTCCTCATGAGGTCCAGGAGCTGCAAATGTGAGTTTTTTTCAAGTTCTGTGAAGAACAGTCTTCATATACTATTGCTTCTTGTTCAGGCAATCTGTAGCACACACCCACCACAACATTACCCACACTGGTCTGCCCTTTATGATTAACCCATAAGTTCTTGACTGGCTCATCATCCACATCTGTCACATAAAGGGAAACTCCCTGGCCTTGCTTTCTCAATCTGTCCTGTCTATAGGAGTTGTATCTACTCATGACAGAACTCCAAATGGGTGAACTGTCTCACTATTATTTCTGTGATCCCAATAAGATTGTAGCCCTGCAACTACACACAGACCTATAATTCCTCCTATTTTTCCCCATGCTACAAAGTGATAATCCCACTTACTTAGTGCTAAATGCTAGGGCCTATTCCTTTCAGATGGGGAACTATGAGCTAAGAAGCATCTTTTAATTGCCTAGAACATAGGAATGGATGCAAAACTACTCTCGGAAAAGAATTCCCCACCTTGGAGCAACTCATCAGAGAAAGGACAGAGGTTCAATAAGCAGATCTCTTGTTCCACCAAAGCATTGTATAAAATAATATGCTATATATGAGTGGAAAGAAGATTTGCATCCATGAAGAAAAACATGTAAAGGATCATACCTCAAATGGCATAGAAAATTTTAGTCTTTCAAAGAGTCCGATAGTGTTCCCAGGTCTCATCGATTTTACAATCTCTTTTTTTTTTTTATTTTTTTTTTCCCTAATGCCTCTAGCATCTTTTGATAGAGAAAATAGATTTTTTTTTTAAAAAAAAAAAGAGTTTTACTGTGAATTTGGTATCTTTTAATGTTAAGAAGAATCAATGATCAGCTCCTGAACTCTGGGTATATGTGGTGGAGTGGAGAAGGAAAGTTATGCTGAAGTCTTTTGTCTATGATGGTGGGATCACTTAACATATTGATATGCTCCATGACTATTGCAAAACATAGAAATACTATCTTCCATACAGATTTTTTTTGGTTTGTTTCATTTTAGATAACAATTGTTGCAGCCTACCTAATTTGTGCTAGAGTATTTGTTAATAAGTAAGCTCTGCATCTACTCTGAATGATAGGACATATACATATTTATTGGCCAAGTTGTTAAAATGACACAAAGTAGTTATCATCCATTATTTTTTTTCATTTCACCTTCAGTCAGACTGGCTTTATATTTGGCTTGTGTTCACTAAAAATAAACCTGTCATGTTCACAAAGTTTAAATCTTTCTAAACCCTCTGCTCTTTTCTGACAAGGACAGTAAGTCTAGTGCAAATGGGTTATTTATTGTGGTACTTCCCCTGCTCTTTCTATCTTTTCTGATGCCTTTTAAAATTAGTTCTTTCTTGCCATACTCTTACAAATTGTTGTGCACAGACCATATTGTTGGTATTTTATGTTTCTAATAAAATTAAAACCATTAAAACTATAAAAAGCAAGCAAAACAAACTTTTAAGGGGAAAATTTAATTTTTATATATGTATTTTTACAGAAGTATTTTGATAGATACTGGCCATTTTTCCTACAGCTTTTCTAATCCCATGTAAAGAAATCATCAGTCTGGTGTATGTAAAGTATTACATTGGCTGTTCACAACCTGACATTAGCAAGAAATCTACATAATTTCAGAATCGTATTTAAAAGTTAGCTGACCTATAATAGACTCAAATTTTCCAAATTAGTTATCATTGATTATTGTGTCTAAACAGATCATGAATCATCTTGCAACCAGCATTTCTTATCTTCTAATGACCATTCTAATGACCTTTCTAGCTCTTCTGACTTTCAGCAAGAAAATCCATTGCATATGCCTAAGTTTTACTCTGCTAATGAAGTCTTCAGGGTCAAAATGTCATGTGTGTAGTTCCAGAAATACCATCAGATAAAATAAAACAATCAGTATTTGCATGGTGCTATTATCTGATCAATAGGGTGGAATTATTCTCTTTATCTGTGCATTAAAGCCAACATTAAGTGCTTCCCTCATTTGGGAATGTCTACTAATTTTTGAATTTACTGGGTTTTGCTTACTTTGATGAACTGAAAATACATCTATCCCACAAAATAGCATCTTAGTACTTTAATATATTTAGAAGAAAAAAATAGGACTTTGTTGTCTGGTGTTGAAATTCATGGTTCTGTTCTCTATCCTCTGTTGCTTCGTCAGTTGACTTCTTTCCCTCACTTTGCCCCACATCTGATTATTTCTCAGCTGCACTCAACTGATGTTCCTTTTCTATTCCAGGATTAAATATTTTTTTTTTCTGTTACAGAAAAGTAGAGGTGGGAAACTACTGTCAGAAAAGTTGAACTGACAGATGGGTTCAATTATTCCTATTGCTGTCTGGCCAGTGTGCTTTGCAGTAAAACACATTCCTTTTTTGTATCACATATTCGTACATCAGTTCACCATTAGTACACTCTTGTTTCCTAGTTCAAGAAGAATGAGTGGGTATAACTCGTGTTTTTCTTGCCTATTTTTCTGAACTGTAGATGTCACTCTAGGGCTGACCAACTGTTGAGTGCTTCTATCTTACCAAAGTAAATTATCAAGTCGGGGAGGAAGGTGCTGAAGATTTTAATTGCTTACTCCTGAAATATTTGTTTTTGTACCTTAGTTTGAACATAGAGGAATTGCAGTAAAACTCTTGCACTGAATTATAAATTATAGACCCTGGAAAAATCATCAGTTTTTCAGTATCTTAGCTGACTGAATAACTTTTGTTCAGGAAATACAGTTCCAATGAATGACAATTTTATTGCTTTGGGAGACTTGTGAAACCTCTACAGGTGGCTCAAAAATTTACTTTGTTTTAAATTCTAACAAAAGCACTAATCTTGGCTATATAAGTATTTAGACAGTTACTTTAAGACAGCTACCATGTAAGGTGTCTAAAAGTTGATTTAATTTAGGTAAGCAGTTAGGCTGACTAGATCTCAGCCTTTGCATTAACTTATGTTCAGATTTGATAAGGTGTTTATATTAGATTTAAAAATGAGAGGTCTGAAGAAAGTCAATTATATCTGTTAAACTCAGAATCTTGTTATGCACAAAACTGGAACGCACTTGACATGGAAAGCCAGCAACTTGTGGCTAGCAAATTAAAATATTAACAATAATAAAAATACAGCCAGTTTTATCAGTCCAGTTACAAGAACACTAACACACGCCAAAGCATTATGGACAGACAGATTCTGATCTCTGAGTTGTCAGGGCAGTACAGAGCCTTAGACTTTCTGCTAGTGATAGCAAATTTGGATTTACTGAACTATAGACCAAATGTGGAGAAAATCATGCATGGAGACAATAGCAGGCATTATCCTCAGCACCTCATTACATCATAATTTAGACAGTAACTTCTGTAGCAACTTTCTTTACTCCCTGAAGGAGGAGGTGATTGCAAAGGGGATTTTGAACCCTTAAACTGGGCTGCCGCTCTGAATTCCTTCTGGAGAAGCATCTTTCTCAGCTCATTATGCAATGTGTCATAGTCCAGCCAGCTCTCACTGTCCCTGCCCAGCCCTCAGGGCTCCCCTCACCCTGCCCATGGCCCAGGACTCCATGGCAGTCCCCCAGGGCCATCAACCCCTGCCCCAGTGATGCCACAGCAGGGCTGGTCTCCAGCTTCCCACAGCCCTTCCCTGCCCGGCCATGGCTCTGCCAAGACGGACCCACCCATGGACCCAAGTCCCAGCCCAGCCTAAGCTTGTCCTTGTCTCCAGGGAGGTGTCTGATGCCCAGGGGTGGGGATGCCCCAATGCTCCCCAGCTGCCCTGCTCCTGGCTGGGGAGATGGAACAGGCCTTGGCTGGCAGGTCTAGCTATCATCCACCCTGGGACTCCCCAGGGAGCTGCTGCCCTTCTCAGTGCCCCAACAGGTAGCTCAGGCAGGGTCTGTATACCCAGGGCTAAGCTGAAGTGTGGTTCTAGGCCACAGGCAAGGGTGAGGTGAAGCCTCAGGACAGGCCAAACAGGGACAAGAAGGGTTGGTATTTTCCTCAGGAGCTTGACAAAACCAACGTGGAAACACCAGTTACCTAAACAAGATGCCAAAAGTTGGATGTTGTGGATACTAACCCTGTTTATTCCAGTTGTTACCCTTCTTTGTCTTAAATTATTAACATTGCCATCAATGAGCTTTAGGATGCATTTGTTTTTTTCCTATTCTTCTAAAATTTTGTCTAGGGAATAATAACATATAGCAGTTTAAATCTCTGCAGAAGATTCGTATTTTTACAGGTACAATGTTCCCCACTCCTCCACACTATTAACTTTCTGATTCTAATAGCTAAAATTGCTTTCCAAAATCTGCTGAGAGGTTCAGATGCACTGTTAAATGGATTTCAAGGTATTTGAGAAGATGAGTTTGTACCAAGTTCTGAGCTCTAAAAAAGGGAACACAGGATTTGAAGCTTCTCCTTAAACTGAAGTAAATGAGAGCTCTAGCAGGCAGGTGACATAAGCATCTCATAACTATATGTTTTGGACAAATGGGATCATGAAATACATAAAATGTTAGAACGGCATATATTTCTTTTTTAAATACTGTATACCGCTTCCTTGGAGTACCTAATGAAATCATCTAGTGCTGGATTAACACAGTAGAATTGAAGTTTGTAACTTTCAGGTAGCCAGGTAGATGAATTTTCTAGAGAGAAAATACACCTTCAGAAAATTACTTCCGATACGGAGTACTGTATTTGAAAAATGAGTGAAAGTATGCTCCCATTTGAGTACACAAATATAGTCAAACAAACATTTATAGAGATTATTCATCTGAGATATCTGGATTGATTTATAAAATGGCAGGTAAAATAGTAGCTTGAAGAAGAACTGTCATCCTACTTTATCTGGTCTGTCAATGACCTGAATGGTGCTTGTTGAATTGCCGTATAAATAATACTTTCTATTTTGTCTCTAAATCAGAAAAAAATGATAACGTTGAAAGGTATGACTTCATTTCTCTAAGAACACTTCTCAAAGAAAATCAGCGTCTTTAATTATTTACCTCATATCACTTGCACAGTAGTGTAACTTTTCATTTTCCTCCCATACTGGTCAGTCTCTTTTCAGCCAGCTTCAACTCAGTCCCACTCTAAGTGTGATCAGATTTTTAAACAATCATACAAAACCTTAAAAAACTATTTCCAAAACTCCATATGCTGAGTTTTTGTCTTTAATCCTTTCTAGTTCATCCTCAAAAAATTCCATGCTTTTTGAAAGTGATTGTTTTCACATCCAGATTTTCCAATAGGAAATTTGGAGGAAAAGTTGTTGCAAAAGAGAAAAGTGCTATTCTCAGCATGAAGAGGCTGTGAATATATTAAACTCATATTTGCTCCTTCCTGATCAGGACCCCAAAGGCACCCTTGGGCTCCCTCAGTTTGACCACCTGTGCTCCAGGCCAGCTGTGATCCAGCCCAGCTGTGGGACCTTGGGTTTCACTGCTGGGAGAAGACCTGTGAGAAGCAGGTGGCTGGCTGAAATAAATCTTACTTCATTCTTAAATGATTGTACTGTATGCTTTTCAGGAATATTCTCATTTTTCTGACCTTTGGCTTTTTTAGGCCAAGAAGATGAATCTTATTTTTAAGAAGGACTCTACGCTTCTGTTTCAATTGCATGTGAAATCTTTTACTAGTATGTAAATGTTTAATAAAAAAAGAGTCCCACTTAAATTCCTAAAATTTTAAAAGCCATATTCTGCTTGAAAATGCTTTTCAATGTGCCTTTAAATACACTTCCAGCAGAGACTTTTCCTGACAGTCCATCAAATCAGTGTGTTAAGTAAAATATTTCAGATGTAAGCTGTTGCAAGGTTGCAGCTTGTTACTGTGTCCAAAGAAAATCTACATTACTATGATTCTTTCTAATAGCAGGCATTTGTACATAAGCATTTCGGAGCTGTCAACAGAGGATGTTTATCTGTTCATTGTAATGGTTCTTGAGCTGACGTGACAATGTAAATCAGAGGAAGTCTTTATATAATTTTCTTTTAAGTTATATGTACAGATCTCTGACTTTTCTTAATCCAAACAAATTAAAATGACATTTAAATGCAATGATGTTCAGGCCATAAATACATCATTCTTCTGTATATCATCTCTAATATCTTGTACCAATTTGATTGCCTATATGTATTGCTTGAGAAACAATTTTAAAATAAGGACTAGCTAGTTTTGTGGCCTAACAAAGCACTGGATGATCAAATATGAAACAGTTGTTCCACTGCTAAATGACATTATTTAATGATGGGAGGGGAGGTTCCCATGGTCCTCTGAATTTTTTATTTTATCATTTTTCTCATGCAAATGTTGATTTTTCTTTTTCCTCATTCATAAGAATTTTAACTGAAATAAAAATAACTATTTACAGAAGTGCAGAATTCAACTTTGTTTAGTGCAGGATTGTCTTAGCTTGGTGATATCTGTTCCAAGAAGTATGTTTGCCTGCCTCAGTAACATGGGTCATGAATATAAGAACCTTTATGATAGATTACAAATAAAGCAGAGAGATTCTAACCATGTGGTCCTCATGAATCTCAGGAAACACTCAGACAAAACAGAAGTTATTGATCAGGTTGGGTTTTTTTTGGAGAACTTTGGAGAATTTAGCTAGGCTTTTCTGTTACAAGAGTCCTGAAAGTATTAGGAAAATTAACTGTTGTTCACAGAACAGACTGTAACTTTTGAAGCAAATGGAGTACTAAGTATACTAGAAAGCACCATTACTTTGGGGTGAAGATTCAATGTAGTTGCAGGCTTTTTCCCTTGGAGTGATATCAAGTCACTTAAGCAGTGTTGTGTTGTTTATTTGTAAATAAATTGAAAGATTTATTACTGTGAATAAACAAAATAAAAGAGTAGCGTGCACAAAAGTCAATAATTCAGGAGATATGGTGTCAAGATCACAGCAAGTACAATTAACCTGTGACATTGTAGCTATGGTAAACAAGATGCAGTGATCAATAATGAAATTAATCAAGTTCAGATTTGCCTCAGATTTCAGGTCAGGACCCAGTCAAGAGATTGCTCGTCTAGCTGATGGAAAAAGGTGCGAGTGTTCAGTCAAATCCCAGATGAACAACTGGTGGTCTATGAGTATTTAAAAGGTGGGTAAAGAATTCTGCAGCATGGAAACATGCACTTCACATCCAAGTTGATTTTACCAGGATCAAGTGTGGACCTTGTGCATAGCACTAGTAAGGTCCCATATGGCTGTGGAAGCCTCTGTGGGGTTACAAGGGAGAAAATATTATATTGTGTCAGCTGTGTTTTGACCTTCCCTCTTCTCCACACATCTTGTGCATGGTGCATAGGAATTAAGAAGGTGAAGAGGAGGCCCAAGACATTGTTTGTGAATGTAACTGTGAGGACACAAAGATAATGGGGTAGAAAAGGCAACTCTCACCTTAAGACTTTGAAATAGTATCTGTAGTGCTTGGGACTGTAGTTGCCCTGACAACCTGCTGAAATCATCATGGCTCTGCCAAGACACACTTTTTAGTAAACATGTTTTTGTCCTGACCGTCTTCATTCTATTTCTGTAGCATTAGTGAGAACGTACTCTAGAGAATACTATTGCAAGTGACTGAATATCTCTATGGGACTTCCAGATTTGTATTTGTACCGTGAACTGAGTCAACATTTTTTAAATGATACATAATTAATATCAGTGGGTTGTCTGTTCATACACGCATTTCTTTACTTCTCCTAACTAGAGATTAGAAAGTGTTTCTGATTTCACCCCCATTGTTCTGAGAAAGCCAGAACAAAAAATAATAGATTTTAGGCCCTTCATCCTGAAATTGGCAATATTTGTAGTTAATGTTATTTCAGTATTATGAGTCTCATAGCAGATTCGGTCTTTTAAACTGAGTTTCAAATAATTTCTACATATAGTTACATGTGATTTAAGTTTTCAGTAACATTAAAAAAAGAGAAATCTGTAACCACCTCAGAACCCATGGCCGAAGGAAAAATAAAATCTCATGGGTTTTGTTTTTGTAAGGAAAACTTTCAGAATTTTTCTGACTTCTGTTCTAGGGCCTGGTTGAAGTACTTTCTGAATGTGTTTGGGTAACCTTACTAGTTACATTGGCTGCCTAAGCAGTTGTCTTCACAAAAAGGGGAATGTGGGCAGGACAAATATGCCTTCTTCCTATGGACTTGGTTGTGCAATTTATGTGATCACCTGTCCAAGAAGAAAGTATAGCCTTATCCAGTTTATGTTTGAAAGCCAGATTTTAAACATTTGAAAAATTTGGAAGAACTGTGGCCCTGTGGAGGACCCATGCTGGACCAGACTTTTCCTGAAGGACTGTAGCCCTTGGAGAGGACCCATGCTGGAGTGGTTCATAGAAAACTGCAGGCTGTGGGAGGGATCCAGGCTGGAGCAGGGAGAAGTGTGAGAATGGAAGAATGGCAGAGAGGAGCTGTTATGGGCTAAATGTAGCCCTCCATGTGCTCCTCAGTGTGGGATTGAAAGTAGAGGAGTTGAGAGTGAAGGAGTGTGTCGTGGTTTGTTTGAGGGTGACAATAAAACTGCGGCAGATATATTGTTAACCTCCTCTCGTCCCCCCTCCCCCGTTCGCCCCTCTCTCTCCCCCTTTCCCACTGAAGACGGGCAATTGGGAGGGAAAGAAGGACAGAGAGAAGAGAGTCAGAAAAATTAAAAATGTTTTACTAATGCTACTAATAAAAATAGAGAAAATAATACAAAATATACAAAACCGATCCTGAAAGTCCCAGCAACTGCTCCGGCAGATGTAGGGCCGGCACCCAAAGTCCTGGACTGGAGCCAACTGGAACTGGATTCGGTCTGTCACTAGGCCTCAACTCGCAGGGATGACTCACAAGGTCCTCTCCCAACATCGACCATAAGGAAAAGGGAACGAGATCCTCGTGATCCCTCACTTTTATATGAAGTATGACATGAATGGGATGGAATACTTTAGTTGGTGAGTTTTTTGGTCACCTGTTTCAGTTCATTGCTCTCACGAGACGTGCATCCATCCTTATCAATGACCTCACATTCCATTCCTATGTCTACCAACACATGTATCTAGCTTTCAGGAAAACTGCAGTTATTTAAAAGGCTTTCGCTGAGAGGGAAATTCACTAAAAGAGAATCTTGTTTTTTAACAAAACCAGGACAGAGTGAGGTTGAGTCTGGGAAGAAGGGGAGAGAAGGTGTTTTAGCTTTGCCTTTGCTTCTCATAATCCAGCCTGTCAATAAATTAAATTACTTCTCTTCGAGTCTGTTTTGCCCAGCAAGTGTGCCAAAAGCACATATCTAGGCATGAATATAGGGACAGAGTAAGCATGTATGATATATGCCAGAGTATCTTTGCTTGTGTTTAGTAGCCCTCCATGGACAAAACCTTGGAGGAAAAATCAAATTAATCTTGCAATTCTTACAAGTATTTATTGTCCTCAGTCCCTCATTGCTGTTTTCCAGATTTCTTATCTATCACGTAAAGACAAAAACCCTTTTTGTCTGTAACCACCATCCTCTGGTTTAATCTGACATCACCTAACCCGTGTTTTGGAAGAGGCAGTTAAAAACGTATTTCTACTTTTTCACTGTTCTTCATGACCGTTAAGGCCTCTCTCTTATCTCCCTTAGTCATCTGTTCCTCCATTTCCACTGTTCAGTGCACACCAGCCATTTCAAGTCACTCTTGTCATCCTTTCTCTGCACATCTTTAGAGATTCCTCCGAATCCTTTTTTGGATAGAGGGGATCAGTACCCATAACTTCACACTGTAATCAGGATGCTACTGAACCATGGATTCATAGTGCGGCATAAATCCCCCTGTTTCCTTCTTCTTTCTCAGTAGTTTCTAGCTTTAAACTGATTATTTTTGACAATTGCTGAGTAGTGAGCCAGTATTTTTTATCTGTCTATTATAGTTTGAAGTTTTCATCTGAGCAGTCAGTTGGGAGCCTACAATTTAACATGTAACATTAGCATCTATTTCCCCTCATCCAATGTATAGCATTTTACATTTATTTGCAATTAATTTCATCAGCCAGTATTAGAAAGTACTTCTGTAGTTCTTCTCTTGGTCCTCATTTACCATTAGTAGCTTAACATCACTAGCGAATCTTGACACTTTGTTATTCGCCCCTTTTGAGAACACGTTGAATTACACAGGTTCTCTCAGAGATCTCTGTCAGATGTTACTGGCATCTCCCTCTACTGAGAAAATAAACAATTTTCTTCATTCCCTTCTTTCCAATCTTTTGATTAATTATTCACCCATTCTGCACCATGATACTACCTACAGAGATCTTCCTTACTGAAGAAAAATACTGTGAGCAAGGAAATTTTCATAGTCTGCAGAAGGGAGTAAGTCATGTTACTACTCTTGACTAAGATGTGCTAAGATGTTCTTGGATACATAACAGAGTATAGGGAATAGTTTCTAGTTTAAAGAACATAAATTTCTTCTGACTATGTGCTATAGAGTATAACAGAACATGATCTGTTAACTAGTTGCACTGCTCTGTGCTTTCAGATGCGTAGCAAAATATTTTCTGTGGCAATAAAGCAAGGGTCTGTTAATCCCTTGTTTCCGCAAAAATAGACAGAATTAACTTTTTTTTTTTTAATTAGTCTGGGATTTAGACCAATAGTCTGGCTGTTCCTAGAAGGAAGAGTGTCTTAAAATTAAGAAGTTTCTAGAGTTGTGTTACTTGTCATTTTGTGCTTAGTTGCGGAGCAATAAAGGTAACAGGAAAATACAATAGGAAGAAGATAGCATTATTTCACAATATCTAATGTCTGTGACAGCAGGCTAGTGTTTCAGTCAATTTTTGGCCTGAGATAATTTTTAAATAGAATGCCAAGCATAGTTAGCGAAGGGGAGTAACATCTCTGTTGCCATGCAACTATGTATATCACAGGAGAACAGTGAGAGCAGATGACAGTCCTTTTATACCAAAAAGTATATTTAATTAAGAAAATGCTTCACCAGAAAAATTTTTAAACCTATGTAATCACTAATGGAGACATAAATAATTATACCATGGCCTTTTGTGTCGTTTGTATTAGAGGCCATTTGTGATAGTTCAAAATTAAGTTCGAAGAGAGAGAGATAGATAAATAAAAACATAGTTCATATGTCCAGGGAACAGAATGTGACTCTCACTTGAGAATTGTTTATATTGCAGCAGACTGCCTCTTTGGAAAAAGGTATTGTCTTTTCTATTGCAGAAAAAGTAACAAAGAAATAGGAAGATAGGAATATTTATAATCTAAAAGATATTTCCTTAGGATGTGGCGATGGTTCAAATGTATATCTGCTAGAGTACTAGTTTTTTTACTTGCCATTCTGTGTACGAGATTTATGTGAATCTTTTCTACTGCATGCTTCAGTGGTCGCACATTTGGCAGACCCATGCAGATGAGAACTACTAGTAGAGAGGAATCTGTAATCACAAAAGTACACTTAAATGTTTTTCAGGCATAGGAGTTGGATATGACTGAAAAAGTGGGTCTTTCCGTGCATCACTGGTAATGAGGCTTTTTTGCTGTAATGAGAAGGAAGTGACATGGCATTTTTGTACAATTTTTATAGCAGTCATTATTCTTAGAGATTCTACCAAAGAATGAAGTGTCAGTGCCTGTATTTAGACAGTTAATAATTTGAAAAGTATAAATCTCACATTCAGTCATTGTCTAGAATAATTTTTAATAGAGTCAGATTATTATGTCTGCAGTTTGTAACTTTATTTTCAAGATTGGTGCTGTTGCCTTTGAAATACTACACATATTTATTCCAATACACTTCATCTAAAATCCTCTAAATTTGTTTTCCTACCGGAGGAAAATATTTGAGGTTAGTTAAAAGTTAATTGAGTTAAATGATTTTTAGGATAAAGGATTTGTGAAAACATTTATTTTTTTCCTCTTCTTATTATGTCTTGTACTTTTTATTTAATATCTCAGGGATACCATCACTATCTTTAACCTCTAATTAGTGAAAGTTCCTCATATATTTTCTCAGCAACCATTGCCAGATTCGGAATATAGTTTGACATGGTTATTTACTTTATCTAAACATAAGTCTTTAATTAAAAGAAAAGCTACAATACAGGCACCTTTAAAAATGTTTGGTCTTATTTTCTGGTCAAAAAAAGAGGGTTATATTTAAAGCAGAACTCAGGTTATGTTTAAAAGAATACCTTTTTTTTTTTGTTAGCAGTAGTTTAAAACTGATATTTAGTTATGTTGACACAGAGATGTAAGAAGATTCCTACAACACAACTGCAGATAATAGAGTGTAATTATATGTTTATGCAGCTGATTACAATGTTGCTCCTATCAAGCTGCACAGAGGAAAATGACCTGTTACATACCGTACCTGATGAACATGACAGTCTTAGCATGTTCATCAGGGAGAAATACAACTGTACTGGTTAACTTTGCATGTGTAAGAATTATGTTGAAAAAGCAGAATAATGTATTGTTACAATCAAATTCAAAGTAAAAGTAAAGCTCTGTCTCCTCTAATTAGTAATTTTCAACAATGATATGCATATCCTGGTGAAAGAATTCATTGGCTTAGTGTTTATTTTTTTTGTTACAGAAGAGAGTTAAAATGCAGTTAAAATGCCTATGCATTATGTTTTAATGAATGTCAAATATACAGGGTGTTTCAAAAAGATGGACCCAATTTGAAATCACTATATCTCTACAACTATGAACCGCTCATGAATGAAAATCTTACCACTTGAAAGGGCAGTGCATAGAGTTTCAAATTATTACTAAAGGTAACTCAATAAACTATTCGTAAATTTTTGTGCAATTGTAACATGTTGCCATCATGAAAAATACTGCTTTGAAATTAGGTCTATCTTTTTGAAATGCCCTGTACTATTGAAACCATGATCATATTTTTACATGACATTCAGCATCATCTTTTGCCATAGCTGAAGGAAGCTTAAGTCTTTTGTTAGGTATATAACACAGGAAGGATTTGACAGCTCTGGAAGAGCAGTCAATCTGAAATATCTTCTGAATCTTGCTTTGTAATCAATGATCACATGAGTGCCCCTGTCAAATGTTTGTAGGTAGCCTTGACTGAGCAAGTTTCATATTTTTTATTCTATCTATAACTTGAAATTGATTTTGTAAATGAGTATGTCATAATATTGGTTTGAGGGAGTCAAAGAACATAAATATTTGGTATTTAACTTAAGAGGAAACAGCTGCAGGGTCTATTACTCTCAGAGAAATGCCATCAGAAATTACTAAATATTTTCCAAATAAACCAGCAAAAGTAATATGCCAGTATTTGTGTGGTTTCCGAACAAGTAAACATATGCCAGCAATGACTACAGTAAACAAACTGCAATATCCAATTAATTTTCATAAAGATATTAAAATTTGATCATTAAAAGCATGTTGCAATTTTATTACTGATGGTATAACCTTAGTCAATTCAAGCAACATACTTAAGTAATTTTAAAATGAAAGCATTTTTATACATGAACTGTATAAAGAAGTTCTGACTGATAATGCAGAAGTTTTCATGTTCTGTTAGACATAATAAAATATTAATATTATGCTAGATAGGATTATAACTATGACTTTATTAAATAAATATGATAGCTCATTAGAAATTGTTTTCATTTAACCTTGGGCTTGCAGTTTCTTATTTGTCTTTTAGAATAACAAGGCATTGTATAAGAAGTCTGTGTTGATGGAGAACTGCCAAAAATAGTTTTAGATACCTAGAATAAAAGAAAAAGGAAAAACAAACAAACAAAACAAAACACTGTGGTACATCACAGCAGTATAACTTTTAACATTTCCACTGACAAAATATCTGAAAAAGATCAACTAACATCCCCTTAATCCAGAGAAAACAAACTTAAAAAACTGACAGTTTTCTAATGTTAATTTTCTTACTAAAAGATGAGGCAATATGGAGTCCAATGACGTAAAGCATAACACTGATATAAAATACAAAAATCCAAATTATTTTGTTAGCTGTTCTTAAGGTATCCTTGTTGATTTGTGCTGAGAACCACTGATAACATGCTGGAAAATGTATTCAAATCATACTGTATACAAGGTATGTCAAGGTTTTACACAGAGCAGCTTACTTGGCTCAGTGCAGAATTCTGCTTAAAAAAAAATGATTGTACTATATGGCACTGTGCTGCTCAAAGCCCCAGTCTGCACATTCATTGCTGAAAGTTGTTGTTGTCAAAATAGATCAAGCACAAAGAAGAAGGAATTTACCTTAAGGTACATTTAACATAGAAAGCAAACTAACATTTAAAGGGACAATTCTCTTTTGTTTCCTATTTAATATTTTTCTTATGTTTTGGGATTTGAGAAATTGTGGCTAGTGCATTAAATAAGGACTAAACAAAAGTGTTAGAAACCGAAGTAATTCACATTTTTCTATTACAAAGTGAGTCCCCGTGGCCAGATGCAGGTGGAAAAAGGGAATATCCATTCTCACAGTTTTCTGCAAGACAGAAGTCAAGCTACAATTGTAAACAAGTCAATGTGATGACCCACTGAATTTTAATGCCAGCCCCTAAAGCCCACTCAGACGCATGACAGAACTTTTAGCAAAATTTTCACACTTTTCAGCTATACTTGAAAATGTCAGTAATCTTTAATTATTCTTTGTGTTACAGGAGCATGTCGAGATTCTGCTTCAGTGATGAGCCTCCCTATTCTAGCACACAGGAAGCAACCACATTTGCTTCACAGAGTGAACTTCTGGAGGAACAAGCAGAAAAGGCAGGAAAAATGAGGAACTAGTATCCTAACGACAATGGTGCTCAGGCACCATTGCTCAGTTTTGGCAAATACAATTGTAGACTCCCTCATATTCTAGGCCTTTTCCCTAAACCTGAAGTCACTTTATTACATCCTGAAATAGCATAGTATTCCTTTTTTTACTACTACATAAAGGACCTTTTTTTAATATTTCAGTTGATGGAAAATGATAGCTATTAACAACGTCTATAAATTAATTAGAGGCTAGTCAGGTTTGCTAGTCAGAATTGCTTTGAATCATTACTTGTTGTGAGAAATGGCTAACAGGTATGATCTGGCTTCTGATTTCTGCATGTTGTACCAGGAAACAAAGCTGATGTTCAGTGCTTGCAACTCTGAGAAAAATATTTTTAATTTCCTGATGCAAATGGAAAATGGCTTATATTAACATATATTTGGGTTCAGTTGTGTGCTATATTTCTTTGTGTCTTGGAGTGCATTCTTGGTTAAAACACGAAATGGGAAAACCATGTTTCTTAGTAGACAAATGCTTTACTCATGGTGTTTTTATTTATCTTTTCCAAATGACTCCATATTTGTAAGCTGAATTTATGAATTTACATCAAAGTAGGCTGAATTCTCTGATATTTACAGTACTCAGGAAATCTAACCCCAGCAGTTCAATCATGAATCTTTCACATTTTATGCAATTTAGTTACCAGTGTCTCAGTTTCTTGATCAGTTGTCCAATATTCTATTGCATGTTATTTGGGCTTATAAATGGGATCTTAGATCACTGTTCACAGAGTGTAAGTTCTTCAGTTTTGATTATAGTAGTCAGAAAATACTACATAAATTATTTTCTCAAACCCTGCAAATCATATTATATTTTCCTTTTTGAACTGTAAACAACAACAACAAAATTTTTTTTAAGTTACACTGGTGTAAAATGGACTGTGACCAGTAACTGTAGACGTCAGACATAGAAGTATCAGCTTATAACTTTAGCACATCACATTTTTAAAGGAAAGGAAAAAAATATATGTATTGGTATGGAGAAAGCAATATTCATATCTGGAGAAAAAAAATGGTGGGTTTTGGGGGTAGGATGGGGAGGATATCAAATTGGGGACCTGGAATTTTTTTGGAGGGGAAAAAGCTTTCTCATAAATCACTGTGTAGTCTAACTGGTTTTAACAAATTTGTTGTTTCACTCATTTTTAAGGGAAATTTGCCGTTGAATCACCTGAGGAATTAATTTTATGTTTATTACTCTAAATCAAATTTGTTGATTTTCCTAATTAACACTGAAACCATGTAATATTTCTTCTTGTATTTCTTCTCTTGGCAGAGACAATGTAGAAATCCAAGTCTCTCTAGGTTTGCAGTCTTCCCATGTGGACCAACAAAGCTTATTTGAAGTGTTATCTATGTATATGACCAAGCATTGCCTGTGTCAAAGACCTTGCTAAAGTAAAAGAATAGTCACTGCCCTCCTCTGATCCATGAGGTTAGTCAGTTAGTGTCCTGGGTGCATCAAGCACAGCTCTGCCAGTCAGGCAAGAGAGGTGATTGTCCTGCTCTACTCTGCACTGGTGCAGCCTCACCTGGAGCACTGTGCAGTACTGGGTGCCACAGTATAAAAAGGTCCAAAGGAGGACCACAAAGTTGGTGAAGGGTTTGGAGGAGAAGCTATATGAGGAGCAGCTAAAGTCACTGAGTTTGTTCAGCCTGGAGAAGAGGAGACTGAGGGGAGACCTCATCACAGTCTACAGCTTCCTCGCAAGGGGAGAAAGAGTTGCAGGTGCTGAGCTCTTCTCTCTGGAGATCAATGATAGAACCTGAGGGAACGGCAGGAAGATGTGCCAGGGCAGGTTTAGGTTGGACATTAGGAAAAGGTTCTTCACCCAGATGGTGGTGGAGCACTGGAACAGGCTGCCCAGGAAGGTAGTCATGGCCCTAAGCTTGACAATATTTGAGAATTCATTGGGCAACGCCCTGAGACACATGGTGTAGATTTTGGTGTTGTCCTATGCAGGGACAGAATTTGGACTTGATGATCATTGTGGGTCCTCTACAACTCAGGACATTCTATGATTCTATGAATGCCTCACAGCGATATCACTCAGCATTTCTAAACATCATGGGTACAACCCAGCTGGTGTTATGGAACTGCAGATGTCCAGTTTGCTTAAGTGGTCCCTATTTCATTCTGCTTCTACTGGAGGTTATGTTTCCCTATGTCAGGTTCTGCTTTGATGCTCAAGAGACCTGTGAGACCTGGGGACAGACATATGGATAAAGACAAAGAAGCTAGCAAAAATGGTTTTTGTTCCTTTGTTATAAAGTTCCCTATGTAGGAATATATTTTTCTTAGCCTGCGTGCTGGTTTTGGCTGGGGTAGAGTTAATTTTTTTCAGACTAGTTAGTGTGGGGCTGTGTTTTGAATTTGTGCTGGAAACACTGTTGCTAACACAGGGGTGATTTAGCTACTGCTGAGCAGTGCTGACAAAGAGCTAAGGCTTTTTGTGTTTCTCACACCACTCCACCAGCAAGGAGTCTGGGAATGCAAGAAAAGTTGAGAGCAGACACAGCCAGGACAGCTGACACTAACTGGTCAAAGGGATATTTCCTACCATATTATTTCACTCAGCATATAAAATAGGGAAAAAGCTAGTTGGAGCACGCCGTTGGGGACAGGCTTGGCACTTGTCGGTTGGTGGTGAGCAATTATCTGTCACTTGCATCACTTGTTTCTCTTGGGTTTTATTTCTCTCTCTTTTTGTTATTTTCCTTTGCATTACTTCTTCTTCTTCTTCTTCTTCTTTTCTCCCCTCCCCCCATCATGGGTTTTCTCACTTTTACTCTTCCAATTCTCTCCCCCACCCCACCAGGGACAAATGAGCAGCAGTTGCGTGGTGCTTAGTTGCTGGCTAGAGTTAAACAATGGCAGTCTATCTCCAGCTGCCAATGAACATCTACCCTTCCTATCTGTCACTTCCACTGCTAAATTCAACTACACCTAAGGTTTGTCTTCCCTGATTCCTTCTCTTCATGCTTGGCTGACATTCCTATGTTCTTCTTGGTAGAGCCCAGCTCACTACAGACTGTTTGGGCACAAGTCTCATAAGAACTTACTGTTTAAAAAACAAAACCAAAACCAAATCCCAAACAAAATGCAACTTATTTTGTAATTACCTTAATAACCCTTCTGATATGAAATGTTGCAAACTGGTGATATTATTGAATATTGATTATTGTTGATACAATGAATTAAAGCCAAAGGTCTCTTAATTAAGTCATCTAAAACTTGGAGACTCTGCATGCATAATTAAACCTGTGCTGTTTCAATAAAAGACATATGTAGAAAATCTATTATAAATATTATGGTCACACGTGTGTTTCCTTCTACACTGTCATCTTACAATGATTGCACAGCTTTAAGTGAATTTAAGCAGCATACATAATTCACAAAGTAAATGAGACAAATATTCAGTATGCAAGTAAGATTTAGAAAATGGCTACAAGTAAAGTTCAAGCATATGAACTGGGATTGTATGTTTAGAATACTAGTATTCAGCTTGTTTCAGCAAATCTTACATAGAGCAGTGATTGCATTCCTGTTTCTGTCAGTGAGCCTGATTCTACATTCATTAGTGGTGTTTAATACTCTATATGTAGCTTCTTGTGAAATTAAATCTGTATAATTAATCACTGTGAGTAAAGGTAATGAATTTGAACCCAGTGGGATTGTCTCAAGAGACAACATATAATTTATTGTCGTATTGACATAGATATTGCTTTCTTGCCTCCATCTGCATCTCAGCTCAACAAAAACTCTATGAAATTTATGAAGCTTCAACATGTTTCACTGTGTTAACATTTTGAGAATCATAATCAAAATGTGGCTGAGTCAAACAATATAAATGACAGGACATGATAAAGGAAGGATGAAGGTAGCATTTCCACTACAGGCAGTAGATGGTTAGTAAATATCTATGGTATCTTGAGCAGTTACAAGAGAACTTGTTTTTATGACTAGATTCTCTACAGATTCAAAATGGAATCCACTTATTGCTGATGTCCCTGTTTCACATACTGTTCTCAATTATTTATCATATAATCATATAATACATTTTGAAACCGTGTCAAACAGAAGAGTTTATATTGAATGTTCAGGAGGATACTTTAAAACCATGTATTGCAAGGATTAGACCTATTCCATGTCCATTATTTTAAAAGACTATGGAAAACTTAGTGAAGGTTCAGAGAAGGTACATTGTTCAACAAGAATACTTTAAAATGAGGCTGAAGCATTCATGTGTGAAAGACCAAACCAGGATACCTTAAGCCCACCTCTGCAGTTTGACAGGCAAAGCCAATGATATGCAATTAAATAAAGTTCACAATGAAAAGATAATGCCCATATTTATAATGTGTAAAGTTAATGTGTATTATCAAGACTTGTCATACATGAGGTATTTCAGCTGTGGAAGTCTGCAACTAGGTATCTGTGCTTGAAACATATAATTGGTGGTAAGAAGGACTGTAGTGAGGACCGTCATACTTACTCCTTTTGACCTCAGCCCTATTGATCCTAGCTGTGAAGAGCGTATTCTGCATCCCCCACATGGTGTATAATCTTTCTGCATAATTGCTTTTCCTTTTGCGGGCAAATCACATGTTTGGCTGTTTCACGTGAGCAAGCGGGGGGGTATGCAACTTTCCTTGTACTGCTGATATCACTCTAACTTTTGAGTAAACCTGCTCATCGAGAGTGCGTAAAACCCCCTGTATTGTAGAAACAGGCTGAGGTGTATGCATTGGTAATATAGTAACTGTATATTTAGTAAGACAATAATTATATAATTTGCTATAGGTTGGTTGACAAATATAAAGACTGAAGAAGTACAACTTTGGACAGATATTTTGTAGATATATTCTGAATTTACAAAATAATATTTTTATATAGGATGTACCACATTAGGTTATAAAAATGCATATAAATAATTCACACAATATAAATAAATTATCTTTAGGTAGCCTTTGCTCTCCTTTTGTTATTTTTTTATATCAATGTACTTTTTTTTTCAACTCTAAATATTATAACAAATAACAGGAGAGTATGGTTTATAAGACGTGCATTTATTAGATTTCTACAATGCAGAATAGCAGGGAAGAAAAGCATACATTTTGACTAGAGGTTAGGACAATCATTCAATGATGAGGTTCAAAAGCAGTGAACAAGAAAAGGTCAAAAACATATGTCAGGAAAAATAATTATTTGCTCTAAAGAGTACATTGTGGACTTTGTAATTAAACTTTCTTTAAGAATGTCACTTGTGCTCCTGCAAAAGGTGCCATTGTCCATGGAGCCAAATAAACCTACCACCACAGTACCAGGTCTCTTAAATCTCTTATTTAATTGTAGATTCAGGCACCTAATCCCTCCCTGGAGATGCCTTCCCATCATTCTGTTTATCTCCCTCAGCTGTATTTGTGGCATAAATCACAACTGGAAGACAACTTGGCCACTGTAAATTCATCTACTGCTAGAACTACAGTGAGAGAGTAGGAGATAGTGCAAGGTCCTGGGGAAGAGGGTTTGCTTCCTGGTGACATGTAATGTGGTGAGGACACAATTGCTGCATGGGACGAGTACCAGATAATGTACTTTCATGGAATGAAACAGGTTAGCTGTAATAAAACTTCCCATGATTTCACAGAGAGAATTATTTGAGGACAATGTTCATACTTCTTTTCACACTTATTATAAGTTCAAAAATAATTTATAAAGGTAGTTTATTATCACTCTGTCTCCAGCATGTAACTATTTGGAGAAGAAATACAGCAAGTTTCATCATAAAGGTTATAATACTGCACTTCAAAAATTATTGTGCTCATTATTGCCAAGCAAGCAAAGAGAACATTTTAACTAAGGAAGACAAACTGTTGCACTGCCTTCAGAATCCTGCGCTTGGATTTTTTTTCTTCTCTCTGAGATTTACTTTTTTTATATAGATCTCCACATTTGAATTAGAGGGTTTTGAAAGAAATATTGACATGCAAGGTAATTTTATTTTAAATTCTAAATACTTACTGACAGCCGTGGTGTCCAGGAAGGAGTCCAGTATGAAATGTGTTATGTCACAATGAGTGTGAAATAAAGCAGTTACGCTACAGAGAGAATTAAATCTGAAGTATGTAAACTGTCACTGTAAATCTTAAGTATGATTGCTAACATGTATTGCAATTGTGCGAAATTTATTCTCTAAAGACAATTTCTCATGAAACTAATGATACATTAGAGAGAACTATAAAACACTAGCAATAATATGTAGATGGTTATGGACCACTTCAGAAATAAAGTAAGATGTAGGAAGACATTTATTCAATATTTTAGACATAGTTTTCAAATGTGCTCCAGGCCACACACTACCTTCTAATCACTTTTCTTCATCTTTCCACAGGTTAAGTAAAATTTAATACAGGATAAGAAGGTATTTCCTTGGTCTTGATGGAATATATTTGATCTTTTATCTGAAGTCATCTTTTCAGTAGCCTTTCCAGGATATTTTTATATTTCATTTCTTCCCTTGAGTGGAATACCAGCTTTAAACTATACTTTCATTTGTAACAGTCCCTTATATTTCTGTTTCTGAAGTTCATTTTCATGAAAAAATAGAAGTAGCTGTAGATAAGCTTGACTTTTTACTGTATTTTCTCTTAGGAATATAAACTGTTCACAGAATTGAATTGACATTAAAATATTTCTAATTTAATCCACATTCACAATGTGGGGGTTTTTTTTCTAATTATTTCCTCATTTTTTTGAGAGAAGATGAGGCCGTAAGGAAGATGTTCCACTCAGGTTAACTTCAACTTGGCTGCTTTGAGAAATACCATTTAGGGTGTCTCTTATCCCTGTTCTCCTTATCTGCTATAAATCCTTGTTTGAACAAAATTTCTGAAGCATGTCATAGGAATCCCATTGGGGAGAGTGAATCATGAGGACATGAACAGAACTGCAAAACGAATTAAGTGTTAATTAGTGTTCCTAATGAACACTATGACCTGAAATAAAAATGTTAATTTTGGATAAATTTATAAAGTACAAAAATTCTACTAAACAACTTCTTGGTGGAAATAGGCTTAGTATAAACAATACTTTCCATAAAAATCTTGTAGGAAACCTCTTAATTGTTCTAATTATCATAGGCAGTCAACTTACCCATGGATTGTTCTGAAACAATTTCAAAATAATAAAATGTCTGTGATGACACAGTGCATGCAAAGATGTGATTCAGACAGTGTTTAATTTACTAGTGTTGAGATTTTTCACATAAAGTTAGGAGTGATTTTTTTTTTAATTATTTGGAAACAATAACTTCTGTTGTTCTGTGAAGGAAAGAATAAAAAAAATGTTAAAGTTTTATGTTTGCACAGGAAGTGGATTATCACTCAAATGTTCCAGAATGCTGGAAGAATTAATTGTTGCATTAATTTCTGCAACATCTTAATTATCTTAATTGTCCTCACAATATGCATTTTCTTGAATGTATGGTGATTTATTAAGCTCCATCTGCCATTACTGGCCTTATTGTTTCAGAAAGATGCTCACAGTTCACTTTTCTGCTTGTTCTCCTAATTACATTGCACACTGAAATGTCAATTTCTATCTGAAACTGTACAGAAAAGTAAACATGGGCAGCTTGCGAGAGCTGACAATGTCACCATTTCATGTTTATAAAGGAGAAAGGCAATCTTTTTTTTTCATTGAAATTAAAATCTATGGGGTAACAATTCTATTCACTTTGTTTTCATAACTGGCTTGAGCTATGCTGGACAGGTAGAATGGATATTTCCTTTCAAGTACTTGCTGAGCGTTGCAAGAAGAAATCCAAGCCAAGAGATAGTATATCTCCACATGTGTCAATAAAGAAGGGAAATTCATCCAGTTGCACATTTTGACAGTGATCCCAGCACAGCAGTGTGCTCCTGCACGGTAAAGGGAGTGCCAAAAAATATCCCTTACTGCCTGCACAACGCTCATATCTACCCTGCCACAGCCCGGGGGGCCAGACTGGTGAGGAACCTATGGTGTATGTGGCCCAGATTTTTTTCACACTTTTGGAGGAATCCTCCAGCCCTGGGATCTTCTGAGTGTTTTCAGTCTGTAGTTTGGTCATTAGGCTAGGTGGCATAACTGGCTTAAATTGCCACTAGAACACCATTGTAATTAAAAGATTTTTTTTTCCCATTTAGTGTGAGAAGAGTAGAACATTAAGCAACTACTGTATGTATTTTGCATTTAGCATATTATTTTATGTAATTTACTAAATATAATTTCTTGCTGAGCAAGACTTGAAATGTGAATAATGGCTTTTCTCTTTACCATGGATAGAAAAAAAAATAACCTGCTGCATTCTTGTTACCAGAGCTAATAAGTACTCCATAACAAAATTTTACCTGCTGCATTGTCCTGGTTTTGGCTGGGATAGAGTTAATGTTCTTTCTGGTAGCCGTGTTTCAGATTTAGTATGAGAAGAATGTTGATAATACACCGATGTTTTTGTTGTTGCCAGGTAGTAAAGGACCTTTTTGGCTTCTCATGCTCTACCAGGTGCACAAGAAGCTGGGAGGGAGCAAAGCCAGGAGAGCTGACCCAAGCTGACCAAAGGGATATTCCTTACCATACGATGTTATGCTCAGTATATGAACTGGACATGATGCTCATTATATAAAATGGACTTGGCCAGGGAGAATATACTGCTGTTTAGGAATGAATGGGTGTGCTGGTTTGACTGAAAATGGGTTAATTTTCTTCATGCAGTTAGAAACCTTTCTTTTTCATAGATAGCATGCTTATTATTTGGACTTGGTTTGAGAACAAGCAGATACCCCAGCACAGAATTAATGTTTTTAATTGCTCTGGTCTGAGAGCCAAGGACATTCTGAGCTCCCTGCTTACAGGTGTGAGGCATCAAGGAAGGGGGGCAGAAATGGCACAGAGCTTGAGTGACATCCAGACTGATCAACATGAGTATTCCATCCCATTAGCGTCATGCTTCAGATATAAGAGTGGGCCCTTCCGGTTGGCTCTTCCGCTATCTCTTGCGGAGGTGAGTGAGTGGCTATCATGATTTTATTGCTAGCTCGGGTTAAACCACAACAATGGGTTATCAGTGATGTGGGTGGTAAGCAGTTGCATTGTGTATTACTTGCTTTGCATATTCTATTATTAATATTAGCTTTTCATTTGCTGTCCTATTAAACTGTTCTTATCTCAACCCATGAGGGCTTTTCTTCCCTTTCCAAGCCTCTCCTCCATCCCACTGTGGGGGAGGGTGATTGAGCAGCTGCATGATCCTAGTTGCTAGCTGGGGTTAAATCACAATATGCATTTAATTTCCTTATCAGGTTTTCAAAATGTCTCCAAGCACATTTATTCAACATTTGGAAGACTTAAGTTTCACCTCAACTTCCTCTGTGCTAATTCTTTTTTATTTGATTATTTTGGTTGACAGATTTCTGAGAAGAGACTCTGACTTGCTGTAATCAGTAATAAATGTTGTCTAGTCTTAGATAAAGGGTTTTAACTAGTTCTGAAGCAAATATATATCCAGTGCAATTTTGAAATATTCTGTTGTTTTTTGTGAAGAAATGTAGTCTTCAGACTTGCACAGGTGAAATTTGCTGGGTTTATAGGAGTTTGTTAGTTTTGGATGGGCAGATTAGTCATTCACAGAGTTTTTATTCCCTAGCTGTGTGAGTATGTAAGTACACAAACCATAAGTGCTAACACTGGAAAATTTCCATTTTTTTATGATTCTATATACTACTCTGAAATTAATTTCCTTGAACTTTTGTAAAAAGTATCTATTAGCATTGATACTTTCAGAAAGAAAATGTGATGCAAACACTTTAAAATAAATTAATTTCAAATTTAAATAAATACACACCAGAGCTTGCTTGTCATATTTGCTTAATACGAAAAATTTATATTATTTTAAAAATGCAACCTTCTGATTTCTTTCTTTCTTTATTTGTGAGTTGGCTGTAAAACCACTCAATAGAGGATCCATATAAAAAGAGGTCTATCAAAAAATGTAGATATAATTTGGTCCGCGGTTCATGTCTGATAAACAGACTATGCCCAAGTAAACATGTTTATATATTTTCATATTCCTCAGTAACAGCCAATGTTTGGAACTGCTAGTGGGTAGATACTTCAACAGCTGGTGTGCAGTAAGCATTCAATAGACACATGTGAGAGACAAAACTGAAACACTTTTTCTCTTTTAGCAAAAGATTGGATGACAATCAGAGCAAGTATTACTGGAGGGCAAAGTGTCAGGAAAACAATCAACAGATGAGCAGATGAAATGGTGGTGGAATGGTATCACATATCAGATGAGGCTGTGAAGTAATGATCAAACAAGGCTACAGAAAGATGGAATGGATGTGGAGAATGCTTCTGGCACTGGCTCCCCTAAATGGCTTACAGTACTTGATACAAATCTACTAAAGAAACACAATTTGACTGCATTGTAGGAAAAATGACACCTGCCACAAACAAAGCTTCAGAACTGTATTGTATGACATTGCAATATACATTTACCTCAGTACCTCACATATCTCATTTACCGAGATTATTTTCATTAGGTGAAGGTAACATTATTTGAACTATGTGTTGGTCTCAGAAGCATGTAATGCATTACATGACACAGATCATTAGTACAAAGAAAGCATCCTACTCAGAAAAATCAGTCTTACAGTTTTTAAATAAACTGAAAAATAATCCAAAATAGCTTGAATTTAGTTGAAAATCCAGATTGTTTGCTTGGTGAAGTATTTAATGGTATTTCTGCAGATTTATTTTTAACATTTCGCTACAGTCTGCAGTAATCAGTTATTTTGATGTGAATTCGGTTTATCTTACAGGGATATAAATCCAGAATAGTTCCAGTGATTTCTGTTGACTTACTCTGGATACAGATTAAGGCAAGAACACAAACTATAATAAAATAGTCTGCTGTTTTCCACATTCTTTTTAATATATAATGCTTTATAATATAAAACTCAAGTAAAAAAAAAAACCTCATAGGTTTCAAAAGTCAGATATGTTGTGCAATGCTTTTCTTAGTGTTATTTCAGTGGATTTGTCTGGATAGATTTATTACAATAGAGGTCCACCTACGGAGATTTGTATGGAAGTATGTTTCTTTTTTTTTTTTTCCTTTTTATAAATACACAGTACAGTGATGGATCAGTGAATACTGTGTACTTCGTAAGAGTTCTTAAAAAAAGATACAAAAAAATAAACAGTATACTGCAATTCCTGTATAATTGAATGTCTATTACAAAGAAAATAAATTCTTTGGAGTTAATTGCAAAGAGAGAAGTTAGTAATCTCCATAATTTATATACCTCACAGTTTTCAAGAAACTCGTGTGGCTAATTATTAGAACTATGTATTTGTCCTTCTTAGTGTGACTCAAAATTACATTTTTCAGGTCAGGGGTTTGTAAGAAAATACTTAAAATATTGAAGAAAAGTTGTTACTCTTATGTTCTTTAGTTTAGTGTTTAAGGCTAATTTTAATTCAGAATATGAAGAGAACTGCATATTCCCCAGCTAACCAATGCACATACTCAATATGTTGGCCACCATGATGTAGAACATTCTGGGAATGGGAGCTTTGTTAAGAGATGATTTGGAATAATTAATAAGAAGAAGATATGGTATCAGGTCTAACAGAGCAGCCTTATAAAATGTGGTTGACCCTGAGTCAGATCCCATCCTCCAGTCCAGGAACAGCACCTCTGAACTTAGAATCACAGAATCATAGAACCATACAGCAACCCAGGTTGGAAGGGATGCCTGAAGATCATCTGGTACAACCTTTCATGAGAAAGGGAGCCTGGATAAGGTTATCTAGCAATCCAATCGCGTCTTGAAAACTTCCAGTGATGGAGACTCTACCAAGTTCCTGGGGAGGTTGTTCAAGTGAACAGTTGTTCTCACTGTAAAAAAATTTATTTCCTATATCAAGATGAAACCTTGATGAAACTTGAGCATTGCAATGAGGGACTGATCAGAGTCTTCTTTCAAGTGGTATCTGAGATGAAAACATGGGACAGAGAAAGAAGTGCCAGTTTCAGGCAAACTCAAAGAAAAACACCAAAATGAATGAATCACTCAATAAATATTTCTATAGCCTGGGAAAAAGAAAATAGTATGTAGTTTAACCTTATGCTCATCAGTTTAGATCAATTTTTCAATAAAGATGTTTTAAAAGAGCCCAAACATTGGCTTTTCAACAACTCACACCCTCTTTCCTTTGAAAATGCGGAAATAAAATACATAAAATACTTTCACGCTTTTGAGATGATGTCTTTTTTATTTTATTTACTGACTAAAACCTGAACTTATGTATAATTTTGCCTTTCCTGATATTGAGTTCTTTATATTAATTTGTCAGAACCATGGATGAATTATGTCAGACTGAATGAGTCTGTCTTACCAAACCTTTCTCTGGAAACAGATTTGTGTACAATGACGTTACATTCTACTATAATATTTCTTTAATAGTTAACTAGAGCCTTTCTATCATTGAGCAGATCAACACTTGCACCCAACTTGTGTCATCTGCAAACTTACTGAGGGTGCACTTGGTTCCCTCATCCAGCTCATTGATAAAGAGATTAAACAGAACTGGCCCCAATACTGCGCCATGCGGAACACCACTCGTGACCGGCCACCAACTGGATTTAACTCCATTCAGCACATTGTAATTCATACCCTCCTGTTTTTCCACTGAAAGCAATATCTCAAGTCAAATCTTGTTCTCGGGAGAAGAGCCTATAGAATATCAGATTAAAAAAATATATATATTCAGTACAGGACATGTAAACTTAGAATTGTTTATGATTTTAAATTAGTATGACAGTTTGATATACTTTGGCTTGAATTATTTCACACTTAGAAATTCTGCCAGTTATTTATTAACTGATGGTTACTTTGTAGTTGGCAGTGGTTAAGGCATTTAGTAGAAAAAAAACCTGAAGTTTCCTGCTGCTTCTCCCTCAGCTGTAACACAAGAGCCTTTTGGAAGAATGGCTGATTTGAAAGAGTAGAATAAAGAAGGACCTGCCTTAGGCTTGGCTCATTGCCTCTATGCTTGGCATGTATCTCACAGCTCTTTTGTTAAAAGAGGGGCCTGAGGAAGCTGACTGGAGTAATCTGAGAAACATGAAATATAGATTTATCTTAAACCAAAAAAAAATTAACATTACTACCTGCAAAACCTCTTTTTCTTTAGAAAAATACTATAAAGCAGTAACAATTTATTTTGCTATTAAAGATGTGCTTGGAGTCTATTATAAATATATGAGAGAACAAATCAATATGTCTGTTCATTTAGAAAAACATCTTTGATTTTTAGTTTGCCATTGGTAAGGGTATTATTAATAAGCAGACAAGATAAAGTGTTCTGTAATAAATATGCTGAAAACATATTCATCTTCACAGTGTTTGACAGACACTGAGGAGTCATCTGTAGGATGTATCGGGAACAGGCAAGAAGGGCATTTTGAATCGGTAAAAATAGTCATGGTAACTTCATATATATTACATACTCTTCATGTCCATGTATGAGTTAGCTAGAAGTGTCTTTTTTTCCAGAAAAACAAAACAAAACAAAACAAAACAAAACAACCAACCAAACAAAAATCCTCCACAACAACAACAACAAAAGCTCTTGTCATAATAAAGTGGAAATTAGTTTTCATTTTTCAGTACTGCTGGATGTCTTTCTGGATGAATTAAGGATCTGGTGTCTCTCTTTTCCATTCAAAAATACCTGCATTAAAAGTTTTTAATGGTAACTACCTTTAGTACATGTTCATTCTCTGCCTGTATAACACAAAGCACACAACTTTTGATTTCAGGTCATTTTTACTTAATGAACATGCAACATTAAAGACTAAGTTTGTGCTGCAGTGAATGCTGTACTGGTCTGTAGTGAAGATGGACTGAAGCCAGGAATCTTTGGGAATGTTCACATTCTGAAGGCAAATTAACAATGTTGTTCAACTTCAGATTTTTATGAGTCAGAAATGAAAAAACAACTGTTTGTAGGCAGAAACGACTCCGTGTTTTCAGTACTTCTCCTGTTTTGAGTTTTCTGCTAGAGGAAGCATCTTGAGTTCCCATAATGAAGAGACTATTCTGAGGCATGTGCCAAGACACCAAATGTAATGCTGGCCTTGAGGAAAGGACAGGATTTTTAGCCTTCCTTGATGTCTCATCGAGGTAAATTTGCCACCAGTCTCCAGACCTAACACTGCCCTTTGCTATTGGACTTCCTTTGAGGGACACTGGAGATGTCTGTGTGATTTTTGCCCCCATTGTCTTAGCATTCTAAGCTGTTGAAAGTGGGATTTTGAAATCGAAGGACTGTTTAGCTTTTGCTGTTTTGTATTATACAAAATATTAATTAGCAGGTCAAAATTGCTCTCAATAGGCAGTGTGCACTTACATCCTTAGAAGCAAGTTCTCAGTTTCTGTTGTTTGGGAAAGAAATACAAATAGCAAATGATAGATATCCAAAACTTCAAATATGTACTACTTGGTTATGTTCACAAGAACATTTTAAATAAGCTTCTGTTCTATTGTTTCTGAATTTCATTGCAGAGAGCCAATGCTTTCAGTGGAAAGTAAATAAGACTGGTAGCACTTCCAGGGTTCAGAAAAAAAACCATGTGCAAGCTATTCAGTGATGTGTATAAATGCAGATTGACATAAATTGAGTCAATGTTACAGAAACCATTCATGCAAACAGCAATGCCGTGACAAACAACAGAGTGAATACGGGGAAATTACTATTTTATTGATAGTGAGTCACATAATTCTTTTTTAGCTGTTTGAATGTTAGTATATAGTCTATTAAACATGGCAATTCTAGACATAATTTCAAAACAAAAACACCTCCTCTAGAGCAAACCAAAAATTAAAACCAAACTCTGTCAATTAGATTGAATGGTTTGAAGTATAACATAACTAAATTATCCTGATCAGTAGAGGACTGGAAATTGATTTGAAGGGTCCCAAAATATCTGGTGTTTCATTCTACTTATCAGGTATAAAGGAGACATACATTAGAGGATAAGGGTAGGATCTCAAATCAAAAAATCTACAGCTGATTTGACCTGAGGTATTTCCTCAGGGCTTTTACTTTTTGTTGTATAACTCTCTGCAGTCAGCTATATGATTTCGCATTTCTTGGCATTACATTTCACTGACAGTTTTGTTGCCAAGTGACTTCCATTGTACCCCTTGTGGTGTTGTGTTCACTTTCAGCATCTTAGCAGATCCTTCAGCTTTCCACCTTTCCTCATTGAGACTAATCCATACATTTCACAGTTACCACCAAAATTTAGGAAGGTAAGAAAAGGCCTTCTAAGTTAAGCATCAAATAAATTATTTCAAAAAAATTACTGCTCTCTTTAATCTTTGTTTTCCAAAGTTTCTGAAAACAGGTTTGAATAAGCTAGTTTTAAAATGTCTCAGAATGAGACTGTTATTTGTTTAATTCAAAGAGAGCTTCTTAGTATTCTGAAAGGAGTAAGGACTTATTTTTTTTCTTCTTCTGCATTTCACATGGTTTGTTGCAACCAATGTACTTGACACCTTCCTGAATGGTGTTAGTAGAACCCACCAACTCTTCACAATTGGTTTAGTTTAGACTGTCCTGAACAATCCTTGTAACATCAGCATATCTTGTTACTTTGCAGTTCTCTCTTATTTTCCAAATCACTTCAATGCAGAGCAGCATGGGCTGTTGAAATTTTAGAGACATCAATATTTAATTGTATTCTGCTGCAAAACCTGACCACTTTATTCCTACTATTTCTTATCTCTTATGTCATCTTTTAAATAAATTCTCCTCCTCCCTGACCTTAGCTTCCTATAAATAGTTTGCAAAGTAGTCCATAAAAATTTTTTACTCTACCACTGACCTAATCTTCTGAAATAGTTTCTCACTCGTGAGTTTTTGTATTTCCTACTGGTACTTTGTATCTTAAGCTCCTGATAAATGTCCAGGTTATAAAACATATTGCTGTGACACATCAAGTTAGATTTCTGTGGTTAAAGTCAACCTATAATTAGGTAATAATAATAGCTGCATATTTCCAAGGACTTTGTGAGTTTTCATTGAATGAAAACTCTTTAATCACACTAGACAGTTGAGACATGCATAGTCTTTCACCATTGAGCCGCATTCTACCTAATCCAATTATTTAATACACATTTTGCATGGAAAAACAAAAAAGGCAATCACAAAGGAAATCTGCATGTCTGATTTCAAATTCCTTTTATTTCTCGGATCTCAACTTCTATATAGTCTCAGATATCCCTCAAACAAGTTAAATCCTATCCTATAACCGATTACATATCTGTTTATAAAAAATGAGGGAAAATTAAGGAGGGAGTGGAGAGCATTATTGTTCATAGCTTAAAGATGAAAAAACTTATGTACAATGATTGCCCTGTCAATTTCAGTAATGGGACCTATGGCAAAGCCAGTATTAGAACCCAGTTTTAGCCATTATAAAAATACTGCTTGTCAGTTATTAATAGCTCGAAGATGCCTTATTTATACACCACAGCACATTTTGAAAGTGTAATGAGAGCAGAAACGTTTCTCTCACTGATAAAATATTAATGTTGAAAACTGAGGTACTCAGGAAATCATAAAAAGACAGAATTCCCCTGGAAAACCATCTCAGCCACATTCTGCAACCTCTCTCTCTTACTGGTTACATTAACAACACATCATTCAGTGCATTAAGCTTTACATCTAACAAAGAGCAATGGAAATATTACTTTCTATACAGAATGGCCAAAGTAGTGGTGTAAGAGAAACATTAAGTCAGAAAACTTCCTGAATTTCCTGAGTGCTGTCTGTCCCAATTGTATAATAAAACAAGATGTGTCTTGCCTTTTGCATACCCAATTAAATTCATCTCTTTCCTGTGCTGGTGAGAAGGTAAAAGAAATTAAAAGCTGAAAAAATCTCAGGCTATATCAATCAGCTTGTTTTTTCTTGAGGGTGTGTACTGTGTGTGATGAAAGAAGCTGGCTGAAAGAAGCTGGCTTATCTTTCACTCCTCCTGGTGCTTCCAAGCTTGCATCTAGAGGCCTGACATCCAGGACACCACAGCAAGCTCCTAAGAAGAATTAATAACCAGAGAGAGCACTCCTCGTACCTGATTACTATGGGTAGAAAGGACCATTCGGTACATCTCAGCCTCAGACTGTGTCTCGTCCTCTTGCTAATATGCCTAGTTTGACATTCATTGTGTATTTTTGCTATTGACTCAAGTCTTTTACCATAGTTTTATGGGATAAACTTAAACTGGTCTTTCAAAGATTATTCAGTATGACAATAATGCACATGGCAGGAATCTGTCTTTATAGGCTTTATGAAAAATAAAACAGGAAGTCAGGCATATGCACTCTTTTGGTTTAAATTAGAGCAAGTCAGTCACGTGGACTCGATCTATAGACAAATACCAAATCTGCTATGCATGAACTGCCCAAACCTTCACCATGTTACCATATTTTCAACTCTGTACTCAGAATTCCTGCTGCAGCCATGTTTTTCTTTATTCTGTATGTCAGCCACAAAAAACATATTTATGTCTGTGTAGTGCAGGTCCCATGACAAGACATCATGGCAGGAAAAAAAGCCTGCATATAGAAAGCATATATTTCTTAGGTGTGAAACATATGTGGAGCAATTGTGTGTTTAGGATTAGTATCTCTATAACCTAACTTGCACTGTACCTGACATTAAAGTCCAGTGAAGTAGAAGTTGTAGGTCTTATAACAGTAGGTTGAACCCAAAGTTAATTTGTTAATTTCTTACTCCTTACTCCTACTTCCCAGTGGAGGACAGAAGATTCTGCTGACAGTCACAGTGGTTTCTGTAATGCTACTAGGAAATACAAAATATATGCTCTTCCAGTATGCTGTGGTATGATGCTAATATGGGTGTCTTCAGCACTTAATGGAGAAGAAAAATAAGATGGACAGATTTTGCAAAGGTTCTGAAACTGTATTCCACTGTTCCAAGCGAAAAGCTATCTAGGGCTGATAGATGTGAGATAACCTGTACTGTGTTTTGTCTTTCCTCATTTTATTTCACAACACTTTTTATAGTAATAATTTTTTAGTGTACATCTATGCTCCAGAGAGTTTTTTGCTCAATGTAGGTGCCATTTTTTTTACGTCAAGTCCATCATACAGCAGAGTTTCCTAAGGTGTTGTGTTGTATTAAAGTATGTAGGAACATCTTCCTTGGGTATCACATTGTATGAAATGACATGGGAATGTCCCTGTATTTGTTTTCATGAAATTTCCTGTTATTTGGCCAATTAATGATTATGCAATTTGTGTTTTGACAAGAAGAATCACTCTAAGAGAAAAAAATGAGGCAACAGAGTATTGATTCACCAGCAGATAAGGGCAGAAGAAAATCAGGTTTTCAGTTCACATATTGGCCTCACATGCACTTCTTTCTTCTCTGCACTTCACCCAGCCTACCCTGAAGACCCTTACACTCTTTCCAGACCACCAGCCTCTCCCATTACCTACACCTATACTTCACCAGAAGTAATAGTAGAGGACCAACTTCCCTCACTTCTTTCCAGCATCGCTTCCAACATTGTTATGTTCTTTACTGTAGTTCAGTGATTTACAGAATGATATTTTAAATCAGATTATTCTAAAATTGCTAAACTCTGTAATCTATTATAAAAGTATTGAATTTCTTGAATGTTTGTTGGGTAAGGATGCTATGGGCTAGTCATACCACTTTTTCAGCAAATTAGGAGCATAAAAATATAATGCTTAACTAGAAATATGATTTTTTTCTCTCCCATCCTCCTTTTAAATGTTCCTTTGAAGCAGAAGATGCATTTCTTAGTGCTTGTCTGGAATTTTACTTGCTGTCATCCTTCCAATAACTTGTTGCAGTTGCAGAGCCTTCTAGCAGCCATTTCAATTTAAGTATTCTAATGCAAAAGCTTCAGATAATAAATATTAAGGGCAGTTAGGCCGAACAAAGGCCTACCTAAACCAATATTCTGTTTCAGGCCAATAGCAACCAGGTGGGAAAAATAAGACAAGCACTTTGTGATATTCTGCTCAGCCTGCACTGTGTTGCAGCTCAAGAATAAATACTGTCTTGGGTATTTTTGTTCTTACGAAGGGAACTGGTACAATATGAAGTTCATTTTTAAAGGTAATAATTTTTATCAAGCTTTCATTTTTTTTCCCAAACATTTGCTTTATAAAGAAACGTGTGAAAAAGCCTTACTACCTCTCAAAATCTAAGTTGTTAAAACCTAAACTTTGCCCAGATCATAAAGTTGTAAACTAAGTTATCTAAAAAGCTTTTTCTTAGGCATTTTGGAGTGATGACTCTTGTCTTTATGTATTTGTAAGGACATTGATGAAACACCATGAAATTACTGATTGAATTCTACATATATTACTCCACACAATACTTTCTTAAATTTCTGAAAAAATGTAATATTAATGGTTAGATAGTGTTCTGGCAGAGATCATCTTTCCTTTTCTAAAAGTGGATTAGGCAGTTATCAGAAAAGACTTTCAATTTTTGTTTTGCTCTGTTTATCTGCAACTAATAAGATCAAAGTTAAGCCATCTCTGTTTCAGGCATTAGTTTTGCAGCCAATGGTTCATGACAAGTTTTATTTTCCCGAAAATGACATTAAAAATTGGTGTTATGACCACAACATTTCTAAAAATGAATAATGCTTGAGTTCTTTCTATGAATAAAAACCAAATCTAGTATTTCTAAAGAAAAAGTGCAGTGGGAAAATAGGAGTAGATCTCAGTAAACTGAAACTCAAGGGCTTCACAAATCTGTTTCTGTGTGTCACTTCTTCCTTTGAAGTATGTCAGAGACATTTGGGAAGCAATTTCTAGCTCTTCTTTATAAGAAGAAATACTGATAAATAAATTATCTGTAATAGCAGCTTCTCCACTAATTTTAGACATCTATCAAAAATACTATATGAAGCAAAAGCAAGAATGACTGAAAGTCAGATATTGTTCACTTTTGTAAGAGAAACTATATAAGGTAAACAAAAGCCATATATTATCAAACTGCAATGTCTACAAATAATACATCCATGCTTGCAGGAAAAGAGGGAATATTTTCCTAGATACTGTTTATGTTCATTGCCTAACCAAGAAAGCAGATACCTACAAAGGCTTTTAATTTGTACCTTTTCAATCTGCAGAGTGATTGTAGTGTGGAAATGGATTTTCTGTTTTATTAAACAGAAAGGAATACCTTTTTTTTTCTACTAAGAATAAATGGTTGTTATTGTTTATTAATTCAGAAATGTTCATAAACTAATGACCTAATTAGACTCAGAAAAAGTTCATTGTGTTCCCAAAATATTTAAATGGCTTGAGAGAAACTAGTAATGGGTATGCAATTTTGTCAACACCGCAAATAATAAAAATGCACTAAAATAATTTCCATTCTGTCTGTCATAAATATACAGTTTATATAGTTAGATATGCTGTAATTAAGTGACAAAGAACATGAACACTCTTTTAATAAAGGCAGATATAAAATGACTATTCCAAATAAAATATAACTCTTTATTTTTCTAAGCTCTGGTTATGGGTTTGTTGATTGTTGCATGCATTCTTGAAATTACTGAGGAAAATGAAACTACTCTTTCTCCTGCTATGTTCCTTTTTATATGCTTATTCTTTTCATATTGTAGAAATTAAAAATAGATTTAAGTCACCTCATGGTTGCCTCCTGAATTTGTATTATTCTTACATATACTACCTTTGACTACTGCAAAGACGGATTTTGTAAAAAACATCAACAACAACAAAGCACCAACCAAACAACAACAAAAATTCAAGTCTTGGGAAGATGGGACCATAAAAACGTAAGTATCAGCCTAATTGCTTTTTTGTTGTCATCCTTTGTAAAATTGTACAGTAGTGCACACATCTGTTAATAAAGGCATGGGCTCAACTATAGATTTAAGTTGTGGCAGTCTTCATATAGTATAAGAATATCAGATAGCAAAGAAAGATCTTAGCAAACCATGCTTCAGTGACTGCCTTTATATGAAAATAAAAGAAATGTTTCCTCTGTCTAGGGAAATTATATGTTTGTGGAATTTGTCTTTTCACTCAGATTATCAGTAGTTGATTTTAGTTTCCGTAAAATTTCTAAAACTCAACAAATCGAGGTAAGGTATTTCAATATAATTATTTATGATTGCGTTTTTAAAAACAATCACATGTGCTACTTACCACTATATTAAAGGACTGCAGCTGTGTGAATAGGTACAAAGCAAAAAACGTGTTAAAAATAACATTCTTAAGTATTCAGAAGAAAGAATTCCCCCAAGACTGATGTTCTCTGAAAACCTTACCCTATGGTACTTTGGTTATTTCATGAAGTTCAATTTGAGGCAAAACCTCTGAATTAGCACCAGTTTTGGAACTAAAGAGACATTGTACCATTGTGACACACAGGGCCTCTCTACTCAGTGCTAAACACATCAGCAATTGTCTCAGTAACAGCACACTACTTTTTTGTACCTTATAGACCTATCAGCTTGCCTAGGCATACCAAGCGCTTCACTGTGTTTACATGGGTTGTTCCTGTAATAACCTCCCCTACTGTATTTGAGAGAACGCATGCAGATTATGACACCTGGATCTGATGGCCTCAGAAACTCTGGTGAAACTGTCTACTCCTAGTTACTCAGTTATACTAACCCCTCAAAAAAATTATAAGTAACTAATTCACAAATATAAGAAAATTTGCATAGCTTATACTGGACCAGAATGAATTTAGGTGAAGGACAAGAAAACTATTATGCTGTCAGAGTGTAATTGCTCATCAGTACCCAGCTGTGGGCAGTTCCCAAATTCAACACATGAATGGTAAATCACAAAGGGGTGGCTCGGTTAGGTATGAGCCAAGTTATTTTTTTGTTATCATTTTCCTCCTATCTCGGAGTATTACCACTGGTAAATTTGTTCCTTATTGATGTGAGAAAGACTTGGTTGCCTATTCTATGTTTTGTTCTGTCCTGATCTTATCCATGTGGAGTTCAGGGGTGGATAGGGGAGAAATGGTTCAGTGATTTAAAAATACGTTGGTTCTGTTGTGGCGAGATTAAAAGGTGACAGCATGTCATTTTATGAAAGTTCAGTGGAGGTTTTCTGTTGCACTTGAGTTGTAGCTAAATTGAAATACGTTTTGTAGGTAAACTAAAATCTACTGTCTCTGACAAGCTACATGGCATATCTACTAATTAATCAGACTTAGTTATAAAACCTAATACATAAAGAAGCAGTTTATGGATAAAGAAGCAGACAGGCTGATGGCTTTGAACTATGGCAGAATGACTTACTTTAATTTCACTGCAACGACTTCTCAATGTGGATAACTGGATAGATTTTAACAGAGCTGAAGCCCTTCAAATCCATCCCTTGTTATGATACTTGATTTTGTTTCCCTGATCTCTTTCTGCTGCCTGCCCTATCTTAAAGAAAGGTTCCTCCTGCCTTCTCAAAATGTTCTTATTGCTCCTAAAACTTCAGACCTCCAGACTATTTAGGTGAAGAGGCTTCTAATGGGTAGCCTACTACTAAGCGATCTCAAAGGTACATCGCAGCTGTAAAGCGGAGCAGCAACTGTTTCCATTTCTTTAAATTGAACAGCTATATTACAAAACTTTTGAAAGTTATTCATCTTCGTGTTTCTGACTGTATTTTTTCTCTAGTCTGTTTTGTTTAGTAGATTTTTAATAAAAATGATTATAGACAATATTCTGTTTAGGAATGTAGTCTGTCACAAAGGTTTGCATTGATTGTAAAAGTATACAGTTAATCAGCTGTATAACCAAGATGTAGCATCAAGTGAAATGTGCACCAGAAATAGCTGTGAAGAGGAAAACAATGAGGTAATAGCAAGCTCAGGTCACACCATGTTGCGTAAAAAAAGAAATTTTGTCCAGGTAAGAAACCGAAGGAGTGGAAATAGGACTGCTGAGTAAAATAGGTGGGGACAGAAAGGCAACATTGAAAGTCAAGGCATAGAAATCTAGGGATGCAGCAGATAAGAATAAAAGAAAATTAAGACTACTTTTCTGTTTAACCACAGCATTATACTTAAAAAATGATCCCTCTCTCGTGACCATGCAAATAGAGTACTGAGCCTATGCTGATTTAATACTTCACACAGCTACTCCCCTTCCTTACACTCATGTGCAGCCAAAGTGAGGTAGATGCAGCAGTGAGGGACAGACTCAAATTCTCTAGTTGCTCATGATAAGCAGCATACAAAAGGACATGAGCAGTGCAATGACACATAAAAGATGTAACCTAGATATAGAACAATCAATTACCTTCCTTTAGGTACCTTCCATGTGGCTACGTTACATCTGAAGTTCATCAATCAACTCAGTTCAGGACTTCACTCTGCTGTGTAGTATCTGTCCTGAGCATTGCGGCTTCTATCCCCTATAGACCCTTATGCAGTCGCTGATGTGTTGGGAGGAATCTTAGTTTTTCCTAGTCGTATGCCTATAAAACAAAGTGATCTGTTCTCACTGCAAGATCAAACCAAATACCACTTCTATAATTTCTACACTATACATTACTTTTCAGCACACTGTCTTTTTAATTGCTTATAAGGTAGTTAGGGAGAGGGAAGGAAATGCACCAGTTTGGCATGAACTATTAGTAGCTTTATTTGAAACTGCATGCTCACTGTAAGACATCACAAATTATGTTTAATTTAAATAAGCTTGAAAAATTATGATCACCTTAATCTTGTGGTTTTCTGCTGTTTTGTGATTTTTGCTTCATGACACCAAATCAATGGTTTCTTAATCAGGAAACTCTATTATATGTTTTGTTACAATATTGTGATGCTATAGTGCTTTCTGGGAGGGAATGAAGACCACGATTTCTTCTCGCTAAAGATATTATTCAGCTTTGAGAAAGGAGTGGAAAAAAACATAATTATCTTGCTAAAGTTCTGGGACAAGGATTAAAAGTCAAATGGCTACCAGAGTATTATAAAGCTCCAAAGTTACTCGATCTGTAAGTGACATTTACTTTAAGTCACCCGAGCATAGAGTCTGTAGTTTCAGGATAAAAACCATGAGTTGTCTTTGGATTTGTCTGTTTTCAAACTGTTTCTTTTACATTATTAAATAGTGTCTACACTTTAGATAGACAATTTATTTTTAAAGGACTTCATCTTGGAAGCAAAAAATGCCTGCCTGTAATTTTTCTTCTGAAAATACCAGTGCACTTTAAAATATATTTTTTTTAATAATTACAATCCTTGATCAAAGGATTGTGGAGCTTGCAAAACAGATGAGATTCTGAGATTAAAGTCTTCAGTAGTTGCTTGATAGATTTGATTTTAAATGTGCTTCATCTGTAAGTGTCTGTTCAGTTTGAATTATTTATTACGATGAGATGAATATTTATGTTCATATACTGAAGAAATAAAAGCTGGCTTAATATGTCAATTACTAATAAAGAATTTCCAGGAGATACTGAAAATATATTGATAACATGTAGAGTTTTAACATAACTGTTAAAAGCTCTCCCTGGGAAATAACAGAAAGGTTTTGAATTTAGACCACAGATCATGGTAGTTAGTTGAATTAGGAAATTAATTTATTATAATAACGTAAATCTGAAAAATGTAAAGAAAGTATACGTAAAGTTTCCCCCCCTTTAAGCCATCTCATTCAAAACTTCTTCAGAGTCCCATACAACACATGTTGCAGGGTGCAGTCTTACTCAGGTTAGAAGTTTCACCACAATTAGCAAGTATTGGATTGTCTGTGATTTTAAGCTATATTTATTGAAACTCAAATCCAGCTGGTGCCAGAGTGGATACTTTCATAGATCTATGATCCGTGTGCACATATCTTAAAAAAGATGAAATGCTTAAAAAAAAGTGATATGGCAGAAAAATATTTCTACTGTTGCAGTTTCTCAAGGGAGGGTTTCTTTTTTTGTTTGTAGTACTTAATAAATTCAAATAGAATGACTATAAACAATAGCAGCTCATGGCCTGGATGAGCCTACTCTTCACTGGGTAAAGAACTGTCTGGATGGCCATGCCCAAAGCATTGTGGTGAATTGAGGCAAATCCAGTTGGGAGCCAGTCATGAATGGTGTTCCCCAGGGCTCAGTATTGGGGTCAGTTCTGTTTAATATCTTTATCAGTTATCTGGATGAGGGGACTGAGTGTGTGCTCAGTAAGTTTGCAGACAACACCAAGCTGGGTGGGAGTGTTGACCTGCTTGAGGGTAGCAAGGCCATACAGAGGGATCTGGACCAGCCGGATCGATGGGCTGAGGCCATTTGCATGAGGTTCAACAAGGCCAAATGCCGGGTCCTGCACTTGGGTCACAACAACCCCAAGCAATTCTACAGCCTTGTGAATGAGTGGCTGGAAAGCTGTCTGGCAGAAAAGGATCTTGGGATGTTGATTGACAGCCAGCTGAACATGAGCTAGCAGTGTGCCCAGGTGACCAAAAAGGCCAACAGTATCCTAGCTTGTATCAGAAACAGTGTGGCCATCAGGACTAGGGAAGTGATCGTCCTGCTGTACTGGGCACTGGTGAGGCCACACCTGAATCTCGTGTTCAGTTTTGAACCTCACTACAAGAAAGACATTGAGGTGCTGGAGAGAGTGCAGATGAGGGCGATGGATCTGGTGAGACGTCTGGAGCACAAGTCTTATGGGGAGTGGTTGAGGGAACTGGGGCTGTTTAGCCTGGAGAAAAGGAGGCTGAGGGGAGACCTTATTGCTGTCTACAACTACCTGAAAGGAGGTTGTAGCATGGAGGGGGTTGGTCTCTTCTCCCAAGTAGCAAGTGATAGGGTGAGAGCAAATGGCCTCAATTTGTGGCAGGGAAGCTTCAGATTGGATGTTAGGAAAATTTTCTTCATAGAAAGGGTTGTGAAGCAGTGGAACAGGCTGCCCAGGGAGGTGGTCGAGTCACCATCCCTGGAGATGTTTAAAAGACATGTAGATGAGGTTCTTAGGGACATGGTTTAGTGCCAGGGTTAGGTTAACAGTTGAATGTGATGATCTTGAGGTTCCCTTCCAACCTTAATTATTCTATGATTCTATGAATACATTCTAGCATAAATTTTAACTAGCCCGATTAATACAAAACTGAAGTTCTTATATTAATCTCTACATTGGATGTACTAATTTTTTATTTAAGCCTATGTTCTAAACTCTTACTATTACCTGGGGAAGAGAGTGAATATAACTACATTTTATAGTCTCTCACTTGTTTCTGTACCTTACTTTAGACCGCCTTTCTGTAAGAAATACCAGATATTATTGCTTGAGAAAATTATTACAAAAATCTAACATATATTAGAACTCTAAATCAATTTAAAATATTATTATGACTTAATTTTGAGTTTTCCTGCTAATATTCACAATTAGACTTCACCTATAGTGACTCACTTGGATTGTTAGGCATGAAATATGATTACTTGTGAATCCTTACAAACCTTAATACTTGTTTTCCATGAGTAGTCACAAACAAAAATTTATTCAGAGAATTAAATTTATTGTTCCAAAAAAAAGGAATAACAAAACTGTTTCAATATCAAATAACTGTACAGTGTTATCATCATGATTTTTTTTTCTAGAAACAAGCAGATTCACGATTCCCAGGAATAAACATAACTGGGGAAATATTCAACTTCCAGCGCACAATTCATAAAAAGGAAAAAGGGAGAATTTAGAGCAAGTTGTTTATTGCAATGCAAGATGTGTGGTGAAAGATACTATGTAAGCAGAATTATTGGTATTAAGATGTCTGAATTTCTCTTAATGTAGTATATACTTAAATCTTAACCTGATTTGACCTTGGCTTATGTATATCACAGTTAAATTGAGTGGATATGTATGAAAAAAGTTATTAAACATATGATCAGCTACTTTCTTTTTTCAATTTTTTAGGTAACTGTCACTGTCATTTATAAGTGATTTATTATGATTCGTTTCTCCTAGAACTAATGCAGAGTTCAGAACCATTAAGTTTAATATCTGTGAATCTTCTAATGTGCAGTTAATGACATGAACTTGACATTTTGAAAAAGTCCTCTCAGATCATGAGAGAAGCAGATTCCTGTGAATTCCAGATCCTGGCTATTTATGAGATTAGAGTGTGGTATTACGAGATCGTTGCATACTAGATGTGTTCAGGAAGGAGGATAATCTCTGCTCAGTCCACAGTGGCAAATACCAAAGGTGCATCAGGACAAGATCTGAGGACACATTACTTATCTATGAGGAATTCTTCAGCTGAATTCCAGTCAAATTCCTGAACATCTTCCTCAAGATATCTTTCTCTGATGGACAAAATTCTTAGGACAGTAATAAAATTTGAGAACATAGCTAGCAAAGTACTGTCAATATGATTGTTGAATTCTACTCTAAAAGGTACAGGAGAGAAAGCAGGGACCTACTCATCACACAGTGCTGGATGACAATTTTAGTTCATGCAGTCATTGTTTTTCTTAAGAAGGGGTCACACACAGAAACCAGGTTCTTGCAAAGTTGAAGACAACCCTCATGTTTCACTTATATAACAAAAGATTTAGGACAACAGCTCAAGATTTGAAGGACTGGGAGCACCAGATCTATGTGATCATGCTTTTATGTCAAGCTGAATAATACTAAAGCGAAAGAAGAACTTCAATAAGAATTTACAAAGTGAATGAACATAACAGAAATTGAAAGCAAAAGTACAATGAAAAATTGACCAAAGGAAAACAAAGTTACAGAAAAAGGAAGATGATGAAACACAAATGACAACTGTAGAAGAATGGGCAGTGAAAAAAAATTTTCTGTCCTCTTGAACAGATAGGACTTCCAGTTTGAGAACTATTCTGTTGTACATGGGTAAAAAATGATAGTGCTGCTTAGTGACAAAAAATAGAATTGAACATCTTCCCTTTGGACTGCATCAAGAAAACTAAATGCTATGAGGAAAATTCTTATTTACAATGTGTAAAAGCTGTGGAAATCATGCAGCTTGAGCTATATAATGAAAAAAAATCTGTAGAAATGAACTACCTCAGTCAAAATGTACAAATTGTGTTGAAATTTATTTCTGTGGGTACCTTAGCGTATAAAGTTGTTTCCTTTTTGAAGGTCTATGAGATATACTGAGGAATATGTGACAATCCATTGGCAGAACCTGAAATAACATATTGAACTGAAGTTTGAGTGGAAGACACAAAGTACAGTATACTTTCTGGTATTGTACTTAGTATGTTGTCTAACAGAAAAACAATTACCCTGACTAGTTTTATCCTGACATTATTCACCAGATTTACTCTTTTCAAGTAGAGCCTGATGTTAGAAAAAATCTTGATGTAAGCAAAAAATCCCAATATTAATAAAAATAAAACCCCACATCATTAGGTATCATGAGTAGTTCTGAGAAATTGTTATCTTTTTTTAATAGTCCCACACCAAAAGCAGAATTTTAAAAAGGGAAGTTATCACACAGTTTTACATCTCTACCCTTTGTAAGACTACATTTTAGTTTTTGCAGTAATTTTGTTCCCAAGTATCATGTATACTCAGGCAAAATTAAATATAAGTAATTGAACACATTTGCAGTTATTAAATGGCAATTATATCTCACTAGAGCATGGTTGGTAACAGCAGAACCCAAAGCATAAGCCTGATACTGAAAGAAACACTTTTGCTGCGTGGTGTCCTTGTCTACCTCATGTTGTTCCACTTTCGGTTCTGCTGCTTGAACACACTTTTTTATGTATTTCCATAAACAAATAACATTTTTAAAGCCACTTCGAAGATACCTAACAATTTGTTTTGTAATTCCAAGATCTTTGCTTCAGTGGATCTTGTGTCAATTAGCACTGAAGCAATTATTTAATTTGTAGTTATACATCAGACTACATAATATTTACATAATTAGCATGCATAAACAAGAAATAACTTAATGACAGAAACATTGTGATTCTGACAATGTTAAGGAATGCAAATATTTACTTTTGTTAAACACCAAGTAAATGAAAGTAAACCACTTATAAGCCTGGAGGTAGAATAGCTGCTTGAGTCTAACTTATTTGCCATTAATGTGATCAAATATTTAACTGAATAAAATTAGATAACATTGTGTTAATATACGACCTTTTCCATGTCTGTGTTGTCTTCCAGCAGTCAATGATGTAATGTCAAGTTGGAATTTATACTCTGAATACCAATGAATTAATCTGAATAGTAAGAGTCAGGGCTATGAAGTCTGCTCTAAATTCATTTTCACTTTGCCAGTGCAGGGTGTGTTTTTGAGTTTACTGCAGAGGTTTTTAGCACCTAGCAAATGATTTGTCATGATAGATTCTTAAGGGTCAAATTAAGAGCAGCTTCGTTTCTGTCTCTGTATACCTTCAGTTTTCCATCCACAGATAGCCTTCAACATGCATATTAAGTTGCTGAGCACCTCTTTGAGTATTCTATCCTGTCATGCTGAAGATCTCTCATTTTCTGTGGCTCACCAACTCACTCATAATCCAGACTACACAAATTTGCACAGATGTTATTTCCTGGAGCCATGGCAACCTGGGCATCAAGCTTGGACTTGTACACTTGGAGTCTCTCATTTGTTCTCTTCCACTTTAAAAGTAACTATTCACTAGACTCTGAGGTAAATAGTAAAATGCAAAATAGATTGAGTGGTCTAATATTAATTGCATTCATATGACTAAAATTTCAAGCACTCCTCCAATTCAAGTCTCTTCTCCAAGCATGAGTGTCTGATATTAGACATCTTGTACATTTTTGCATTCAAATAAATGGTGGCATTTTCAGAAGTGTCAAACAACTTTGATCCTTAAAAGTTGACTTATCTAGCTGATTTTTGGCTACCAGTCTTTTTTTTTTCTTTTCTTCAGTAAGGAATTTTTTTAAAAGGCATTCTTTCTGGTGCTGATCTACAAAATTAGATATTACTACAAAAGATTTGAAGTGACATACATTTAATTAGATTTTATTTCAGTTAATAACAGAATTGTTTCACCATACAAAGAATATCTACTATGTATTTTCTTAATTACTATTTTGTAGCCAAGAGAAAAAGCGAGGTATAAAATCCTCAAGGAATTGCTAGCTATTCATCCTGTGAAATTAGAATGAAAAGTCAAGACAAGGCATGACAATGGGAAAAGTTAATCCTTGTAACATGTTTTCATGTTCCTTAGTTGTTGCCTCGTAAATAGAAGGTGATACCCTGTCTCCAGATAAGGTATACCCATATCTGTAAATATATTTTAGCAGATCTGTTTTGAAAATGCTGGCTGCTCAGCATTTTCTGGAAACAGCCTGGATCACTGGTTTATTACATTAGTTGCCATGCTGTGTGTGCATTCAGGATACATGGACGGCTCAGCAGTTCCAAGAGTTACACCAAGAAGACAATGCCAACATGCTACCTCTCCTCTCCTCTCCTCTCCTCCTTTCCTCGTTTTTTCTCCCTTTCCCTTTCTGATATTGTAGCTTTACAAGTCCTAAGTGGTGGGTTGAGGTGGTAGCTCCTGGTTATTGCCTTGTATTCTTTCAACGTTAAGCAGGATCAGAGCAGTTCTTGCCTTATGTCTCAAAATATCTGTAACTGATAGTTGTAGTCATAGAGTTTCTGTTACCACCAGAAGATATGAATAACTGGAGTAAAACAAGAGTATAAATATTACAGTGACTTTTTTTGTCTCTCTTCTACCTGTGCAGGAAGTTCTCCAACATCTTCTCAAAGGAAGATGCCATTTATTGGTGCACTTCGAAGTCAGTGACTCTGGGTATGTTAACCTTGCTGCATGTTCAGATGCAAGTACATGCTTCACTGTGATGGTGCGCCCCTGAAACCAGATATTTATGGCCTGAGTCACTCTTACTGTCACAGTCGTACTGTGCACTGCTTCAGTATACTTTTAATTCTCCTAAATGCTCTTTTAAAATAAGCATTTTGTGTTATAGTGCTACAGTTTCACAGGAATTGAGGGATCCAGTAAGCAGATGTCTGGTGCTTTGACTACTGAAACAGGTACCTTTTAGAAATAAGAATCTTCAAGAATTTTGAAGGCCCTATCTTGTAATTTATTTTTAAGCTTCAGTAGTAAAATATTAATAAATACAATTCTATGGTTTAATACTGAAGAAACTATTACTTAAATTTGTAGTAGAAATAGACCATATCCAATATTTCCCTATGTAGTATGAAATATGTCATCCAATAAACTATGTCAGTACAATCAAAACAGCAACCATTTAACCTTCTTTTAAGTGCAGTGTCATAAGTGACAGAACTTATCTTGTCATGTGCATTGTTAGGAGTTGTGTCTGCCTTTCTAAATATGATAGTGCTTGATTATTTGTCAAGCATACTGATGAAATTTCTTTCTGATTAGATAGAAGGGTTTCATTAGAAATAAAATTTTAAATTATTGTAAGCATATCCAGCTTTTTCCCATTACTTCCATTATTTACAGGACATAAATTGTTGCTTGGGCCTATGCAGGCAGCAGGAAAATTTGTGTAGTTCCTGCTCAGAAGAGTATGTTTTCTTTTCACCTACACAGTTAATGTCTTTCTGGTAAAAGCAATCTAAGAGAATTAGTACGAGTAAACTTTTGATTTGTTGAGAATTTGGTCAGAAAATGAATATTTGGTCAACATATCATTTTCACAAAAATCTAACCTTATTTAAGTAGCAGTAACATTATGACACTCCAGTTATGAAAAATCAGTGAAGATCATGTTTCATTGTAAACTCATTTTGCTATATGAGTTTTGGGGAAGTATTCTGAATGTGTCTAAGAGGAATTACAATAAAGTACAGATGCCAGAATATAAGAATGGGCTTCTCTGGAGTCTAGGACAGAATTTGTGGTTTTATAGCAACAGGTCACATCTCACAAGAAGGAGCAGTGATGTTTTAAACAGTGTTTCCTATTATACAGGATAAGGATACAGATTTTCTGCTGGCTTTTGACAGAAACAGTAGCATCCACTGTAGACAGACATGGCAAAAAAGATGTATTTTGGCTGGTATTATTTTACCTAAGTGTGAAGTGCCCTGCTTTAAAGCAAATAAAATCTCTGAAGTAAAATAAGACTCTCATTTTAGTATAGTGACTGAAATATTCTGTAGTAACAGTGAAATCATCATCATTATAACAAGCATAGTTAATTTTTTCTTGCAGAATTTACTTTCTCTGCTATCTTCCTGTGTCTTTTACCTTTGAAAAAACAAATCTTCTTTTGCACAAACAGGCTTTTTTTTGGTCTTGCTCTAAAATGCATTTTTGATGAGAGAATACCCAACATTTGTTTCTGAATGCAAGCACATGTTCTGAAATGTCAGACGTCTGGACTGCCTGAAGTTTAGATAATCTTTAGTAAGCTTATGTAAGACTCATCAAGAACTTGCTCTAAGTTCACAAAGAGTTGATATTTTAAGCAATATTTCAAATTAATCTGGAGTCCCTGTTTTATATACTGTGAAAGAAGGTCCAAATAGTCACATTATTTGTACGGCTGGTAATCAGTGCAAAGAAATGGTATCTTCTGATTCTCTGCTCTACTATCTTAATCTTACCATCTTTCCACTTTAGAAAAATCATGCAAATATCTCATACATTCACATGTCTCGTATTCTTCAAAGTACAATTTCCACCATTTTTATAGTAGCACCAGTACTTAAGAAGGACAGATAGTGTTTCCCTTCTCAAATATATTGCTGCCGAAATGCCATCCTCATTATTAAAGAGGTCTGCAAACATGAATACATTTATTTGATAGACAGAATGGCTCACAGACTTTAATGATTAATTCACCAAGAATTTGTATAATATCACTTTTATTGGATTAAAATAATGTTGTGGACCCAAGTTTGCTGGTTTTAATAGACTAAAAGCTACAAAACACTTCAGTTAAAGAAAAATTTTGATTGCAAGATCAATAAGGACATTGCACATCCTTAAGCTGTTTCTTGACATTTGACAAAAAAATCCATTCTTAAGACTGGACAGCTGTAATAGTCATAGTGTCCAGATCAAGGTAATGCTGATCATATTATCATTATTTTAAGATTTGCTGTGTGTGTAAGTGTTCAGAATCATGAATGACTTGGATTCTTCTTTTAGCATTGCTAGTATTATGAGAATATACTTTTTTTTGCTTTACTACATTTTTATTGGTGGTTCTTCTCTGTATTTCTGAGCTTTAAATAGAAATTTTAAATCTTTAGATAAAACTTCTATTTAATTTTATTTAATAAATATTTTTATGTTGTATTTGTACTTCTTTTTGAAAGAGGTCACCAACTCACCATTTGCAACTGTTGTAATGATATATGCAAACTACATGCTTGACACAATATATGACACTTCTCAGAAAATGTAGTAGTCCAGAGACTCCTCCTCTGCCAACTTTGTTGATATTGTTTCAGCAGGGATCAAAAATTATTAGAAGGAGACACATGGAACACAGGCATACACAAAGAAATGAAATTTATTAACGTAGTGAAATATAAGAACAGGGATTACAACGCATTAAAATTCTGTGTAGTTTTATGAAATATATAGATTACTTTTTCCTCATATTTATCAGTGAGCTGAAATATGATTTCTTTCTTTTAAAGAAGATAAAGAATAACCCAGATTTTGCAAAGTTACTAATTCACCCAACACTCTAGCAGTTTAACCTTTTCAGAGGTCAACGAGAACAGCCAAATCATTAGTGTATTCTTGTTAACAAATGTTACTGTCTCTTCTATGCCATTTCCCTCAGACTTTAATTAGCAAAACCATGTAACTGAGCTCCAGCAATTATCACCACATTAATCCGAGTTAATTTCTAAGCTGAAATAGCTGTCTGGAGCCTTGTATCAGGTTGCATCCTGTAGTAGTTCTCTGCAATACATTTTCTCATAAAACAGCAGCCAGCCAGGCTGTCTAAAATTCTATGTTTGGTGAAAACAACTAAGGATGGTTAAATAAAGCTTAACTGAAAATAGTAGTCAATGGTCATTTTTAGACAGACAACAACCACAGCAGATGAAAGTACATTTCTGTGACCTCTGAAATGCAAATGTAAGTTTGTACCGGGTTTGCATGGCAAGGTTTTGGCAGCAGTAGGTCTACAGAGGTGGCTTCTGTGAGAAGTTTCTAGAATCTTCCCCCATATTCAACAAAGCCAATGCCAGCCAGCTCCAAGACAGACCCACTGCTGGCCAAGAACGAGCCCATCAGCAACAGTAGTAGTGCCTCTGTGATAACATATTTAAGAAAGGGAAAAAGTTGCTGCACAACAGCAACTGCAGCCAGAGGGAGGAGTCAGAATATGTGAGAGAAACAATCCTGTAAACACCAAGGTCAGTGAAGAGGGAGGGAGAAGAGGTGCTCTAGGCACTGGAACAGAGATTTCCCTGCAGCCCATGGTGAAGACCATGGTGAGGCCAGCTGTCCCTCTGAAAACCATGGAGGACCACAATGTAGCAAACATCCACTTGCAGCCCATGGAGGACCCCATGCCAGAGTGGGTGTATGCAACCAAAGCAGGCTGTGACCTCGTGTGAAGTTTGCACTAGAGCAGGCTCCTGGCCGGACCTATGGACCCACACAGAGGATCCTGTACTGCAGCAGGTTTGCCAACGGGACTTGTGACCCTGTGGAGGACCCATGTTGGAGCAGTCTGTTCTTAAAGGACTGCATGCTGTAAAAGGACTCACACTGGAGCAGTTCATGAAGAACTGCAGCCTGTGGGAAGGACTCATTTTGGAGAAGTTCATGGAGGACTGTCTGCCATGGTAGGCACCCCATGCTAGAGCAAGGAAAGAGTGTGAGGAGTCCTGCCCCTGAGGAGGAACGAGAAGCAGAGACAATGTGTGATGAACTGACCACAACCCCCATTCCCCATTCCCTGCACTGCTGAGGGAAGGAGTGTGCGGTCCTGGTCCAGTTTCAGACTCAGGAAGGTTCAAAAACGATTCCAAGAGCGAGATTAAGATACAAACAAGGTCAGATGCCGCTAAACAATCTTATTATATTTTTATGCCTGAAGACAGAGTAAATCTATTTCATTTTCACACCTAAAGCTAGAGCAACAAAGAAAAAGGGGGGGATAAATTAGGAGGAAAGTTAAGCAAGCATACAAGAAGATAAGCAAGAGATAGTCACCCCCAGGGATCCAAACATCATCTCCTGTGCGACAGCTCTCAGGTTTCAGGCCTCGGTAGCACTGGCAGTTTGCAGGTCTCGGGTCGTGCCGGTATCAGAGTCCAGGTTCCAGCAGGGAAGTCCAGGTCCCAGTAAGTTCTGGCAGCACTCAGGTCTGCCGGCAACAGGTTTTGGTGCTGGTAGTGAATGGCCACACTTAAAAGTCATAACTTGATCATTTTATGGCAGCTGGTGGTGGGCACTGCCTGAGCACACTGCAGGCCTAGTTGCAGGTGTTGGTGGCTGGTATTGCTGGTGCTTCGCTTGAGCTTGCATAAGCTTCAAGCATTCTTCAAGTTTTAGCGATTCACATTGAACATGCATTTTGCACTTTAATTCACTGTATTTAGGCCTTTACAGCGGGCCAAATTAAGCAAGCAGCGTGAGCAAGCATATTTCTACAACAAGCAGGCCTTAAGCAAATTATTTTAGCAAGCAAGCTTTGAGACAAATAATTCACAATATCTCAGCCTTCCACACTTACGCCGTGTGTTAAAGACCACCGTCTTTCACACACACTCATACCATATGCTAAGAGTCATCGTCTCTTACAAGGAGGTAGAGAAACTGGGAGTCAAGCTGAGCCTGGGAAGAAGGGGGAGGTGGGGGGAAGGTGTTTTAAGGTTTAGTTTTTATTTCTCATTATCCCACTCTTATTTGATTGGTAATAAAACCAAACTAATTTCCCTGAGTTGAGTCTGTTTTGCCCATGAAAGTCATTGCTGGATGATCTCTCCCTGTTCTTATCTCAACCTATGAGCCTTTCATTACATTTTCTCACCCGTTTCCAGCTGAGGAGGGGGAGTGATAGAGCAGCTTGGTGGGCACTTGGCATTCAGCTAGAGTCAAACCACCACATTTCAAAGGGTACTAAAAAATATCTTGTTTAATGTGTCCTAGGCTGAAGAATTTTGTAGAAAAAAAATAAAGAATGCTGAGAGGATATTGGAATAGAAGTGTATAGCCTCCACATGGTTTAAGTGCACTAGAAAAAGAATAACTGAGATTGTGGCTATATTTAAAGCAGTAACAATGTTTAAAAGAAATGATGGAAAAGAAGAAATGTGAATGTTATTAACAAAGAGAACTGTGTTACTGCAGCAGTAAAATAATTAAAAGATTTGTATAATGATGCAAGATATGGTAATCCTACACATCATAATGGAAAAGCACACAGAATGAGAAATCAAATATAGAGATGATAGCAGTATGCTAAAATAAGAATTTGGACCAAAACAGACATATGACTGTATACCCATAACCCAGGCAGAATTAAGAGAGAAAGGTGAAGATGGTGGGATAACATTGCATGTGGCCAAAGAAATATAACAGAAAGAAATAAGAGATTATCTGTGTAAAATGTGGTCTCTTATAAGCAAACTAATTTTCAGAATACGTGGCTCTATTTGTATGGTGGTTGTAGTCTTTTACAAGTCTCTGTCTTCATATTAGAATGTCACCAGAGATCTCCATGAGAAATCTAAGCTACCAGCAACTAGAACTGTATAAAGAAAGAAGACAACTAACCAGCATAAAGAAGTTTTTCTTACAAACAAAAAAATATCAGAAGTAAAGGAACTGGATTAAGAAAAAAATATTAAAATAAATAGCATATAAATAAAATGAAAACATGGGGAGAAACAAGACAGAGAAAACATGCAAGTGTGGCTCTAGCACAAAAATAAAACTTTCCCTCAATTTTTGTTGAAAATAATGAAACAGAATATGGAAAACCAAGCAATACAGTCAATGGAAATGAACCTACAGAAAAAGGAATACTATGAAAAGCCAAAAAAAAATTAAAGTAAAAGGAAGAAAGAAGTGCGAGACACCAAACAAGTTTTGTCCCAGCATTCTTTCTTATGCCAGATAAAATAGGTTTGGTAGTAAGTCTTGGTGGTATCAGGTGACTGGAGAATAGTAACAAGAATATCTAAAACAGAGGTAAAAAATCCCATCCTCTCCCTTAACTTTGGACCCATTTTCCTGCCAGATTGGAAGGGACCACAAGGATCATCTTGTCCAAACTTTATCGGCAAAAGCACCATCTAGACAAAATGGCCCAGTATCCTGTCCAGCTGAATCTTAAGAGTGTCCAATGTTGGGGAATCCACCTCTTCCCTGGGAAGATTATTCCATTGACGGATTGTTCTCATTTGAAAAATTTCCCCCTTGTGTGCAGTTGCAATCTCCCCAGGAGTAACTTGCACCCTTTGCCCCTCATCTTTTCTGTGTGACCCCTTGTAAAAAAGCAGTCTCCATCTTCTTTGTAGCCACCCGTATGCCAGGCTTCCCCATCCTTTAATTATCTTTGTGGCCCTTCTCTGGACACTCTCCAGTATGTCCACACCTTTTTTGCATAGCAGGGACCAAAAATGAACACAGTATTCCAGATGTGGCCTGACAAGTGCTGAGTGGAGTGGGATAATGACTTCTTTGTCTCTGCCAGCATTTTTAGTGACTGGGAAGAGCCCTTCTAACCACAGGCAGTAAAAGCAGAATTAAAACCATCATAAATTCCTGAAATGGACATTACTTGTTTTTTATTTTTACCATCTGTTTTCTGTGAAAGTTCACAGTAAAAAAAAGAAAAGAGAAGTGTGAAATCAGGGATGCTGGAAACAGTAAAGTAATAGTGCTAGATCTGGATTCTCAACAAGAGAATCCAGTTCACCAGGCATCCCACCATCATATGTTTGGTCATAGTACTGATAGTAATAGTCATGTTTCTATTGAGAGATTAAGTCACACTGCTTTTTTTTTTTTTTTTTTGGAAGGTGGAGTGCAAAGGAGCCTAGAGGACTCATGCAGGGGTGTCTCATTTGCTACATCTCATTTCTACATATCTTCAACTTCCTAAAGCTTGTAGCCCTTATAGCGAGAACTCCTGGGAGAAGGCTGGTGCTTTTCTTTTCATATTGTTAAAGGAAAAAATTGTGTCCTGGCAGAGCTCGTATTTTTCCATTGGTTTCTGAAACAACTTATGCAACTTGTTTAGATGAGGTGTCTGTTAGAACCCAGAATATCCTATTTTAGCTGTAAGGGCCATAAAGAACAAATGTGAGCTGCACTTTGTAATGGAACTATGAAATATGGAAATAGTACCTGAGAAATATATGAAGAGTAAATTATATGGGAGACATTAGTGGGCCCCAGTAAAACAAATATATTCTCTTATACTATGTGCTTAAACATCTATGCCGTTCCTCCTATTTCACCATTAATGGTTTACTATAAAGCAGTTTCTGGCTGATTGTGGAGTTGATTTGTCTTACCAGCTTCCTACTATAGTGTTTTCACAAAGCGTTTGTCTTAGAATCCAAGTATTTTTGGTGTCCATACAGGTGATTAATGGCTTTGCCTTCACGTTTCTCTCTGTATCCATAGATAAAATTGTGGACTTTCTTTGACCATATCTGAAATCAAATGTGAAAAGTATTTCACATTTGAAACATGTTGTAGATACTGGGAAAGTCTGGTGCTTTAATGTGAACCTACACATCAGAAACTCATGGACACATAATACAGAGTATAATCAATATCCCCAGCTATCTCAATGTGCATGTGCAATAAATTGTAGAACAACATTCCCTTTAATCAGAATAGAAAATTTCTATAATACAACTCTTTGCTTGAAAAAATAAGACTTTTTACTGCCATCATCTTACCATAAATCCAAGAGAACTGAAGAATCCAATTTCCTGTAGAAATGTCTAAGCATATTGTCTTACTATTATGCTTTTCAGTAGAGATCTGCCCACACAAGTCAATATCTACCATCATGCATCTCCTCCATCCACATTTCAGCTTGAAAAGACATTCACAAGTTGAGCAACTTAAGAAATTGGGCTCAATGCTGTGTTAAGACAACTTCTCATGCCACACTATGATATTGGCACTGGTGATACACAGTTGTATCTTGTTCATTTAATGTGCCCTTTAAGAGTTGACTTAAAATCTTTGTGGCAGACAAGTGCACCAAGCAAATTAGTAACTGCCAGGGAAGGATCTATTGAGAAATTTTCCTCTGCAATTCTTCCTACTGTCAAGTGAAGAATTATCATTGGTTACGTGATGCTTACTCTCGGAATTCAGACATCTATATGGATCAAGTTGACAACTTTCTGCAAGTAGTGAGCATCACTGGCTGAATAATTTTCCTTCTCCACTTCTGTCCTGCCTGTATATTTTCAGGCTCAGCATGCATAAATAGTCCATTGTCATATCACTGGAAGTATTTCACTGCTTGACAAACTATTTTTCATCTGGGCTAATGATCTGTGTGTTTGCATTGGTCTCCTGGAGGGAGAAATGAAGCATGTCCAGTGACGAAAAGAGAAATCAGGCAACGAAAAACAGCTGAATACCAGCCAGGGCGCAAATCTCCTTTTTTGTTTAACCACTCAGACCTGCTTTGTCATCAGTGACTTACCCAGAGACATTTGTGTGCTGCAGACAACTATACCAACCTTTTTTTTTCTAAAACTGTTTTCTAATTATGCTCCAGCATCAAACAGCTTAAACCGTCTCATTATGCAAAAACCTATTTGGCCTAATGATACAACAAATAATAGTTCTTACATGAGCTTAAGTGATTGTAACCTTGTTCCACTAAATTACTTCTAGAGAACATCAAAGCTGTGTGTTAATCTACAGGGAGTTCTGGGAAGACTGACAGACAGCGAGGCATAATTCTCCTGTTTCGAATTAAAAAAAAAAAAAGTCTGTCCAAACTGATGCCTGACATTAAAACTGCCCTTACCAGTTACCTAAAAGGAGGTTGGGCAGTTAAAGTACCAAAAATCCCAGAACTTCTTGTTGTACCAAAGTGCAGTTTAAAGCCACCCTAGTGCCAAGTCCTCGCTTGTCAAAACTGAAGCTTTGTCTCCACAATTGTTGTATTAATTTAAAAGATTAGTAGTAAAATTAAAGGCAGGCAGTAGAATAAAAATACTATTTTATATGTTACATTTATTGCTGTAAGACCAATTGATGTTTAAAACATTGTATTAGGCACTGTCCTAACTAAAAGATAATTGCAACACATTTAATACTAGAATAGACAACACAAGGTTGTCAGACACGTTAGGTTTTTTTCACACTCAGCTAAACCATTTTGATTTCTACTGCAGGCACAGCTACAAAATACCTTGATTCCACACTACATTTACGAAGACTTTCTGACTTGGAGTCTAAATGCATAGAATCATTTCAAAAACCTCTGTGTTTTTTTGAAGCCTCAGTGAGAAGTCTTTCTTCTGGATCAGAAAGAGGTTTTTGGGAAGAATTTTAAAAATCTGTTTCTCTCTGTTGTGGACCTAAAACGAATGGAAAATGTGGCTCACTTATTTTCGTTATGGAAGGTTGCCATAACTGTTCAAAATAAAGAATCATTTCACTGTTTCACAAAATGAGGTAAACTAAAGGTATCAAGTGACTTGTCAGATTTAAACAAGAGGTTAGTGAAAGGGGTTAGAGTTCATGTCTTGTGACTTTCAGTGTAATGATTTTTTCTACTGAATCCTCCTTTCTGCCAGTTTTTAAAATAATATGTCATATACATCAGAATGAATGCATTGGGGCCACCATAAGGTATATGAAGCTGTGGATTCATACTAATTCTCAGGAAATTTGTGTGGTTTTTGGTCTACCATGTTTCATTGAATAATGGATGACTGTGGACAATCAGAGCTCTTCTGAAGCAAGCTACTTGTATGCAATCTGATTGTGCATCGATTAATAGAAACTTTGTTATGATGAATACCTCAAAAGAATTGGTGAGAGAGTAACGATGCTCAAATATTCTTATCAATTAGATATACATATGTAAATAAATCAATTACTGATAAAGTTAAGAAACTATGTAGCTATTCTTTCGTACCATAGTGAAACAAGTCTAAATTATTTAATATAAACTGCAGTCAGAAGTGAAATACATTTAGTCAGCCTATATTGCCTTACAATTATTTCAAACAAAGAAAAAACTCACGGGTTTGATGAGAAGCTGTCATTTTTTGCCACTTCTTGAAATGGCAAAAGAGATCAGTAATTGCTTGAATGTGTTAAAAACATACATGCATGAGCAGCACCAGCATGAAGTTATATGAAAGCTGGTATTTTGAAGGGGTTTACCCTGCCATTTGGGAATTTTTTAAGACACTTTCATTGCATGGAATAAATATCAAGGTACATATCATGTTCACGTTTTTCTTTCACAAAATACTAGACAGATGTAAGAAAAGAGAGAAATATATTGACTATGTCATTTTGGAAACCCTGTTGCTGTGTGTTCATGAATTAATAGACAATTTTGGCCTCAGTTAGAAAGATAAACTGTCAGGAAACTATCACAAAGGCAATATATACAGGCTGGTTTCTTCTAGAGCTCTATTTTTTCCCATATTAGCTTACTAGCGTGGACTTTAGAGTAACTCTATAGAGCTGTAAATCCACTGAGAGTCTGAGTAAATATTCAGTCTGCTTCAAACAGATTGCCAGCAATGTATTAGCAAGTTATAACGCAAACACAGTTTTGCGTAAGCCAGAGTCACTGAACTATTAAAATATCTATTGATTTCTCCAGCACAGTGGATTTTCTCTGTGTCTTCTTTGCCTTCTTTTCCCTGAAGAATGTAACTAGAGACCCACAGGCAGGTGGACATCAAAGGCCATTGATCAGGCTTTATTCTTGTGGATCAGAAAATCCCTGTTTTAAGGGCCTGTAATTCTACACTTCTCTTACTATGGTAGAGAAAATGGATGGACTCTGAATAAACATTGATAGATGAGTCTCAAGAGAGACATTAGTCTGCATGATAAGAAACAATTACTAAGCACTGTTAAGCGGTTTTGTATGCTTGGTGGTAAAAGAGATCTTCAGTGAGTGTCTTGAAGCAGGATTTTGTGGTAACTTTATCAATGTTTTTGAGAGCTCCTGCCAAATGCAAAGGTCAGTACAGGAGATGCTTCTTGTAAAGTCTGACAAATGAACAGTTCATGGTCATCTTCATGAGCTGAAAAATATCAAAAAGGCAGATGTAGATACTTTTTGAATACAGCAGTTTTTCACACCTACAAGCATAAAGACTCCACTCAGTAAATGAAGGAAGCAGGGACCTACACAGACTCCAATGACAGAGCAGGACTGTGACAACCGGTCAGCTTCGAAAGCAGGGTTGTAGGAGTAGTTGCATTTATACAGTCCTAAAATTACATTTGGCCCTTTGAAGGCAACCGCAAGGCTGATGTGACCCCTGGTGAAAATGAGTCTGGCGCCCCTGTTCTAAAGGGCTCAGAAAGCTCCTGAAAAATATATTCAGTTAATTTCTGCTTTGTTTGCCAATTTCTAGACACGAGACCACACAACCTAGTAATTCAAAAGCAACGTTATCATGCAACAAAGCTATCACTGGACTAGGCGAGCAGCCAACTATCAGTACAATATACATGTTCAAAGGAAAATTGTCATGCTTAAGAAAGGAGTTGAGTTTATTAAGAAATACTTTCCAAGTCTACATGGATATGGATTTAGGTGTTCATGCTTGGTCTTGGTCCTGGTAGGTGTCCTGGTTTTGTTAAAAACAGGTTTCTCTTTTAGTGAATTTTCCCTGTCAGCTAAAGTCTTCTTGCTAACTGCAGTTTTCCTGAAAGTTAGGTACATGGTTTGGTAGACATAGCAATGGAATGCAAGGTCATTGATAATGATGCATCCCGCAAGATGTGCAAGCAGGAGGTGAACTGAAAATTGACCAACTAAAGTATCCCACCCCATTCACGTCATACTTCATATAAAAGTGGGGGATCACGAGGATCTCGTCCCTTTTCATTATGGCCGACATTGGGAGAGGACCTTGCGAGTTGTCCCTGCTAACTGAGGCCTAGTGACAGACTGAATCCAGTTCCGGTTGGCTGCAGAGTCCAGTCCAGGACTTCGGGTGCCGGCTCTACCTCTGCCGGAGCAGTTGCTGGGACTTTCAAGATTGGTTTTGTATATTTTGTATTATTTTCTCTATTTTATTAGTAGCATTAGTAAAACATTTTTAATGTTTTCCAACTCTCTTCCTTCTGTCCTTCTTTCCTCCCAATCACCTGTCCTTAGTGGGAAGAGGGGAGAGGGAGGGGCTGAAGGGGAAAGGTGGGGAGAGGAGGTTAACAATACATCTGCCACGGTTTTATTGTCACCCCGCAATCAAACCACGACAGTAGAGATTATGGATGTCAAATTTGTATCTGAGCATTTCTTTGCATCCGTGTATTCAAAATAGGATTTCTCATCCTCGTGAAGGCAAGAGCTTTCCCATATTGTAGTCAGAAGCTTTTGAGCCCAACAGTCCTTTCTGAGACCAGAAGAAATACAACACTTCATTCATATACATTATAATTAAGTAACCTTGCTTTTTGTGATCACTATGAGTGAAATTCCTCATGCATGCTTCCAAATTCAGTACAGGGAAATCTACTGAAAGATGTATTTTAACATACCTTAAAGGTACATCTACTGCCTTCTCAATTTATTAGCTTGAAAGCCAAATGAATTATATATTTTTTTAAGAAATTGCTTCGTAACTGATACTGTTGTATCCTGAGGGAGAGTATATTAATACCATGCAGTTGTTACTTAATATTTCTCATGTTTCCTGATCAGAACTTAGTTCACAAAATACTCTACAGTATAGAGCATTGGGATTTTTTTTTTTTTTTCTTTTCTTTTCTGGGTTTAAGGACTAGACTTGAACTGTATTTAGCCCAGACTATCACTTTTTTAAAAAAAAATGTTAAGCTTTATAAAAACAAAAATGTGATGATTTCCTCCTCTCCCCATAAGCTGCAGTTCTTAAATCTGATTCTTTTGAGTTACTAATCCCCGAGGGTTAGGCTGGGGACAGAATCAAGGGCTACCTCTCTACACTGCTATTACAGCAAGTCCACGGACAAGGTTCACGGTCTAATTATTTACCTGTCATAGTATTACTTGCAGCAGTGCCCTTGGCAACAGTTCAGGGACACACAGGTGTGACCTATGCATGAACCGACATAATAGCATGAATCTAAGTGTTTTGGAGGGGCTGAAAACTTCACGCAGCCTGCAGCTTTCCCCTCTGCCCTTGCCATGATGATGTTGTACAGAGAAGACAACTTAAGACACTTGCCGCAGGTGCTGTTTTTCACACTGGCCATTGAAGAGGTGTGAGAAAGCAGTACACAAGATTAATTCAAGTTGCCAACAAAGGATGCCACATACAATGTCTTAGGGACTGGCTGGACAGTGGAGAGCTTCCTGTATGCTCTTTCTGTCTGGCACATTAGACATGCAGATAATGGATGCTGTCAGAAAAATCCCTGCAATTTCAGATGTTTCACACTCCCCTTCTAAGATATATCAAGAAAGATAAGAATGATCTGGCTCACTCTTACCTTCACTTTCTCATGCATTCTGCTTCAGAAAAGTCTGTTACTTTTCTGCACCATACCATAAGCATTGCTGCAAAGTTTTTTTAGCAGTTGTACATAAAGAAAACTTAAAGAGACTTGTGGGGTTCCATCCATGTATATCATGCGTATAATATATATAATACATAAAATATTATACCTATTTTTATGAATGAAATTGATATATATGCAGAAAACATCCACTATATGATAAGTATTTAAATAACAAGCAATTTTAAAGATAAAAACATGTTTCTACATAAAATATGCATAATTTGGAAATACTGGAATTAACTATGTACGTAAACATGACCTCAATTCCTGTGGAAGTCATGAAGTAGTGAATCCTGAAAACCATTTCTAGGCACATGAAGAACAATAAAGTCATCAGGAGTGGTGATTCACCAAGGAGAAGTCATGATTGACCAAATTAGTAAACTTCTACAATGAAATATCTGGCCTGGTAGAGGAGAGAAGAGCAGTGGATATTGTCTACCTGGATTTCAATAAGGCTTCAGATACTGTCTCCCATAAGACCCTCATAAAGAAGTATGATGCAGTATGGGCTGGATGAACAATGAATGAGTGAGGTGGATTGAAAACTGGCTAAACAGCTGAACTCAGAGGGTGGTGATTGGTGGCACAAAGTCTAGTTGGAGGTCAGTAACTAGCAGTATACCACAGGGGTCCATACTGGGTCCAATCCTATTCAACGTCTTCATTAATGATGTGGATGATGGGGCAGGGTGTACCCTTAGCAAATTTGCTGATGACACACAACTGAGAGGAGTGGCTGACACACCAGAGTGTTGTGCTGCCATCTATAGGGATCTGGACAGGCTGAAGAAATGGGCTCACAGGAACCTCAGGAGGATCAACAAAGGGAAATGCAAAGTCCTGCACCTAGGGAGGAACCAACTCACACATCGATATATGCTGGGGGACATCAAGCTGGAAAATAGTTTTGCAGAGAAGGACCTGGAGGTCATGATGGACACCAAGTTGAACATGAACCAACAATGTGCCTTTGCTGCAAAGGTGGCTAACAATATACTTGGGTGCATTAGGAGTGTTACCAGCAAGTTGAGGGAGGTGATCCACCTCAGCAGTGGTGAGGCCACACCTGGAGTACTGTGTCCAACTCTGGGCTTCTCAGTGCAGGAGAGACATGGACATACTGAAGATTGTTCAACAAGGGTCTACTCAGATGATGAAAGGACTGGAAGAAAGACTGAGAAAGCTGGGACCATTTAGCCTGGAGAAGAGAAGGCTCAGAGGAGATCTTATCAATGTATATAAATACCTGATGGGAGAGTGTATGAAAGACAGAGCCAGGCTCTTTTCAGTGCTCAGTGACAGGACAAGGGGTAATGGGCACAAATGGAAACATGGGAGGTTCCCTCTGAACATCAGTAAACGTTTGGTGTTTGGTTTTTTTTATGTGATGCTGACTGAACACTGGCACAAGTTTCTCAGAAAAGTTTTAATGGTATTCGGAAGCCTCTGGACATGGTCCCGGGCAACCATATCTAGGTGGCCCTGCTTGAGCAGGGGCATTGGACTGGATGACGGCCAGAAGCCTTTCCCAACATCATCCATTCTCTAATTAAAATATATACACCTTTCTTAATTTAATTTGAAGCTCATTAATAGAGCAAGAATACAGAATAGATCTGAATTAGATTCTGTGAAGAACGTTGAATTTGAAAGTGTTGTTCAGATTAGATTCTAGAAAAAAAATGCAATAACCTGTTTTTGTGTTTATAGAGCAATATACCATAGAAATCAAGATTTATATCCCAGAAAATATATTCAAATAAAGCAGTCCTGTATTGTGTTCTGCAGATAGCTTTGTGAAAATCATGACAACTGTAATTGTTCTTCGTGTGCAGAATGTGACAAAATCTGTGCTTTACAAGTTCAGTACAACTCCTGCCCACAGCAGAAATTGTGGGTGTCATATAGCATTTGTAGATCTACAGATATTAGACTCCTTGTCTCAACCAATCCACTTGTAGAAAACATTCCAGCTTTGCCCAAATTCCCTGCTGAATCTGTAGCTGTTGGCCCTTTCTGACCTGATTCCAGTACATCCGGTGTTACAGGACATCCTGGGACACTCATCTTCAGAGTTCGTGATGAGCTACAGAAGACGTCTCTGAATCTTTACCAGATTTCCCTTGAATAACTTATAATTTATTTCACAAACAGACTGTCCCACTTTTAAATATAATACTTCTAAAATATAGTAATAATAAAATTCTGTGGTCTTGTATTCCTCCAAATAATTGTAGCTTTCTTTTTTCATTAATTACAATGACATATACTTATCTAACTGTCAGTCAAGGTAGGGACAAGTCTGATTCACTATACGTTAGTAATTATGGATACAAGTTTGTTGGCCTATTTACATAAGGAAGAAGTCTTATAACTAACCTTATGTTTATGATCATGACACGTAAATTATGGTTTTAGTCAAAATAATCTTCATGGTTTTGTTTTTTGATGATCATATATTTTAAGTCAAAAGATAGACAGTTATCTGTAAAATCTTATGAGTGGTGGAATAAAAGAAAGCTAATTATTGTTGTTCATAGGCATCTAGAAAATAGATTGTGTGTTGTTGTTTTGTTTTGGTTTTTTTTTAATAAGAGGATAGAAGTCAATCCCCTGAATTCAAATCTGGAATACTGACTAAAGATTTTGCTAAAATAATGTAATCCGTATTAAGCTACTATATTTATATTTGAGTTTACCTAAATAGTTTGCATTTATTATTTGAGAATTGGAACTTCAGCAATTTATTCAAGTTACTACATTCTGATCAAAGACATTTTTAAAAATTCTTGAATTTTACATTTTTTAGAATCTTGCCTAAGTAATTGTTCAGTTGAAACACACTGTTAATACTAATAACCTAATCCACGTTTTTCCTCTTATGTTTGTCATGAACACACTTCTAGTATACTCTTCTCCTCCATGTCAGATGTTTCAGCTATCACTCCTGAAATGTCTAGAGCTGTCACACTCCTCACACATGAAAACAAGCCACATTACTGCCAAAAGAGGTAAAAAAATCTTTATTTCAAAAATCACAGTGATAAAAATGATAAATATTCTGTGCTTTGTGTTAACTTTGGCTTGGATGTCAACTATATAAATAATTGGTGTCTTCTGAAGATCCCGAGATTTTGATAATATTGAAAAAGTGATTCTTGTATCTTAATATTTTTTATCAAAATACTGTGCTTGTTCCAGAAAGTGAGGACTTAAAATCATTCTGGTTTTTTTGAGAAACTTAGTCGTCTTCAATCAAGAATCTTAATTTAATCTTAGTATGACTTCAATGAGTCATATTTCATACTGAATGTATGTAGGAAACTGGTAGTCCATTCTCAATACACAGTTATGTTTGTGGCCTAAACTCACTTGCAAAATACATTCTTTTTAGTGATTTTTAGAAAAAAATATTTCATTTCAGGGAGCAACCAGGGCAAAAATTAACTCAACAATCAACAGACACAGATATTTCTAGGTCATGTTGGGACTGTTTATGTTTTGTTTTCAGGCTCTTAGCATTTGGGACTTGGAGTAAAATTTTCTCAAATAATGTGTGACTATCTATAAAAATATGCAACAGCTGTACATCACTTCTATGTGTGTCTCACAATTGTCCAGCTGTTCCAGAAGGGACACCATGTCACTGTGTCTGTCATTGAGGCACAAAGGGTGAGCTGTGGTTTATTATGTTATATTCGTTTAGGGTTCAGTGTTGGCTTCTATGTATGTCAGCATTACTTAGAAGTTGTGCAATGATATTTTTGTCAAGATGTCATAGCAGCAATATTGTATTTTTCTTAATTAGCTTTATTTATAAATCTTAAATTACATAAATCTGTCTCAAGGGTGAAATTAAAATTTCTGAATGTTTCTGATGGATTAACATTTTTGATCTGGAAGTCTCCCTGAACAGAAAGCCCTTGAGAAAATGAAATTGAGATATTCTGAATTGAGAAAGGATTGTCTCTAATTTACTTTAAGTAATAGGACTAAGTATTTTTTACACAGTTAAGAAGAAAATTTTGTTGTTCTTATGATAGAATAATATTCTCTTTTACTCACTTAATATAATTCACTTTTTCAATGAAGGGATTATACAGTATTCCTCATTAATGTATGTGATTGCAAAACATAAATTGCTTTGCTAACTATAAACGACATTATTTAAACAATACAAAAGAAAATCAAATTTTCTCTCCAGAAGGATCATTACATGTTTGAAAATACACTTCAAGATACCAGATTGAAAGTTGGGCCTGCTTTGACCAGAGGTTTGAACCAGATGAACTCCACCAGTCCCTTACAATCCAAATCTGTCTATGATTCTGTAATCACCCACTTAAAGTGTCAGCTATGGGTTAATGTGTTATCTTTTTCCTGAAGCTTTTCCTGAAGCCTGTTGGGTCAGCTTCATGCCTTGTGGATTAAATAATGCGGGCGGAGGAGGGGGAGAGAGAGTGGAAATTATGTGGAGAACAAATGCTGTAAACATACATTCTATTAGCAATGGTAATATTGATTCTGCAGATTAGAGTGAGGCTGCTGTGAGTATATGTAGTATACGACTTGTGTTACCTTGTAGACTACCCTAACATGTAAGAAGGGGAAAAACTTTGGTACTGCTGCTGGTCCCTCTGTCAATGCCTGCCCTCCTACTTACACATAAGTTCAGTCTCAAGTTGGAGGTTAAAGACTGGCTGTGAAGATTACAATCCTATCCTGTCACTTTTTTCCAAATAAATATTTAGTCCTTCACTGGCAGCTTTTCTCAGAATCATAGAATCATTTTGGTCAGAAGAGACCCTCAGGATCATTAAGTCCAACCATAACGTAACCTAACTCTAGCACTAAACCATGTCCCTAAGAACCTCATCTAAATGCCTTTTAAACACCTCCAGGGATGGTGACTCCATCACTGCCTTGGGCAGCCTGTTCCAATGCCTGACAGCCCTTTCTGTGAAGAATTTTTTCCTTATATCCAATCTAAACTTCCCCTGGCGCAACTTGAGGCCATTTCCTCTCGTCCTATCACTTGCTACTTGGGAGAAGAGACCAACACCCTCCATGCTACAACCTCCTTTCAGGTAGTTGTAGAGGCCAATAAGGTCTCCCCTCAGCCTCCCTTCTCTAAGGAAGACTTCACAACACAAGAACAATAGCAGAAAACTATCAATGGACATGAGTGGCTGATGTATCTTAATAAATCCAAAGAAGGAGAAAGGCATGGAACAATACCTTTTTTAGAGTTAAAGGTAACTCTCATTATCCTGATAGCTGGTAGAAAAATGATTCCTCCTAAGAGTCAGCTGAATTAGCAGCTCAAAAAGCCATCAGTGGCAAAGGGGGAACTCATTTGGCTTGGGTATGAGTAAATTGCACTGGTTTCTGAATTACCTAGTTTCTGCAAAACAAGGCAATTATTTTTCTAAAAATCCAGCTATTGTACGTTTACAAAGACAGCTTTGCTATCAGAACGCTCTTTCTTTTCTTTCATGGTATAACTTCAAGCAGGTGATGGTTGTTGGGGAAAAGGGGAATAATGTGCCCTGAGCTACTAGGAGACTTTGAATTATAGGACAGTACTTAGTGTTGCAGCACAGTGCTTTTTGCATTTAAGATACTTTGATTTAACAGATTGTGGTATGGGTGTAGATACAAAGAAGAGTTTGCACGGAATCTTTGAATTGTATCACAAGGTTTCAGAACAAAAGTCAGTCTTCACTCTTTAGAAGAGGTTCCATGAAGACTTAATATTTAAAGTTTTATGTAATTTAACACAATATGAAGGAAAAATCTAGTTTTTCAACAATTATTTATGAAATTGTCAATTTGTGATTTATTTTTATTATTATAACATTTTCATTCAGCTCATCTTTGTGGCAATAAAGACTGAAAACCAAACCTAAATATTGTGAGATATATTCTTTTGTTGGAAGAAGATCTTTCCCAGATCCTGTCTTATTAATCTTCTGCCGTTATAATGTGCTTTCAACTTGTTTAAATAAAATTGACTAAAACTACTGTCAGCAGCTTTAGCTGAGAAGAATAATGATTTAAGCAAAAAAGCACATTTATTCATGCTACTTGCTGAATTGAAGAGTCAATATCATTGTTACAGAAAAATCACGTTAAAACTTAGAGCCAACAGTGGAGAATTTTCGTTGTTTTTATAATTGGATCAGCAATGTTATAGGTTACATAGAGAGAGAGAGAAAGAGACAGAGATTTCTGTTCAAAGTATAATTAATTGCTAATTCACATCATATTTTGTGTCTGTCTAAAATGCATTTCTTTAGGCATTGTCATACCCAACCATGGAGAAATGAGAATGTTGTGTTTATTTTTTGCAAACATTTTATGTGTGCTTTTTATCTGTGTAATATTATCATACCTAGCTGGCTATTCTTAAACCAAAGGAGTTTTTCTAAGGAAAACTAACAAAAAAGAAATAATGACAGAGAATTACAGAGCCTCTGAATAAATAAACAACACTTCTTAAAAAAAATACAGACCTTTTGGCAAAGTTAACTGGGAAGAGGTGGATGCTGACTGGCTAGAGTCCTTTCTGCTCACTTGTTGAACAAGCTAGGTATTAAAATCACTTTATCTTAAGAGTTATGGATATTCATTTGTGTCATGCTGTGACCAAACGGATGTGATCTCATAAGAGGCTACACTCCTAATTCATTCACAAGCTGACTAGAATGAAAGGAAGCTCATATGAGGCATGTCTGGATTGGAACATGGTGTAGTCTCTCTATACCTATCTATTTAGACAAGCTTATGGATGTGTTTAAATTAACTTCATTTGTAGAAGCCTGGAGGGCAAGATGTTTCTGGTGCTAAACAGAATGTGAACATGGTTGGTGAACAAATTTGTTCAGTTAAGAGAGATGTCCTTTGGTGAGATGGAGGAATTCAAGTCTGTAACTTGAAAGGTGCTCTTGAGAAGTGCCTAAAGTTGCCTAAATTTGGACATAGTAGTACAGTAAGCTTTTCTCTAATCCCATCATTGAAGGTTCTTTTGATATTTTATCATTGAACATTGTCTATTCATTGCTTAAATAATAATGCATCTTCCTAACAAACAGCATACCAAGGTATTTGAAATCACACTAAGCTCATCACTCTATAGGTTATCACACAACACTTCACTTCTAGCTTTCAGTCACTGAGATCTGCTATTTCTGCTGCAGATTAATAGCCTACTCAGTATCTACTTGTCTAAAAGATCTGTCAAAATAGCACATTATCTTTGATTGAAATTTGGAAGCAAATTCACCAGCTATATTTATGTTTGCTGCTTAACCAGTAACACATGAATAATAAAGACGAGGAGGCAATTCATTGATATATTTCTTATACTTGCCAAATAACTTTACAAACTGAACAAATCTGAAGTTACGAGTTAAACATTTCAGCACTAATATGTATTCTCTGGGCTAGCTATGAAAGTACCCTTTTTTCTAACTAACTCTCTATTCTGTTCTTTATTGCAAGAAGGACTGTGTGAGGATTTCATGGATTATGTGTTTATAGTCATTAGTGACACATTACATTTCACAGTTAGTTCTGATAATGTCCAGGGCTTCTCCCTGAGGCTGAAGCTACTGTAACAGGCATTAATAGGTAAACTGAGAGGGTTAAGAAGTGACTAGCTTGCTGTAACAAAACATTTGGACAGGTCTGTTCTAGTTGTGTCATTATGATGTATTGTCACTTAGTTTGGCGAAATGTTCAGAGTCAGAAAAAATGATTCTAGCTTTATGCTAAAGGTCTGAATAACCTTCCTTTACAGTGTCATCTAGTCATTTATGCAAGATGTGCAACAGCATGGAAGAGAAAGGTCCTTATGAAGCACTCATTATTTTCTGAACTTAAGATATTGCTTCTACAGTATGACTCCAAATCTTTGATCTATATTTAAGCCTGTATATTACAAGGTCCTCCCAAATTTTCATTGTTATCTGTCTTCATAATGCAATCCTTCTGTTTTTCTTTAGGGCTATGTTCAAAATAGTGTATGGACTGTAGCTCTTGACTTTGGTGTAGGAGTTATATATGAGGAAGTTTCTCTGGGATCAGACAAAGGACACTGATTAAGGATCAGGGCAAGAGGCTTCTATGCAAGAGATCATTAAGGTTAGAACTCTTCAGCCTGGAAAAGAAATAATTGAGAGGGATATTGGAAAGGTTTATAGATATAATGAGAGATTGGCAGAAAAGTGTACAGGTTTTCATTGCTCTTTTCTTCTTGTAGTAGAGGAATTAGGGAACGTTAAATGAAGTTAGAAAAAAGCAAGTTCAGAACAAATGAAAAGAGACATAGGATGATATCAATGTTGACATAGGATGATATCAATATTGAAAGTCAGCAGAGAGTTTAAAAGGATCATGAACAGGTTCATGGACAAATTCACGTTCTTCAACTTGGATTATCAAAATTGTTCAGAGTTCATTTTAAGGTCATAGCAATGCCTTGTATTTTTCACATTAATACCACAGTACTTGTCTGTATACTTCTGACAAACTTTAGGATCAGAATCACATTTATGTTTTCAGTACCATGTTGTACTGATGGCTCACATTCACACATTTTGGTTAATTAACACCCCTGGCCTTTTCCTTCCTTGGGTTGCAGTGGAAAATTCTAGTTTATAAGAGAAATATCAAGTTCTAAGTGCATGGCCTGACAACTTTTTCTCTGTCATCTTGTTGTACTACCTTTCTCCCTGTTCCTTGCAATTCTACCCTCTCAGCTGATGATTCCTCCAAGTGTTTTACTCCTTATCAAATCATAGACATCACAAAATATGCATATGAAGACAATTCTAACACTTCATTTAAGTCTTCCTTCATTTTTTCAATTCCTTCCCTACAGTGGTCAATAAGTGCACTACATAGCTCATCATGAATCAAGCAGGGATACATCCATCATTTATTGCACAATGGGTAAGTGAAAAATGTTTGTGTATGTTCCAGCGGCTGCTGGTTGAGCATAGTCCTCCTGTTGATCCCATAAGATGAATACGATGAGCATATGACTTAATCTCAGTAGAGCTGCATATGCTGGAATCACCTACACCTACGTTTTCCCTTTTAAGTAAAGCCTAAATAAATCTCTGTAGAAGCACTTAACGAAGACTGTATTTACAATATAATATTATTTGACATTCATGAGTTTGACAAAATCTTTTTGTATACAAACAAGATTGAAAGTAGAAACAAACAGCTTGTTCTTTGTAAAAGCAGAATGTTGTCATGCAGTGAATCAGGAAAACTCTCATTACTAGAAGTAAATTAAGAGCATTTACATTGTTCTTAAAGAGATGTTTAATTTGTTGAAGGTTTTGTGTTGCTTTTCTCACTTGGCACATGAAGGGCTAGAAGGGAATATTGTTTGAACAAAATTTAATTTATGTTTGTATTGGTGTCTGGATTTGAAAAGAACACACATAATGGAGCTAGGCAGGAAAATGTACATATCTTTCTCTCTAGGGAATACTGTTCAGAGTTTTACATAATTGTTTCTAGCTGCTATTCTTTATTTACTTATATGTCTGCCCAGCTAAGAAAAAGATAGTTTTGCAGTATCAACTGGTAGAATATCACATTATTTTACATCATGTGAACTCATAACTTTTTTTTCCTGCTGTAATATAATAAAACAAAGGAGGAAATAAGGCTGACATTGCATTGTACATGGCTGTTCTCAGTGTAAGTTCCAATGGGATTCAACTGCATTTTCACATCACCAAATACTGTTTGATATCTTTAAATAATGTTGTGCTGCAAGATGGATTCCTGTGCTGAGGCAAATCAAATTAACATTCAGATGATTTTTTCTTTCTCATGCATAACTATGTTGTTCTGTTTTTAATGAGGGTCTGGATTCACAGAAATCATACAAACTGCTTTACCTCGTTGATCACTCCAGCAAGACTCAACCATTCTCAGATATTGGCTTATTAGTGCTTTGAAGGAAACATTACATCCATTTGGAACCATTTGTTTCTAATCAGATGTCAGATTCCACTTTCCTTGACCTTGCAGAAACTTTAAGCTCAAGCTCCTCTTCTTGCCTTTCATCAGTCAAATGTCATCTTTAATTTCTTCTGGCATTTGATCTTTTTCTTTGAAGAGCTATGATCACACGAGAACTATTCCCTGAGTTGCTCTGAACACAATTCACTATGGTTTCAAATATGGGGTTTTTTTGTTAACATTATAGAGAATAAGCTATATTAGAGTGAACTGTTGAAAAACACCAATTTTAGACTCAAGTGCTCTCAATACCTCCCAAAGTCATAATGGAGATTTTGTACTTCAGTGTGCAAATCAACCTGTACTTTTACTGGACAATTATTACTTAATCATAAGAGAAAAAGAAAGCCATATGTTCCACAAAGCTAGAAAAATAATTGACTCTTTAGGACCCTCATCTTTTATGTAGGTAGTTGTTCATTATAATGTTAATGGGAGCAGAAGGTAGTTGTTGCTTGAAGCATAACATTTTTATAAATATAGAAGTTCTACGAATTTTAAATCTTTTCTCCAGAACAACCTGTTAAGAAAAAAAAAAAAGTTAAAAAAAGTAAATAAAAATTTAGCCAAGCTTAATTTATTACATTATCCAAATGTAACCTTCAAGGTACATGACATGCAGAATAAGATAGCCTAACAGAAAAAAACAAAACAAAACCACAAACAAACAGAGACATTTCTTTCAAGGCCAGTGTAATCATTTTCTGAAAAATGAGAAATACTGTGCTTGAAAACCAAAGACTTCTGATAAATTTATATATATATATAAATTATGCTATATATATGAAAATGATGATGGCAACAACAGAGCTGTGGTGGGTTGACCCTGGATAGACACCAGGTTCCAGCCAAAGCCACTCCATTACTCCTCCTCAGCTGAACTGGGGAGAGAAAGTGTAATGAAAGGCTCATGGGTTGAGATAACAACAGGGAGAGATCATTCAGCAATGACTGTCATGGGCAAAACAGACTCAACTGAGAGAAATTAATTTAATTTTTTTACCAATCAAATCAGAATAGGATATTGAGAAATAAAAACTAAACCTTAAAACACCTTTCCTCCACCCCTCTCTTCTTCCCAGGCCCAACTTCACCCCCCATTTCTCTACCTCCTCCCTCAGCATGGTGCAGAGGTAGGGGAATGGAGGCTTCAGTCAGTTCATCACATGTTATTTCCGCTGCTCGTTCCTCCTCAGTGGGAGACTCCTCACACTCTTTCCCTTCCCCATTGTGGGGTTCCTCCCACAGAAGACAGTTCTCCATGAATTTCTCCAACACGAGTCTTCTCACAGGCGGCAGTTCTTCATTAACTGCTCCAACATAGGTCCCTTCCACAAGGTGCAGTCCTTCAGGAATAGACTGCTCCAGTGTGGGTCCCCCACAGGGTCACCAAGTCCTGATGGCAAACCTGCTGCATCGTGGGATCCTCTCTCCATAGATCCACTGGTCGGGCCAGGAGCCTGCTCTAGTGCAGGCTTCCCAGGGGGTTATAGCTTCCTTTGGTTGCATCCACCTGTTCCAGCATGGAGTTCTTCATGGGCTGCAGGTGGACATCTTCTCAACTGTTAACCTGCATGGGCTGGGGGAGTGACAGCTGGCCTCACCATGCTCTTCACCATGGGCTGGAGGAGAATCTTTGCTCCAGCAGCTGTATCATTTCTTCACCTTTCTTCACTGACCTTGATGTCTACAGGGCTTTTTCTCTCTCATATTCTGACTCCTCCCTCTGGCTGTAGTTGCTGTTGTGCAGCAACCTTTCCCCCTTCTTAAATATGTTATCACAGAAGTGCTGCTGCTGTCAAAGATGGGTCTTGGCCAGTGGCAGGTCCATCTTGGAGCTGGCTGGCATTGGCTCCGTTGGACGTAGAATCATAGAATCATAGAATGTCCTGAGTTGGAAGGGACCCACCAGGATCATCAAGTCCAACTCCTGTCCCTGCATAGGACAACTTGACATTTCACACCATGTGTCTGAGGATGTTGTCCAGTCTCTTTTTGAACACTGTCAGGCTTGGGGCCATGACTGCCACTCTGGGGAGCTTGTTCCAGTGCTTCACCACCTTCTGGGTCAAGAACCTTTTCATAACGTCTAAACTAAACCTCCCCTGAAACAGCTTCCTGCCATTCCCACAGATTCTGTCATTGGTCGCCAGAGAGAAGAGATCAGCACATATCCTTCGTCTTCCCCTTGTGAGGAAGCTGTAGACCACGATGAGGTCTCCTCTTAGTCTCCTCTAGGCTGAACAAACCAAGTGACTTTAGCTGCTCCTCACACAGCTTCCCCTCCAAAACTTTCACCAACTTTGTAGCCCTCTTCTGGACACTCTCCAGTAGCTTAATTTCTTTTTTATCCTGTGGTGCCCAGAACTGCACACAGTGCTCCAGGCAAGGCCACACCAGTACAGAGCAGAGTGGGACAATCACCTCCCTCACCTGGCTGGCAATGCTGTGCTTGATGCACCCCAGGACACGGTTGTCCCTCTTGGCTGCCAGGGCACACTGTTGGCTCATGTTCAACTTGCCATCGACCAGAACACCCAGATCACTCTCTGCTGAGCTGCTTTCCAGTATCTCATTCCCCAGTCTGTATGTGCAGCCAGGGTTGTCATGTCCCAGGTGCAAAATCTGGCAGTTGCCCTTGTTGAACTTCATGTGGTTGGAGATTACCCAGTTCTCCAATTTGTCCAGATCCCTCTGGACAAATAGGAGGAGCTTCTAGCAGCTTCTCTACCCTGTCAGTCCCATCTACTGCCAAATCCTTGCCATGCAAACCCAATACAAAAGCACATGACAAAAGGTGCATGCCATTGCTGTGAGGAATCCTAAAGTCCTTAAGCAATCAGACACCGGTTTCATGCCTGGCAGTCCCCAGTTTTTCCTGAGGTTGCTTTATTTCTGTATAACGACTGAATGACATATTAAAGTAATTTCAAGTTTTACATTTTATGGAGTATAAAACCTGGTTAACTTTGTAGCTAGCCCTCTAGTTTTGTCTTACATGAAGGAGGGCTTAACAATAGTGATATGAAGTAAATGTAGATGAAAATACATATCCATGAATTGAAAAACAATGCAGGAAAACTATATCAGCAAGGGTACTTAATTTGGTTCCTGTTCCTACTTATGTCATCAAAAAATTTCTTGTGTTTTAAGTGTCAGTAATATTTACACAAATGTCTAAAAGTTTGAGCCATTCCTAAGGAAAGGAAGCTTTTTACCCAAATATTGACTGTGCCTTACATTGCAGTTATTAAAAAAGTCTTATCAAGCAGCTATTACATTAACAAGTAATTTAACTTCAAAAAAGAACAAAAATCCCCCACCTGATTACAAATCAATGCACAATAATTTCTATGATGTTAGCTGATAATTTGTTACCTATAGGTCTTATTTATGTAAAGAAAATTGTTTCAACTGGACCATCCAAATATATGTTTTTCATTCTTTTGTGATAACTCAGAATCAGTTTCCTGTTTCTGCCTGCTTCTGTAAAATGGCAAAAAACACCAACCCTGCACAAACACAACTACAATGAAAATACTGAGCACTAGATTTCTAGCAGCTGCACCATTTGATGCAATTACTTGAAAATCTGATTCTTTGTCCTCCTGTATATCTGCATTTTCCTGTCTAAAATTTATGATAGAATTTGTCCAATTATCTTCTTTTTGAGTGTCACAGAACCATACAATTTTTTGAGTTGGAAAAGACCTTTAAGATCATCAAGTCCAACTATTAACCTAGCCTGCCAGCTCCACCTGTAAACCATGACCCTAAGCACCATGTCTACACATCTTTTAAACACCTCCAGTGATGATGATTTAACCACTTCCCTGGGCAGCCTATTCCAATGCTTGACAACTCTTTCTGTAAATAAAATTTTCCTAATATCCAATCTGAAGCTTCCTTGGTGCAACATGAAGCCATTTCCTCTTGTGCTATCACTTGCTACTTGGAAGAAGAGACCAACACCCTCCGTGCCACAACCTCCTTTCAGGCAGTTGTAGAGAGCGATAAGGTCTCCCCTCAGCCTCATTTTCTCCAAGCTAAACAGCCCCAGTTCCCTCAGCCACTCCTCATAAGACTTGTGCTCCAGACCCTTCACTAGCTTTGTTGCCCTTCTCTGACCTCTCTCCAGCACCTCTATGTGTTTCTGGTAGTGAGGGGCCCAAACCTGAACACAGGATTCAAGATGAGGCCTCACCAGTGCCAAGTACAGGGGGACGGTCACTGATAGTCTTTGACAGTCCAGGTAATGATCGTCCATTACTTTTCAGATCAAGCTCTGATCCTCTGATTGTTAGAAACATGACATTATTATTAGCATGTATTCTCTTATGTGTTTTTCTGCTTCTATGGGAAGATGGAATGCTAGTCAAAGGTCTAATTTTCTTCCTACTGCATTTTAATCCTATTCTTTTTTCCTCTGTGATTGTTTTGCAAGATCATCTATGAAACAAAATAATGTTTGCAAGTTAAGTGGTCCTGGCCTCTGCTAATTTATTTGGGTTTTATTTCTATTTTTTGTTTGTATTTTATGTGTTTATTCTTCTACGTTACGAAATTAACTCTTCAATTTTGACCTTTTATTTGTTTTACATCAGCTGACACAATGACGGAAGATACGTAACACAACCTGGTAGACAGATACTTAAATGATGTCTGCATGTACTACTCTATTTTTTACTCCTGTACTGCTCCTAGTTATTGGTGGAAGTACTGTCAGCAACAGTGTATTCTATCGGTTCTGTCACCACGATTTTTGTTTCACTCCATCTGCCACTTCTACCTCTACCTGCAGCTGGCTTCTGCTAATATCCTTTCTCTTAGTCTCCCTAGACACTGATGTCCACCATCTGTTCCCCTTATTGCCTCCCTGTTCTTAGTATTTATTTTCACCTTGTCCCTAACTTTAAAAAACGGAAAGCACACAGCTAGAAGACGTTAATTGTCACCATTTAATTCTGGCTTACATGTTCTCACCAGGACTCACGTTGCACCAACTTCATTCTTGCAGTATAAATTATTATTAATAGTAATCTTAACTGCAAAATCATGCTATCTGAAAGTAATTACAGCTAGTTCAAATAAGGAAGTCGTGGTGGGTTAAGCTTGGCTAAAAGCTAAACTCCTACTCATTCCCACCTCTGGCCTCAGCAGGAAGAGGGGATAAGAGGAAAAATGGGAACAATAAAGTTCCTGGGTCAAGATAAAGCCAGGGCAGTCACTTACTGATTACTATCATGGGACAAAAGGACTTGATTTGAGGAAAATTAATTTATTGCCAATGAAAATAAATATTTACAGCTAGTGGGGAACAAAAACTCAGATATTATACATCTAACAGTTATAGAAATATTTCTTCGCCTCATTCCCAGGCTCAGCTTCACACATTCACTCCCAGCTCCTCTATCTAGGGATGGGGGGCTCCAGTCAGTCCACAACTGCTCTTCTCTGCTGTTCCTCCTTCCTCACACTTTTCCCTGCTCCAGCCTGGGCCCTTCCCAGGGGCTGCAGGGAAACAGCTGCCCCAGCCAGGTCTCTCCCAGGGCCACAGGGAAAATTCTGTGGGGTGCCGGGAGCAGCTCCTGCCCTCCTCCTGCTCTCCCCTCGGGGCTGGCAGGGCTGTTTCTCACTCGGTTTCCCTCAGCCCTGGCTGCTGGGCAGCGTTTTGCCCTTTCTTCCCCAGGCTTTCCTGAGGTGCCCACCCATGGCTGAGAGACTCAGCTGTGCCCTGCGCTGGGGCTGGTGGAGCCACTGAAACCAGCTGTGTCCAGCACAGGGCAGTCCTGGCCACCCCAGCAGTCCCCATGGCCAACACCTGGGCACATAAACCCCATGCAGAAGGTAACAGAGGGAAGAGGCCAACAACCAACCATAACAACACTTTCTTTGTGCCAGTAAAAATGTCGATTGCCTGCAATTATCAGTATTTTCAAGAAGAGCACTGTGTTATCATACCTGCAGAGAAGAGTCCTGTACTTCACATTAAACCTTGAAATTTGTTCAACGAGTACACAATTCTAAGCAAAAAATAAGTTGTTGAAGTTTTTTTCTTTTCATTTACTACTTCTCATGGTGCTGTTATTTTCCTGTTACATGGGCTCAAAACAGCCCCAACATTGATCAAATGAGCTGTATTGCTGTTACTTGCTCCAGGAAATTCATTGTAAGAACAGAATGGAGAACTCACATGTAGACCTGTCTTCTTGCAGGGCATTTGAGCTCTTTGTGTCTTTCAAGGCTGAACTACTCGAAACCTTATGAGTCCCTCACAGTTCTTGCCAAACCAAACTTAGACTGCACACTTTTGTCAGGGGAAACCAGAAAAAGAGCTGCTCTGGCAGCTGTTCTTTTTTGATCCAAATGTATAAAATTCATATTGATTTAATATGCATATTTAAGATTAGTATAGCTAAAAAAAAATCCCAAATTAGAAATGAAGACCAAGATTATTTATTCTGTTACATGCACCAAAAGGATATGAAAAGGAACATTGGCATTTAGTTCAGCTTGGTATAGAACTAAACGGAACTGTTTTAATTTGAAAACATGGAATCTAGCAGGCATGCACAGCTCTCTGAATACAGGTTTGTAAGCATTTCACTAGCTGAGAGACCATGATAAGTTCAAACAAATATGCAGATGGAGAGCTATCTATGTGTGTGAAAAAAATCAGGCATTTTGTTCTACTGGGTAGCTAATAAAAATGAATACATCATGTCAGTATTGTATTATAGAAAAAGAGATCTCTGTACTTTAAACTGTAATGATGATCAGAAAAATGAAAGTTTGAAACGTATGAAAAAGGTAGGAGCAGAAGATTGGCAAAAAGCTATTTTATGACCTACCTGTTTGGATAATATTTTTTGGATGAAATACCTTCCAGGATATCTCTTTAGTGATATCTCTGATATTTCTTTAGTGAGAAAATTTGTCTTTATGACATGTAAACATAGAATTCTTGTTCTATTCTTGCTATATCTCTAAAGTTTTAAGAAGAACAGTATAAATAGAAACTTTATTTAACATTCTTCTGCTGCTTTTTTATCAATCTCCTACTTAATTTGAATAACTAGAGTTCTGATACTACCATTTGCTCCTAAAATATTTTGTATTTAGTTTCATCCTTTAAATGAATTAATTTTGAACTGCATGTGTTTCCATTTAAATCCATTTACTTTTGAGTTTCTGAGGTATTCAAAAAAGATCACTTATCCACCTTTCTTCCTCTAAAAATAATTTTCTGAGCTACTTTCTATGTTGGAATAATTTGAAAAGTGACTTTGCATAAATTATATGAAAATCATCTAGTCTTTTCTGAACTCAGAGACGTTTGAAACATTGGCTTTGAAAATTGGCACTGTATGTTAATTATGGTATGAAGCTGTGCGTTGTATATAACTTGGCCACATTTATCAACATAAGCTGTGAATGATTTATATCTAGCACTAGTAGCAGCTGGGAATTACATCCATTTACATTTGGAGGCAATTCCCAGCTGGTACTACTGCTAGAAGTGCTTCAAACAGAGTGGGAGCTGTTAAACTTAGTGGATTATATTTAAATAATCAGACTGCAAGGTAGGAGGTTATCCTGAATTGCACAGAGGTTGATATTGAGCCAGGTTAAATTCTAGTAAGTCTGACAGGACCAACTACGAATCAATTTTTCTTCTAACTGATTAACATAAGTATGACCGAGCCTGGTTAATACAGACTAATTGGATTTCTGAAAGTCTTTTAGTGAGGTCCATCATCAAAGATTTTTAAAGATGTTATAGAATAACTTTGCATAAATAAATAAATAAATAAATAAATAAAACAGGTTAAAAGACAAGTACAGGGTAGAAGCGTATGGTCTTTTTTTAGAGTGGAAGGAAATCACCAGGAAAATCCTGAAGTGATCTGTGTTGGGAGTAATGCTGTTTGACATTGACATGATATGAAAAAAGAAGTTAAGAAAGAGTTGAAAAAGTTTACTAACAGTACCAAGTTGTTTTGTTCAGTGAAGAGAGAGACCAACATGAAGAACCGCAGAAGGATCTTGCAAGATGGTACAACTAGACATCGGAGTGATGTGGAATTGAATGTAGACAAAAGTAACATGCAGCCTGTCTTAACTATACACCTGAAATGAGAGGCTCTAAGCTGACCGCTATCAGTCAGGATGAAATCTGGGGGTTGTAACAGATAACTTCATGAAAATATCAGCTCAGTGCTCATTATCAGTCAGAAAACAAACAAACAAACAAACAAAAAACCCCTCATCTGTTCAGAGTTATGACTATAGAAAGAGAAATCTAAGAACAACATTGTGCCATTATGCTATCATATAAATCCATGTTGTTCATATATCGTGAATTCAGGATACTGTTCTGTCTCCCACCATTCTAAAAATAATATAATATGACTAGAAGAAGTCAGTAAGGACAATCAAAGGCTTGAATAGCCTCTGCACAAGGAATGACTAAGCAGTCAAGTATTGTTTACTACGGAAAAGAAATGACTCAAGGAAACTATGACAGAGGTCTTTAAAAAATATAAGTGGCATGCAGAAGGCAAATTGAACACAATTTGTTACATGAACTGGAGGCATCAAATCAAGCTGTCTGGAAGCAGCTTCAAAACAATCCAAAGGATATAGACCTTCTGGCAAAAGGTGTTGGAGTAGTGAAGCTCTGCCAGCAGGATGTTGCAAATGCCCTGAGTGGACCACGCAGTTTCACAGAAGAAAAGCCTGCAGGGGACTATGACATACAGAAGTTCTCTCTCTTGCCCAGAAACTTCCTTGAGTGAAAATTGCTGGAGGACAGGAAATTTCCCAGAGACTATTGCACTATTCCGTACTAATCTGGTTTGGAACACTGTCAGTAACAAATTTGTAAGCAAATATTTTTATTTCTTATGTCTTACAGTCTGAGAGGACTGTATCTACTGACTTTTAGACTTTTCAGGAACATTGCTTTTCCAGATATACAGGAAATAGCCTAGTTATACTAAGTGTTCGAAGCAGGATGAAAATGGGAATTTTTTCCTCTTGTAAGTGAATAAGCTATTTTGAATTAAGTTTCTGAACCCAAAGAAAGTTGTTCTTTTTTTTATAGTTGTCACAGTTTAACCCTGGTAAGCAGCTCAACACCACATAGCCACTTGCTTACTCCCTGCTACTGTGATAGAGGAGAGAATTGAAAGGGTAAAGGTGAGAAAACTCATGGGCTGAGATAAAGACAGTTTAATAGGGAAAGCAAAAGCTGTATGTGCAAACAAAGCAAAACAAGGAATTCATAGAATTGTAGAATCATTTAGGTTGGAAGGGACCCCCAAGATCATGAAGTCCAACTTAACCTAAATCTAGCACTAAACTGCATCCCTGAGAACCTCATGTATACGTCTTTTAAACACCTCCAAGGGATGGTGACTCCACCACTTCCCTGGGCAGCCTGTTCCAGTGCTTCACAACCCTTTCCATGAAGAAATTTTTCCTGTTATCCAATCTGAACCTTGCCTGGTGCAACTTGAGACCATTTCCTCTCATCCTATCACTTGCTACTTGGAAGAAGAGACCAACACCCTCCATGCTGCAACCTCCTTCCAGACAGTTGTAGAGAGCAATGGGGTCTCCCCTCAGCCTCCTTTTCTCCAGGCTAAACAGCCCCAGTTCCCTCAGCCACTCCTCATAAGACTTGTTCTTCAAACCTCTCACTAGCTTTGTTGCCTTTCTCTGAACTCTGTCCAGCACCTCAATGTCTTTCCTGTAGTGAGAGGCTCAAAACTGAACACATTATTCAAGGTCAAGCCTCATTCACTGCTTCCTAGCAGATGGCAGATGTTTAGCCAGTTCCAGGAAAGCAGGCCTCCATCATGTGTAATGGTTAACTGGGAAGTCAAACACCATAACTCTGAACATTCCCCTCTTTCTCCTTCTTCTCCCAACTTTTCATTACTGGTCAGTCGGGGTCAGCTGTCTTGTGTAAGTCCCTTCCCAAGTTCTTGTGCACCTCCAGTCTACTTGCTGAGAGATCAGCAGGAGAAGCAGAAAAGACCTTGATACTGTGCAAGGACTGTTCAGAAATAGCTAAACCAGTGGTATATTATCAACAGTGTTTTGGTCAGAAAATGATAACATAGTACCATATAAGATACTGTGAAGAAAACTAGCTCTATTCCAGCTGAAACCAGTACAGAAATCTAATTTATGCTTAACATGTGAATGTTGCCATGAGTCCAAAATATTTACTTTAAACTGAAGTAAAAAATTGTGAGAAATTGCACAGAAAGAGCATTAGAAGAGATGGTGGGAATATAAGAACCTAATGAAGTTTAACAAGGACAAGTGTAGGGTCCCGCACCTGGGGAGGAATAACTCCAGGCACCAATACAGGTTAGCAGCAGACCTGCTGGAAAGCAGCACCGCAGAGAAGGACTTGGGAGTTCTGGTTGACAACAGGTTGACCATGACTCAAAAATGTGCCCTTGATGTCAAGCAGGCCAAAGGTATCCTGGGGTGCATTAAGAAGAGTGTGACTAGCAGGTCGAGGGAGGATATCCTCCCCCTCAACTCTGCCCTGGTGAGGCCACATCTGGAGTACTGCCTCCATTTCAGGGCTTCCCAGTTTAAGAACGACAAGGAATTACTGGAGACAGTCCAGCAGCGGGCTATGAAGATGGTTAGGGGCCTAGAGCACGTTTCTTATGAAAAGAGACTGAGAGAGCTGGGTCTGTTCAGCCTGGAGAAGGGAAGGCTGAGGGGCGATCTCATCAATGTTTACAAATATCTCAAGAGTGAGTGTCAAGAGGATGGGACTAGACTCCTTTCAGTGGTGCCCAACGGTAGGATGAAGGGCAATGGGCACAGGCCAAAGCATTGTGCTGGTTTGACTGAAAATGAGTTAATTTTCTTCATGCAGTTAGAAACCTTTTTTTTCATAGCTAGCACACTCATTATTTGGACTTAGTTTGAGAACAAGCAGGTAACACCCCAGCACAGAGTTAATGTTTTTAATTGCTCTGGTCTGAGATCCAAGGACATTCTGAGTGCTCTGCCCACAGTTGTGAGGCATTGAGGAAGAGAGGCATGGATAGGGCAGAGCTTAACTGACATCCAGACTGAACAATAAGAGTATTCCATCCCAGTAGCGTCATGCTTCATATTTAAGAAGTTGAGGCCTTCTGGTTTCTCTCTCACTCTTTCAGGCATTCTCGCTCTTGCTTGCTCTGGGGTGCAGCCATGGGAGTTTGGTGCAGGACATTTAGTTTGGCTTTTTGCCATTTTGCAGAGGCCTCTGGCCTTTCTGCCTTTTTCCTCTCTTTTCTCTCTCTGGGATTGGCTTTGGGACCAGGTGTGGCTTCCTGGGACTGGCTGGTCAGTTGTGGATGGAGTTTCATGAGGAATTGCCTTGAGTGTCTTTTGTTTCTATTTTATATAAACATTTACTACCAGTGTTTGAGTATTTTGCTATTTTATTAAACTGTGTTTATCTCAATCCAAGTTAAACCACTATAAGCATAGCAGACTCCATCTGAATACGAGGAGAAGCTTCTTTTCTTTGGGGGTGCCAGAGCACTGGAATAGGCTGCCCAGGGAGGTTGTGGAGTCTCCTTCTCTGGAGACATACAAGACCCACCTGGACTCATTCCTGTGCAATCTGCTTTAGCAGGGGCTAGATGATCTCTGGAGGTCCCTTACAACTCTAATAATTCTGTGATTCTGTGATATCCTTAGAAATAGACTTCAGGTTTTTGGTTTTTTTTTTTGAAAAAAAGAGTATTAAGTCTTGTGTTGAATCCTTTCTGTGTTGATTGACTATGGAAGCTGTCCTCTACGGCAATTAAAAACCAAGATGAAAACACTTTTTATAACATAAATGTATTAAATAATGCATTCATTCTTGAATTTACTTCCACTAGATTTACTTGGGCAATATTTGCCTGCTGATAGAATTTAGTAGAAAAATGTAGTTTGTGAGAGCTTCAAATTCTTGTTCAGTTAGTACCTGTGCGGAAGACTGCATGGTTAAAATAAATTTGCAATGGCATTTGGCTACCACAAGGCTTCGTTCTGTCTCTTTATGTTGGGGTTCCTGTTCAACAGCATGAATGATTTTGAGGAATTCTTAGCCTAGAGAATCAACAGTCCAGTCAGATAAAGGTGTTGTTTCTCCTTGACTGTTAATAACTTTTTCAAAATGAGTTTGTGGGTTTGGGAAGTATCCAGTGAAATACTCTTCTGAATTAATTCAAAGGTAACCCATTACCCTTAAGCTGATTTAATTCCAAGCTGAAAACCAGACTTCTGACATCATGAAATGCCTGCATAATTGCAAATATATTTATTGTTATGCATATGGTACCCTGACTGCCTAATCTTCAATATATACTGAGAATATTTTACACTGTGAACACCAATAATTCAATATCAAGAGAACAGAATTTTCATAAGGGAGCAAAAATTCAGTTGTATGTAGTGGTACCCACATAGTAAAGCCTACAGCTCTTGACCTACATCCAGTCAAATAGGGATTAAAAGGCACCCAAACAAACAAACAAACAAAAAAAACAAAACAAAAAAACCCAACAAAAACCCCCCGAAAACCAACCAAACAAAAAAACACCAAACAAACAAAAAAAAAGAGAGGGTAGCTCCACATTAAATGGGCTATCAAACATTCATGCCTGATTGCGATGTTTATCTCTTTATTCTAGGCACTGTGTATGCAGTGTTGATGGAGGAAGTGCTCTTGAAAACTTTTACTGAAAGATACTTCTACAGGACATAAATTGATGAAGAGAGGGTGGGCTGCCAAAAAAAAAAAAAAAAAAGTTAAAATTCAATTAAGTCATAAGCACGAACTTTGTGTATAGAACACCATTAATGAATGATGGGGAATTGTCATGCGGGTATAAATTTTGATGCTCAGCTTAGAGTAAGTAACAAGAGGAGATAACATTTCAATTGGAAAATACTCAATGTGTTAAAGGGAGAAAAAGATTGATTTTATTAGGTAGTTTAGTAATATACAGTTTGAATATCTCTGGCCAGTGTGAACAAAAGTCTAATTTTTTTTTTCATTTAAATTCGGGATATTTTAAAAAAATCTGATCACTCTTCCACATCTAATGCACTCGTCAGATATGAAGGCATGAACTAGTCAAATCAGATTTTGAGCAAAATTGAAAATATTTTAAAAGAATTTTAAAGCTAATAGAATTGGTAGGTTCTGTACTTTAAATACATTCTCCTAAGACAAACTAATTACAAAAATATTTTTTGTAAATCATTCTTGTGAAACACTATTGAGATGCAATCTCTGTTAGAGATGGAATTAGTATTGTAACAAAGCTAGGCGAATACATTCTTGTAAGTAGGTTTGGTTTTGTACAGTTTTATATTAGTAGATTCCAAAAATAACTTTTTCAAATAACTGTTTGTACCTCCATGTGGTTGTTCCATATTATGTCGCAGCAGTGTGGTGAACACAGACAGACACAAAGGTAAAACAAATTCTGGGGTACGATTATGGTCACTAATGGTTCCTATTTCTGTTTAAATAATCTTCTGTGTGTATACGTTACATAATTCCCTTTAAAAATTGAACTTCTTGCCACAGAACTGTGACAACCTTGAAGTGCACCCTACATCCTTAGCAGAACAAAGGACCTTGTTATGCCTTAAACGTCTGGTTTTTGTTACTTTGGGAGGATAAGATGGATGATTGTGTAGGCAGACATCTTCCTTATCTTTACCAAGGTGTTGTGTTTGACATAGATGGTTATGGTGTCAGGCACCTTGTCAGTTGCTGTGAAGGCCTCAACGGTCTAATTGGGATGATAGAGATGAAACATTTGGTGGACAAACAACTACCAGAAGAAACCACAAACCAACAGCTACCTCTGACGGGCAAAACAACTCACTTCTGGTCAGTACTGTGAACTTTCCCCTAGTCTGAAGACCCCAGACCCATTTCCAGAAGAGTTTTCCTAATTAGCATGAAGAGCGAGCAGAGGGAGGAGATGAACTGCCCTCTCCTATCTTGCATGTAAATGAACTGGGTTATAAAACAACCTCACGTATGATACGGGTGGGCAGCATGTAAATCTTCAACGCGTCCCCCCCTCTAGAGGTCATTGTGGGACCGATGTACCTGTGGAGTGGTGATATCTTTCTCTCTCTCTCTCTCTCTCGCTTTCTCTTTCTGATATCTTCGTTTTCCTTCTCTCTCTCTCTCTTTCTTTTTCTTGATCATATAAAAGGAATACCATTCTAAGTTCTGCTGCTAAAGTCTTGTTAAGTTTTGCATTACAGTTACTAATTGTTGCCAATCCACCGTTTTTAGAAGGGCTTTTGTTGTCAATGTATCGATAAGTTTCATGTTACTATAACATACTTTTGCCAAATCACTAATTGCTGTAATTTGTATTCCACCACGTACTTTTAGTAAATTCATAATTGGCCCCCCAGAGTGATTGTCTGCCATTCACTTCGCATTGCTGTGCAGAATTACCTGGAGTTAACTCACACATGGTCTCATCCGTCGAGTCAGGGCGCGTGTCGCGTTAAGAGTTAACTCATCCCTCATCCCATCTGTTGGGACGGGACAAGAGCACAGGTGACTGCTTAATTCCATAATACTATTTCTCCCCGTTTGTCAGTCATATCTTCAACTTTTCAACATTTTTTATGTCTATTTCAAAGTTAACTTTTTTTTTTTGCTGGAGATGGTGCATGTGCCCAGCAGAAAACATACCATGGTTATTGATATATTTAGAAGAAGATAAACTTAAAGAGAAGGTCAGATAAACCAAAGCTAGATACATAGTTAAATTACTGGTTTATTTTTTCCATTTAGCTTTAAGTGGCCATTAATAAAATGTCAAGATGTGTCCATCTGTTTCTGACCTCTGACTCACACATTGGATTAACTGAGATAGGGGACCAGAACCAAATAGAGGAATAGCCATAGGCAGAAATGTTCAGAAGTTCCAGTCTTGATATAAACAGACATAAGTATTGTTTTTCTAATCTGTTTTACACTCAGTATTGTAATCTGTAAATGCAGATGGTAGACACGGAAATTATCATGAGTAAATCTTCTCAGAGGGACTCATCCATCCTGATGCTCCTTGTAAAATCTTACTTCACATCAGCTGAAGCTCAGCCTTGCCAGTCCATCAAAATCCAACTACAGAAATTATGTTTGTGTCAAGCAGCAGGTATTCACCTCATATAGACATATGAGGTTGTAAAATTTGAGAATTCACACAGATATTTTTATTGTGTGTGTCCATTTTTCTATTCACACCCATTCACCTGTTTTGAGTTGGTACCTTCTGTATTATGCATGTTGTGCCCTTTAGGCGTGAAAGTAGAAATGAGAAATTGGACTATCTGAACCAAATCCATCCTCGGGGGCCTCTGCTGTCAAAACTGTTTAAAAGTGACTACTGTAGCATTGGGGAGGAGGGATTAAGGAAGCCTGAGCTATAAAATTGTGTCTTTCCTGTAATCCTCACCACAGGTTAGCACAGAGAAAATGAATTAAAAATCAGTTTCAAAGAAAAATAAAAAAACCAAGCATATTTAAACCAAATTGGGGCTTCAAAGTACTACATTCTGGTTTTTAAAATAAAATAGTGGTTGAACTAAAACATTCTATATCCTGAAAGTGTCTTTTACTGACTAGACTTAAACCGTCTTTCCTCAAGCTATAATTAATTTCCATGTCAAGGTACTGTGTCAATCCAATATTTTTTTTCCTTTTTAATCCCCTATCTATTGCAATTGTATTTTATCTTTATCTGATACTTACGGTATGATAAAAGATATAAGACAATTGAATTCCTACGTTTCTATGAAGATGGTACTCCTTGGAAAGAAAAACAAAACAAAACAAAACAGGCAATCAACTAATTCATGTAGAGAAAGAAGCTGAGGATCAAAAAAAAATTATATGGGTTTGACCAAAATGTTATTATTTCCATTTAAATTGCTGTATTTTCTGAAAAATATAGAAGATAACATGACAATGAATCTTTTCATGTTTTAGACAACAGCTCATTTCCTGAGATAAGATAGGATGTCAAAAATATAAGGTAACACCAGTGTGAATTCACCTTGTCTAGGGAAAGGCATGACCCCATTATTTTCCCTGATGACTTATGCTCAAAGAGCACAACTCTAGATAAGTTTGAGAACCAACCTTTTCTAACCACAGTTGAAGCAAGCATACAGGACTGAAGTAAAAATAATAAAAATAGTTCTAGCTGATACTGCTCTGACTAGTACAGCTTAGTTTATTAGCATTACAGGGTTTTTTTGAGTTTACTATCACTGTGAGTCTCTGGTGAGTTTCATTTTAATGCTATGCAATTTCATAAAGACCCTTTACTTGAGAATCTTAATCTCTGAGTGAGATGCCTGTATGTCAATTTTTCTTTCTGTGTTTGATAATAGCTAGGAAAATTAGGACGGAAATAGAGTAATCTTTGTATAATATAATATTTTTTCACATTTGTCTTCCTCTGATAACACTTTTAAAATATGAATCCAGTTCTTCTGATTCTGTGTGATCCATTATTTAGTATGCAGCTGAGGGCTGAGATGATAATCAACCTTTTTTTTCTCGATAGACCAAGGAAACTGCAGCTACCGCACCAGAAGAGGGAACTCCTATATATTGCAAATTATCTGTGAGAATTATTATCCAGGTCCTTTTATAGGAATCACCTATTTAGGTTCCTAGATTTAAGACTCACCTGAAAGAATTTGTATGGTCACCCAGTCAGTAGAAGGAGATGCATCTTTCCCCCTCCTCAGGTTTCTGTTCGTAGCTGATTCATCTGACACAGCGATTTAATGGGGTCACAGGTATAAGTTTGTTGCTTACTGAGATTCATTCCTGGATACAAGACTGAAGGAAAGCCAACTTCCTTCCCTCCTTCTTTCCCACTTTTCTAAAACAAACGAAATACGTTCCTCCATGTTTTTTCCTGAGTGTTAATGATAAGTTTGCTGTGTTGATGGTGGGTCACCTATCAGGGAAGAAGTCTGATTTAGCTGGATTATATCCTTATTGATCAAATGTTTGTCACCATTTAGGAGGAGTGAGTAGAATAAACCAAAACACTTCAATGAGGAATATATGCAGCTTTACAAATCACATGACTTTCATGTTCCTTGAGAGACAAAGCATGAGGCAGGAGGAAGGTCAGGAAGGCTGGCATAATGGGTCCTGCCATAGGATATGCAGCTGAAGCCATGATGCTGGATATGCATATGTCTCTTTGACTGTCTCCTCACACTCTGTCCTGGGTTATTCTCTCTTTGGTACTTTGGAGCCTCCCACTACCGACTGATGCTAGTGGTTATGGGATTGAGTAGGGAATACCTGACTCCCAACCGGGACATGGATGTCCCCAAGGCACTTGACACTGAGCAGGCTGTAACCTCTCAAAGTCTCCCCACACCTTTACAACTGTCCTATAAGCTGATGGGTTGTGTATGTTGCAGGAGCTCCTCTCTTCTTGTAACTGATTGACTTCCCTGTGCCATCGGGTTAGCAAAAGCCAGTATGCTGCCACAGTTGTCAGCCAGGCCCAAGCCATGACAACCACCACAATGCTGCAGTATAAGGCTGAAGATGTTATTGATTACGTTGATGGCATTGCAACTACCTTCAGTATTGGTGTTGTGGGCATATTTACTTTTCTATATTGCGTTGATTAAGACATTCAGTCTTATCGAAGGGAAATATGCAGATATGACAGCTAAAGTGAATTTGTTTAGAAGTGCATTCAACATACATTCAGCTCTTTCAATATATGAAGTTATGAAACTCAATTACATGAGCTCCTTAGCTTTTATTTCTAAGGCAATCCTCTGATTTACTGAACTTGTTGAATTACACATTCAGCTTACGAAGCTTAGTGGTGAGGTCTTGAAGAGAAAATATTCTTCTCCCCTTCCAGTTTTCCATGTTCACCTATTCCTTCAATCTTTGAGACACTTTTTTTCTTTTTTTTTTTTTTTTGATGTTGCATGAAGAATGAGGCAGATCAACAAAACAGCAAAACAAAAGAGTTAGAAAATTGACAAAGCAGTAGAACAGCTGTGACAAGAAAGTTACACTAGCTTTAATCAATTATTAAGAGACATAAAAATCTTTCTGCTGCAGATTTAATGATTTAAATAAAAGGGATGTGAAGGACTGGGCTTGTGGCTAAATAGGGGTGATCTAGTTGTTGTTTAACACTACTCACAAAGATTTACTGGAATTATTAGTCACTTTACAATATGTACTTCTTTTGTGCAGTGGATGGGTTGAGTTTAAGCATAATTTTGAACTGTTTTCAGGGGGGTTATAAAATTTTTGTGGGTAAGAGGAGCACTAACCCATTCAACATTAAAACTACGTAAATTAGTAGATACAACATATTCAATGAGAAATAGGTGCATAAAGGTTTAGACACCATTAAGGAATAATTAAACACAGGTGATGTATTGCATTGGCGTATTTCCATTTGACATCATTAGTTTAACAGGTATAAAGCAGAAAGGAACACACTGTAAATGTAGTCTTTACTGCTATTATATTTTTGGATGCAGGTACCTTAAATCTGGATTTACACAACTTTACTTTCAAAGAAAGAGAAATTCTTAGTGAAGGCTATAATAAAACTGCCACTTTGTGCTTGAATTAATTTACAAATGATAAGAAATACATTTCCATTGTAAATTTGAGCCATTTTAATGTTGAATTCACTTCAGTTGAAACAATAAAATCATTTCAGAACTTTTTTACACTGCATTCATATTCACATAGGAATTTAACCTTTACAAATATCGCTATTTGAAGGGGCAGAAACAAACTTAAACCATGCAAAAAAAAAAATCAGGAAGTCACAAAACAAGAGTCATCCTGCAGCGCTGTTTCGTAATTCTTAATATTCACCTGACAGTCAAACTTGGGTTTCATAATTGGCTTTTGTTGATAAGACTCTGCTATGCGGAGAAAAAACAAGACATGGGTAATTAAACAGGTGAGAGAAGCTGCTTTATTTGGTTGTCTGGAGTTTCAAGAAGTGAAATGCACACAAAGGAGAAAGACATTTTTAATCCACATGATCCTCTCCAAAGCAAAAACTAAATAAAATATACTCTGAAAGCCAAGATAGAAGGATTATTTGTCCGTACAAAATACCTTAGAAATAAAATATGATTTCCAGGAAAACAAAAACAACGAACAATAAGGCTACTTTTAAGACTGTATATAAGTAGTGAATTTACATCATCATATTTAGGAGATTATACTACACAAATACCTAAATGTGTGAAAGAATTAGTAATCAAATATAGATTCTAAAGATGAGAGGAACAAAATACAAATTATCATCTTTGGAGGTGATGAAGTTTGAAATTTTACTTTCTGTAGATAAACTACAATGTGCAGATTTGGAATGTGATTCAAAGAAACTTCCATTTAAAAAGCATTACAATTCCTCATCAGCTGCAACCTTGCAAGAAACAGTAGTAGTGCAGTATAAACCATTTTATACAGAATGGGTACACAGTCATAGGAAAGGGCAAATATTTTTGCCTTATTCTATGCTAGCAAGGGTACATACAATCGTAATATTATACATTGCATTCAGTAAATTTGCAAACTCTTGCAACACCATTTTAGTGGAGGGGCTCTACCTGTGCCTTCAGAAGAATTTTGCTGCCTGGTAAAATAATATTTCTAATTGTATAAATGTCATACCTCAAATTTTCTTCCATTTTCTGAAGTTATGAAGATATAAAAATGTATTCATTGTTCAAGTTGACAAATTCAGTAAAATTAAATTCCAAGATCATTCTTCTAACTTTAACTTTTTGATAATTAAAAAAAAAAAATTGAAAGTACAACTGGATAAGACCTTAAGCAACGACATCTATTTTTCCTTGTTTTCAATAAGAAATTGCACTAGATGACCTTGAGAGGTCTCTTCCAGCCTAAATTATCCTGTGATTCTGTGATTCTCCCATCTTCTAAGACATTGTTTTAAATAAAAATATATGCTAAAAAAGGTTGTAAAACTGGAATATTCACATGTAAACATGTTACACATGTTATATTTTCAAAAAAAATTCTAAATATCTGTATGGCCCTTTAATATCAAATACCTCAAAGATACTGGGAAGTATCCTTTAAGTGACAAAAGAATCACTACTGCTACTTGGCAGATATGAGCGTAGGTGAACAAGGAATGATTATTTCTGATTCCCCACAATGCTAGTACTAGGCAATATCATGGAAAGGGAAGGCCTAAAGTACATCAGGGAAAAAAAGAAAAAAAAGGTGAGGAGGAGGAATCAGACATATTCAGGGTATAAGTAGCTCAACAGATATTAGATACAATAACCCTACTATTGCCTTAGGCTAAGGAGTTCATAAATTTCTGATTAGTGGATGCTGAGTGGTGTAAACCAAAACAGGTATAAAGAACAAAGCTGCTCTCTGCTTGCTTCATTTCTCATTCCATTTGTTTCACTCTGTTAGTGATGGACTTCTGATCTGGCACAGCATTGATGTTTTGCTTGTATACCATCAAAATGGCGTAGTGGAAAAAAAAAAAAAGAGATGGATAAAAAATAATTTGGGTTCTTAATGTAACCTTTAGGCAAAATGAGTGATTCTGTCTCAAAAGTTTCAAGCATCTTTACATTAAGCTTGAGCCTGAGGCCTGCCAAAATCTAGGAGCTGGGAATTTTTCTTGCTAATTCCCTGTGGATAAATGAATGCAGTTCAATAAACAGTCTGAAAGCAGTGGTTACCACCTTCTTTTAGAGGATTAGGAGAAGGTGTCTCCTTTATCTTCTTTTCCTTCAGCATAAGGAAATACAGGTACACAGTATTCAGGTCTGCCCTGTCCAGAAATCTGTTAGATCTTTATGGACAGGATACACATTACCCTTCCAGTTGAGGCTGCCTTACAATTCCAAAAAGAACTGAAGGCTAATAAGTTTCAGCAAAAACAAATAAACAAAACAACCCACCACAAAACAACCAAACAATCAAAAAACCAAAACCAACAACAAACAACAACAGCAAGGCAGAACACAATTGTGTAGCTTATCATTTACAGCAGGGTAAGTCCTAGGTTATGAGTCCACACCAAGCTTTACCTACACATCTTGCAACGTGCATAAGCACCTTTGGACAGGGACTAGAATTCAGGTCTCTTTGCCCATGGGTGAAAAGAAGAAGAGATGATTCAACATAAATGCCTTCAGTATATTTCCTATTAACAAGGTCTAGCTGGCTTCTGTCCTGGTTTTGTTAAAAACAAGTTTCTCTTTTAGTGAATTTCCCTGTCAACTAAAGTCTTCTTACTAACTGCAGTTTTCCTGAAAGTTAGGTACATGTTTTGGTAGACATAGCAATGGAATGCAAGGTCATTGATAATGATGCATCTTGCGAGATGTGCAAGCAGGAGGTGAACTGAAAATTGACCAACTAAAGTATCCCACCCCATTCACGTCATACTTCATATAAAAGTGGGGGATCACGAGGATCTCGTCCCTTTTCGTTATGGCCGACATTGGGAGAGGACCTTGCGAGTTTTCCCTGTGAACTGAGGCCTAGTGACAGACTGAATCCAGTTCCGGTTGGCTGCAGAGTCCAGTCCAGGACTTCGGGTGCCGGCTCTACATCTGCCAGAGCAGTTGCTGGGACTTTCAAGATTGGTTTTGTATATTTTGTATTATTTTCTCTATTTTTATTAGTAGCGTTAGTAAAACATTTTTAATTTTTTCCAACTCTCTTCTCTCTCTCTTTCTTTCCCTCCCAATCGCCTGTCCTTAGTGGGAAGGGGGGAGAGGGAGGGGCTGAAGGGGAAAGCGGAGAGAGAGGAGGTTAACAATACATCTGCCACGGTTTTATTGTCACCCTGCAATCAAACCTCGACAGCTTCCCACAAGGTATATTGCTTCCAGCTGATAGTGGAGTGTCTGAAGTGTCTTGGCTGTTGTGATAACATTTTGTATGTGCCTAGCATTGTCTATTATCCTCTGGGAAACCCGGAGACCTAATCTACAATTCTGGGAACTTCTCTTTTAGGAATTATGTTAGATTTAATTCAGGTGTCTGGTAGATTCAGCAGTTAGGACAGGGTAGCTTTATGAAGCAAACACACAGTTACCAGATTCAACTGCCATGTCTTAATCACATAACCATTCTGCTTCTACAGTAATCCAAAAATATATGAAGGTTTACTTGGCTGTTTTCATACTTCGAAGGAGCAAAGAAATTTTCCAGCACCTTCTTCAAAAACCAACTCTGGCATAGCTGCCTACTTCAGGTAGATGATTTAGATACAGGAATGGCTTTTCTTAGGATAGCAATAGTGTTTCCTGATTGCCTCATTCTGCCTTCAGAGGCTTGCACCTCTTACAGGCACAGTTCCTCTGCTGAGCCATCACAATTTTATAGTCCAGAATACTAAATAAAATAGTATTGTTTGTACTATCAGTGCCCAGACTGGTAGCACAGCACAATTGTTTGGACTGTGTAAACTGTAGCAAGTCTGTAACCATTGAACCACAGCAGTCCAGCCAAGCTTTCTGGAACCACAGCTTTCTGGAACCACAGCTTTCTCTCTCTCTGAATCAGTGCCCTTCAGTTAGACTGCAGCAATTTAGCTGACTTATCTGGGACTTAGTCTTCCAAAGTCTTTGCATGACTCTTCAGAAATTTCAAACAAAAGATTATATATTTTTTTAGTCTGCAAAATCAGAATCAAAATTTCAATACCTAGCTGGTTTTAACTAGAACTTTCTGGTGAGGCTTGTTAAGGCTTTTTTTTCCCCCTTCCATTTCTAAAAGTATTCTTATCTTAGCAATTCTGTCTAATAATTTTTCTTTCCATCTCTTCTGTATTCCTGCATCCAGTTCTTCTATACCCCACAATTTTCCAATTCATTTCCAGCTCACAATTGCTACCTTTTTAATGTTGCTATTCATGTAACCATTTGAGGAAAAAAACAGATTTTCCTTCTGATCCCCAAGCTTTTCAGGCGAACTGTACCACAACTGCAAGATAGTGTAGAAGTCCCCAGATTAATTGTATGTGATATTATACAATTAAAAGAAATCAACCATTTGCATTTTAATAACATTGTAACCATCTGGTAAATGAATCTATTAATCTTGATTAGCTGGATATCAGGCACGGGACTGTAGAGTTCACTGATGTGTGTATGGTTAAAGGAGATTTTTAAGTCATGTTTAGAATAATTTTCTCCAGCAAAAGACTACAAAGAGCAAGTCAAGCTTGACTAATGTGATGTAAGATACTGATCTATACTCACACTAAGAAAAAAAGCAAAAACTGATGGGTTTAAATAATGACACAAAACAAGTGGCTGGATCATCAAAATGAAACTGATACTTTCCATCTACCTTATGATATTAAGATTAAAAAAAAAAAAAGCCCTTTAGATTAATGTGGAAAATCAGAGGTGGATTTAAACATGTTAGTGTTATCAGGATTGAATCTAGTTAAAATTACTCACTGGCTGAGATGCTTGCGAAGGTTATGGAATTAGAATTTAGCTCTGCTCATGAAAAAGGTCAGGCTACTATTGATCTCACATACAGAATAAATCAAAGCTCCAGAGACGAAGAGCATGTAGTGAATTTATGAGTGTGAGGAGATACATTATTATTATTTTCTCCCATAGGCCTTGAGGCTGGATTTTCAGTCTCTTTTATGCATTGTAGTCACAACTGCACAAACAGAAGTTGCTCGTTATAGAACCTATTTTAAGATAAAGACTTTGTTGCTGTAAAGGGTAGATCTTGATGGTGCAACCATTAAGACTGCAGTTTGACTGTATTTGTGACTGTCTGCAGTGTTTGCATTTGTGCTTATTGTTCCTACACTGCTGCTTACTTCTCAATCAATTGCTTCTAAGAGGAATTAAAGGAGCCTCAGACTGTTTTCAGCACCTTCGTACTAAGCAAGTGGAGCAACTTTAGTCCCCATTTCTTCACTGATACTGAGGTGAAAACTGAATAAGTCGAACACAACATATCCACAGCTTTTTGCCTGAAAATGCGTCAAGTCTGTTTTGCCCATGACAATAACTGGTAAGTGATCTCCCTCTCTATTTCAACCCATAAGCTTTCCATCTGATTTCCTCCTCCTCCCCCATCCTGTTGAGGTAGGGGAGTAAGAAAGCAGCTGGGTGGGCATCTAGCAGCCAGCCAAGGTCAACCCACCACAAAATCCTGACATCTAATTTGCTTTATGAATTGCTACTTAGTACTGGCATTTTCATGAAACCAGCCATTAAACCTCCCAAGTATTCTAACTGGTAGTGGTTGATAGCACATTACTTTATATGTAAAATTGGGGGGGGTTGTTTGTGTTTTGGTTGGTTGGCTGGTTTTTGTTTGTTTGTTTTTCTTTTTCAACTGTGTGCATCGTTGTGCAGCTATTTTGAGTTTCATCTGCTTCTGTGCCATTCAGTCATGTACCTTGTAATGTCTTCCTGCAGTTGCAGTTTTTTGCACTTGGTTCTTATTCTTTCTACCCTGCATAACTCAGTCATCAATACTTCTTTTGACCTTGTTTTTCACTCATTTTTTCAGGTTGCCTAAGAAGTTATTTGTTATAATACAGCACATGTCACAGGATATACCTCTGGTAAGGTCCGTAGTGACCACCTTGCACTGAAGGAAAAGTCTACTTCCTTATGACTGTTTCCTCTTGATTATTTTTCCCATTGAAGGATTTTTGTTATTTTGCCATGATCTCTTATTCTTCAGAAAGCTTATGCATTCTTGAGTCCCTTAAGATTCTTTAATGAGTTTTAATTATAAAAAATGGACCACAAAATGAGCTTTAAAACTAAATTTTAATTTAAAAACAGTTCAGGTGTTACCAGTCTGTTTATATAGAAGGTAACACTTAACAAGAATAAAGCATAGAGTACATTGTTTTCCTGCAGATTTTAGCACTGTTGCATCATCATTTCTGGCAAAAAGGAAAATAATGGAAAAAATAAAGGCCCCTTCGTCATTATTTTTCTCCTTTATGTTGGTTATTGCTATTCCTTATGAAGCAGTAGCTTCTAAGTATAGATTTTTAAGTTTTGTATCCTTTGCACCCAAAAGTCATGGCATATGACAGTCATTGTGAGGTACATAAGGCTCTGGCCTGAAAGACTGGATGCAAGGATGAATTCTGACATGCACTGTAACTTGTAGAGGCAACAGAAAACGCCATTTCCTGAAGTTTGGGAACTGAGGCAGAATTTGTAGATACTTCACTTCGTAGACTCTCACCCAATTCTGGTCTTGTTGTTCATATTTTTTTTCTTATAGAACGAAGTATGATAATGATGTCAGGAGATTTAATATTGGGTGTCATTTCAGTTGTATAATTCAGTAGTTAACCATAAATATTTGGAAGAGGAAGCAAGACATAAAGTGAAAAATGTAATTTCTCTGTTATCAGATCGTAATATCTTCTCATGTGCATTCTTTATTCTGGTCAAACTACTTTGAATGCATTATTTTCAAAGAAAACATAATGTCTTGCAGCATGAAAACAATCACAAAATCTGGAGTGGAGTTGAAAATACTTGTAGGTAGCTCATTTCAATTTTCATAGCTTATGCACACTGCAGTATTCTGAGAAATTTTCTGTGCAGGTGGAAATTTAATTTTATTCAGTGCATGGTATTCTCCAGTGTCTTTCTGAAAGAATATTTCAGAATTTGGTATTGTGTTTATTGAACTTATTATACATTGTCTTTCTTGGGTAGCTTTGTACCACTATTACTGAAAGATCAGCAAAAATGATTCTGACATTGTCTTTTTAGACTACCAGAACAGATGCCATGGCAATTCAGACCAGCTGCTGGTCTGTGACACTGCCCTGTGATGGAATTATGATTAGGTTGTTTTTATTGTTTATTATTCCTGCTGCACTTTTTCTCCATTTGATTCTTCTAGCTTCCTATATCTATTCTCAGTAATGCTTAGTTTCTTGCCTTTTTTCTCAATAGCTTACCAATTTCTCCATCCATCAGTCTTGAATATGACCAAAAGATTGGTTGTTAAATAAATGAGAGACTATGATGAAAACACAATTTCCAGAAAGGTTGACCTTTCCAAGCATGGTTATTCAGAAAATGCTTCAGCAGATATGGCTGTCCTCTAAAATGTTTCTTTCCTTTCCAAAGCATTTTGTATGTGTAATTGCTTCAAAGGTGATTAAAATTCACAGAGAAAATGAGATGGGATTCTGCCTTTCTCCAGTTCTGCACTGCATATAAAAGAACGTTCCCTCAACAAGAGGCAGTTTAATAGCGTGTATATGAGAAAATGTAGCAAAGTGGAAATTCGTGTATATAGTAGGAACACCTGAAAATTAAAACACCTAGCCATTTTAATGAATAGGATTTTACATAGCTGAACTGGGAAAGTACCTATTAAACAGAATATATTTTAAATACAGCAAGCACAAATGCATTTAATACAAAGGGGATATAGGATGACATCCTTGTAACTATTTTCTTGGTGGAATGCCATCTGATCACATGGCTCTGTAGACAATACTGTGCCCACTCAAGAGTTAAAAACTATTTTTTGAAGAGAAAAAGTAGTTTCATGCTTAGTAGTGAAGAAAAGGCTTGACTGGTAGAGGTATTCTTATGGGTATTTGAAGCTTTTGAGAATTTAATACTGAAAGAAGTCAGTATTTCAATATACTATGGAGACAATGAAGGTTTTTAGCAAGTCAGAAGGACAAAATATATTTAATTTATCATGCCTCTACACTTCATTCCATGAGTCATTTTCAAGTTTTGTAATAAAATAGCCTGTACCATTTAAAAGCCAAAGTTTTTTACAAAGCTTTTAATGCACCTTGCCAAAAATCAAATAGGGAAAGGCAAATTTTCAAGAAATATAAAGGAATGTTCCCTTCAAGAACAGCTGCCACATAAGACTAGGTCCAAAACAAGGCGCCTTATCAGTTAAGAAGCCTCCATGTATATACTGCCCTGTAGAATTTCTGTGGCGACATTGCCAATAGTGTGTGTAGGGCTGCTATCTTCTTATCAAATTATTTGCTAAAGTCTATAAATGTTTTGCAGCCGCAGTTATGAGCTGTTAGATCATGAGAAGAGAACAGTTCTGTATAACCATGAATTTACTTTTAAAAAGCAATATGTGGTCTTAAATTTTGGCATGAAATGTTATGCTGATTTTTTTCAAACTTTTTTTACTGTTCGTCTGAATTTCCTAGTTTTTTGAGGTTGTCCTCTGTAACATAAGCATTGTAATAAGGTGTGTGAAGATCAGATCGTTGCTGAATATTTTTAGATTTTGATTACAATTAAGGGGATATTTTGGGAGCTTATCTACTTTCTGAAAAGGCCTTAGGAAATACTTATAACATATAATAAAAGGAAAATACAGTTAAAATTATCACTCCATTTCAGGGTTTATCAGCATATACAGAAGAGATTTCATTGCATTTTTGTTAGAGCAAGTTGTGTAAAACCTATTGAAACAAAAGTTCTTGACTTTTTAAGCATGTAGTTTTTCTTTAGAGATATTCTTTGAAGCTTAATCTTTCTCAATTATTTCTTTCCACAATTACCTCTGTATGATGCACCATTTGATACAGTTCTGCAAAATTCCTTGAGCAAGTTGTCCATGCATTGCCTGTTGATAAAATAAAGATCAGAGTTTAGCTGCATGGCAAAACAAGATGGCAAAGTGCACAGATACACTTTGCATAGTAGTTCACCTGTGAGAAGAAGCTCGCCTGACTCTTTCCTACATTCCCTTGGGAAGGTCTGGGGTTAGAACCATATCCGTGTATCTAACTGTTCCTCATTAAGCTTATGAGCAGAGGAAAATGTTACAGCATTTTGGTAACAATATGATAGTATTGGTCAAAAATATTTGTCAGGGAAAAACATTTTCTCCATTTCTTCCATGCACCCAAAACACCAGAAACAGTTGCACTAATTTTGATAGCACTTTTAAATATTTTTAGACTGAGATCAAATATGGGAAATATCACCTGGAAGGATGTTGCATAATAATACAGTGGTAGCTGAAAGAGTTTGATTAGATTTAAAGTTGAAATTCATCCATAATACATCCTCATTATAACAGACACTACTGAGATCTGCCTTAGAATATTCTTTAGAACTCAAGTGTACCTGCTAAATGTTATAATCTTTACAAACTGCCTATTACTAATTTAATTTGAAGGAGGAGTGCTCCTAGTTATGATACTAACTGTGAATGTAAAAGTACAGATACGACTACGTTCATTAAGTTCATAGGAGGTGGGTTAAGCCGTTCACATTTTCATTACATTGTTTTCCTGTAACAATTAGATTATTGTTAGACTTGATGAAAATGTTATATAGTCAAGGGCCTTAAACTACCCTAGAATTCCTCACTTTAAGGTGCTCACCGATGTATTACAAAATCACTGACTTTGATTTCTTATGCTTTTTGAAATAGTAAATCCAGTGCAGGTCCCAAGTTTCTTTAAATTTCCCAGCTTACGGCTGACATTGGTCATGCTACTAGTCATTGCTGGAGATATATATGTATATATTGTCCTCATGCACTGGCACCACAAATTTCAGATGACTGTCAGGGCGATTTATTCTATCTGTGTTGGTGGCTGTTGAAATCCATTTTGATGTGAAACAATATTTGTTTCAACACTGGTCATCTGCTGTTTATTAAGGTGGAGTACATCGAGAGAAGGGGACAACATCTGTGTGCACCAGAGAAAGCTCTCTAACTATTTCTTTTTGAAAGAAAAAAGGTCTTGATTTCTTTCACACGAGGCAAAAGCATCTTGAGTTAGTTTCATACCAGCTGTGGTATTTTGCTTTTAGCCATTGCAGCAACATTGCTCTTCTCCTTTATTCATCCATTGTGTTCAACAGTATAAATGGTGAGGGCTGAAATCACAATCTCTATGTCTATAATGCTAAGCTGACCATGCTCAGGAATGTTATCCAGTGCTGGTGCCATCTGGTGTGGAACGGCTGGTATCCATGCTGCTAACCTCTCAGCTCTCAAACTATCTGTTGGGAATGGTCCCTGGTCTATGACAACTCTTGAGGCAAAACCCAAAATGTTTTGAGAGAGGCTGAGCTTCTCCCATTACAGGGACTGTTGTAACACATTGAACATACAAACATTAAAAAAAAAAAAAAAAAAAAGTTTGTGTCAGTGCCCATGAAAATTTCTTGGCACTGTTTAATTTACCAATTTAAACACAGCCAAATAGACTTGATGCTTATGATACTGAATTTTATTGTCCCTGGATCCCAGACTGAACCTTGCAGCCAAGAGTTTGGCTCAAAGCTCTATGTCAATAGAGGAAAAGTGTCAGGTATCTAAGAAAATGCACACTTGCTAGGACACTGAGTGGTGGATGCACTGAATGAGAAATGCTGAACAGAGAAGCATCTAGTCCTGAGGACAGATGTCCAGTCGCTGTTGTAGCTGTCTTTGCCTCATTGCTTTCTTCTAGAACTAGACATCATGTTTATGTTCTAAACGCTGTCTCTTCCCATTTAGAAAACATGGAAACAGCAAGAGTGAGAATGACCACTCTTAAACCTCTCTATCTCCTGTTTTATACCACAGCAAGACTTTATACTACAACAGTGACTTCAGAGCCCCATCCTAATGGAAGGAAGATCAAAACCACACGCCTGTCTTTTAATTAAGTATAGTAGCTACCAGGTCCTAGAATAGAAAGCTATGGACACTCTATACCATTCTTGTTCAAACTGTGCAAAAAATAATCCAAGGCTAACTGAACGTGATTAAGACTTTCACATACAGTGAAGAGAGAGTTCTGCCCTCTAGATTTGTTTTTTGTTTTTTGTTTTGTTGTTTTTTTGGGTTTTTTTGTTTTGTTGTTTTGTTTTGTTTTGGTTTGGTTTGGTTTGGTTTGGTTTGGTTTTTTTACTAAAAAACACAGGAACAGAACATTTTAAGCATTGTAAAACTTTGAATTTATGGAAGCAAGACAAAGGTTTTCAAAAAATCCTCATTTAGTAGGATTTCATAAATCTCACTTTCACAATACATGCAGATATAGGATGATATACTATAACTACAATTACATTACATTACTTGCAGATGTTCATGCTCTGTTAATAAGAGTTAAGGATATTAAATGTGGGATGTCATTATGTCAACTACTGTTAAATTTCTATTGATTGATCTTCCTTGGAAAACAAGTGAGCTAGTCCTCGTGCCAGTTTAGTCTTCTTACCCAGAATAGCTCTTGCCTGAGACCTCTTCCTCTGGAGGGTAAAGTATAGAGATGACTTATCTGACACAGAGCAGCTCCAGTTGTGTTTCTTACCTGAGCTGGTCAAAATCCTCATCTGGACACAAGCTAGAGAACTCTCAATTAAGCCATATTTGGGGATTTTATTATATCATGCTAGGGATTAAACCACAATGTAGTGACATATTAAATAAGAATTATTGTTATATCAAATATCCAGCCAAGATCTTTATTTCAGAGTAGAGAATAAGAGGACATTGTTTCACAATACCTGAATAGACCCACTCTAGGGTATCCTATTCAGGCCTCCTGCTAGGTTCTTGAGCCAATGATAACTGTGAAGTTAATTTCTCTCAGCTCTTCCAGGTTTCTCCTTAGTGCTGCACCTGTAGTCTTACTTTATGTTAAAATGAAAGATACAGTTCTGTTAAAAAAATGTAAACAAGTTAAGTCAGAATATACAATGGCTGTATGATGGTACAGGTTATTAAAAAACACATTACAAAGTCTGTGTTGTAAAATAATAATCCGCTTCCACACCTCTTGGCTTACTGTAGTGTTATACATCAACTGCATAAAGAATTAGCAGATTCAGACAAAGAATCACCAGTTCTTGGATCTAGTTCGTTTGTCTGTTCCTCAGGGCAGTTTCTTTAGGCATTTTTCTTTCCTTACTTGCTTCACTTCATAAGCCAAAATGATCAAGATTATGAATGTGGTATGTACAGTGTCCAAAACATTTTCTTAAGGTTGTTTGTATTATTTACACAGAGCAAGTTAAGTTTCCAAAAATGCATAATGCTTCTAGTACTGACATAGGTCTTTCTGAATTACATGTTCCTTATATCCATGGTGTCTATTACAGTATAACAGTCTGTGAAGTTTCCATGCTTCCAAGGTTTTACATGTGTCACAGCTGCTAAAATGATTTGTACAAGGGTTTTTCAGGAAGCTACTGAGGAACACACAACTCTTACAAGGTGTATAGATGAATTCTTAGAAAACACTTTGAAAACGTACTTTGCATGTTTGAAGACAGTGTTTAAATTTCTGACTCTGTCTTGGGATTCATTGATAAAATATCAAACAGTATCCTCAGAATTTTATTGAGAATTCTGAAAATAAAAAACAAATTCTGAGCAGAAGATAAAGGTCTGGAACCTAAGCTCAAATACTTAGAACTACAATAGCAGATCAAGAACTTTTAAAGTAATATGTGTTGTTATACTGAAATCAAAGATTTCAGAATTAGACACTTTGATTAGCTAGAAGATTTATTCATGGATTTATAGATATAGACACCAAAAGGATACAGTTATTATCATTGAGTTTTAACTTCTGTAACTACAGAATGGTAACCCCTGACTTGTATAAGCAGGGTAACACTTAACAATTGAAGAACAATCTTGAATTCAATAACTGGTGGCTATGCAACCTTGAATCTAAATGCAATAAAAATAATTTTAATTCTGGGAACATTTCATACGGTTTGTTTAATGCACAATGTTTGACAAGGGAAGATATCTTTTTGTATCTTGTGACTTGAGCTGTTACAGGTGCAAAAAATGTATTTGCACTGTGGTAATGTATTAACTCATTTAGCTAAAACTTTAGTAAGTCAAATGGCTTAGAAATTTCCACAGATAATGAAGGGTAGAGTTTGCATATGCTGGATAACTTTTCCATTTAATGTTAATGTCTCAGAACCGAGAAGAGCTGTGTTGCACAAAACTGTGTAATTGATGCTTTCACCACAAATTATACTGCATTAATGTCATTGCTACATAAAAATATATATTTCTATGGTAAAGATTTATTCTTCTGCTATTTCTGTCAATATGTTATAAAATATTATAAGGTGATTCCCTAGAAGATGAATTAAAATGCTGTTTTCACCAAGAGATTATTCTTCATTTAATTGCGTAGGGGGTTTTTTTAATAAATTACTGATGGTTCAATAAAACAATTCTGTTGTTTGATCTCTCTTGATAAGCACAAAGAAATACTGAATATTCAGAACTACGTGAGTAGCATGAAAGTCACATACAATTGAGGCAAAGAACGTACATAATGAATTATTAAAAGGTCAGTCCTTTAGTGATTTTTAGGAGTATTTCTATTAAGTATGGTACCATAGAACTAACATGGGTTCTCAAATGTAAATATTTAATGGACTATACAATAATATTGTCATTTTTTACAATTAGACTTATAAAGAAAATTTAAGGGGTAATGCTTAAATACTTGGTCCAATGACATAGCCCATGTCAGAAAAAAAAAAACCAACAAACATGGGATGGATGGGGTAAAATGCACTAAACTGAGTTTTATTCAGAGGCTAACAGCACTACTGTACGTAACTAAGTCAGCGGAGAGGATGTAACCATGCACAATGACCAGCACAAACCTCAAGGACAATGCTGTTATCCTTACGAAGAACTTTTCTACAGTTAGGAGTCAAGGTAGACTTGGGGCCATGCATTAATGGTGTAAATATACTGTGTTCTGGCTGCTGGCTGCCATGCATGTTCCCTGTGTACTCTTAACTAACTATTTCTATGTGCGCTAACATTTTGTGGATAACCGAACCCACTAAGGGCATATTTACACCTCAAAGTGCAATGTAACATAGGGATATTCGATCTAGCTTGAAATAAGCTAGCCTAATTACAGGAAGCATTGGAGTCAGAATGACACAAGCATTCTGTACTGTTTCCTGAACAGGGAAAATCAGTGATCTGTGAACACCATGGTGGGAGGTATATTTTTATAAGTATAAGGCAGGTGCTGTCTGTGCACACCAAAAGAGTGTACATTGAGTCCTTGGAAGCAATAGTGAACTAATTCACACTCTATCTCACCTGTTCCTAATTTCCTGCATGGATAAATTCTAAAATTACTGGATAGGTGGAGGGTTGCTGTTAAAGGGTTCTTAACTTCTTTTAAATTCTGAGAGAAACAAGAAAATAGAAATTGATCCGGAAAATGAATAGGAGCTCTTTGTGGCACTCTTTGCATTTCCATATAGTTATTTTGTGAGAAACACGGTGACAGATCTCCTTTAGAGGCTTAAGTAAGTAGTAAATGGAGAAAAGAGATGGCAGAAGTTTCCTGGAGAAGGGGCTAAAGCATAATAAATCTGTTCCTAGCAAGCACCCAGAAAATTCCACAGCGATGAGGCAGCCAAAAGTTGAACCAGAAAGCCAAGTCAGCAGGTTGCAAGTCTGGATCAAGAAGGCATGAAATCGGATGCAGATGCAGTGGCAATGCAGCCACAGCCTAGCTCAGGGGAAGGACAAATATAGGAGCATCAGATCTTAGTCATTGCCCCAAGCAGAGGCAGGGAGAGCCACTGCTGACACTTCTTTCAGCTTTTTTTTTCCCATAAGTTCCAAAGTAGGCCAAGGTTTCTCAAACTGCTCACTTTTATGATGAAGCTGGCCTCAAATTCAGCCTGTTAAAATCCTAGAAGGGAGGCAATGCATTTCAGTTTATCTCATTGTGAATCTGGCTCACGTGTAACTTAAGGACAGTTGCCAGGCATCTAAGTGGTAGTTTTAACTATAACGGGTGAGTTTAAGTCTTCTGAAGGACATGTTCATCAGGACAGGCCTCCTAGTACTAGATGAGGGCCTTTAAGTCCAATTCAAAAGAAAGAATCAAGTCCCATTTCTTAATGTTGAGCAGTTGTTTCACTCATGGAGCTGAAAAGCATCAGCAAGCATCATTTGTTCCCAAATATCTTTGGGTCTTCTCTTTTCATCTCTTGTAACTAATTTATATTTGCAAATTATATATATACATATATATATTTTTTTTCTTGATAATTGATTTTGAAGAAAAGGTTTCACTCATTATATTTCCACTCTTTCTTGCTGGTGGTTTATAGTCTCAGAGAAACCTGTTGATGGTTATATAAAATTCTCTTATAATTTCTAGTTGCAACATGGCATCAGATTTGCTGAAAATATTTGTATATTTTCATATCACTTTTTTAATCCTCGCTATTGTGGTTTGAAGTTTCCATGAGTGTAAAAGAGAAGTTAGATAGGAAATACAGATTTTGCTTAGAAAAAGTAAAGAAACGTACAAATGTGAAGTCATTTCGATAACGCGTACCTGCAATATTCCTGTAACAAGTAAATGATATTAAATGCAAGTATATTCCAGAATATCTTTTTCTGTATCTGTATGTTTCTATACACATATTGATTTTTCCTAATAGATCATTGTTTTTGTGGAATGAACTATTAATTACTATGAAATAAGGCTGTGTAGATGACTAGTTTTGCCATTAAACTTTAATCAGTACTTGATTCTGGAGGCTGAGGTGGTCATGTTCAAGAGCTCATCCCCAGGGGAGGCTGAAATTGAAGTAGGGGTTTCTCTTTTCTTTGGCTTTCCTCTTCTACTATGAGGTACTTTTTTTACTTCTTCTACCTATTCTGCGTCCTCAGCTTTATATCACTATTTTTATTACTTGCACATATTTTTCTGTCCTTTTTCTTTTTCTTTTTTTTTTTTTTCTGCAGATAGAACATTAGCTCACTGCCTTGTGGTTTCACATTAATTCTATGCTTATCTGTAATGAAAAGAACAGTTTTTGCTGTTTGTACTATTGCGCAATTGCTAGTGTTACAGTGTTGTAACTTGTTTACACACTGTTGCCAGCACTTTTTTTTTTTCTTTTCTTAAATGCCTTTTTTCCAGCCTACCTTTGTCTTTCATTTTCAACTTTACTGTGGATATAAATTCAGCAATGTTGAAAACCTAAATGTAAAGAAGGCTTTAGAAGCTCAAATTGGACCACAGAATATCCTGAACAAATACGGAAGATAGTACCTGTAATAAAAAGATCGTACTAGCACTTAAGCACTGATTTTGTATGCCTGTAGAGTAAATGAGGCTCTCCACGTTGGTTGAAATCCTCTTCTACCATGCTAAATTCATTTATTTTCACATTCACTGTATAACATCAATGAAAATTCTTTGTGGGTACATGTCTTTTGGTTTCTACAGGGAGGCCATACAACTTTGGACATCAAACTGTAACTTTTCTTCCATACAAACTATGTGTAGATTTTGCAGTCAAATCTATGTGGTTGATCAGTAGATGGAAACAACTACAAAAGAGGATCTGGAGTCTGCCAATAACTATTTTTCATGGCAAGGGAAAATAACAAAACGAATTGAAAAAAGGCAAATTATGCTATCTTTGATCAGTTAACAGCTTTCATCAACATGAGAATATGGCCATGGTAACCAAAACCAATGGGCCTACGTTTGTCAGTCCAGCAACCTCACTACTGAGGATTGTTTAAGAAAGTGGAGATTAAAGTGTCTTTTGAAATGCTGGGCTTACAGACAGGAGGGTGGAGAGTTTTCTGAGAGGCAAGAGGAGACAGAATTACCCTATATTAATGAAAGACTTGCACTTTCATGTCAATTCAAACATTCTTTCGTGAAACTGTTACGGTAACATCACACCCATATGGTAATGAATGGAAATACGAAAGACTTTTTTAATAGGTAGGGCTGCTGCTAACAGGGAGACTTCAATATTAGTCAGACTTGGAGCAGTAGTCAGGCTGACTGGGGAACTGTCAGCAGGGGGATGAATTTCTAAAGATGTAGTGCATTTTTTTCTCTTGGACTACACAAAAAGTAGCCTCATACAGCTCTGTAATGAGGTGAAATATTCTGAGTAACGTATCTTCTACAACTTTTTTTTTCCTTTTCCTCTTAAGAATATGGCTGGTATTTCATGCAGGCAATCCAGATACAGGACTTCCCTTTCACTGAAAGGTCCTAAAGGGTTACTTTCTGAGTTATAGTTTTCTGTGCCTGATGTTAGTGAAGAATTGAGAGAATTGTCCTCTGGCATGGACTTGCTGGTAGTCACAATGACCAAATGCAGGAAGGAACCCTAAAAACATAGGTAGAGATTATGGATAGTGGGGTTAAGACAACTATTATTTACACAGCTATCATTATAGAGTCACAGCTTTAGATTAATGAAAGTAGCAAACATGCCAAAATTGTAGGAACTCAGCAGTGTTCCAAGGCCTGGCTGTACATGGTGGCTTTTCTTGCTAATGCTTCTATGAGAAGATCTGGATGCACACCATCACCTCCCAGTCTGTTCTTCTTCCGTCTTGTACTCTCTGGTATGCTGAAGGAAATAAGGCTGCACAAGCAATGAAGGTGTCAAATTGTGCTCCAGCAGGTCTGCCAGTCTGGATGATGTAGCTCCCTGCACATTTCAGACACAAAACCACAATCATAAGGGTCAAAATGACTGCAGAAAAACACATTGAGTTAACTCTCTTGTTCAAGAAATGACCTAGTATATCCAGCTTAACTGTTTTGGTTTGTGGCCATGGTTGATTTGGTTCGGGGTTTTTTTTGTGTGCCTGTGTGTTTTGGGTTTGTGGTTTTGTTTATTTTTTTCATTCATCTGTCATGGTTTCTAATAGATCTTTCTTGGGCCATCTCACCAACAGCACAAATTCCAGAAAATTTCAAGCCAAATCATTCCATAGTGTTCCACTCTCACCATTATAATAATATAATTATTATTATTCTTTGTATCTCCTCCCCCCACTCTATATTTGCAAATTTGATTGTTCCTGTTTAAGTGTAATAACTTTTTCCTCAGTTCCATTTGCAATACCTCCTCTTATGACCTTGTTATCCATATGTTGTTTACTTGATGATGAAAGTGGCTTTTTTAACTTTAATTCAGGAAGATGTAGTTGCCTTCTGTTTATGACTTAATATATGAGCTTATGTTAATTAGGAGACACTATCCCCTGCTGATTCATGGGTCTCAGCTTCCCTGAAAGATCTATGTTTTTTGTTCCTGTAATAGATACTACTTCTAGCATGTGACAAAAATCTCATTTTCATCTTAAAAAAAATCAATTCAATTTAATTTTGCATACTGTGTTTCCAGTTTCAGATCATTTTGAATTCTAATGGTCCTTTGATAGAGTTACAGTCCTGTGGGGCTGCTGTTGCCAGCAATCATGATAAACATTTTCTGAATCTTGGAATGCATTATTTAACTGATACTGTGTGAGCAAACAATTCACTTGAAACATCAAAAGACCACAATACCTTAACATCTGGGCTGTATTAACAGAAGCACAGCTAGTAGATTGATGAAAGTTTTTGTGCTTTTTTTCGGCACTTTTTAGACTTTTGGAATATTTTGTCCTGTTTCAGACACCTCAAAGAAGAAAAATATTAATAAACTAAAGTAAATTCAGTGAGTGGCCTGCAAGCAAGTGAGGGGCTGGAACTCTTACCTTGTGAGTAGGGGCTGGAGGACCAGGGCTTGTTAGGTCTGGAGATAACATGACTTCGGAGAAAGTTATTGAAAAAACAGATCTAAGTTCTCTACTGTAGTGCATTGGCAGGAAAAAGTGAGAGAACACTTGTAAATTTAAAACAGGAGGTTGAGACTGAACATAATGTCAGATTGGGTATATTTTCCTGAGTACTAGGCTGGACTGGCTATTATTGAACTTTTGGAGGATGCTGTTCATAAAACCTTCCATATTCTCTCATCTTCTTTGCCCTTCAGGGCTGCTCCCATATGATAGCAGCTGCCTGCTCCCTGAAATAGCCACAAGCTGCTTTCTTGATGCCTGAGGTCTGGGCTCTGCAACTCTATTCGCTCTTTCTCCTTGGGATCCTCATCTCGACCCTTCATGCTCGTTACAGCCAAGTCTGTTATGGATTGCTTCATCCTCACTGAACCATTATTCAGCATTAAACTGAAACTCATCAGTGTTGATGGCATTTATGTTTTTAAAATTTGGACCCAAATAGAGAAGGAATAATCTGGAGAGTGTCTTCTGCACAACTTAATGTTATTTTGGGGAATGGTTATTCAAATGCAGAAAATAGGACAAAGTAAGAATGTGACTGAAATCTAGAGGTACGCTGGTGGGGTTTTTTTTCTTGTTTGTTTTGTGGGTTTCTTTATTGATGGAGAATGTTGGGTAAATCCTTATAGTAGCTATTGCAAATTTCCCCATCTGTGTCAGCTTTTAAAGTAAAGCAGTGTGTAATGCTTAGAATTGTATGGCCTGTACTGTGTCACATACTGGGATTCTGGCTTCTACAGTCCTGCATCATCCTTTGCTCAAGCCTCCTGGAGATTGTGCAATCTGGCTCTCAAATAAATTGATATGCATGGCATACACACCATGATTGATATTGTTCATAATACATGGGAAGGCCATTTAAAAGGATAAGGGGCTCAAAAATAAGTCAGGTTCATCCCTCACTCCAATTTTAGTAACTTTTTTATCAAACAAGCAAACAATCTCCAACATAAGGCAATGGCTGAGATGCTCATTATGAATCACTCTATTTTCTGTGATAAAAAATTTATAACCATTAATTTACCAAAATTGAAAAGTTCAGGAAATCATTCTGTTCTCGAGTATCATGGGATCTCAGAATATTATGTAACCAAAACAGCTTCATGACAGCTTTAAGTATTTTCTTTCTTGCATGCAAGTGTTAATTTCAAAAGCAAGAGTAATAAATAGTTTTGCCCTGCATTTTTCATGTCTCCCTTGTCCTTCACAAGACCTTTATTCAAATAATCTTGTTCCATCTTGTTTACATTTCTTCTGGCTAATGGATAGAAATCTTTGAAAACAAATCTTCAAGTCTGATGAAGGCAGAGAATTTGACTTTGCTACATTTGGTCTCATGATTTCTGTATACAATCTCCATGCTCTTGCTGTGTAATGGTACTTCCAGTCTCAACAACATGGAAGGAAACTTCCTGCCATGAATTAGTTTCATTTTTGAATGTTATTTCTAAGTAGACTAGAGAGACACTTCTGTAGATAAGGGCAGAGAGACCTTCATGAGTTGTCTCATCCGCAGACTATATAACCACATTAACAATGTTCTGTGCTTGAATTTAGTGCACCTTAAAGGTAAATTGAGCACTTGTAGGGCCATTTAAAATGGTATAAAATAACATTCTTACTGATAATATCTGTGTTTCCATTGAGTGGATTTCCAAACATGATTCTGTCAGTGCACATTTGTGTTTATTCCACAAAACTGGCAAGCTTAACAAGTATGTCCAAGAGTCAATTCCACAGAACAAAATTTGAATTATACAATTTCTTCACATTTGCCATTAGTTTCTTTACACTCTGTGATTCCTTTCTTGCCCTCCCTTTATCTTACTTTTTGTCAGGGAAGATGAGAAATAAATATTATCATGAAAATGAACCAGTTCAACACTTCCCAGCAATGTAGACAAATTGAGGTGGAAGTTTCTTTTTGTAATGTAAGTTTATACCTGAACCATTACAGGTTCTCTCTTAAATATTGAAGATAACTGCTGTATGTGAAAGAACTTGTAAATCATTAATTTCCTAGAAAAACAAGACTCTAAGCAACTTTTGCTATTTAGTCACAGACTTTTGTTACAAAGTCACACTGAATACCCAGCTGACTTATGTTCTTTTATGGCACCAACATTCCTGATAGTAGTTACTTCTTCAAAACCCTGGAAATAAATCAGAGTTATTATTCTCGTTTTACAAGAAAGGTTCTGACTGACAGAGAAGTAAAGGGACTTACCACAGTTGATATTAACAGGTCATGGATGAACAAGCAGCTGAATCCAGTTTTCTAAGGAATACCAGTGTTCAACAGAGAAAAAGAACAACAGTTCTTTGAACCATGAAAGAGTCCTTTGCAGTAAGATGGCATGCTACAGTAATTCATCATGTTGGAGCTGTGCTGATTAGCAGTCATTTACTGATGGAGAACAGCCAGGCTGTTGCTCTTGTCAATGTGCTGCACTGCCTACAGAGGCTCAAAGGTCAGACTGTGATCTACATTTCCCATTCCTAGCCTGAACAGGGGTGGAGTTGCATTATGAAAGGAAATTTCAGCCTCTGGAGGAAGTGAACCATTCAGGTCACTGTCCAACAACTTCTTTCATCTGAATAAAGAATGATAAGAGTTCCTGTAAGAATAATATCCACAGTGCTGTTAAAAGGGAAATTTAACATGACTGAGAGACTTCATAATGAGAGAAAGTAGGCCATTCTTTTAATCTTAGAGAACTTCTGTTTTTCTTATTTTCTACTCGGATACAACTTGTAGCTGTGACATATTGCTGGCACTATTCTAGTCATGTCTGTTTCATTAATTTGCAGAAAATATCTCTCTGACTTTCAAATTCTATATCATGACAAAGCTTTTATTATCTCTGCTCCCTTAAAACTCACTATATAGTAGATAATGGTTATAGGTATCTAGTAGACAATTACAACAAAAACAGAATTACAATATGGAACTGGAATTCTCCAAGGCCTACTGCATCCACTTTTTTACTTTCTGACTGCAGAGATAACTCTATGTTTGATCTAAGTCAGAGGACAGAACAAATATTTTGTAGATCTATTGGCCTAGATTTTCTGCATTTTCTTAAGACTACTCATTGCCACATTCAGCTACCGCACATACCTACCTAGTGATTCAGCTACATATTTGCCTATTATAGGAGAGCTAGCATATGGAAATTGTACTGGTTTTAGTTGTAATGTCCCTCGCAACCAATTCTTGTGGCATGAAAGAATATGATTTCTTTTGTGACAAAAGACTCTTGCACATTCTGCAACTTGCCCTGAGCACAGTTCTACAGAATGTAATGTGGACCTGCATAAATAAGTCCTTCATTGAGAAGAGTGTATATTAAAATATTCTGTGCAGTTGCCTTACTCCATGGTGAATTATTTGTGAACAGATGCTATGTTATCCATCTGTGGGCAGCATTTTTCCATCCAGGGTATTTCCTGATGATTTATTCGTGTTTGCCAAGACTATGCCACCTGCTTTTCTTGTATCAAGAGGGTACATATGGGTACACAGGCCCCTAACTCTCCTCACCACTCCAATAATTATACTTGAAGTATTTAGTATTACTTTCGTATCTCTGTCCCTCCTTAAAGTTGCTACAGATGATCCAAAAAAGGCAGCTTGATATTTAGGAAAGGAATCATCGAACTGAACGTTAAATACTCCATTTAGGCACAGACCTCCGTGTTTTGCTTTGGTATGACCAAAGATAATAAACTGAGGTAATTTTTAATTCTTTTCACATTGTTGAGTCACTGAGAGTAGAGCAAACAACCACTACACAATAGCAGTTCCTAATTCCTGTATGCTGTTTTTTATTGCAGAATAGAATGTGCATAGGAATGAGGTATGTCAAAGGTCAAGTATGGTGGCAGAGGGTCATTAGAGGACATGACAGTGTGGTTTTATGTTTGGTTTGAAGTATTTTTCAGAAGTGGAGAGTGGAAGAATTCTTTTTGGAGAACAGTAGGACTGCCAGTGTGCTAACAACAACTCATAGGCTGGGATATAAATATACTTCCACTGATGACACCTATGTGTTTTCATTCCAATACTGAGAAGTTGCTGAGTTGCATTTTCAACTTCTATCATCAAAATAAGTGTTCAGAAAGCAGATGGCTACAGTGGGATTTGGCTTTTCTGTTTTCCTGTAAGTTAGGTAAGTTTAACCTTTCAGCTGGGAAGGAAAATAAGAGGAGATTTTGGGCTCATTACACACCATCAAAGAATGGCATAACAAAAAAGGAAATATCAGACAGCTAAGAATCTAGCATTTGAAATTTAGATGATTAAGTGGTTTCAAGAGGAACAAAGCTGCTGAATAACAGTTATAAGACCCATTTTTTTGATAGATGACAAGGACTACTTGTATTATTTTACCTTGTCCCTTTACCTGGAGAGTGACGGTGGGCAGCCACAGCTTATTTAGTTACACAGCTTGTTTTGCGTATGAAGATAAGCATTTTCCAGTGTGTAAGAATGTAGTTTCGACTTCTCTTGACTTTGAAACCTCCTGTCCCCAAAGGTCCTGAGAATCTCTCTTCTTTGACAGACTATATACTGACAGAGTTCTCCATATTGCTGTATTATATATTCTCTATTTTTATTCTTAGTTTTGCAGAGGATAGGAAGTGAAGTTAGAAAAAAAAAGAGATGGGAGGGTGACTGTTAACAAATTTCTGTTAAAGATAATCTCTGCCATGTCAAAGGGAATACAAAAGTCTCTTACTCTGCCTCTAACTTACATCTGAAGTGTGTTTTGCTTACATGGGTTGGTCATAGAAACGTTGCTGCAGTTTATAACTTTCCTTCAAGTTGTAAGATATTTCTTATCACTGTTTCCATACAGTGTTATGCTTTATAATGTTAGAATAGAAAAATACCCTTCTAATAATACTCACTGTAGCTATACTAAAAACTGCTGTCTTTAGCTAGGAAAATCATTGTATTTGTAAATATTTCATGGCAGGGAGTGAGAGACTGTCCAAATACAATTTGGAATTATCCATTACTGGATTTGGCCCTTGTTATCTTAATAAAACATCATCCATAGAAGCTGATTCCCTTATCTATGAACTTCAATGAGTAAAAGGATTTAGGCAAACCACTTCTTCAGACCTAATCAGTTTTGAATGGAACTTTCTGAATTTCAGCTGTTTTTTCCACGTTCTTCATGCTAATTTAACTGTGGAGAATGACTGTAGCAGAGAGACCATAAGGACAAGCAGGTCTTTTTTCTTATTACTTCTCTTACTCATTTTTTATTTCATTAACTAGTTTGTTTCCCCCTCCTCCTCTGCTGCATTTTTTTCACCTACTTTTCCTGGGTTTAAGTACCTGAGAAGTGGATGTGTCAGCACTTTTAAAAGTCAAGCCTGTAATGGTTTACCCATCTTTCAGAGGAGCACAATATCTAACAAAAGAATCTCAGATACTAGCTGCATATTTGTGAAATCACACATCACTCTGCATTTGAAGATAACAGAACTTTATATCATTTAATATTATCCCATGAGATGGTTGCTTCACAACTGATAATTGCTGCCATAGACATCAGAAATGACAGATGAGAGGAGATTGTCAGTAGAATTTTTCTTCAAAGGAAAACTGGAAACTGAGGTAAGCTGTGACTGAACAAACAGGCAACGTTCCTTATCCTTTTCCACTTAACTAAAGATTAAGGCACCGAAAAAATACCTTTCATAGCTTCTGCTGTTGCTTTCAAAGCAGAATATTTTCCCTCTTCTTGTGAATTCTGGTGTTACTGAAAAGAGAGAAAGCAAAGTACAGGAAATGAACAGTGTTTTCCCTTTAGCTCTTCTTGTGATAGTGTGTTGCATTGGTTTTTTTTAAACATATAATGTTAAAGAATTTTAACTATGGGAGAATGTCTCAATGACTACAGTATAATTATCTCTGCCAGGGGGTGAAAACTGCACTTCATCAAATGCTTTCTCATTGATTCAGGGCATATCTCTCACATTCTTGTCCCTTCGGCCTCTTCAACTGGTGGTGAAATGGTATGTCTGGAGAGATGGAGTAGCTGAAGATGTTTGTTTCTAAACTTTTCTACAGCTGTAACCCTTTAAATATGAAAACAGAGGGAGAAAGAAAGATTTGAAAGCTGCTTTGAGTTTCTGTTGCCTTTAACATGAATGACTACATCCCTTTTCTCCCCCACTTCATTTGTTTCCCACACAGAGGAAGAACTATTATAAAGCAGGAGACATAGCAATGTTTTTGCTGAAATATGTTTACATGGTACATTTAGCAAATGTATTCAAATTTTCCGTTCTCTATGTTATATTCTGCTGTGTTTATCCTGTTCCTAATTAAAACTTAATAATGTTCGATTTTTTTCTGAAAGTAGGGTGAAAATTGTAGAAGTAAATTAAGAAATGTGATTGTTATTTATAATTTCAAGTTGTTTAACCATAAACTAATTAGATCTTATGGTGTTTAAGTTATCCATAAACATGAGAACATCCGCTGTTAATTAATTGCATCTCATAAACATTCAGTTGCTGCACATTTGAGTTTAAATGTCAAAGAACACAGTAAACATTTGTGAATTTTCTTTTTTTTTTGTAAGATGTATGCAAGCCTTCTATAGGAGCAGGCAGAAGTGCCACCCCCCCAAAAAAACAACAAACAAACAAACAAAGCCAAGACCCTAACTATAAGAAATATATTTAGAAATAATTTGAAATATTCTCCTACTCATATCCTTGTTGATTAGCACACTGAAAGTCTGCTACCTCTGAAACATCTTCCAGTTGTGTGATCTCCAAATTACTGACTGAAGTTAGTCTCATTTTTATGTTTTAATGAAGTTTTAGAGTGAGAGGGTAGCAGACTTACATGGACATTCCCTCTTTCCCTTTGGGACAGCATATGAAATTGCTCAGAGAGACTTCCTTGTTATTCTGCTGTGAATTTTATCCTTTGTAAACACTTCCACGAGTGACAGAAGAGTAATATACTTAAATGTTCAGTTTGTAGACAAACAATCTCTCCCAAAATAATGGATTATACTGTATGAAGACTATAATGTCTGAATTTAGCTGAGATGACTGAAAGTTCATTGATTAGCAGGAATAAGAAACAAGAATGACTTTTACTGGATATTAACAAGGACTACTCAAGAAGAAAGCTGTTTTCTTAGCAAATAAAAACTTATTTTCTTTATTTTTTTTTATTTAGTGTGCAGTATTTATCAATCTTTTTAATTCAGTATGTGCTGATAGAAGTGTAAGGTTTATACTCCAGCTATAAATGATGGCTAGCACCCCACCACTCCGTTTTACTTGTTTTGATGAAAAGAATACTATACTTCGATAGAGCTACACATGAATGAATGACAATTCAGTGACATGGCAACAGCAATGAAAATGCCTTTGTGAGCATGCTTTCTTTATGTACATTGAATCACAAAATTTGTGTTGTTAGAATTTGTAGATATTGTCATAGATTTTGGTAATGAGAAAGAATGCAGACGCTGTAGCAGCCCTCCTCATGACAATAGAAAAGTGGGTGATACATAATGGTTAAATGTCTGATTACTTATTTATTTAAGGCAATGTTTTATTCTACCAGACACTAAAATAACTTCTGCTTGTTTTCAGAGATTAAAATTTCAGAAAAAAAAATTATTGGAGAGCTAAAACTGCATTTGCAGAAAGACTAAATTTAATTATCTTAAATTATGTACTTTCTTGGAAGCAGGTATGCATGACTATTGGGATTTGTACTGATTTATATGCATGCTTGCAATAAAGTTTTCAAGCAAATTGGACATTAAGCCTAATTAAATCCATGCGTGGATCAAAAAAATAAAATGTTTTCTATTAGAGTGAAAATTCCGTTGTCTGAATGCATAGTAGTTTCTCTAGAAAAAGCTCTAATGCTTCTGTTACTTTCTCTGTAATTCATTGATGGTGGTTTGCTTTTTATGTATTAGATTTACTCCTAAAAAGACAACAAAATTACTATAACCCCAAATCAGGAAAAAAAAAAAAAACCAAACAACTTCTTTTTCCTTTTAATTATAGGAAACATGGAAAGGTACAGTAAAAGTTTTTGAATTACTATTACTGACATTTTTACCTTTCATCACAAACAAGCTATCGTATCACAATTCACAATGACTTGCACTACCATAATTTCATTGTAAATTTGACTTACTAATATATAAAAGTCATCTCTCTGTTCCTAAGCAGAGGCTTCTAGTAGCAAAACAAAACTTCCTCAGACAAAAAAGCAACACCCTGGAAAGCACAATGTAGGAATCATAGTTAAGACAGGGCATTTACAAAACATTGTTACCTGAACCTTTCTGAAAAAAGAATGTCTGGAATTGTGCAGGCTGTCAGAAGACAGAGCAGATGTCAAAATGTCTGGCATATTATTCCAATATTTTGGAGCATAAGATATACAATGGCCATAAAGCATGTCTCTATATTCAGTCTGAAGTCCAGGGCATGGTCTCCAGGCAAAAGTTTGACATTTGTGCTACGTGTTTTACTGCCTTGTTTCCAAGAAAGCTTTGTAAAGAGTGAGGTAAATGTTGTCTGGCATTTCATCCTACTTGAGACCATTGACAAGTGTTAAGCAAGTTTCTTTTCCCTCGATTTCTCAATGCAGAGACTCAGGCATGGATTCCAGAAATTCTTCTAAAATAAATAAGTTATTCACAAGGTACAGCACAGAGTAGTTTGAGCTGGGTGCCTCTTGAAGAGGGACCCTCAGGAAACAAACAAACAAACCAACCAACCAACCAAACCAAACAAACAAACAATCAAGCCAAACAAACAAACCCTCCCCCTCAAAAAAAACCTCCCCACACACGAAAAACCAACTAAACAAAGAAAAACAACAAAAAACCCCTTAGACGATTATACCCTCCTCAATCCAAACCCCCACCCACTCATGTGTCACTCCAGGCCAATTGCAAAATTAGAGTCTAGGGTCTCCCTGTTCTTCATTCAATCACTTCATTTTCATCAGGTGGGCCATCATTAAAGTCCTGACATTCGGTTGCTATTTTGCACCTGCAGCTGGAGAAAAATAAGTTCTTGGTAACAGCCAGAACATTCTTCTTTTTCTCAACTTCTTTTAGATGTCATTCTGTTCTTTTACTTATCTCCAGGGATGCAGCTCTCCTTATCTTCTACCTTGAAGACTCTGAGGCCTTTTTTACTTAATGAAGAAGTGCAACAGTTCACAGCTTGCAGAAGTTCTGTTAAGAAAACTTACTTAAGCTAGGCAAATTCTACATAGGCAGTTTCTAAATAAGTTCTGTAAGAAGTAGTATGCCCAGTAATTCAATAAGCTAAGGCAGTCTATACCCTAACACAAGAGAAGCTTAACAAGGCCACTTCTGACAGTGTTAGTGTACTTAATAGGAAAAAAATTACTTATGCAATAATGTGTTTGCACCAAAACAAAATAAATATTTGTGGAAGAAATAGTGGTTTTCTGAGTTTTAAGCTGGAATAAAAAATATGGAATGAGTAGAAAGGAAAAGGAAGCTGTATGAGAGAGAAGAACATTTTTTTACATCTGGTCTGAATACATTATCTGTTCTTGATGGTAATGCAGGCAAATACTTTTCAATCTGTAGGTTGCTGTCAAATTGAGAACCATCAGTGCAAAATAGTTCACAAAGCCCTAGTATTTTTATTTTCTAAGTAAATGTCTGAAATACTTTAAGAGAGTGAATGACAAAGAATGTAAAAATATATCCTGGCTGAGGTTCAGATTTCAATGTAGATGCTCAAAGTGTGCATGAGAATGAAAGCCTATTCATGCAAACCTCTAGAACAGAGAATTGGAGTGAGCAGGAGTACACCTGTCTGGGAAAATCTTCCTGAGCATTGCCTTTGTTTTATGTGGAAGTTTCAGACTTTTCGACTTTTCAGTTGCAGGATGACATACGACATAAAACAAAACTAATGATACCTGGCAAAGTATGACCTTTATTGACAGTGTTGCTGTTCTGAAATATATTGCCACATCAAGAATTTTATGCAGTATAACACTCTTTTCTGAAGGTCTGAGTAAAAGAGTTTAAATCTGGAACTGAAACCAAACATTTCCTTGAAAACTGCAGAGATCTTATTGATGTTTAGATCCAGTCATGCTGAAAACAGATGAGGAGGGAGAAACATCATTTAACTCTGGTTTTCTGTTTGAAGGGTCATCTCCCTTAAATGATGTGGACTGGTAGGGAAAAAAAAAAAAAAGTGTCAGTGTCACCCTTGTTTCAGCATGGCAAAAACTTCCAGGAAGGGTGTCTCTGCCTTCCCCTGAGAGTAACCAAACGGTTTCAGCTCAGAGGGTGCTGGGAATGTGGAGTCAGCAGGAAGAACAGACTGACATGGAACTGGCAGGAAGAGTTAGGGAAATCGTTTTGCAGCAGGCAACACAGTATCTGTGGTAACCGGAGGGAGTGTGCTTCAAGCAGAGAGGACTGGTTAAAAGATTTACCCTTCAAGGACACAGTGATCAAAGGGTAGACTTGATTTCTAGGTTTTCTATTCAGCCTATTTCACTCTCATTAAGACTCTGGTAGTCTCAGTCTTAGCTGTTTAACTGCTTTGTAAGTAATTATCTTCTAAAATTATCATACCCTCTAAAAAACCACTACCTCTAGTGAGAGTGAAGTGGAAGCTTTTGATACACTGCTTACAAGAAAAGCAAGGGCAGCTCCACTTCATGCCCTGAAGGTGGGAGTCTGTGTTGCTATCTTAGTCAAATCTGCAATCATCATCCAGAATGGTTTGGAGGAAGTTATTCAAATCTCTTTAAATGAGCAGAGAAATACATTTATTTATGTTGCTATTTGCAAACTTATCTAAAAGAATTGTTCAGTGTTTATCATTGACAACAGCAAGCACTTTAGAAGAGCAGAAGAAAGGTTAGTGCCATCTTCAGCTTGGAGAGAGCTATGGAGAAAAGTGCAGAGCAAAAGTTCTTTTCCTGCAACTCTTCATAAAGGAAGCAGATCATAACTCTTTACATTTTCTCGGCTAATTGGTGTTTCCATACACATGGTGCTTCTTTTGGTTAACTAACTGATTTGGTTCATCTAGCTTCTGTTAAGGATATTTTTTTTTAAATTATAATTTGTCTTATTAATACTTCTGTTTTCAGATTGTGGATTTTGGGGCCTTGCTAGTTGTTGAGCCTAACTATTAAATTTACAAAAAAAGTGGACCATAATATATTGCTTGTCTTCAGTAACATTGAAAAATAAACAATGGAGAAGTGTCTAAGCAAATAATAAGATATTGAACTCCACTGTGTTTTCTTTGAAAGCAATGTAGATTTTTTTACCACCTAGGCCAATTTGGGAAAAGTGTCAGCAGTTTCCCTCACATGCTTTTCATTTGCTAGTATTTACCATCATTTCCAGCAAGCAGGATACCTCTGTCTTACCATCTGGAATAACAGGAGCCTTTTCTGGCATTGCTTCTGGCATATTTCCCTTGACTTACTGCCTTAGTTATTTTCTTCTAAGAATGCCAAGGTGATGCAATGTATAGAAAATCCATATACTCTTTAACATGATTATCGTCCCTCTCTTGTCTGTTTGTATAAAGAGTTAAAGACACTAAATGGGCAAGCTTTCCTTCTTCTGACTACTATACCAGTCATTGCAGACTACATATTAATAGTTACTCTTAAGGGGTGGTCAAGTCATCAAAAGGTGCTGCTCTTTGCAAAACTTAGGCATCTTGCTAGTGGGCTTTTGGGGCTTACTCATAGACTTTTAGTCCTTAGATATTTTGATGCCTTTGGTCACCTGTACAACTGGGGCAGATGAATGCTAGACAAAATTGACCTACGGACACTCAGGGATTGTTCTTTGCCGAATAAGTAACTTGTGTTACATAATTGCTCTTAAGCAGTTCCTGGTGGATACTTATCTTAAAAAAATAACAAAAGGTTAAAAAGTACACAAATTACTTAAATTTTGGTTAGCTTAATCAGATTTTGAACTTCACACAGTTTTTTTAAGTTCAGCAAAAGAGAAAGAGAAATATAATTTAACATACAGCACTATTAAAATACAATGGATTAAATCTCCCAACTCTTTGAGGTTTGGTTAAGCATTAAGTTAAGCACTAAGGAGAGGAGGTGGGATAGCCCTGTATTTTAGGGAGAGTTTTGATTGTCTAGAGCCTGATGAGGGTGATGATAGGGTTGAGTGTTTATGGGTAATAATCAAGGGGAAGGCCAACAAGACAGATATCCTGGTGGGAGTCTGTTAGAAACCACCCAAGCAACATGAAGAGGCAGATGAAAAATTCTACAGGTAGCTGGGACAAGTCTTACGATCGCTAGCCCTTGTTCTCATGAGGGACTTCAACTTACCAGATGTCTGCTGGAAATAAAACACAGCAGAGAGGAAACAGTCTAGGAGTGTATGGAAGACAACTTCCTGACACAGCTGGTCAGTGAGCCGTCTAGGGAAGGAGCCCCACTGGAGCTGTTGTTTGTGAACAGAGAAGGACATGTGGGTAATGTGTTGGTTGGAGGTCACCTTGGGCATAGTGATAATGAAATGATCGAGTTTTCTGTTCTTGGAAAAGCAAGGAGGGTGGTCAGCAAAACTGCCACTTTGGACTTCAGAAGGGCAGACTTCAGCCTGTTTAGGAGGCTGGTTGGTAGGGTCCCTTGGGAGGCAGTCCTGAAGGACAAAGTAAAGATGAGTCAGCAGGGAAGAAGATCAGGCTGGCTAAATAGAGAACTTCGGCTGGAACTTCAGAATAAAATGAGAATTTATAACCTTTGGAAGAAGGGACAGGCTACACCAGAGGACTACAAGGATGTTGTGAAGTTATGCAGGGAGAAAATTAGAAGGGCCAAAGCCCAACTAGAGCTGAGCCAGGCTGCTGCTGTAAAAAGGAAAAAAAAAATGCTTGTATAAATACATCAGCAACAAAAGCAGGGGTAAGGAGAATCTCCACTCTCTGGTGGATGCGTGGGGAAACCTAGTGACAGAGGATGAGGGAAAGGCTGAAGTACTAAATGCCCTCTTTGCTTCAGCCTTTAATAGTAAGACCAGTTGTTCTCCAGGTACACAGCGCCCTGAGCCAGAAGACAGGGATGGGGAGCAAAGTGAAGTTGCAATAATACAAGGGAAATGATGTGTACTTAGACTTCAGTAAAACCTTTGACACTGTTTGCCACAGAGTTCTCCCAAAGCTGGTAGCTCATGGGTAGATGGCCAGGCCCAAAGAGTTGTGGTGAATGTAGTCAAATCCAGTTGGCAGACAGTCATGAGTTGTGTTCCCCAAGGCTCAGTATTGGGGCCAGTTCTGTTTAATATCTTTATGAATGATTTGGATGAAGGGATTGAGTGCACACTCAGTAAGTTTGCAGATGATACCAAGTTGGGTGGGAGTGTTGCTATGCTTGAGGGTAGAGAGACTCTACAGAGGGATCTGGACTGGCTGGAATGATGGGCTGAGGCCAATTGTATGAGGTTCAACAAGGCCAAGTGACGGGTCCTGCACTTAGGTAACAATAACCCCAGGCAATGCTACAGGCCTGGGGAAGAGTGGCTGGAAAGCTGACTGGCAGAAAAGGATCTGGGGGTGTTGGTCAACAGCAGATGAACATGAGCCAGCAGTGTGCCCAGGTGGCCAAAAAGGCCAACAGCATCCTGGCTTGTATCAGGAATAGTGTGGTCAGCAGGACTAGGGTAGTGGTTGTCTCCCTGTACTTGGTGCTAGTGAGACCGCACTTTTTTGGGCCCCTCACTACAAGAAAGACATTGAGGTGCTGGGGAAGAGTTCAGAGGAGGGCAACAAAGCTGGTGAGGGGTCTGGAGAAGAAGGCAGAGGTGAGATGTTATTGCTCCCTGCAACTATCTGGAGGTTGTAGGATGAAGGGTGTTTGTCTGTGATAAGACAAGAGGAAATAGCCTCAAGTTGCACCAGGGAAGGTTTGGATTCGATATTAGGAAAAGTTTCTTCATGGAAAGGGTTGTGAAGCATTGGAATGGCCTGCCCAGGGAAGTAGCTGAGTCACCATCCCTGGAGGTGTTTAACATGAGTATAAATGAGGATCTTAGGTCATGGCTTAGTGCCAGAGTGGACTCGATGATCTTCAAAGATCTCTTCCCGCCAAAATGATTCTATGATTCTGTTATTATCTTGGTGTTTTCTGATGGTGACAGCTGAATCTCGGCCTTGACAGAACAAATATAGCATGAGCTACCAAAGTGAGTTTTGATCATTAACACAGCATGACATACTGTTTGGGATTTTAAAGGAACTGGTAATACAGTGAAAAAATAGTTAAAATACACTTCATACCTGCAAGTTATCTGTTTGCTCAATTTTAACTTTGATTTTATTAAGATATGCTTTTTAACTGCAACCTGTCCCTGTGTATTTGCAAGGTTTAGCTTTTGCTCTGCTTTTATATCAGACATTGCAGTGTAAAATTTCAGAAATGCTGTAACATTATAGTTTGAGCTTCAACTCTTTAGCATGACTGCGGTTTTATGGATAATGATAAATTTAATAGATGCATGAAAATACTAACAGGAAGATGTAGCAGGTGTGTCATTTTGAGGAGGTCTGTACCTCTTTGACTGCATCTGGGGTATACATGAAAATGGTGTGTAGGTCAACTGCTTTGTATATAATAAACTATTTTTATGTATTAGTAAAAATAGGTTTTCCATTTCAGTTTTTCTCACACCATTTTGTAGCGCCACAGAAATTTGTTGGTTTGTTAATAGGTCTTTTCAACATATTTGAAGTACAGTAAAGTCTTAATGCATGGGCTAGAAAGTAGTCTACATTTTACCAGCCTGTACATAATGAAATGTGTGCAAAGTGAGGATCTCTAGTACTAAGTAAAGATTTAGTAGTATGGACTTAAAAGTTTGTAAGGATACACTGGCTCTGGTACCTCAGCCAGCATACTTCAAGTTACTTGGGTATTTCTCTGAAGGGACATGTTGTTGGTTGAAGTGTCTTATGCTTAAGTTTCATTGGAAAAAACAATGGGACATCTAGTGGGAAAACAGTACAAGATAGTGTGTCAAAAGCAAGTAGTTAAAACGAACCTAGCGAGAAGTCTCAGTGTTTTACTGTTACCATGTAAGGCTCAGTCCTGCTCCAGCTTCTGTCTGTGTTTTACTTGGGAATTCTGCTGCTTCCTTCAGAGTAAACTCAACTAGGCACTCTGCATTACGTGTGATTTCATGTAATTTTTCCCCCTGGTTAATGAACTAGACCACCAGACTAGTCTACTTTTTCTCAGCTGTGCCTCCCACTTGCCGACTGAGCTGGAACATTTTACTTCCTACCTCCCATCCCATTTTTGAAAAGTAACATTTACATTATTTACCTTTATAAAATGTTTTAGCAGCCCTTAGTAAAAACTACTAGGATCAGTGAAAAGCATGTGCAGATGAAGGTATTAATAGTGGTTTGTAAATATCAGAAGAGAATTTTGGTTGAATTTGTAATGTGGGTTTGATGACAAATACTTAGAAGTTGTGAAGTAGGGCATGGGTTTTACCCCTATACTGCTGAAAAATTACAAAGAATTTGGAACCTGGGTGGTTTGTTTGTTTGTTTTCACTTCAGTCTACTAATAAAGTTTTAAAGGATTTTTTTGAGTTAACTTCTATTACCTTTCTAAAAAAAGTCAGTTAATTTACATACTGATTAAATATCTTTCATGCCTTTATAAATTATTCCTAATTACAAAGGCTGTTTCCATAGTTACAATTTATATCTTAATTTCATAGTAGACTTCTTTCTACTTATTCAACTCATTCCATTTATCTACCTTATTTGTTCTTTGAACTACACATAAACTTCAGGGGTGCTTATCTCTTACAGCTTTTGGGAAAGAAAAAATGTATTAAAACAGAGATAAAAGTGTTCAGTATGCAGCTAGTTCAATTACCAAGGAATATCATTTAGACTTCTCTCTCTAATAGAGATACAGGTCCTTGAAGAGAGTCTATAAGAAAATAGCCCAAAAAATCAATTAGATTCTCCTGGAATTTAGTAAAGTACAATAAGCATGATTTAAAAAGTGTAAGGATTTTTAACTAACACATATTTTTTACTAGGTTCATGAAGAACAGATAAGTCATGGAGGCATTTAAAACACTTCTAAACAATTGTAATGTTTAAAGAAGTCTATTAATATTTTAGTTAAAGTTAAAAAATATTATTCATTTCTCTTTATTATGCTTATTTCATCACAGAGGGCGGACTTCGTGGCTGTTACTTTTTTCCTCTGTATCACTTCAGATCCATTTCATGCATGAGCGGTATAATTAAGTCACTTGTGCTAGTCTTCCCTGAAATGCTTAACTACACTTATCATGGGTTTGTTTTGCTTCTTTGTAGAAGAGATGAACTAGTAGACTTCTAAAAGCTGTAGAATAAGCGATGTGGAAAATATTCTGCTTCTTGAAATTCCATAAAGACACTCCCTAACCCCCATGTATCTGCCATACAGTGTACTAAACGTGTTTTGTCACATGCTTTTGGAAATACTACTTCAGTTCTTACCATTAAGTGATCACCTTTAGCAAGACCATTTAAAATCCAAACATTTCCCCTTCAAAGTTCTCACATAGAAAAGATTTCCTTTTAGTGCAAAGGTACTTTTTTTTTCCCATCTGAGCTGAAACATAAGATAAACAATGTGCAATCCTTGACAAAAGTTATGTCAGTACATTATACTTTTTTTTTACTATTTTTTTTTCTTTTTTGCTAAACCTATAGTCCTGTTAGTTCACAAGTCCAGCACCACATCAACATTTATTTCAGGGTTAATGCTCAAGATGCGTGTTTGAGTGGCAATAAATAGCATCCATAAGTATGCTTTTCCTTCCACCAGTTGAGGGTGAACAGACACAGAGGCTTTGGGCATGTCGTGGGTATGTCACACGAACCAGTCTAAACCTTGTCACTTTCTTCCAACTTGACACATTTTTCAATGGATCTTCTATGTCAGTAACAGGTACAACCACTCTCTGGGAGGTTTTGGTATTACATGCTCTAGAAATAAGGGATGATGATTCTTTCTATGCCAGCTGGTAAAAGGACAAAACTCTAACGATGTGACAGAAGACCTTTTCAGACAGTGTTCTCGCAGATATTCTTATTCTCACAGTGAAGAAACATCCATATTTAGAAGAGTGTTGGATACAATAATAAGCTGTATACATGCAACAGTTTCAACATGATGAGAACGTAGATTTACTGGAGAGGTATAAATTAGCCTGTATGTTTGCAGTGAGTGAGTGTTCGAAATGCATTGAAGTTGGTTGGAATGTACAGAACAACAACCTACATACACTGTAGATTTGGTGCATTGCTTGAATATGTTGTATATACAGTGTGGATACTATATCTTTGCACTGTCATGTAAGTTTTGTGTGTGTGGTGAATTTATCACAAACATTACACCTTCGAAAAATTTTCTCAAAATAAAAACCACAACTGGAAAATTAAAAGCAAAATAAAACAAAACACACACACCCCCACCTTCCCCAGGATAAATAGAGTGGTGACCCTGATAAATTAGGTTTAGAAGTTTCTAAAATATTTTTTTCTTTATGTTCTTTTGACATGTACATAGTTGGTCTTATGTTATTAAGCAAGGCTTTTAAAAGACTGATGTGTAAAACTATTCTAGCATAATTGCAAAGGAATCTCAGTAAAATTGTACAGTAACACTTCTAAAAAAATTCTTGAAAAACAGACTATATCTGTCAAATTATTTAGGGTGTCCTTAAGTGTGAAGTCTACTGACACTTAGTAGAAATTACCTGGCAGCTCACTTGTGAATAAAACATTTGTTCTAAGGCTGTGTACAAAACCTTTACAGTCTGCTTCATTCATATTTTTACATGGTCATAGCAAACTGGCTTTAAGATTATTTATTTGCTGAGTTTGTACACATTATATTCAGCTTTTGGTAGTCCATGCTGTTCAATAGTGCAATGCTGAATTGGTCAAGAATGCTGGAAAAAACGAGAAATGCCAAACTTCTAATAGAGTTCATTCACTGTTAAATGATAATTTATGACCAATCTCATACTTGACTAAAAAGTACACTTTGAAAACAATTTCACACCATCCATCTTAGTTTGAAAGTGGAATTGTTCACAGTTTTTCTTGACTCCCGAGTACCAAAACCAGCTAGGGCTACTCTTTTATCATTTGTTTGCTTAGATAGCAGTGCTGAAATGAGTTATATCCTCCAATATATCTGCAGATTGTTACTAAGGAAGTCTCCAGTTGCACAACTTAAGATGTGAATTCTACATTTTTCTCTTACTGCTCAGCCATTCAGTGATGAGCTCCTGTGCCTTGAGGCTTAGTCTTTAGGGAAAGTATAGACTGAGACTTCAATGCAATCATCAAAGTGACAAAATTGTGTAATTCCAAAGGCCAAATCAACTTAGCCACAGCGAAAATGTGTTCAAGCTCTATCTAGAAATGAAATGTTAGGTATTTTTTTTTTCATAGCATTAAGTGACTGCCTGAGGTCAAAAGGGTTTTGTTGCACATTGTTTGTAGACATAGCCATTATGATGGTTCTAAACTGCCTTAGTTTCCAGCATAGCAACAATATTTATTGGCTTCTCTATTCAGGTAGTCATTCTATGACACATTTATGAGACTTTTCCCTCTCTGAAGTACCTGGATTTTGCTTTAGGATATATTCAAGTGAATAAGTAAAGCATTCTGATCTATAAACTGCTTTCTAGCCAGCAGGGAATAAAGAGGACACAGTCCATTTTATCCAAGGTTGGCCAAAGGCAATGAACAAAAATAGTGCACGCACATTTTCTCGTCACAGCATCCATGGCATTCTCAGAATTGCATACTTGATATTGTATTGTGATTTTATGTCAACTGTGATGTGTGGTCAGAAATATTTTGAAGTCAAATGATGATTTTTCATTGATTATTATGGCTTTTAAGTTGCTTGCATTTCTGATTATGCTTGTGACTACATCATAAAAAGACCATCTCCCTTCTCCTCAGCCCTGAAAAGGAAAGCAAAGTGCTTTTTGCCAAGATAAAAGATAACTGATAACTTTCCAGAGTGAAGCTTTGCAGCTGATACCTTTCTCCTTCTCAGAGATTAATATGACCTTTGAGAGTATACAGGTTATATAAATACGAGTGAGGTTAAATTCTATTTCATTTCTTCCTCCTTGAGCTTTTACTTGAAGATTCTTTTTTTTCCTATATTGACAGGGTTTGAAAGACATCATATTGAAGAGTCTGTGGCATGAAATTTAGACAACACCCCATATTCTTTGTCTCCACTAAATCTAGATGACTTTGCTTAATGAAGAGGCACTATAAATCACCCTTCTTCACATTTCTTTTCTCTGTTCATGCAATGTCCTGTTCTCTGCGGGTTCATATAAGAGTGAGCAACATACCAGCAATGGAGTACACCAGTGGGTCACAACCTAGTGGGTCACAACCTAGTGATGGCTGAACATTCCTTTTATTGACTTGCAATGCGGGTCATTGACCAACAAATTGTAAAGTATATGATTCAATCATCTTAGGTTCCTTAAATTAAGATAAAACAAAGAAGGACAATCTGTCAAATAGAATATTTGCTTTAAGTCCTCCAGGACCTGATTGCTTTTGTTTTGGTCTTAATGTTACATAAGAAAAAAAAAATTTGAAGAGTAGTATTCTTCAGTTGACTCTAGTATTGTTTTGAAAAATCTTGGATTTGACACTGATTTCCATGAACAATAGTTAATTATAGTTCCCCAATGTTTCCCAATGCAGAGTCAAAAACTAGAAAGTTATATGTGCAGTACATATTTATTAAGGTAGGGTCTAACATCTTTAACTACTTATTATATATTGGATTTATAAACTTAGTTTTCCAACATCCTTTTCATTGCTGTTTTTATGTAAGTGTAGAATGTCTGGAAATATAGCTGGTATTATAATAAAAATGCAGAGGAGTCTGAACTAGGAAAAGTAGCAATAGTATTTTCTAAATGTAAATACATGTTATGGTTTAGCTCCTGTAGCCAGCTAAGACCCAGAGAGCCGCTTGTTCATTCCCCTTACAGTAGAGCAGGGGAGAGAATGAGAAGGGTAAAATAGAAAATTGGTGGGTTGAGATAAAGACAGTTTAATAGGGAAAGCAAAAGCTTAGTGTACAAGCAAAAAAAAAAATAAGGAATTCATTCACTGCTTCACATCAGCAGGCACATGTTCAGCCATCTCCAGGGAAGCAGGGCCTTATCATGCATGGCAGTGACTTGAAAAGACAAATATGATAACTCAGAACGTTCCCCTCTTCCTCTTTCCTTCCTCCAGCTTTTATTGCTGAGCATGTGTAAGAGTCGGTCCAAAGAACAGTATTTGTCGGAACATCACCATCAGGGACTTGGAGTACAGATGGCCTGATAGAAAGAATTGGACAATGACTTGGAGAGAGGCCTGAAGAAAGGAATTGTGTTGTGCAGGTCTCTCCAACCCAGGGGCTACTGGTAACAATGGCTGCTGTATGGATTCCACCTGCTGCCTGAGCCAAACTTGCCCCCACTTCCTAAAAGGAATTGTGTTACGAAGGCCTTTCTGACCTGGGGACAATAACTGCTGTCCAGAAGATGGATTTTCACCAGTTGCCTGAGCCAGACTTGCCCCCTACCTCCTCCCTGTAACAAAGGCCAACAAAGAAGAGTATGCGCAGAGGCTCGCCAAGGGTCTTGAGGTCACCCAATGGACCAGTAGAGACTCCTGAAAGTGACGGCACAGGTGCAGATGGGTTCTGGCAAGCCAAGCGGGGACTCTTCAGGCCTGCGCAGTTAAGCCTGGATTGCACAAAAAAGGCGGAGATTGGCCTTAATCTATGGGAGTTGGGGGGGGGGTGAAGAAGCATAAAAGACGATTCCTGACTGGACATCATCGAGATCTCCCCACCGAAGGATCCCGAATCATGACAGAGGACTGGCAGGACTCTTCTCACGGGACCTGAGACCAGAGGGGCGCCTTTGCAAGTTGTGGTGGTAGTTATAATCCTCTTTCCCCCTTTTTTCTTTTCTTTCCTTTTCTCTCTATCTCTATCGCGTGCCGCTATACAGGCTAATTAATAAAGTAACACTCTTTGATTGAATTATAACCCCTTGGCATTTTGGTTGCCTTAATTTTGCGCTTCAAGATCAAGGTAAAGGAACCATCACGAGTCCATCACTGAATGGACCATGGCAGCATGATGTCATATGGTCTGTGATATCACTTTGGTAATTTGCAAGACATTAAATACAATATCATGTATCAGACTGTACTGGCTTTGGCTGGGTTAAAGTTCATTTTCTTCATAGTAGCTCATATGGTACCATTTTGGATTTGTTACCAAAATAGTGTTGATAACACATCAACATTTTAGTTATTTCTGAAGAGGGTTTACCACAGCATCAAGGCCTTTTCTGCTTCTCACGTTGCCCCAGCAGAGAGTAGGCTGGGGGTGCACAAGAAGTTGCGGGGGGACATTTCTGGGACAGTTAACCCACAGAAACACAGAATCACAGAAATGGTTTGGGTACACCTAGAGCAGATGGCACAGGAATGTGTCCAGATGGGTTTTGAATGTCACTAGAGAAGAATACTCCACAACCTCTCTGGGCAGCCTGTTCCAGTGCTCTGTCACCCTCAAAGTAAATAAGTTTCTCCTCATATCCAGATGGAACCTCCTGTGCTTCAGTCTGTGCCCACTGTCCCTCATCCTATTGTTGGGCATCACGGAAAAGAGTCTGGTCCCATCCTCTTGACATCCACCCTTGAGATATTTATAAACATTGATAAGAACTCCTCTTAGCCTTCTCTTCTCCAGGCTGAACAGACCCAGCTCTCTCAGTCTCTCCTGATAAGAAAGATGCTCCAGGTCTCTAATCACCTTTGTGGCTCTCTGCTGGACTCGTTCCAGTAATTCCTTGTCCTTCTTCAAGTGGGGAGCCCAGAACTGGATGCCATACTCCAGATGTGGCCTCACCAGGGCAGAGCAGAGGGGGAAGATAGTATCCCTCGACCTCCTAGTCACACTCTTCCTAATGCACCCCAGGATACTGTTGGCCTTTTTGGCCACAAAGGCACATTGCTGACTCACGGTCAACCTGTCACCCACCAGGAATCCCAGGTCCTTCTCTGTAATGCTGCTTTCCAGCAGGCCAATCCCTAACCTGTATGCGTGCCTGGGGTTATTCCACCCCAGGTGCAGGACCATACAATTGTATTTTTTGAATTTCATTACGTGCTTCTCTGTTCAGTCCTCCAGCTTGTCCAGGTTTCACTGAATGGCAGCACAGCCTTCTGGAGTATCAACCACTCCTCCCTGTTTGGTATCATCAGCAAACTTGCAAAGGGTGCACTCACTCTCTTCATCCAGGTCATTGATGAACAGATGGAACAGCACTCGACCTAATACTGACCCTTGGGGAACATCACTAGCTATAGGCCTCCAACCAGACTCTGCACCTCTGAGCTCTGCCACCCAGCTACTTCTCAATCCATCTCACTATGCACTCATCCAACCCACATTTCCTGAGCTTACCTATGACGAAGTTGTGAGAGACAGTGTCAAAAGCCTTGCTGAAGGTAGACAAGGTAGACAACATCCACTGCTCTCTCCTTGTCTACCCAGTCTGTCATATCATCATAGAAGGCTATCAGCTTGGTCAAACATGATTTCCCCTTGGTGAATCCATGTTGACTACTCCTGATAACCTTATTTTCTTCCACATGCTTGGAGACGACATCCAGAATGAGTTGTTCCATCACGTTTCCAGGGATGGAGGTGAGGCTGATTGGCCTGAAGTTTCCTTGGTTATCCTTCTTGCCCTTTTTGAAGACCAGAGTGACAAAGGCTTTCCTCCAGTTCTCAGTTACCTCTCCTGTTCTCCATGCCCTTTCAAAGATGATGGAGAGCAGCTCAGCAATAACATCTGCCAGCTCCCTCAGCACTCATGGGTGCATCCCATTGGGGTTCATGGATTTGTGGGTGTCTAGTTTGTCTAAACAATCTGTAACCTGATACTCTTCAACCAATGGAAAGTCTTCCTATCTTCCTTTTGCCAGACTTTCTCTCTTACCTCCAGGGTCTGGGATTCCTACAGTCGGGTCTTAGTAGTAAAGATGGAAGCAAAGATGACACTCAGTAACTCTGCCTTCTCTGTATTATCCATCACCAGGGAACCCACCTCATTCAGCAGCAGACCTACATTTTCCCTAATCTTCCTTTTACTGCTGATATACTTGAAGAAGCCCTTCCTGTTGTCCTTGACATCCCTGGCTAGATTTAACTCCAAGTAGAGATTGGCCTTCCTTACCGCATCCCCGCATACTCTAACAGCCTCCTTATATTCCTCTCAGGTGTTCTGTCCTTTTTTTCCACATTACGTAAACAACCTTCTTCCACCTGAGTTTCGACAGAGGCTCCTTACTCATCCATGCTGGCCTCCTACTCCCTTTACTTGATTTCTTCTTCATAGGGATGCATCAGTCTTGAGCTTTGAGGAAGTGATGTTTGAATATTAGCCAGCTCTCTTGGACCTCCCTGCCTTCTAGAGCCCTTTCCCATGGGATTCTTCCAAGTAGGACCTTGAAGCGAACGAAGTTCACCCTGCTGAAGTCCATGGTTGTAATCCTACTTATTGTCCTGTTTCCTCCATGCAGGATTCTGAACTCTACCATTTCATGGTCAGGGCAGCCAAGGCTGCCTCCAGTCTTCACATCTCAAATCAGTTATTTTTGGTTTGTTAGGACAAGGTCCAGCAACACACTTCTCCTCACAGGCTCCTCCACCACCTTTGTCAAGAAGTTATCATCAATGACCTGTAGGAACCACCTGGACTGTGTATGCTTAGCTGCATTGTCTTCCCAGCAGATGTCAGGGCAATTGAAGTCTCCCATGAGAATCAGGGCCTGTGATTGTGAGGCTACTTTCAGCTGTCTGTAGAAGGCCTCATCAACTTCTTCTTCCTGATTAGGTTGCCTGTAGTAGACACCCATGACAGTGTCACCTTTTTCAGCTTGTTGCTTAATTTTTACCCATAAGGACTCAATATGTTCTTCATCCTCCCCTAGGAAGAGTTCTATACATTCAAGTTGCCCTCTCACATAAAGTGCAACTCCTCCACCCTGCCTTGCTGGCCTGTCTTTCCTAAAAAGTACATAGCCTTCCATACGACATTCCAGTCATGTGAGCTGTCCCACTACATCTCTGTAGTTGCAATAAGATCATGACCATGTGACTGCACATAGATCTCTAATTCTTCCTGTTTATTCCCCATGCTACGTGCGTTGGTGTACAGGCACTTCAGAGAAGTTATTGAGTATGCAGGTTCCACATGAGGGGTGCACCATAACCACATATATATTTGAGGTGGCCTGCTTCTGACTCTCATCTTAGGAGCCAGCTAAGGAATATTTGTCACTGCTCTGGTTGGCCTGGCTTAGTCCCCAGTTGGTTGTGATTCCATGAGCACTGCGACTTCGGACACCGTCCCCCAAGCTGTTCAGTTTAAAGCCCACTTCACCAAGTTGGCCAGTCTACTGCCAAAGATTCCCTTGCCTCTTCCAAATAGTAATTATGAAGAGTCTGTCTTTGTTTCAGTAGAATATAGGATAAGGAGTAAAACTGAGACCTGGCCTCAAAGCAGCTATCATTAAAGTTCACTTCGAGGAAACAAACTTTCTCTGTTGTCTGCTTCAGAGTGATGGTTGTAGCCTTCATTGCATTTAACTGCAGGTCTTTCAGATTCAGTTGACAAAACTGACATCAAATTGACAAAGAGAGTACTTCATGTATTTTGAGACAGAAGTAGTTATCTTTTTTCTTGGTCTTATAGGAAAGATATATTTCATGCTAAACCATCACATAAATTCACTTTTCCCTATTCATCTTTTGTTATAATATTTTAAGGGAAATGACATTTAAGGAGTCATATCTTATCTGCCAGCACAGATGAATTATTTCAGAATGTACATTGAGCAGTTAATTTATAAAGGACTGCCTGTATCACTGAAGAAAGTTGACTATCATCCAGTGCAGCTATGTTCCTAGTATTAACCAGTATATGATGAAGTGTTTCATATTCTTAGCACATTAAGTTTCAGGTATCATTCAACTTAATTCTCTTTTTTTTCCAACAGTTATAAGGATGTATATAGGTCTTCAGGGTATAGCTGTCAGTTTTCTTAGATGTACAATGTATGGAAGAAACAAATAGGAATGTATAGCTTGACTGAGGTTTTTGGTCACTTGTGCCATTTAGAGAAAGGATGCTGTGGCAGCTGATGGATCTAAGTCAAAAAGAACAGTAAGAACAAAACATGCATTTTACATACATACCTAGCAAGAATTATTATATATCTGCTTTTTTATTCTGTCTTGAGGAATAGAAATGTGATATTATTTTTACTTGAGTGGCCCCTACTGCATTTGTGTGCTATTTGATAATCTAAACCATGGAAGCTGAAATAAACTCAGGCCATGTCTGAAGTTTTGCCTACTCAAGTGTATGTGAAGGTTAAAGTATAATCTTGTCCACATTTTACATGTATTATGCATGTATTTATGTATTAGAACTGAAAAAATAGTGACATTAATCTTAAAGTATTTCATTAATTAGCTGCGGAGTGACAGCTACATGACACCATTAATTTACATTGTTTTGGCCTACACACAAGCTGTTTATTGTCTATATGGTCTTCACTTACACAAAATAAAACATGTTTAAATAAACCATCAAGACTCAGCTGACTAGTGGAAACTCACTAAAATCCATGGAACATAATCCTTCATTAATATAGATGTGAAAAATCTGTTACTTGAAGGGAGCAATTATGGTTTTGGAGGGCATGGGTGTTAAACTTCCTCAGCTACTTCCCCAGCCTTGCAAGCTGTCACTTTTTTTTTTTTTTTTTTAATTGGGAGTGGCTGTTTTCATATATTGTTAAAGAAAAAAACAATCGTTGGAGAAGAATTACTGTTTAAGATTCTGAACAGTCAAGGAGTGGCACAAATTCAAGACGAAGAAGTTAATGAGGGTAATACAGAAACGAGTTCCATCACCAATCCATGCTAAGGTTGCTTAACATTACTTAAGAACACAATAGGTGCACACCTTTGCCATAAACTCAGTAACAGCTGTATTGCTTTTCAGGATGTCTCTGACATATATCTATTTTCAAGGAAAATCTGCCATGTGGGGGAGAATTTTAATAAATTTTTGCTTAAATTGTTGAAGTTAAAGGACTAGATACTCTACAGTGTGGAATATTCATTTCATGGTAGCTGTCTAAGAGTGTTTAGTTGGCATGCTAGGACAAATCAGGCAAGTAGCTAGTCTACTACTTGTAAGGTTTTATTAAATGATGACATCTAATTAAATCCTGTTTCTGGTAGGTCTTTGAGACCTGCATTGTCTTATTGGCTAATTATTTCCCTTCACTTCCCACAGTCTTCCCTACTCACTTATGCACTTCGTGTTACTTAGGTTTTGGTCACAACCTGCAGTGTTATTAAAAGCCAGGATGTATAACTAGAGCCTGAGAAGCAGGCTAATTTTTTTCACTGCAAGAGAAAAAAATAATTTAATACCTGATGCTATATTTTTCCACCTAATTGTTCTGCTTTCCATGGACGAAAATAAATGATTATTGCATTCTGTAACTGAATACAATTAATTATTGGCCAACAAGATACCTATCTACTGCAGAGCAACATATTTTTTATTTTATTGTATTTTTTAGCTAAACTTTTTAATGACAAAATCAGACTCTTTTTAGGATAGCATCATGTGATGTTTATACTAAGCAATCTGTAGTAGTGAATTTTTAGGCAGTACAAGTATTTTGAATGCCCCAGTAAAAGCAATATTGATGGGTCCCAGAATAAATAAAAAATAGCACTCTAATCAAACTGCTTCAATACTGACCTTCAACATAGTAATACTGAGTGAGACTGTAGGTTACTTGAACAGTCTCAATGAAGATAAATAACTATTTCCAGTGCAAGGTGCCATCCTTGCTTTGATCTCTGAATACTGCAGAAAGCTCTGAGAATGCACCTGCAACTGTAAAATAATTTATGCCAATCTGAACCTACATTGAGCAAATGTGTGCCAAAGTCCTTTCCAGCATGCAGAAATTCTCTAAGCAACTGTTGGCAGTGCACTGTTTGAGGTACCTCCCCACCTTTGAAGAAGCCAGCACAGGAATGAGAAGTACTGTAGCCATGGTGCAGAGAGGCTGTGGTTAAATCACCCAGGGTGTATGTTCACACGGCCATGGCTAAACTACTTCTAGTGTTCAAGCCAGATGGTTTACAGCAAACTCTGGTATCTCTGTACTACAGTTAAAATTGCCACGTGAGGCCATTAAGTTATGACAAGCTGATCATTAAGGCAGTAATTTGCATCAAAACTGATGAATTTTCATGACTTTTTTTTTGCATGATACTATAATACTTGGAACCAGCTGAAAATAAAGCTGAAGCTATGTGATATTTTTAAGCAGAAAAACAAACAAACAAAAACCAACCAAACAAAAAAACACAACAAACCAACCCACCCAACTGATTGTGTTTTACAAAATTCTAGATACATATATAATGCTACTCGTAAATTACCCGATTTTTTGCAGGTCTTCCGGGAGGCTTTACAGGCATGCATTCACATTTAATTGAACATATCAGCAGCATTTTATTGAGCCATTTCTGATTTACATTACTGACAGTTTCTCCTTTGCTGTTTCTCTCCTTTTCTGAGTAGTCTATAGTCCAACTGATGAAAAACTGATTCTATTTCAAGGCATGTAAAGGTTAGTTTGTAGATTCTCAGATCTATAGGATGGGGTTGACTTTTTAAAAGTGAGTCGAAGACAAATGGAGATGTATTGCTTATGACACTGACCTTATAGCCTGCTTACTATAGTTTGTTTTTTCTGTTTTATTTTAGCATTTTGTGTATTATCTTCATGTGTCTTTTAATTCCTTGACCATATTTTCTAGTGTTGAGTGGCTGGTTTTTTTATAATTACATTTGTCTCAGAAAAATAAAATAGTTTGAAGACTCTAATTTTAAAAATGAAATTATAGATGGTAATTCTACTTATTATAGTCCTGATGCTCTATATCACTCTTCAGTATTGGAAGTGATTTTTCTTAAGCTAGTAATGTTTTCTTTATGCTTGTTTTAGGGTTATTTCATCATATTACATTTGAGTCCAATGCATTTAAAAATTTTCATGTTTGCAGAGAAATTTCTGCTTTTTTGTTACACTTATTTAGAACAGGGGTGTCAAACTCATTTTCACAGGGTCCCATACAGTTCTAAATATAAATAAATAGTTCTAGAATTATATTCAGCCCTTTGAAGGCAACCTCTACGCTGATGTGGGCCCCTGGTGAAAATGAGCTTGACAGCCCTGATTTAGAAGATGGCTTTGCATTATCCGGGCGTGGGGGCAACTTTGTATGCTACCTTTTTATATTTTGTTAATTTCTGGCCTGCTTGATGTGTGTATTACCAGGCTGATTCCATTGGTGATGGCCATGGTGACCAATTTTTTATTTTGTTGTGCTGATGTCTGCTATATTTAGCAGATTAAGGACTTCTTCAGAGAGATCTAAGATACCTTTCTGCCAGCATTTCAATTGCTGCAGTTCTGCTTTTGATTCTTGATACAGTGTACACAAAGGGAGAAAGGGCTTCATTTTCCCTATGTTTCTGTTTTTTCTCTTAAATGGCAAACACCTGCTCCTAAGTAACATTTTGTAAATTGAGGGAAAGGGTGATGCAATTTTGTGATGATTATTACTGGAATGAACTTCATTGCTGAATTTTATTTTTTCTTCTCATTATTATGTTACATAGAATATAATAGGATTTTTTTTTTACTTTTTTTTTTTTTAATAATGACAAGGAGAATTATTGACTTTGGACATCTGTAATAGACAATCTAGACCAGTAACTGCCCAGCGAGTAACCTGACTTTAAGGCAAAGGTCTATTATAAGCCATTCATTAGTGTATTTGCCAATTGCATGTTCACAGATTAACATTTTACCTTTGGTGATGACAACAGCTAAGAAGAAAGAGTGCTTTTCTGTACAAATATTTGAAAGTACTTCTCAAAGATCCACTCATATTCTAGAAAGAGCTGTGCTTAAATATTTGACAGTGACATTAGGATACAGTTGAGTAAACAATAGGAGAAGCAATTCAACCATGGTGTCTGAATGTCTTCTCAGCTATTTTTTCTAGGCCACAGAGGCCTCTCTGATTTCATTGTTGATTGTAAAGAATTTCTTCCACTCTCAGCCATCATTTTTCACTCTTCTCTAAGCTTTATCTGCTCTGCTATGCTCTTTTGAAGTGGGGGAGACAATAGCAAAACTGCCCGCACTTTGAAGGTTGTGGTCACCAGGAGCTTAAGAAAGATTGCAATTATCTCTTATAAAGTTCCCTCTTAATTATCCCTAAAAACCGATTTGTTTCTTAGACAATCTACTGCTGGACTCTGAATCGATGTTTCTTTACCTGTCATAACCCTATAGTTTTTTCCCTGAATGTCTAGGGCTAGCTCAGTGAGTATAATTTTATGTAAGGGTAAGATGGTTTGGTTTTTTGGTCTGCGAGCATTCCCTTCACACTTATTTATGTTATATTTAGACATTTTCTGAATCCTGCAGAAGTCCTCTGCAGCTCTTCACAGATGTCTTTTATTTTTACTATTCCGAACTATTTTGCATTATCAGCACATGTGATCTCATTTTTCTCCTTTCTCGGTGTGTTTACCAGTCTATTCCACAGCACTGATTCTAGCACAAATGCCCATGTAACATGACTGTTGACCACCTCCACTGTGAAAAGAGAAAGTTTACTCTCACTTTCTGTCTTTTCACACTTATTTATCCGTGCAAGATCCTTTCCTCATAAGCCATATATCTCAACCGTGACAGCCATATATACTTTATGTCCTAAAGAATCCTCAGTGAAAGCTTTCAACTAAAGCCTCTTATAAATTCAGAATGCCCCAGTTATTTTGACCTGCATCATTCATAGGCTTGCTGAAATTTTCAAAGAAGTCCAGTGATTCTGTGACACAGGGTTTTCCTTTAAAAACAATTGTTTCTCTTCTCTAGTATGTCATATTTAGTCAGGTGACCAGACTTCTGTACTTTATTTATGCTTTTTACTATGATTTGTCCATTGTGAATGTCAGGCTTAGAAACCTATAGTTTCTGGATTCTCTTTGTCTGTTTTCCAGTCCTCCACTATGAAAGTAGTTTCAGGGAAAAGGTTAGTAGTTTAGCTATTTCATTTTTTTAGATCCCTAGGTGATTACCACTTGGTTTTAGCAGTTTGTTTCCTTTCTTTTTATTGATTTCTTCCATAACCTCTCCTGCCACCACTTCATCTCCTATTCTGCCCCTGCACATAAGGAAAAGCTCAACACAAACAGAGAAAACTTTGTCTTTCTGGTATGTCTTCTCTTAGACAGCAGCTTTTATGTTGGGATCTTTTACTCTTCTTCCAGACTCTCTGGCATGTTTCCTTAGTAATTAGACATTATTAGTCTCACCTGGAAACTAAAAAACATGTGAGTCTGCCCAGTAGTAGAGGAAACTTTTAAAGTTCTCTGATATTTTTTTCTAGGAGTGTATAAGCAACTAGTAGGGCTCCATCAACAGAACATACGTTTAATCTTTCCACTATCACATAGTTACTTCAGTGTTATTGATTTAAGGGAGAAAAATAAGATTCTATGTTGAAATGTTAAGAGAATTATTTTGCATGTCAGAACTCATATGCTGAAAATTTTCTAATTGTGTCAACTACTAGAAACATATACCGTATTGGAAAAAATTGCTAATGACCTTGTTAAAATTGGTCCTCTCTTTAATTATCAGGAAGAATGCCTTGCAGGTTGCATACTGTCAGATGTCAGATGTTTTTCTAAGGAGAATTTTCTCTCAGGCAAGCCTCATCTATTGTTAACCTACAGAACTTTTTTAACAGTTGAGAAAATTATCATCATCTCCTTTTCTTTGGTGGTTTAAGACCTTATGCAACTTATGCAACATAAAATAGTAGTTGTAAATCATGTTTGTACTCAGACCCTGTGGTTAATGTTAAGTATGTGTTTAACACTGTAAATAATTTATTCTTTGTGTGTTATGACTTGGAGTATGTCTGTGCAGGGAATTGTTTGAAAAAGCATTTTAAGTTAAAAAAATAGGACAGTAACAGAGGTGACAGAACTGAGAAGCTTTGCCATCTTGACCAGTTGACTATTACCCCTGGCTACTCTTTCATCTGGATATCAGTGATATGGCCATGGGAGACCTGGAGCATATCAAGAGTGGCTACATGGGTTTGGGATCACGGCCAAGTGCATGGAGACACAGGTGGTGTATCTTTGATCCTCTTGGTACATGGGAAATGTTTGAGGCAGAGTGGGTGAATCACACATGCCAATGCCTGATGTAAACAACAGGAAATTAATTTTTATGACCATAGGGCCCTTTTTGGGGAAGAAAGGCTGCTTGAAAAAGACAGGATCCACCTGATGATGTGGAGCTAAAGCATCTTTGTCAACAGGACAGCCGATCTACTGAGGAGAGGCTTAAACTGGGAATGACAGAGGGAGACAACAATCCAGTCAAGCAAGAAAGTTGGCTGGGTTGGCATAAAACAGCACCCAGGATAATGTGGACAAGAGACACTTCATAATTACTAAAATGGGACTGAGGGAAGCTCACATTACATGTATGCATACATATAGGAAACTGCCTAGAGGACAGTATTATGGAGGAAACTCTCATAAGTCTTCTGGGAAATCAGCATGATCGGTTGTCTCTCTGAAGTGCCTGTAAACTCATTCATGCGGTATGAGAGAAGGAAAAGAAGAAATTAGAGATCTGTGTGCAGTTATAGGGCTCAGATCTCACTGGGATCACAAAGACATGGTAGAATAACTCACATTATTGGAATATTGCAAGTAGGGTCACTAGGAAGAGCAGGCTTGGAAGGCAAGGAGTAGTTGTCCTTTATGTGAGACAGCAGGAAGAACGCATGAAGCTCTGCCTAGGGGCAGATGATGAGACAGCAGAGGGCTGCTTAGTCAAGATTAAAGGGCAAGCTAATATGGGCAATATGGGCAGACTATCTGATCAAGACATAGATGAGACCTTCTTGAGACAACTCGAAGAAGCCTTGTTTGCAGGCCCTGGACCTCATGAGTGATATTAATAACTCTGATATCCGCTGGAAGGGCAAACACGCAGAGCACAAGCGATCCATGAGATTTCTGGAGTTCACTGATCAAAACTTCCTGATACAGGTGACTAAGATGATGATGAGGGGAGACATTTTGCTGGACATGATACTTACAAACAAGGAAGGACTGGTCAGGGATGTGAAGGTCAGTGGCAGCCTCAGCTGCAGTGACCATGAGATGATCACACCCAAGGACATGGGGATCCTCATGTACAAGAAGCTGAACATGGGCCAGCAATGTGCTTGTGCAGCAAAGGTGGTCAGTCTCCCAGACTGAAGGATCTAATGTACAATGAGAGGCTGAGAAAGCTGGGTCTGCTTAGCCTGGAGAAGACAAGAATCAGGGGGAATCTTATAAGGTGTACAAATATCTGCAGGGAAGGTGTAAAGAAGAAAGACACAGGCTTTTCTCAGTGCTGCCCAGTGACAGGACAAGAGGCAATGGATACAAACTAAAATACAGGAAATTCCATTTAAACATAAAAACAAAGAAAACCCCAAACCCACCAACCAACCGACCAAACCTTGGTCAAACACTGGCATAGCTTTCTCAGGAAGATCTTGTAATCTCCATCCTTGGGGATATTCAGAGCCCAAGTCAACACGGTGCTGGGCATCCTGCTCTAGGTGATCATCCTCGCTCAGCTGCTTTGTGTTTCTCTATTGGAAGGTACTGTAGTAAGTGATGTATTCTTAGACACATTGTATTACTTCTGATTCCTGTTACAGGGACTTTAGTTTCAAAATCAACAAAGAAGGGAAAATATAATTAAATCTCTTATCAGAAGGACACATTTTTGGAAAATGAGAAGTCCGAGGGGTCTTCCGGCAAATGTATTATTAAACAAATTTTAAAACTACATTTTAATTTGCTTTATGAAATACAGTCTCCTTTTGACCTACATCATAGAGGAGTCATGCTTTAATACTGTAATTCAGACATTGTAAGGAATATTATTTTGGGTCACCTTCATATTTTCATGCATGTAGTTTATTTTGGTGGGGGAAGAGCAGTTTCTAAAGTAATTTTCTGTCTTTGAGAAAACTGAAATTTAGTTTTGAAGATTTAAGATTTATTTAACAAACTGAGACTTTTAAATAATTTTTCCCTTCCTTTTTGTCACTCAATATATAAAAATGGACAGTCTGTGCCTCACTCCACCTTTTCTCCAAATCCAGATTTTTTTTTTTTAAGAGCAGGAAGGGAGAAAAGTGCATCTGAGAAGGCTAAAAGTGGGTTAGTGATGACGAATGGTAGTTTCTCCTTTAGTGTTGTGCTGTATTTGAAAGTAAAAAGAATGAGGCAAGGAGACTAACATCAAGTGGAAATAAAAAAAAAGCATAATATAAAACCTGTGGAAAGATAGAGATTTTTCATTTTTTAGATGTGCAGAATTCACTTTTTTTACCAGCTTTGGTCATAACTGATGCTGCTTTTGTTTCATGCTTTTGGTGGTGGTGGTTTTGTTTGTTTGGTTTTATTTTTGTTTTCATTTTTGTTTTTTTCTCCTCAGCTGCAGTGCCCTTTGCTATGTAATTGATGCTTCTTGTGTGCTCTCTTGCCGTTTACACAAAGTAGTTCCATTAAAATCTTCAAGTACCAACAAGTTCAACTGGCATGAAAGGAAATGTTTAATTCTTTTGCAATTATGTCACTTTTGTTACAGTGATATAGAATGGATGCATCTCATGAGATATGTTCAAAATTCACATCAGAACAAGACTCTGAAGTCTTCAGTCATTTATATTTTAAAACACTTCAACCAAAAATACAAAGTGAGGACTATGATCTTGAACACTTTAAAATTCCAATTAGACTATGAAGTTTCATATGTTTACCTGAGTAAGTAGGGTGTGTTTGCTTGCTTTCTACAGCCTTTTAAAAATAATAGTGATACACTAAACTTATTTCCCCATGCAATTGGAACTTTTTGAACTCCTAGCTGAATAGGTGTTTATAATGATAAAGTGATAGGTGTTGAGTGTATATTAAATGTATAAAGATTAGTGTGTAGGAGTGAAGTAGATTAAAATATATGAATTTTTCAATACCCTGATGTGGAAAACTATGGCATTTATCTGTATTAGAAAATCCTATTTAACACCAAAATTATATTCAGAAAATCCCTTGTGGTTTGTTTTAAAAATAAAAATCAGGAAGTACGAAATCAAAGTGCTTGGAGCCAAGTTCTAACATTCTTCCCATTTGTCTTTTTTCTAGGCATATTCCTCTAGACAGATTCCATCTCTGCTTCATGGTAGAAGGAATGATGTGAAAGGAAAGGAGGAGAGAAGGGATTTGTGAGTCTTCCATTGGCTGAGGAAACAGGTGAGAGTGTGTCTGGTATCCAGAGTACTTCCTGTATACTTTCTGAATACTTCGTATGTATATCCTGTTTGTGAAGCAAATTGTTTCAAGAAATTCAAGTGAAGGATGTAAATCCACACATTAAAGTGGTAATCCTTTCTTTATGGCCAGCTAGCTCTTAATTTCTCAAAGTCAATGTATTCAGGTGCACAGGCTGTCATCTTAGCTGTTATACTTAAGGACCAATAGATTTTTGTTTTTAAAAGAGCCTTAGAAGATATTTACTGTTACATACATAACAGGTTATTGTCCAAGAGAATTTTTTTAGTTTCAATCCTAAACTGATTTTTATCTTAAATCTTGAACTGAATGACCTTGAGATGTCTAGTGAAAGCTCTGCCAATTTCATTTCTAGAACTGTGTAAAAAAAGCATGAGACAAAGTACAGAAAATCAAAGAACAGACATGAAGAAAAGCAAAGGTAAATGAAATACTTATTTTGAAAGATTTTCAAAGTTAAAACATTGAACTGCTGTAAGAGTGTATAGCTTCCTGTGATGGTGAAGTTTAAGCTTGCAGCAGCATACACAGACATGTTTGTACTTTGCAGGTAGCAAAATTCCCAGGCATTTGATATTTGTTAGTCTCATGTCTAATAGTACTTCATTTAAATATCCATTTAATAATTTAGAAGTCGGCATTTTTCCCTGTATTGCACTCAGGTGCCAGGTTTTGGTAGGAAGGGAAGTTTGCCGGGTTGGCCCCTGTGAGGAGCAGCCGGTTCTGCCCCGTACCGGACACAGTGGGTTCCAGCGGCCCCAGCGCAGGGCACAGCTGAGCCCCTCAGCCACGGGCGGGCGCCTCGGGGAAAGCCGGGGGAAGAAAGGGCAAAACGCTGCCCGGCAGCCAGGGCTGAGGGAAACCGAGTGAGAAACAGCCCTGCCAGCCCCGAGGGGAGAGCAGGAAGACAGGAGAAGCTGCTCTCGGCGCCCCCGAAGAGGTTCCCCTGCAGCCCCGGGAGACACCCCGCTGGGGCAGCTGTTTCCCTGCAGCCCCTGGGAGAGGACCGTGCCAGCTAGTAAAGGCAGTGCTGTTGGGGGAATTTTTTAAAACTTTTTTTTTAATAATGCTTCACATATTTGAGGTTCTGAAAATAAGATTATATCCATGATGCACTTCTGATTGTTTACAAACAATGTGCACAAATTTCTGTTGGTCTCAATTTGGTGAACAGAAAATACTTTTCTTCAGAAATATAGGTCTTTTGAGCAGAGGAGAATGAAGGAGAAGTAAGGGAGCGAAGGAGCAAAAGAGGAAGTATCAAAATAACATCTTGAAATACTTGATAAACATTTCCTCAGTAGGCTGTATCCAACTCCCTGTTTCAAGGCAACTTGCTCCCAGTATCTGTATCTCATCCTGCAGTGCTTTTCTGTTGCATATTTCACTGGTTAGAAATGAAAAATAACATGGTTTTTTTTGCTTATTATGCCAACTGCACCAGTTGTCTTACTGTCTCTCTTGCAGTATTATTATGGCTAGTGGTGAATTAACAAAGCCCTTTCAAATTAACCAGCTATTTCAGAAATTATTAAATAGTAACATGCACCTGGGAAGAAAAAGTGACACTTTTTATAGGGAAGAAAGGGCACTCTTTCATAACACTGTCAGATGTGACTTTCCCCAAAGGCATACACACCAAGAAAATCAGGCTGGCTTCAGTGGGACTGGAATCCCAGCATAACAGGGTGACACATATTGATATTTATGGGGAGAAAAACAAAAATACAAACAAAACCCACAGAAAACAAACTACCCCCCAACAAACAAACAAAAAACCCCAAACAAATCAAACAAACAGAAACAAAGTACCAAAATCAGACTCAAGTTTTTGAAGAGTGCTGGGAGAGTTACTATTGAAGTTGATTCTCGTAGACTTCTTGTTGATCTATAAAAAGACTGTTTGCTTTTCCACTCCTCAAAAGCAGGAATTGTGTCATTGAATGTGGGCAGCAGTTCTGGTGGAGGAATCATCAGCCAGCAAATGTGTACTTAGGCAGGAGAAGAAATCCTAGTCAGTTTAATGCATGAAACAGAGGGAAAGCCAACCCTTTGTATTTGGTACCTGTGTAGTTTCAGTCCTTAAAAGTTAAGCTAGTGCATTTACTAAAAAGATTAGGAGGTGACTTTATAATAGTCTGTCAGTACTTCCATGGAGGGGAAACAAAGTAATTTAAGATATCCTCATTCTATTTGGCAAGAGTATAAAAGAGCCAGCAACAGAAGCTAATAGTAGTTAAAATTTAACAACCATATAAAGTGCAAAAAATTAAAGATAAGAGGAATGAAGAGAACAGTCAGTGATACATCCTTTTGACTAGCAGCTAGTTTGGAGGCTACTACTATATAGAGGCTGTTAACACTGTCACACTAGTGCACTACTTTTGGTATAGTGGAAACAGATCCTAATTCATTAGGTAGAAACTTGTTTTGGAACAATCCGAAATTTCTCAAAGAGTTAAAATCATGTAAATAATTGGTTAAGGTACAGCTGAGAATAATAGCATAGCAGTTAGACTTTAATGATCAGTCTGGTCCAATGGGTTTTTTTGACAAAACTTTTTGTGAATAGCCATTTAAAAAGAAAAGAAAAATCAGATATTTGTGCTAAAGGGAATATTTTTCCAATTATAATTACAGTAACATAGAAAAAAGAAATTAGTCACTGAGGGATCTTAGGTCACTTTCAAAGAATTTATTTTACATTACTAAATTAATCAAAATCTATTAAAACTGATGAGCATTCAACATGGATTTTATGTTATAGTTGCATAAGGATCTTAAGAACATTGATTGTGACTATTGTAGCCCTGAATACTTTCTCAAAGGTACTAATAATGTAGCAAGTTTCTCAAACTCTTTTTATATGTACATTTCCCAAAAGGAGACATATTCTGTAGAGTGTATTTGTCTACAGTCCTACAAAAGGTCACATAGATAGTTAGATAGTAATGACTTCATGTAAACAAATGCATGCACGGAAGTTAGCCTCAGCTGCTGTTTGAATACTACATTCCCTGGTGCATGTTGGTGTCCTCAGCACCAAAATTTCCCTCAAGATTTTCAGTCTGTGATATCCTCTCAGGTATGTTGAAGCTATTCTGTAAGTAACAGTGCTACAAAACATCCTGTAAAGTCACTATTGCTGGTACCAGTGCACTCTGCGGTGCCATTACTTTGTGGTCCATACAGCTTATTAGAGTGCATGAAGAGGACAACGGAGAGCACTGAGAAAATTGAGAAAACTATATACTGAAAGTACTTCTTTGCCAATGGTCTTGTGCTGTGCTTTTCTAATCACAAGAGTAATTACCAAAAGGTCAAAATCTTGGCATTGAAAGTGCTTTCAATACAAAGGAAGAACCAGCAGGGATTAAGAATCAATTAGTCTAAAAAAACAAAGCCAAGAGATGGCAAAACATCTCTGCATAAGAAAATCTTTGAGAAAGATGTCATGCCCAGGATGGCTTTCTATGCCCAGGCAAGGGATTTATTGCTCATAAAGCCAGAAAGAACAGTGCTAGTGATCCAATTTTACCTCCCACATAATGCATGATAGGGATTTTGCATATAATAATTTCTGCTTGAAGTTGAGCATATTTGAAAAATGTAAAAGTCCAGACTTATTTTAAAAGTCTGCAGCGATGGAAAATTTGCGACAGTCACTGCCAAATTCAGAACTGTATTGGAAGAGGTCAACATGACTTTAAATCTGCCTTTGCTGCCCCTGGGTTCTTTGGTAGATGCCTCTATTGGGAACATGCCTCCTCCTCTCACTTTGGTTTGCATCTGAAGCTCCTACTGGTTCTATGTCTTGGCAAGCAGATTTTTCTTTTTCCTCTTGTTTTCTATTTGGCCTCAAACTGAAAGTGGGCTATTTCAATGACTACCTGTCACAGAGGCACCCCAAATATAAGTTTGCGCGGACTAGCACTCCAATAACATAAGATAAAGGTTCAGATAATAGGTTAGGAAATTATTTGGGGTGCAGTGAAATAAGAATGAGGATCCACAGCGTGCACATATGCACTCATAAGAAAACAAACCAGAGCCCTCTCTGCCCCGTTTTGCCCATAAGAGATAAACACTAGCCTATTGTGGCCAGGACTTACGCTTACCTGCCCCAGGCAAGGAATTTACACTCATCTGTCCCAGATGAGGAAGGTACACTCACCTACCAGGCAAGGACTTATTAAAGCATATATTCAGTAATTTATCACTCACCCACATGCAGAGGTGAGGCGCTCCCAATCCCGGGAGGTTACCTTAGACGGCTTCTCTGTCTAAGGGGAGGGACTCCGGCAGCACGGCAGACCCGCAGCTCTGAAGAGACCACACAAAGGGAGTCTCTGGCGGGAACCCCATTTATAGTCTGATCAGATCTGGCTGTGGGCATTCCAGAAGCTTCTCGGCTTCTCTACACCCCGCCCCCTGGAGTGTGGGCCTTCGAGAAGCTTCTCAGCTTCTCTGGGCTGTGGGCGCTCTTGGCCCCTCCTCTGCTGACGACCCTGCCCAGCGACTCTGGGTCTCCACAAAGAGCCGTTAACTGCCCCATTGAAGGCCCCAGTTCTGAGAGGGGGATGGGCAGCTACAGTGCAACTGCCGCACCCGTTCTCAGGGCGTGGGGGGAGGAAAGTGCAACTGCCACACTACCTCTACTTGCAAAAGGACAGATGTTCTTTATAGTTAATACTGTAAACAATTTTATTTTTCTTTGATAAGATAAGCATAGCAACTCATCTATTCATTAATGTTGGAAATCAAGTTTGAATGTCAAATCAACCATTTTCTTTCTACCAATTAAAAATTTCTAAAGAAATGTTATCAAACAACTTAGGCGCAGGTTTTTTTTACAGGGAATTAAAAAGAATTGCACTAAATATCATTTGAAAGTATTTTTACTTTGGAGCATAATCAGTAGATTTTAGAGATGGGCTTTTAGTCTAGAATGCAGTGAGTATAAAAATATTGTAAATATTGCCTTGAATTAATTACTGTTAATTAATCCTTTTTTTAAAGAATGACAGTGATTTAGCATCCTTAGGAACAGGTGAGAAAAAAATAAATTCTTCTGATACTATTACAAAAATTCATTTTATAAGTAATATGGGATCCTAAGACCACGTGTATTTGGAAGATGTATTCAGCTTAAGACTGGAGCAAATATTTTGAAATCTCTTGTAAAGAATTGGAATATTTTACACTTTTTAGACTTGTCTTATGACAGTACATGTAGATTACTGCTAATTTATGTGTTTTGACATCACTGTATGTCAAAGAAGAAGACGAAGAAGTAAAATCTTTGAAGTAATTCAGGTAATGATTTCTCTTTTTTCTTTCAAGGAAAAATTTAGAAATAAAAACAAAGGTATTGTGATAGTGAGTGAAAGCAATGGGAAAATTCACCTACTCTGACTTGCAAGGAATGGCTACAAAGATGTTCTGCCAAAATTCTGTAGAGTATTCTGTAGCTATCACTGCAACTACTTAGCAGACATTTGATTTAAAGGTCTTTATATTGGGAGATTCCAGTCATTAGCTATTAAGCAAATGATGTTTAAAATATGGTCTTCTGTAATCAAAATATATTTACTTCCTCTGTAATTTTAAGTTTTTCAATCTCTCTAGGTCTTTGTATGCTATCTACAGTGGCGAGCTTATGATTCTTTTTTTTTTTTTAAATTATTCCACTCTGTCTTCCTGACAGTTCAGAATAAGGATTATTAGAACATAATAAGTGGAATGGATCTTCAGATTCTGGTTTCCAGGCAATACATCATGTAGCCCTCTTCCTAAATGTAGCAAGATCCAAAGAGCACTTCAGCTTTCTGTTTGTCTCCTCCTGCCTTTCTGTTCATGTTTCAGAATTTTATTGCTCTACTGGTAGGAGTGCTCTCGTTTCCAGCCTGAAATTCCTTATTGACAGTTGAGGATTTGTTCAGTCCTAGTTCCCATTTTGTCTTTGCATATGTAAAGTTCTCTTACCTCTTCCATGTATAGACCTTTTTCTAGTGTATTTCTATGAAGTAATTGTTCCCTTTCACACTTTGTTTCTCTAGGTCAGACCAGGCTTGTTCATCTGATATTCACTTGCATGGTAAGATTTCCATTGTTTATATTGTCCTCATACCACCAGTTACTACTGTAACATGTCTTTGATGAACATGGATACCCAGAATTGCACTCAGTATTCCAACGAAACCTTTCTGAGACCTCCAAATGGTTATGCTAATGCTTCTCAGTCTCTGCTGGAAATAATTATCCTGATATTTGGGTTGTATTTGTCTTCTTTGCAGCTGCACCAGATTGCCAATTTACAGTTATCCTGTGGCGGTTTACTATGTTCAGTGTGTATCTTTAATTTTCAACTCAAGGGTTTGTAGCTGAAGTTTTGTTGTTAATCAAAAAAGTAAGTTTAAGCTTGTTGTAGTAGTTTTTTTTTTCTTCAGCCCTCAACAGAAGAGGACACAAAACATTTTGTAGCTTGGAATTTTCCCCAACAGAGACCCAAGCAAAGCTAAGAATGTATAGCATAAAGTCGTAATATCATTGCTTGTTACTATTGAAGTAACGTGGAGATTTACATGGAGTTCTACATATAATACTGCTAATTAATAGGTCAATAAGCACAATAACTCTATACTAATAAAGAAGAAGATGTACAGACTGAAAAATACCCACTTATTATTATATACTTATCTATCATGATATATGGAGAATGAAATCGTACAATAATACTCAAGACTGGAGCTTGAGTGCTTGCTTGGATATGGATAGAGTAAGTAATGAATAAGAAATTATCCAGTGCTGACAAAAACTTTGGGAAACTGGCTTGAATTCTTTGGGTTCAACTGCTGGGCAGACTTGAATCTGTTCCCTTTGATCCCTGACAGTTTTGTGGTTTAGATGTGTGATGTTTCCCTGAATAAAGAAACCCAAGTGACAAATCCACTGTTCAGTCAGTCAGTCAGCGACGAGCACAGTGGCGGCTACGGCAAGTTCCACAGCTAACACATGTTGAGGAGGAAAGGGGGGGATCCCAGAGACAGAGAAACCCATGGACATGGAGAAGGACCTCCCAGGAGCCAGCAGACCTCACAAGCAGGACTGATGCAGAGGAGGCGTTGCCAGGAGCAACCACAGGAGATTTAAATGGCCCCTAGGTAGTGAGGCAACCAGAAGTGTGGCAAACAGGATGGACAAACAGGGACGTGGCAGTTAGCGCAGTAGTTTGTGCAGGCAGGGTGAGCAGCAAGGACAAGCAGGAAGGGCACTGTCACTTCAAGCAGAGGCTGTAACGCACTTGCAAGGACCTGAGAACAGCAGGAGATATGTAATCCAGCTGGCAAAGTTGAGAGCCTCAGGGCAAGGATTAAGGGACAGACAAATAAAGAGGATGTTTTTGTGGGAGTCTGCCATAGGCCACTCAGCCAAGATGACAACACTGATGAGTTATTATTTAAGGAACTAAGGGAAGCCTCTAAGTCAGGGGTGTCAAACTCATTTTCACTGTATAAATGTGTGAGTAGTTACATTGATACAGTCCTAAAATTACATTCGGCCCTTTGAAGACAACCTCTAGATTGATGTGGCCCCTGGTGAAAATGACTTTGACACCCCCGCCCTAAGTCATCAGCCCTTGTCCTTATGGGGGACTTCAACTTGCTAGATGTCAACTGGGAATATCATACAGCTGATACAAACAGGTCCAGAAGGTTCCTTATCCATCTGCATGACAACTTCTTGGTACAGGTACTAAGGAAATTGACCAGAAAAGGTGCTTTCCTAGATTTGCTGCTCACTAAGAGAGAGGGTCTTATGGGTGGAGTGGCGATTGGTGGCTGCCTTGGACACAACGACCATGAAGCAGTCAGGTTTAAAATCTATGCTAACAGGGGGGAAACTGCCAGCAAGACCTCAATGCTGGATATGAGAAGAGACTTCACGTTGCTCAGAGAACTCCTTAGTAAGGTCCCTCGGGAAAATCTTTTGAAGGTGCTGGGGTCCATCGGTGCTGGTCACTTTTTAAGTACCACTTTCACAAGATCACAGGACCAGGCAATTCCAAAATGTCAGAAGTCAAGCAGGAGAAGCAAAAGGCTGGCTTGGCTGAGCAGGGATCTTCCTTTTGAACTACAGTGAAAAAAGGTGTATGTTAAGTATATGTTAAGTGGAAGCAAGGTCAGGCATCATGGGAGGACTACAGAGATGCTGCTTGGCACTGTAGGAAGGAAATTCATGCTGCCAAAGCTGGCCAGTACTGAGAGGAACAATTAAAAGTGCTTTTTTAGATATGTTAATGGCAAAAGGCAAACCGGAAATGAGATTGGCCCATTACTTGATGAGCATGATCACCTCATAAACAAGGACACTGACAAAGCAGGGATGTTTAATGCTTTCTTCGCCCCAGTCTTCAACACTGATGATGAGCTAGAGAAACATGGCTATGAGAATGATAAACTCCCAATCAACCCCGAAGTTGTGTGAGATTTTCTGCTCCAGCTAGATTCCTATAAGTCAATGGGGCCTGATGGGATTCATCCAAGGATACTTAAAGAGCTGTCTGATGTCATAGCAAGACCTTTCTCCATGATTTTTCAATGTTCCAGGGAATCTGGAGGGGTTCCAGTTGACTGGAAGCTGGCAAACATCATCCCAATCTTCAAGAAGCATAACAGGGATGGCCCTGGCAACTACAGGCCTGTCAGTCTCTCTTCTGTGCCTGGCAAAATTATGGAGATTATTCTGAGAGTTATTGAAAGACACCTGAAAGACAACAGTCATTGGTCCCAGCCAGCACAGGTTCATGAGGGGAAAGTCCTGCTTAACTAAATTTCTTTCTATGACAAGGTCACCTACCTAATTGACCAAGGGAAGCCTGTCAATGTGATCTTTTCTATTTCAGTAAAGCCTTTGATACTGTCTCTCACAGTATCTTCCTGGACAAGATGTCCAGTATACAGCTGGATAAACACATAATGTGGTGGGTAAGCAATCGACTGATGTGCCGGGCTCAAAAGGTTGTAGTAAATGGGGTTACATCAGGCTGGTGACCTGTCACTAACGGGGTTCCACAGGGATCCATCTTAGAGCCAGTACTGTTCGATGTCTTCATAAATAACTTGGACATGGGACTTGAGGGAGTAGAAAGTTTGCTGATGACACAAAATTGGTAGATGCATCAAGCACAGCATTGCCAGACGGTTGAGTAAGGTGATTGTCTCTCTTTACTCTGCACTGGTGTGGCCTCACTTGGAGCACTGTGTGCAGTTCTTGGCACCAGAGTATAAAAAGGATATAAAGCTACTGGAGAGCATCCTGAAGAGGGCTACGAAGTTGATGAAGGGTCTAGAGCGGAAGCTGGTGACCAATGATGGGACCTGAGGTAATGGAAGGAAGTTGTGTCAGGGGAGGTTTAGGTTAGACATTAGGAAAAGGTTCTTCACACAGAAGGTGGTGGAACACTGGAACGGACTCCCTAGGGAAGCAGTCATGGTGCCAGTCTTGACAGTATTCAAGAAGGAATTGGACAATACCCTTGGACACTTGGTGTGGATTTGGGGGTTGTCCTATACAGGGAGAGGAATTGGACTTGATGATCCTCGTGGATCCCTTTCAGCTCAGGACATTCTATGATTCTGTTATATGATTCAAGTTGGGAAGATACACTTGAGCAGTAAACAGTACACCATTGGTGAGCAGCTTGCTCAGTTATGCCCTTTGAGTCAGTAGAAACAGGGTTATTGACAGCGACCTACCAGTGGGCTGGAGTGGACTATGGAAGAGGTGGTCCTTAGGCAGTACATATTGCTCTAGAAACTCCTCTCATTGGGCATTTCTATCTGCTGCCATCAGCTCCTCCTCATTGAGTCTCTGTAGACTTGCAACCTCTTTTTCGTGTGTAACAATGATGGGATGATGTGTTGCTTGCCTCTATTTCACACTTTCTTTAACTACATCCTTCATTTACATTTTTTCTTTTTTTTTTTTACATGAAGATTATCTGGTTCTTTTCTGTCCTATCATGCTCTGATGATTCCTCTCAGCTTTGTGTCAGCAGCATGGTCAAAATATTCATGCCAACATCACTATCAAAAATCTTGACCACTGCAGATAAAGCAACTGATCTCTGGGAAACTTCCTGTGTAACCTCTCTGTAGTTTGTTTCTCTTTCTTTCCTTGGTGTCTGTAAATCTCCTTATCCACATTTTAATTTGCCTGTTTATGTCCATGTTTCCAATAGTAATCATTTAGTTTTATATACATAGATATAAAAAATGTGGTTTTATATCAGATGCATGTGGTACTGAAATCCAGTTTGAGATTTGCTGGGTTTTTTTCAGGCAATAATTTATGCAAAAAAATTCACAGATTAGTCTAGCATGTTTTATGTAAAGCATCCATGCATTATGTTATCCTATTTTCTAAGTATTTGCACATTATTTTTTTCAAAATACGTTTGAAAGTATTTAATGTCTTCCATTTTTTCCCTGCTCCCCTTAATTTGTTATTCTCCAGTCACCTGCTGGTGACAAGTTGCATTCTTTCCAGATTAATTCGTTAATATTTGTTCCTGAAGCATAAGTTCTATGCAACAAATGAAAAGTGATAGCTTGATGTTAATAGCTATATTAATACAATTAATGTTTTATTACTTGGTAATTGAAACATTGTTCAGCAACCAGCTTTAGTGGTGTCCTCTTAATGTTTCTGGCTTACTACATTCTACATCTCAATTCTACATCTATTAAAGCACCCATATGTAACTGGACTATATTAAGTGGATTGATTTAAAAATAGGCTGGTAAAAATGGAGTAAAATGTCTTATCCCTTGAGAGTGATCTGTGGAGGAGAAAGAAGAAACAATGAATATGTCCATCAGATTTTCCTTTGAGTTAAGATTCTCTTTCAGTCTCTTGTAACACCTTAAAACACGGCTATTTCATCTGATTTAAAATTTAATGTGAACATAAAATGCCTAAATGTCAAGTCGTTTTCACTGAATTTAGAGTACTGCAACCAGGTCTGCTTGGCCAGCCATATTTAACAACTGCACAACTGGCAACCAGAAGATACTCATATTTCAGCTCTTTCTGCACGAACATTCATCTGTACACCATAAACCAGTGTCTCAGCTAGAAACAAAATGCACATGAATATATCTATATCCTTGGAGGGGTTTTGAGCAAATAACACAGCACTGTGACAGCAGCATAGAGTGCTTTCATGACTTAAGTATGTGGTATGTGTTGTAACTGAGTACATGTGTATGTATGTATTTATATACATACATTGAGGAACCAGGAATTGCCTTGATGGGAGTGCTTAAAAGACTTACAAATCAAACCAGCTAAAAAAGTTAAAACAACACTTTACTGGATTGACATTCATTAAGAGTACACATGGGCAGTGGTTAGCTTTTAACAACTGTCAGTCATTATATAGTGAAACAATTAGCCCTTAACTGGCTTGTCTTTGATTAGTGTTGAGTATACAACACCAGGGAGCTGATGCTCTTTCTTGCTTCTAAATCCTTAGTTTTTCAATTGTACATTTTACTGCATACACTTCTTTTCTGCACTTCGCTTATGCAGCTATATTATGAGTTCCGTTACTATAAGCAAGTAGTAATTACAGCTTGCTTAATCAACATCTGCTTTACATGTGCACCAGCCCCCTGCTTTGGCTACGAATGTGTCGTGGGGCTCTTTCTCTGGGCTTAAGAGCATCCAGGACTCCTTGAGTGTCTAGATTGCTGTGCCAACCTTGTCCCAGCACTCCCAGGTCACGGCTACTCTGAATGTTGAAACAGAGGAAGCTTTCACTCAATATGAATATACTAAGTATGAATATACTCAAAATTATTGAGAGATTTAGAAATTAGTAGCTGGTAAAAAAATTATCCTACATAGTTTCATTAGAAAGAAAGATTGTTCTGCCTTTGCTTCCACCCCTACTTCTATACTTTATCTTCTCAACTTGCTTTTGTATTTATGTATCCCATCTATTTTAATGCCTTCTGTGGCATTTGAAGAAAGTTACAAATAGATGAATAGACATTCTTATATACATATATAAAATATTGCCCCCCCAAAATCTATGATGCATTTGGAATTGAATGGGCCAAGCCAAGTTTTTAGCTCATAAATTTGAGAAATGTTTTATCTGCAGAAGTTAGTCCATTGCTACTGGTACTACTGGTAGCTGTGTTTCCGCTGTCTTTTTTATATTTTCTTCTGGCCTGCTCCTACTGACCATTATCTCTGGTTAGTAAATAAGAAAGATTATAGAAGAACTTAGGTATGGATACACTACAGTAAAGCACCTTTCACAGTAGTGAATTTTAAGTATACATTAAAATAATGATCTTATTCTATGTGTTCTTGATTTTAATGAACTTTAGACTGATTTAATCCTGTTGTAGTTTTCTTCACTCAGGAAATTATTTTGCCTTTTATGTTTAGTGATTCTATTGTGGCTATATTATCCAAAAACTATATGTTTTATATGTAAGGTTAACTTTACGAAAGCCTGCTTGTACTTCTCCTAATACTTTATAATTTAGCCCTTTGGAAATATCCAGCTCCTACAAAGAGGAAGGTATGTCAGATAACCTTTGCTGTCTTCCATGGTTCCTTTTCCCCGTGAGACTGAACTGTTGCTTCTTCAGTACAGTGTTTTGCCAGTAACCTCCATTTCTAAGTTTTTAACTTTCTAAGGTGCTACTGCCAGAACTTCGGTGTTGATTTTTAAAAACCCTCATTGTCATTTGCATTTATAGTAGTTCATGTTTGCTTCATGAGTGAACAGTAGTTAAAACATTTTAGGTGATTCAGAATCTGGAATCTAGTGTTGCTGGCATGCATATTGCTGTGGATTTTATTAAAGTTTATCCTAAAATTCTTCAGAAAGCGTATGAATATAGACAGTAGATTGGATAATGGGAAGGAGTATTAAGAATTGCAAAACTCTGGATGAACAGAAAGTAGAAACAACCCTTTTCAAGATATACTCAGAATGATTTCCGGGCTTTTACAGGTATGTTATACACAGCAAATGAGAAGTCAGAAGCCTGAAGAACTATTTTGAGTTGCCCGTGATATGAATCTATCAGATACAGGTGATTTTTGTGAGGAGTCATACTGCTGTAATCATACTAGCTGACAGTGTCATGTTTTGATTTGCCCCAGTTGTGAAGAGGACAGGTGTAGCCCATAAGTGTCTTAGGGCATTCCTTTTTTTTCTTCTGTTTTCAGTAACAACTGTACAGTCCCATAACACATCAGATCTGTGCAGTTATCTGGATGAAAATTTACATAAGAAAATAAAAAATAAATAAGCAAACAACCTGGATTGGGTTCCAGCTGGAAACTATCCATGATTGGCTTTGACAGACTGTGAAATTAAGTGTCAGAGTGTGATATGAATTTTTCAAGGCATCATTAAAGTGGTATTCTAACTTAAATTCCAAAAAGCTCTAAGTGATTTGCTTTTAAAACTGACACACTACAGTCCCAAATTAGTTTATAAAACACTTGAGAGCATGAATAAACTCAAATTTGAATACACTTAGCTTGAAGTTTTTCAACATGACTTGGAATTTCTTTTTCTGTTCTCCTATGAAAATACAGAAATTTCAGAAATGAGCAATAAGGTCTGATAAAACTAAACATTTTTGCTTGTTTGTTTGTTTGTTGTTTTAAGTAGGTTTAATAAATGAAAACCTGATTAAGATCTAAAGACTAAGGAGAAAATCCCAGAAGGATTTATTTCCCTCTTCATAGAACTCTAAAGAGCTGCGTGGATAAATTCCTTTGAAAAAGTAATTTTTAAAGATTGAACATACAGTCCTTAAGTTACCGATGCAACTGATTGTATAAAAATATAACATTGCCGTTCTTCCCCATTTTTCCTGGTTTTATTCTTCTCTTTTATTTACTGTTTCTTGCTACCCAGTGTGGTTACTTTCTCTTTCCTATAGAAACAGTCTTTTTAGATGGAATAATAATCATAATTATTGTATGTTATCATAATGTAATATTCCTCTCTTAAGGAAACAGAATTGGAGGTAACACTGTTGAAGAGATAGTGGCTGTGTATTCCTAAATATAACATCCCAATGTATACACTCTAAAAAAGGTTTATGTCTTTAATTTTCTACAAGTCTAATCCATGAAAGTATGGATTTTGCTCCCTTGTCTGTCTGTTTAGAAAGGTGTTCTTATGTGAAATGACTACAGAAATGCACTAAATAAAGAGGGATACACCTCCAGAGACTGGATTCTTTTCACCCAAAAGTATGCACTTTCTAGTGTTGTCTTCCTAAGTGTTGTCCCATGTGCATTTCATTGGTTTTGCAATGGGATTTGTTGTTTGACGATGAAACAGGATAAAGACTTAAGCTATCTATTTAATTACAACAGTACAGATTTATTCCATGCCTTTCATGACATGTCACTACTCACAGCTGTTTTTTCAGGGTCTTACTACACCGCAAATGCAAAATAGTATAATCAACAGTAGAAACATAGGCAGCATATACTTACATGTTCATTTTGTGCGACATGAAAACATAAAAGGGGGATAATTAATCTCTTATGAAGTCCACATATTCCAAATGAAGTTCTTCTTTAATTCTCATTAAATTAAACATGACGAGAATTTAGCCTTAAAAAAATTCCATGGTACCATTTGATCTTAAATTAAGACAACAGTATTTGGGAGTCCATCAGCTGTTCCTTTTTAAGGAAACGGGTGAAGGATCCAGAGCACTGCAGTACTGTTACCTCCAGATGTAATTCCAGGTATGTTTTCTTCCTCAAATACAATTGTGTATAACACGTACTTTGCATTATGCACAGTCTCAAGGAAAAAAAGGTAAGGTTTTCTGTATGGTAAGATTTTAAATCATGAAAAATGCAGCTACCAAAATTTGTACTGTCAGATGAGATATAATACTAGAATAAAGTAGTCATCAGTGTCAAGTCAGAAAAGCATCCTGGGACAAGCAGATAACCATATTTTTGGTGAAATATATATAATACTGTTTCATTAAAAAGGCAGGCCTCTTATCAGAGCCTGGGTATAGTGCTTTTTTCCCTCTTTTGATTGAATAAATATCAAAAAGCACACACTGTAATTTGTTACAGCTAGTATCCCTTCACATAATTTATTTGAAATCAGGGAGGTGATTTTTCAGAAATATTTTATTACACAGAAAAAAGTGATGAGTTTTCTGCAAATTGGTTCATATGTTTGCATTTTTTCTTATGCAATTTATTGCCTAAAAATGACATTAATAAATTTCTTACTACCACATTTGACATAATCTTATTATTTACTTGGTTCATTTGACTTTTGCTAGTCTGAACTGTCTATAAATCAGTATTTTATGGTTCTGTAGAGCAGTAAACTCTGTGCAAAGCCCACATCTGTTACATTTGTATGTTTATTAGTTTTAAATACTACCAAAATTAATATTCTTCACCTTAAAGGAGATTTTTCAGCTCTACATGGAATTACTCAGGTGTATTTCAGTAACATTCTTCATCTGACTCAGCTGAATTAATTTGCATTTTCTTTATAAAGTTATGTCTGTAAGGTAAAAATATATATTTGGATAAAAACCTCATTCCGTGCATAAGTGTATTGCATTAATTTTTTATTTTGAAATTTGTATATAGTACAATTTCAGTTCTGTTTATAGCAACAAAATCCATCATAAATGACAATGCAATCATTTAGATTAACTTTGAATAGTTGTAAGTCTTCATTTTTTAAAAAAACTCTATCTGCCAACTATCATCTGACTTAGAAATAAGCATAGTTTGAACTTTATTCCATATGTTGAATACCTGTCTCAGCAAAAATGTGATTCAAAAGTGATTCTATTTGTCTCAGAATCAGTAATCTGGATTTACATGGAAGTAACAGACGCTGTTAATAATGTATGTTTCTTAATGTGGATTTCTGGCTCAGTGTGCTCAGATATTTATTATACTTTTGCAAGGAACTCTGTGTGTTGTATCTGAAATGATGCCAGTGAAATAGAAGGGTGGTCTGAATTTGCATACATCACCATAGCATGGATGAAAGTTTGGCAGCCGTGCAAAACTATTTTAAGCAGTGACCCAGTATCCTACCCTTCCTATCTGTAGAAACAGCCATGTGCCATTGTACACATCTCCAAGGCAAATCATAATGACAGATAGGGAAGAGTGATATGGAAATTAAGATGCAGAACGCTGAAAGAAGTTAGTGTGGTGACACTGAATCTGCCCCAGTAAAAGACAAGAAAGCAAGAGACAAGGGTGAGCTGGTGATTAAGCCCCTGTCCTCTCACTTCATACTCCTCAGGTTGTTTAAACAGCCATTACTGCGGCAGCAGTTGTCAGTGGTGAGGCAAGTTTAGGTGAGGAAGGACTCGTGTCCCTAGGAAATAATTTTGTTCTAAACAGCACCATTCATCCTTTCACAGTGCTGCCACTTCTCTCCAAAATCAGTGTTGCCAGTACCTCTCTTCCATACCCTGAGTTTTATAATTCTGCTGTGTTCTGATATCATCATGTTTATCTGAATATTGAGCAAAATGCCTGTTAAAAGCATGCAAATTTCTTCTACTTCTGCTATAAACATCAAGCAGCCTTTCTGAACCTAAACAGCTCAGTGGAAAAGTTATAGTTACAAAAAAATATTCCTGTTTTCCACTGCAGGCAAAACACAATTGTAAAGATGTTACAGTCCTTTAAATCTAAGAATAAACTTAACAGAAAACTGTTACATCTGTTTATAAAAGGACCTTGGATAAGTGCTTTTTAGTGGAAACCATCACTACTCCCTTGACTCTTTTTATTTTATTTGTCTTGACAAAAATCCTCTGTTTATTAATGTTACATTCTTAGTGTGTCTCAGGGAAGCAAGAAGGCCTTACAGGGCTGTTTGGTTTCTTTGTCTATGCTTGTTCTCTAAACTTTTTATGTTTAGTGACTGAAAACCCAGAGAGAAAGTAAAATCTATTGGAAGGATAATAGAAATAAATTACATCTTGAGCTCACTCTTTCATAAAAATGTCAATGAAAGTTTTGCATCTGGCCAGAAATGGTTGCTTGGAAATGGCTCCCAATATCATACTCCTATTAATGCTAACTATTCTGGCCTTAATAACTCAGTCATTATTGCTTGTGGCTGTGGCCTTTACACCATTTACTGCCTAATCTGACTGTTCATAATGCTCTTTGCTTTAAAGAACTCTGGGGAATCCTAGTGTCTTTGCAATCTGGAGGAAAATGATGAAATCCTGGAGTGACAGTTGGACTCACGTTGCATGCAAAAAATTGGTTAGATATACATTTTTATTTTGCCTCATGTATTGGAAAATCAGGGGTAATACTTATGTCTATGATTCACACGATGTCTATATGTTTGATTCTTTTAAAAGGCAAAGTGCTCCTGAAATTTCATATAAGATCGTACCTCCTATGTTTGCTAATTGGAATATCTATGAAATTATTTGAATATCTGAACTAGAGATAATTAACAAGCATGCATCTTATCCTCTACTTAGCAACACAGAGATTTATTCTAACAATCTTCTCCTGAACAAGACATATTAAATGACCATCAAACTAACCCTTAATCTTACTTTGATCCAGGTGATGTCCGACAAAAATAGGATTTGTTCCATGTGCAAGGCATATTATGTACCATTGTAGACTGTGATATCCTGGTTCTGTAAAGCTGTCATCCTGTCACCCTGAGCAAGGTTTCAAACTCTCCTTCTGATTCATTTTCATGCTTGCTGTATTTTGTTCTGTCCATGTCAGTGTTTTTCTTTTGGTTCTGCTTTTGCATTTTCTTATTTAAAAGTGTAACGGTTGTTTCGGAAAAGACAGTAACTGTGTGATGGAAGACTGATTTGGCTACGCCTTTGCTGCATTGTACCTGACTCTCAGAATAAATTGATTTGAGTTCATTTAAGTACTGGCAAAGAAATTTAACATACCTGAATTTTAGGGGAAAAGCATACTCTCCTAAGAGTGCTTTTGTTTTGGTTTTTTTTTAGGGATTCCTTTTCTTTTGTATTTAGGCACTGCAGTATCTAACAACTTGAGAAACAAAGCTTAGGCTACTGAAGAGGTAGTAGGAACCTAAATTGTTTGCTGAAATCATATTTTCAGTGTTTGCAAACAAAATGCGAAAACGAGATGATCTGGGGACTGTGGCTACACTGCCCTTCTACTATAGATGTTTTTCCAAGGGAGTAGTAATAGTGAAGCAATACTATTCTAATTAGCTACTCTATTACTTTTTCCTTGTGCTGCAGTCAGGAACTGACCATTCTCAATTGTTCGCTCCGTATAAAGTCATAAGGCTTCACAAGAAGTACAATGAGAGGTCTTTTTGAACATGGAAACATAGATTTTCTGGGACCTTATAAAGGAATTCAAGGTTCAGGGAGTCTGAAAGGTTCATTATAGAGTTAAGCTTTTTTTTTTTTTTTTGGCAACTTTGTTCAAAGAATCAATGAAAATTTGATATAAATATAAATCCTAATTAGAGAAAATAGCGCTTTTCTGTATAAATAAAGGTTTGTTAAAAGTCAAGCACCCTTTCTTAGCTGTATCCATGTATTCTATGCTACTGTTCAATCTATAGTATCTCTTTTTCACAGATGCCTACTGATACGTGTATAAATGTATTTTGACATGTGAACACACTTGCTTTCATTGCATTTATCTTAGTAGCTTTGATATCTTGACTGAAGTGAGGGAGCTTTCAGAATGTTTTACAGAGAAAATTTGTTAGGAAGCTCATTTATTAAACAGGAAATAAGGCAGTCATATTGAACTTGGGCATTTAATATTAGATAAAATTATTCTTACCTATTGTGATGTGGACAACGTTTATATGGAAACAACACGTAATGGTTTTGCCTCTTGACACGTTGGATGAGGTAACAGCTTTTTTACTTCTTTTGGTTATAGCTGTCTATTAAAGACTATACTGAGAATTGACCATCTGATATACAATTTCAGTCAATGGGGGTGGGAAGAAAAAGCTACCCTATTTGAAGTCTTCTTCCCTTCCCTTCCTTGTTGGGGGAAAAAAAAAATGAACATGAAAGTCTGTATAATCTTAGATAGCTGAGGGTATCTAGATGAAATATTCAAAAATGCTGTTTCATTTTAGCAATCTGTTAATGCAAGCTGACACAGATAAGTAATTTTTTATATAAATTATAAACCTGTGAGCACATAAAATGTATTATTTTACTTTAGCATAAGATTAAGGTTCTCAGATGAATCCCTTTAATGTATACAGCTCCCTTTTTTCAAGGGAAGTTTCTAACTTCTGATTCATAATACATAGTGGTAATATTACACGTGGTCTACTGTAAGATAAGCTACTACTTAGCTTTGGCTTGTCATAAAACAAGTTTATTGTTTTAAATGATCAAAACCTAGTAAACTGTTCTCTGTTTAAAGTTATCTTGTGTGCATTTGCAACACTTGCTTATATAACATCGTATGTAATGATTTCATCTTGGTATTTTGCCACTGTAGGCTATTTAGTAATCCTCACTCCTAACCATTTGCCAATGGCAGCTATCATGCTACTTTACAGTAGATGGAAGCTCCTGAAAAGTAATTCTAAAAGGAAAGTTGGTTCACCTCCTTTGGCCGAGAGCTATTGCACAATTATATAAAAATTTCCCCTTCCAAGAGCTTTAGTTCGGGTTCGGCACCCTCTTCCTGGCATGGTAACTGTCAGCATCCACCTTTTTACTTTTAAACTCTTATGTCTGTTTCAGGCTTATTAAAATCAGCTTGTAATTATTGCTTCCATACCTCCACTTTCCTGTGCTTTCTATTTCATTATTAAAGTAATTTGCAATTTATTAGCTGAGAATTTTCAGATGGGGTGGAGCGAAAAACATGAGGGAAAGGCAGAAAGAGCTCAGCTCTGTTCCTGAACCACAGCAGCACTGAGTGGTGCTTGAGACAGTCTAAAGTAGCCAAGACCAAAGGAGAAAGCCAGGAAGGCTCTGACGTCTTGAATTATTTTTTTTTTCTTGAACTTGAAAAATGAATATCTTTAGGTTGATGCAGAGCTGCTATGTTTTTTGTTTTCATGTGTGTGTGTTTGTTTGTTTGTTTGTTTTCCATTCATAATTTCCCCCAAGCTACAGAACTGGACAGGTTTTGGAGTTGTAAGTATGGTTATCTATGTTTCTTTAAATGGACTCTATTCAAATGGCAACCTGATTCTTCTGTCCCTCCTTTTAACAATAACAACATAGAGGAGGTGGAGGAAGAAGTACTAACAGAACAGTTTGGGTAAATGTATTATAACTATTTTTGGGGAATAATCATAACCTTGTACCTTCTCAGACTATCAGTTTGGCACTTTCCATGAACACTGAGAACTGCTACAGCACGTTAAGTGCCGATTACTTTTCAAATGTATTAAAGTTTGATTGCTAGAGGACATTACACTAATACAAGTGAAAATATTTTAGGTTCCTTTGATAGGAAATAATTTCCTTGTACGATTAAATACTTTGCATCACCACTGCTCAGCCTGAACTTTTCTGCCTATGTCAAGAGCGTTTGCTGATTTTCCTAAATCTAAAATTACCTGAAATGTTTCAGCAATGCTTCTACAGGAATTTAAAGAGGGCAATTTATTTAATATAGTATGCTCCCTTTGATCATTTTTACCTAGTATTCAGTAATACTCAATGCAACTTGAATAAACAAGGTAATAACAATTCCATGGGCAGTCTCCAACCAAATTTGTTTGTCAGATTTTCACATATGTTCCAAAGAAGCACAAAGTTTAAGAAGGTGTCAACAAGTAGTAGAAGTCAGGTGTTGGTGATGTCAATATGGACACTAAAAGCTGTGTCTAGCAAAATGATTTTTCTTAGATGAGCATGGTAGACTAGAAAACATCAGGTCTCTTACCCAAAGTCTAACACACTATGGAGAAGGAATCTCAGACTGTAAGAATACAAACTGTCGTGCCACTGGGCAGCTATTACAAATTTCAGTGAAGTCCAGCGGAATTTTCCTGGCCTTCCTTATGATTTTCTTTGGGCAAGAACCATGTAGATTTTTTTAATCTGTGTTCTGTATTAACAGAGAAACCTTTTTTGTTTCACTGAGAAGAAAAACTCGAATAAAGAAACCAAACAGAACAAAAACAAATGTATTGGCGGTGATGTAGAAACCAGAGCAGCAAATGATTATGTATCTATTCTTCTTCTTATTATTATTATTATTGTTGTTGTTGTTATTGTTGTTGTTGTTGTTGTTATTAGCTATTAACACCTATAAAAGTGGAAGAAATGTGTACATTTTTCAGTGACTTGCAAATTATACCAGACTCAAGGGAACAACAAAAGAAATAAAGTAGTTAGTAGCCTATCATGCAAATCATATAGAGATGAAAAATCTGCAGTAAGGTGTTGACATTTCTGTTTAGCCTAGAGCTGAAGCAGTTTTCGATTGTCGGTAAGAATCAAATAAATGTATGGTAGAAGCTGATGAGAAAGCAGAGTATTGAAAAAGTTCAAATACTTCTATAGCTGACAGTCTACACTGCGGTGTAACAGTAAGAAAAATGTACTTGTCACATTGCTGGACCTTTATCTTAGCATCCTCACTCCTTTGGTGACCCAGATGAAGTGTTAACAGAACATAAAGATCAGTTGGTAAATGTGTGAGAACCAACACTGCATCTATCACTGTCACTGAAAGCAACTGCAAGACGAAACGGGGTGGCGGTGAGGACTAGTCATGCAGGCTGGCACTGAAGAATGAGTGAGGCAACCTTGCCACACCATTGGAGGTTCGGGGTGTTTGTTCCTCAGCTTCAGAAAGCTTTTCCAATCAAAGCAGTAGCAGCTACTTGACTCAGAAAACAGACCTTACTGAGCTGATTAATATCTACCAGGTTGCCAAAAGCTTGTCCCAAAATTCAATGACTAGTTATAAAAAAGCTGGGAAGAATTTCTTAGAGATTTCTCCTGACTCTATATCAAGTATCAGAATGGAACATTTTCAAAGAGACTCTGTGTGCCTCAAGACCAAAAATCCGACTCCGTTGAACCTATTGTTAATAATTGCTCCTGCTTTTACCATCAAAAATTCAAAGGATATTCAGTTCCTTGATAATTATGTATTCTGCATTCGGAAAACATTGTTTTTCTGTAATTGTCAGCAATAGAAATGTGTTCAGTTTTATCCATTTCATTAATTCTTTATAGTAAAGCTAACGGTAAACAATATTGCTGTTATACAAGATTTGTTTATTTAATGATATTATAAAACAGATGATATACAAGTTGATCCAATTATTTTATTTGCACATATTTTTAAAATATAATCATCATTGATTTTCTTGGCCATAGTAAAAACTATCATCTTCTCTAGAACTAATTCTGAATCTATCTATGTAAATTGTATCATCAAAAACATCCCTTCTGAATACTGGCTTAATTTCAGATAAAACTTGGTTAAACTGAAATTTTTAAACAAATTTCCCCGAATGTTGGCATCACAAGAGACTTCAGTACTGTCAATCCATATTAAACTGAGGTGCTTCTGAAGCTCATGTAAATGAGATCTGACTCCTACACAAAAAGATAATTTTTATTGTGGGATTTCATCCCACAAAGTCTGCTTGATTGTAAAATATGGGGGGAAAGAATACATAAGTATAGAGAAGTCTGAATCTGACATATTTACCATGGAGTTCCTCTGCATGCCAATAGCAGTCACCTAAGAGAGGTTGCTTGGAAAAGCAGTCCCAGGGTTTTGCTCCATATAATTTTATAGATAAGAATAAAATTTTACTGACTATGTAAGGAGCCTGCAAAAGCTAGCTGGTTCAATGAGGTACACAAAGTTGAGTGATATGAAACTCTTGGTTAAAACAGAACAAAACAAACAAACAAAAACCCCCAAAACGACAACAACAAAAGGTGAAAATGTAATTAAACCATGGCAGTAGCCACAATATATCTCATTACGGAAGTCACAGACAGAAGCTGTTGTGTTTTCAAGATAGCTAAATAATATTGTATCATTTCTGCTATTCTTTGGTTTAACAAGTGAAAAATTTAAATAGATTTGTTTCATAAAGTATGGAACGGTCACTAATATAAGATGGTACATTTGAAAGGTCATTTAAAATTCTGAGTGGTGTTCATGAACGGTTTTCAAATTTTTGTACCATAATTTCTTATTTGTTAGTCCTGCAGTGAATTGATATTTTTAATCTTCCTTCTCCCAAATAAAGAATTCTGTCTTAAAAAATTTCATATGTCTAGCAAATTAAAGTTAAAAAAATAGTACATTTTACTGTAATAAAGAATTATTATTAGCTCGTGCTAGCAGGTCTGCAGGTATTCTTGCAGGAATCCATTTTATTTACATGTCAAAAAACAGTGTTCCAATTTCTCTTGTGTATTCTGATTGCTTGCCATAGCTAACCCTGGCAGAGTTACGATGTGTTTGCACTTAATCCTAGAAGAAATGTTTTCTGATCTTACAGACAGTACCGAAGAGCCCTAATGCACCTTCATTGCTTTCATTTCTTCATTGTAGTTAACATTTTTGTCTTCACCCTTACTGAAAAGTGTATTGATTTGACAATGGCAGAAAAACCAGACATTGGTATATCAGCATTGTAAATGCGTACACAGTGTCTTCAGCTTCAGCACAATTCTTAACATTTTTGCTGACATATAATTTACATGTCCTTAAAGTAACCCAAGTAGGGAGCTGAATTTTTTACATCTCAGGGACAGGGTGCACAAAACAGTGGATGTCATCAGTGCACTGCAGTCAACAAGGAAGGCAGAGAAAATGAAGTTGAGATATAATGCCACTCTGACCCAAATCACAAGTCAAGCACAGCTAAACTAACATCATAATTTGTGCCGCTAGAGGTCAATAGCAAATTTACTACCTGGCCAGAGCAAAAGAAAATCAGAAAGGAAATTTCAGGGACACAATTCTTCCCCTGCATTGCTCTCAGGACAGCACGGATACATGCAGACGATTTACAGCAGGTTTGTTGCCATAGCCTTTGACTGACCATGTTGGGAGGGGGAGAAAAAATAAATTTTAAAAAAAGTACCTACCATCTATTTCAGAAATAAGTTGTTAAATTAAAATGAAGAAAAAATATTAATATGTTAACTGGGTTTTTTGGTACTTTGACCCTCACTGTACAACTTGAATAACCTGAAAGTGTAATGGGAAAATTGTTTGAAGGACAGCTTTTTTCATGTCTTTATAACAGTTCCAATTTAGCATCATTTTGATTTTAAACTCTGTCTGACTTTACTATAATCAAATCTGATCAAGTTGTTTCTCTGTAATATTTGAGTCTCATTATTACAGGTGTCTGATGGAAAATAAGACCCATCTGGGTCCTTTCAAATCGAGTAAAATTAAAAATAAATAGGTTTTCCATTAAAGGTAAAAATTTAGGTTCCCTTGTTTCCTTTCATCCCTCCATGCCCTCTGGCAAAGCCTGCACTAAATTAATAAAATGTTTTCAGTTAATGGAAGCTCAGTATTTGAAAACTAATTTCAGTGTTCTTTTGCATCACAAACTGATCTGGGATGGAGTTGGTTAACACTCTGTATCAACTGCATACCACAATTTTAATGTGAGCAAAAGTCACAAGACACAAACATCATACCTTGAAGCAGAGGAGATTAAATGTTTTGGTGGAGCTAAATCTCTGGTGATTTACTAAGGAAACCAGGGCAGTTCTTGAATTTGCCTTGTTTGCTCTTAGGACCAGTGATTTAGACAGATCTGAGCAGTCTTCAGCACCACAGACCCAGCACTGGAGAAATGAAAGAATTCTAGCATGGGAGCTGTGCTTGGTCTGCTTACAAGCTCTAGCTCCTATACCAGAATTTAGACTTGGCTTTATTTGGCCTTTTTTTTCTATTTTTTTTTTTTTTTATATTCAGTCTTAGTAAAAACTTATTGTCTGCCTCACCCTTGATTGCTTAATGTCTGTCTCTCTTTTTTTCTTCTTTTTTTCTTCCCTGTACCAAACAGATTTTAACTGTCAGATGGAAATAAGAAAAAAAAAAACCCAACACACATCCAAAACCAAAACACAACACTCATTAAAAATAAAATATGGTACACAAATATGTAATCAATAAGCAGAACAACTCATCTGACTTGACAAATTCTGCGTCTGCATTTTATAACGTTTAGATTTCAAAGAAAATTTTGTGCCTTTGGGGAAAATAACTAAAGTCTAGAAGTTGCCCCTTTTCTCTAACTGATAACTAACTTTTCTTTTCCCTTGGTTGATATTTTAGGATGAGTGAATATTATTTAAAATACACATTATAATATCAAACAGAATGACCTTAGGCTAATGTCATTTAGATTTAAGTTTTACCATTCCCATGTGTGCATCAAGACATACAGTATTCAGCTTTTTGTTTGTTAACTTCTGATTTTCTAAAGTTTCACATTGCAAGACAGTGAAGGTACCTTAATGTGATAATCCTTATTATATTTACAAAGGTAGAGCTTTTTCAACCCTGAAACACAGCAAGTCTAGTAAACTGTTAGTTGCAGTGGCAATCCAAAGACACATGTTTGCTTGTTTCTACAGAAAAAAAAAAGTTATGGGAGCACCAGGCTAGAATATTTTTCTTATCTACATGCTTATTTGTAATGCATCAATGTTAACCAAATTATTGTGTGCAATACCTATACACATAACTATTATGCTATCATGTATCTTTTATTTGTCTTGCCTATTCAGCATCGTACAGTGAGATGAGAACTTCATTTGAGAGACATTCCCATTCCTCATCATTACTAAAAATGGAAATCTGTAATAATTTCTGAATAAGCTCAGTGTTCTCCAGGCTTTTTCAGAGTTCTTTTCAACTGGCTAGCATACTGAGCCATCTGCATTTTATTTGGTGAGTTGTGCATTGCTGTGCAGCAGGTGCTTTGAACACTTGGAATTATAGCCATGTTTACCATAGAGGATGGTAGCACCAAACGTATTGTGCAAAAATAACCTGTTGCTTGACTTTGCTGAAGTTAAATTTTACTTTAGGATCTTCTCCCTGTGATAGATTCAATGCAGAATAAAATTTCTCGGTAGCTAAACAGTAAAACACATATACACACAGGCATGCACATGCTTATACCTATTTTGAACCTGATGGGTGTTTACAAAGCATTCTGATGTAGGAGTCTAAGACATGACTTGTTCTTTTAAACTTGTGTGTTTGCTATTAGAGCAATTTCAGTATTGTAATCAACTTTTTGTTAGCTATGACATTCTAAGAACTAAAAAAGTAATCTTTGTATTAAGTTCCATATATTTAAAACAAACAAACAACCCCAAACAGTATACAGAGAAACATCATTCATTAATCACAGGTTCCTTTCTTCAAGTACGGCAATGACATTATCTCACCTGCCAACACGAAATGTGTTCAAGGTTCATGACATTGAGAAGTTGCATAACTGCCTGGCAAAGGGTTTAAAAGAGTTTGTGTCATAGGAGAGTAAAAGAATAGAGAGGAATAAACAATTTTAAACAAAGGTAGTAAAAACCTTTCCTGATTTTGTTTAAAACAAGACCAGTTCTCTTTTAGTGAATTTTCCTTTCAACTAAGTTCTTCTAAATAACTGCCCTTTTCTGAATTGGGCTGCATGTTTTTCAGACACTGCACTCCGGAGCTCATAATGGTAGGAATGGTATGCAGAAGCGGCCCAGGTTTAGACTTATCGCTATGGCAGCCAAGGTTACTGATAAATTTTGCACATCCCATAAGTGAGAGGGGTGTATTTGCAAGGAGGGGTGGAAAGAACAGGTGACTAAAATTGACCAACTAAGTATTCCATCCCATCCACATCATACACCCTATAAAAGTGGGAGATCACGAGGGTCTCACTCTCTTCGACTGTGGCCGGGATCTGAAAAGGACCCTGCCTGTCATCTCTGCGATCCAAGGCCTGGTTGCAGACCCTGCATCCCTGAATCCAGTTCCAGTTTACTGAGGAGTCCAGCCCAGGACTTCCAGGTACCTGCCCTGCAGCTGCTGGAGCAGCGCCAGCTCCGCTGCAGGCAACGCTGCGCTACCCTGGGAAATTCAAGATTGGTTTTGTATACTTTGTATTATTTTCTCTATTTATTAATAGCGTTAGTAAAGCATTTTTTACTTTTCCAACTTGCAAGTCTCTCTCCCTTTTCCTCCTATTACCTTTCCTTATTGGGGAGGGTGGGGGGTTAACGGAGAGCATCTGTCACGGTTTATTGTCGCCTTGTGGTAAACAGTGACAAAACCATTACAGAAACATTTGAAGTTAAGGAGTACAGTAGGGCTTGCTGTTGGAGGTGGTCTTCAACCATACTTCATAAAGGGCACATGATACATTTAATATTGTTTTTCAGAGAGACTTGAATTACAAAAGAAGAGTTGAATTCATTCTGTGTTTATATAAATTACTCTTAAGAGCTTTCAAACACTAATATAGGTACATTTCCTGGCCATAAACATGAATGACATTTAATAGAAAATTCACGTGTTCATGCTTGCATGTATGTTCAGTACACACTGAAATGAGCTGTTGGTCCTGACAAATGTGAACAGACTAACAGAAGGAAAATGTTCCTGTACAAGTTGCCATCTAATTACTATTTTTAACTTTTTTCCTTAGAATTTTCTCATAATAAAACATAATATTACCTGAAGGAATTTGCTAGCAAAACATTTTTTATTTCCCAATTGAACAAAAAATACAGCTGCTGCTCAAAAAATACATATTGACAAATGTTTTGTTAATTTCTCTGGGCATCAACACATAAGAGTCGTGTCATATTTTTAAATTTTATTTTTACAAATAATTGTACAAATCTTCTTACAAATAGTGAGTTTTCTATCAACAAGATTTAAGTATAATTATACAAACATCTATTGGAAGGGATTTAACCATAACTCATCCTGGGTTTGTCCAGAAGAAGGCTAGTACTCTCTTTTAGAAAGTGTTCTGTTTAAACCATGCAGAGGAAAACAGTGAAGAGATTTCTGACTGCTTGAGGTCCAGTTTGTGCAACACAGTGCTGTATTGACTTTGCAGTTCAGATTTCTAAGCAGAGTAGCCACATAATTTGGTTTTGCAACAATTTTTCAGAATATGATGCTTCTAAACCTGATTTGAACAGCTCATTAATTTGTAGGCAAGATGTTACTTAAGGTAATTAGTTTGGAAACTTGCTCACTTATTCAAGTACTTAAATAAGAACTGAGCAAATTTAAGACTGTCCCAAGGGCAAGGTATTAGCACCTTTTGAAAGGACTGAGTAGAAGGACAAATTTTGTTAATGTACGCTGCAATATGAGAACACTCTGTTTCTGACTCATAGGATCATAGAATCATTCTGGTTGGAAGAGACCCTCAAGATCATTGAGTCCAACCGTAACCTAACTCTGGGACTAAACCATGTCCCTTAGAGCCTCATATACATGTCTTTTAAACACGTCCAGGGATGGTGACTCAACCACTTCCCTGGGCAGCCTGTTCCACTGCTTCACAACCTTTCCATGAAGAAATTTTTCCTGATATGCAATCTGAACATTCCCTGGCGCGACTTAAGGTCCTTTCAGGTAGTTGTAGAGAATGATAAGGTCTCTCCTGAGCCTCTTTTTCTCCAGGCTAAACAGCCCCGGTTCCCTCAGCCGCTCCTTATAAGACTTGTGCTCCAGATGCCTCATCAGCTTCATTGCCCTCCTCTGAACTCTCTCCAGTACCTCAATGTCTTTCCTGTAGTGAGGGGCCCAAAACATTTCCTCATATATGATTACTTTTACCTGAGGTTTTATTGTCCAGTCGTTAACTTCGTAAGACTCTCACCTTGAGTTGTTCACACTTGTTCTCATCCTTTCTATTCTGAAAAAAAATAATTTTATTAGAAAACCTTGTCACTTCATTCCTCATCCTGATTTCCAAGTGTTAAGCAGAACAAACCCATGTGAAAATTCTCCACGGTCCTTCTCCAGTCCTGAACTTTGCTTCTTTACCTCATAATCAATTATTTATCTGTTTAGTGACATCTTTTTATCAGAAAGCTGTTTAACACCCTTCAAAACCTTTGGTAACCAACTTGTGAAGGCTTTTTAGAAATCCAGGTAGATTGTGTGAAATGGATGATCCGTGTTACTGAAGGTGTTGGACCATTCAGAGAATTCTAGTAGGTCTGTAAGGGTGACTTCCTTTTACAAAAGTCATGTTGATTCTCCACTATGGGCATTTTTACAGCACCTCTTAAAGATGCTGAGTAAGATGTTGTACCAGATGTTGAATGTTGCTCAAGATCAAATCTAGGGTTTAATCTGATCTCTTTAATCAAAATTGTTCCTAAAAAAGGTGTTGCTATTATCTAATAAACCGATCTTCTGGATATGTTCATTATCATATTTTCTCAGTTTAAATAGGATAATTAAGGTTTCTTCTTTATTACTGCAGTCTCGTTGATCTCTCTGCAGGAAGAATTGCTGTCCTTTTCAGGTGGGCAACAAAGAAGAGTCTGTATTATACTGTTACCATTTAAACTCAGAATTTCAGTCCAACTGGATTCTGAGTTGTCTGATGACATTGTTAGTTTGGTCTCTTGATTGGATTCTAACCTGTGTTTTAAAATCTAATGAACATGTGTAATTTATTTCTAATTTCCATTTAGATGTATAATTTAGCCCACTAGCACTTAGGTATGTCTTTAAACAGAATGTTGATTCATACCATCAGGGTGAGGGCTTAGTAAGTCAAGAAGAACAAAATGGTTGTTTTGATCACTTTTGCTGCTAACCACTTTATTATTCAGTTGTTGTCACATTTGTCTCAGAAAATTAGAAAGCAAATATTCCTTGCAATCAAAAAAAATCTTCACTTTCTTTTTTCTCCAGTAACACCTATCACTTAACTAAAATCAAGTCTTGAAGTAAATGTTGTCTTACTTTGCTGCTGAAGTTGTGCTGTTAAGAATATGAGACCCAAAAAAAAAATTGTGACCTAGTAATGCTTTTTCAGGGCATTCACTGAGCAAATGTCCTGGGTTGCAGTGCTCAGTTAGAGTACATTCTTACATATACTGTACTTTATCCAGTGGCTGAAAAGTACAAGAGGTGTAAGCACTCCATGAAGCAAACAAATTTTCTCTTACAGCAGAGAGGCTGTCATCAGTGGGCCAGAGATTCCTGTTCTCTGTTGTTTTTTTCTCTTCCTTTGTGGTGTTTTGAAATGATTTGGGCTGCTGTCCTTATGTATGGTGCCAAATTCAGTGTTGTCTTTATATGCTGATTTTGCTCTGAATACATTTTCTAAATAGGGCTCTGTAGGGGTCTCAGATAAGTGGAGGCCTGCTTTTTGTGCTTCACTTCCCCATCTAGAAAATGGATGCACCATATGAGTGCACAGATTCTTTGCATTGATTTGTTTACTACCAGTATATAATGCAAATAATAATGATGCCATTTATTGTTTTAGAAAATACAGCACTTTTTGACAGTTCAGAATTTTTAATGCATTGATTTCACTGTTTAGAAAACAAAATAATTTAGGTTAAAAGAAATGTACTGTGTTATTAGTTCTGTTACAGAGGGACAAAGCTGTCATGATGTGATATTGAGGTGGACTTTTTCTTGTCTTGTGTCAGTGGCTTCATATAAATAATTGATGTTGCAGAATCTACCACACTTGTTCCTGTCCAATATCTATGTCAGCCATCTCTCATATTCTTCGGTACACAGATTTCTAGTGTTCTCTTCTGATCCACCTCTAATATAAAGCTTTATTCATACTCATATCCTGAACGGTCCAATGATAATGTGTTGATGTTTATCAAATTCATTGTCTCTTATATGACAATCTCTCCAGAAGAAATTGCTTCAGAAATTGCTTTTAGATGGTACTGATTTTCTTCATGTATCTCTCCCCTTGGGTGATCCAATGTCATAGATGCTGTGAATTAATTTGGTAGTCTGTTGTTTATACAGCTGCAGTGATATTGTAGCATTACTTTAACATTATTTTTTCTTGATCACAGCATGAATGGAAAAATGCAAATTCTTTTAAAAGCCTCAGGAAGGGAGTAGGAATAAAACATATATTAGATATGGGGAATAATGAGTTCTTACAAAGGTAATGGTCAAAAGTCAGGCAAGTAAAAGCGAGAGACTGGAAAGATTTTTTTGCATTTCAAAAACACTGAATTAGTCTGTAAATTCTGACTTCAGTTAAATATTTCTATTCAATCTTGAAAAGTGTGGGCAACAATAATATGCAGAATGCAATGCCAGTAATGATTATTAAGGCAGCTCTGAGTGAGCTGGGCTGTTTGCAAGCCCTTCATCTAGCCCATGTGCACACTGTGCTATGCAGTGCTGCGTTGAAAAGACTCAGTCACATTTTGAATGAGTTTCTACTGCTAGCCCCCGAAGCAGGAAGTCATGATTATGGCAGCCATCCTGCTTCCACCACCTGCATGCTCACAATCACTGCTGGGGCATGTCTTCATGATGCCATGTTGCTGAGTGTCTCCATGGACATCATTTTTTATTTTGTGGTAGAAATGCTGGTTACCAACTTTCTGGCATTTCTCTGCCTTATTACAGAACATAATCTGTTCTTCTGGATCTCTCTCTCCTTGGGCCTTCCTGCACTTCCTCCTCATCCCAGTGATGAAGGCTGAGGACAGCCTCTTCACAAGGAGATGATGAGAAATAATGAACCCCCTGAAGATATTATCTTCACCTTTCCAAAGTGAGGATTTGTTTGCATTCAGGTCTTGTCTTTGGTTCATCAATGTCCTACATTTAATGGAATCCTCTTAAACTGACTGTTTGCCTTTAAAGCTTGTATTTTTTTCTCAGAATGGCAAGTCGCATACTGTGACCTTCTAAGGGCAAAATTTCTCCAAATATTTACAGAGGCATAGAAACCTAGATGTGTATATTCTTGTATTTTCCAGACTAATTGCAGACAAAGCAAATCCCCAGAGTACCTCAGATTACAATGTCAATGCAGAAGGCAGATCATAGCCACATCAAAATGGAACAGAATCCTTGTTTTATTTTGGGTCATCTTCTAGGATTTCCATAATGAATTATTAGCTTTATTGTTCAAAATTCTTTTCAAATTGTTCAAAATGAAGATCCATTTTGATGACTTGCAACACTCACTGAACTACAGTGATCTGTTTAAAATCTCTGGGTCTCAGGGATTATGACATCTATCTGCATTTTCTCATACACCATTGCATTCTAAGTAAGTAAGAATAGTTTTGACACATTATGACAAAAAATAGAAAATAAATACATTCTCCAAAAGTATGAATAACTGAATCTGAGTACAGTCTTATTAAGAACAGAAATGATCATAAGTATATTAACATGCTTGCTCTGCAGAAACTGTCATTGGTAGTTATTTTGCAAGAGGATTTCTTTTACGTATTTGAGAAGAAGAAGGTAAAACTAGAGGATCCTTTTCAACAATTTCCTCTCTGTACACTCAAGAACCACATAGAAAATGGATAAGCCTATGCTTTAATGCTTTACTAAACCTGTTTCAAAATTGGAGCCTCTCTTGTATGCGCAATCCACCTTCTTTTGCTCCTAGGACACAACAAACGAAACACTCTAGCCATTTTTTTTCCAGATCTTGCTTGTCTGGAATAAAGAGGAATTTCCAAGTGATGTCTTCACATCAGCAGGGTCTCAGAGTAGCACAATTTCAAGTTTTGTATAGGCCTTGACTTTAGACAAAGTAGGTGAAATTTCAGCTAGCTTTAAATATAAAAGAAAATGTCTTACTTACTTCCTCTCTTCTTTTCTAGTCATGGCCCCAAGTTTGTCAGTATTCAAGAAGAGACTGGACAATGCCGTGAGACACGTGGTGTGAACTGTGGAGTTGTCCTATGCAGGGACAGGAGTTGGACTTGATGATCCTTGTGGGTCCCTTGCAACTCAGGACATTCTATGATTCTATGATTCCTCCCTATGATTCTATGATTCTTTTGGACAAAAAAAAATGACAACTTGGAGTAGCTTTGTTTTTTTTTTTTTAACTCTTTGGCGCAGCTTGTTCTACTTTTCTTTTACCATATATCATATTTTATCATAAAAATTTATTGTAGATTAAAAACTCAAATCACGTGCCAAAACAAAATTAAGTGGTTTCTGTCTCCTGTATAATCCATTATCCTGCAATATTGTAGATCGTATTGTGGAGCTACTTTTGCTCTTGTGAAACCTTTGGAAAAAAATGGATTCGGGAAAGTGTTTTAAATAATTTCATATAGGTCATTCCTATGTATTCTCTTCTCCAAGCAGCAAAAAGGTTATGAAAACTAGAGTTGTGGGTTTGTTGCGGGTTTTTTGGTTTTGTTTGTTTGGTTTTTGGTTTTTTTTAAGGTTTCTGGCTTCTTTTGAAAACTATTTTTTGGTGGAGGTGTACGGATTGTCAGCACGGCGTTTATCTCACAGTGAATACACAGAAACATCTGTGTATAATCTTTAAAAGAGGTTAAGTTAGTAAAGGTGAAGTCCAGCATCTATGTATTTCTTGCCATTTTATTTCATGTTTCCTGATTGTTTGTGAGATCAGAATGAAAATATTTGCACATAAAAAAATAAAGTTATTTTTGAGATATTGATGTTTTCGTTTCTCACAACATTCCCACTGACATATTTTTTAGTTAGAAAATTTATTTACCAAATAAAACAATTTGAAATACATCATTAAATGTCTTTCATTGAAGATGGTTTCCCCACCCCTCACAAAATGAGTGGGCAGTTTGGAAAAATAAAAAAGCACCTTATGCAGTTGGAAAAAATAAGGTGTACTTTAGCTATAGCAAGCCTCCTATGAGGATTTTTCAGTGCAACTGTAACTCAGTCTTCTTTTTTTTGTTTTCTTTTTTTTTTTTTTTTCCCCCATACCTTGGCATTATGTCTGTGGCTGTAGCCTCCCAGGGGCCCTTACTTTGTTTTATGACTGGTCTGTGCTAAAACCTGGACCCAGTTTTCTAGCGCATATAAGTTAATGTAGCTCTACTGATTTCATTGCCAGTTGAATGGCACACAGGTATTTTCTTCCATCTATCTGTTCATCTGTCCAGTTTTTGGTGCTCTTCTTTGCTCCCTTATTTATACTCTGAAAGCATTGGGAAAATCAAGAAGGATCCAGCTGGAAAAAGGCCAAAATGTTGATATATATATGTAACATTAACAGTAATTCTTTCATTACATCATAACCATGCTTGTTCATGTTTTATTTAGTTCTCAGAGGACCTCATCCATTCTCCCAGTCAGAAAACGTGTACATACTGAAGTCCAATCTCCCTCCATTTTATTTTCCCTGATCTGGTCTCCATGACTAACTTACATACATTTCATCTTGCTTTGCCATCACATTAAAGAACAGCTAAGCTTGGTTCTTAAGATGGTCTCCTGAACTTTTCTAGTTGTTCCTTCATGCTTACAATGACTGTTTTCATCCTACTCCTATCATGAAGCTTTAATGTGACACTTGATTCCAGCTTCCAGTCAATCTTTCAAGTATTCAAGCTATGGACAAACACCAGGTATTAAGTCTTGCCGCCTTAAGATCTTCCTTTTATGCTAAAAGAAGATGAATGGAAGGATATTATTGGTAAATAGTAGGGACTATCTCTGTTTAAAAACAGAGAGAAATTAGCCAGTGAGTTCTTCCTCTATAAGCTGCTTTTGCGCAGCCTCTAAAAAAATTCTCAGTTCCTATTGTCTTTCTTGTTAGTTATTGTCATCGTGTTTCACCTTCAGCAGCTGGAGAAAACTCAGTCCTTATTTTCAGGTTTTTTCCTTCCATCCCTCTCAAACAGCAGGTTACTTTTAATTCTCTGGTCTATTCAAAACAATAGAAAAATCTCTTGCCTCACTTGACTTAGGCTTTTTTATCTCAGATTTTGCTCTTGCTCACTTTTGTTTGTCATGTTTTATTTATTTTCTTTTGACCTTTAGAGATTCCTATGCATATTTTTATCTATGTAAAGGATACATAGGAAAGTCTTATGTTTAACAGATGGACTGAAAGGATCAACAAATTTCCATTATCCTGGGCATGCCTTTTTAACGTGTTGGCTGAGATAACAGTAGCAATTCAGCTGCACCTCTAACACGGTATAGGTATCAAAATGCACCAAAAAAAACCTCGTAAAATGCTCTGGTGGTTGATTTACATAGAGTACTGTGGTTTCAGCTTGATTGCAGATAATATTTAATATCTTAAAGTTAGCTTTGATACTAACAATTCATATTAACAAAAGTTAGGGAGTGCAGTGCAGACATTTTGTAGTTTGGTCTAGATAGTTTAGAGAGATGGGTTAAAACTGAAGATTAATTCTGAATTTGATCCATGTGTGCAAAGTTGGAAGTTGCTCTCAGCTCTTTTAGAAATACTGGGATAACTGGGGCATGAATCAGTTCTAGGACACTTTGACTTTCTCTAGTGTTCTTTTCAGATCAGTTCTCAAGCATCCAAGAAAAAACTTGTGTTAACTGTTGATTTACAGGAGAACAGTGAATCACAAATGTACTGTAACTAAAAAGGAATTCAGGAAGAAATATGATGACAGAAAAATCCAATTGAAAATTATCCTGAAATTTCAAAAATCATTTTAGACTGTGTGTAAGAATCAAATTCTGGTTCAGGGCCTTGGTCTTTGAACTCATTAACTTGGGAGTGAGTAAATCATGGTCCTTGGGAGTCATTTTATAAAATTGCAGTGGCTATGAGCGGTCCTTGGGAGTCATTTTATAAAATTGCAGTGGCTATGAGCAAAACACCACCAAAAACCAGACTGTTTTACAAAAAGATGTGTCAGGTTCTCTGTATTCTAAGTCAGCTTGGTCTTGGTCATGAGAACACTATAGTGATTACTAGAGACTAGCATCAGAAGAAGAAGGGTACTTTCATTTATTAAATTCTTCTAAGTATTGTAGATTAGATCATATTATCACAGCACAGAATGAATCTTTTATTTACTTTAATTTTTGAAATGAAGCAACTATTTTATCTTATGATATTATTCTAATTGTCCCAAATATCTCATTTTATATCTAGGTGATCAAGTGATTGGTTTCTTGGTTCAGAAGGACATTACTGCACCTTGGTTATTGCTTAGAAGATGAGTTTTGCTTTTTGTTTTAGAGTGGAACAAATTTTAGGTCTTTCTGTACAATTTTTGACTAGTAGAATAGCTCATGACAAAGGCTGTGATAACAAGGCTTATCTATACTGCCATAAAAATCTAACTAGAAATACATCAGGGGAATGAGGGCTAGTGTTGGTGAACCTGAAGGATGGTGATGGTAAAAGAAAAATACAGAAGCAAATTGGTAATAGCTTTGCCCAAATGTTTGACATTTCATTCCTATTAGAGCAGTGACAGTCTGAAGCAGCTTTCCAGTAGCAAAAATATTACTGGGAAGCCTGGATAGCTTTAGAATTTGAGCTTCAATAGAAGTCAACTAGTTCCCCAAAGTCATTTTATAAATCAGTCTTGCTGGAACAGATTTCAAAGACCTAGAAGTCCTAGAATACTAAAACCTCATTTTCCAAACCTACTATTTAGCTAATTACTCTTTATACTACAAAATTGTTAATGTAATTAATTGTTAATTGTAATCTGGGAGGGTGAACAACCCCACAGAAAGGTTTAAACGTTTGGGAGACAGAAAATGAGACCATGCAACAAAGTTATTTCCTAATCTCAATTTTGCAGCTTACTTTATCTAAATTCTGCTAATAATGCTCTTCTCAGTGACCCCTAAGTAGCATAACTATTACTTTGATAGCCATGATTGGCAGTTCTAACAAAAAGTCTGAGAGATGCATGCTTAATGGGACTGAACTTTTTCCATCTCTGAAGGTAGTCACCTTCAGGTCAGGACTGAGACACACTGATGAGCTAGTCAAAGGGAGCTTGCATTATCACTCCTAATATAATATTCATTCTCTGGATTTATTAGTACAGAAGCTACTCTCCCAGGCTGTCAATCTGACAAGTCTCATTAGTACTGAAGATTTTCTACTATGTACAGGAAAAAAAATAGTACCTTTATTTTCATTTGTCCTTTTGGTAATATGAGACAGAGCGAGGTAAATATTAAGGACAAGGATGTGCTTCCAAAAGATTATGCATTTCTAATTTTTTTTTCTGTTTTCTTTTTTTTTCAAATGACCTTTTTGCATTTCTGAAAGGGATATGAATCACATAGTTTTAGTTATTAGACTAGGTGGCAGTTTTGGCACCCAGAAGACTGAAAGTCATTGGAAGGACTTCATGGTTTAACCTTTAAATGTGGTTATGAAACAATTTTTAATGCAGTGACTAGATCTCTAATTACTTCCTGTTGTACTCGCTGATATGATTTAAAAAAGCAGTCTCATCGCTCTCCATCACCAAACTCTAAGCATATCCTTTCATTACAATTACAGCTAGTATTAATAAAAGACTCCTAAAATCTTACCCTCGTCCTTCCTGCTGTCAATCTTGTAGTTATAATACATCCTGTCAGAACTCTTACACACAGAGATTTTCTTCTCTCTTTTTAATTATTAGAGTCCAAGCAGTGACTTTGGAAGATCCTATTTTTTCTGTATTAACATCTGCCCTGTCCTGCTCTATCATTCCCACATTTACCACCTTGTAGGTCTTTAGGGTCTCAGTGACACATTCCTCACCCACAGCCTTCACAATCTCAGAATTGGTTTTATGCCTTTGGAAAGCATCCCTTAATGCATGCCTTACTGAAATTACAGTGTCCTCAGCACAAGCTTAATCCATGCAAATTTCTTGAAACTATTCATTGTACATTTACCTGGTTGAGTTTTCACCAAAATACTTTGGGACAGCAGTTATTGAGCTCAATTCAGTTCTGCCTTTAACATGTACAGTTTCAATTCCTGAAGCATCTATACTAGACAGAATGCAATCAGAGAAAAAAAGTCATATCTCAGTTCATAATTTCTCCAAATTAAGTTTATTGACCTAGAACTTCTTAAGAAGTGGTAAGGATCCACATGTATAAAAAGCCTAAGAATTCTGAGGAGCCCTAAGCTCTGGCAGCCACAATTAGAAAAATAGGAGAGAAATTATTTCATTGATCTCTGAGACTTCTGCAGTGGTATGAAATGGGTTGGCTGGGGTTGGCCCAAATAATCCTAGCAAACTAAATCTGCTTTCAGTACTGAGAGCACTGGAGGAGACAAAACACTTCAGTGAATTCACTTAGTGTGACCTAGCAGTCAATTTTCCATTGTGAAACCGAGCTAATATCCTCAAGGTAAACACTGATAGTCACAGGTACCTGGTGCTAGCTTACTGGCTTCATCTCTTCTGGTATCGTGTTGTACCTGTGACCAGGATCTGATGCTTTAAAAGAAGATGAGAGGAATGAAACACATAACTTGTGTAGCCAAATTTGAATTACAGGGGGAAATGTCCTTTGTGATCTAAATATGACTAGATACCTGGCTAAATTTGGAGTAGTTGGTATATGACTTGTTTTTATCTCACCTGCTGATAAATCCTTTCTCCTTCCATCACAGAGAAGTAGTACAAGGGTATTAAAAAGGACACAGATACATCTCATCTGCTATTTCTAATTCCATGTAGCATCTTTATCTATATTTTCCTTTCTGATCAAACTGCATGGTGCATAACAGCCCAGTGACAGCGGATAAGATCATTCAGTGGTAGTATGTGCTATACTTATTCATATGCAAGTGTATTTTAATGCACAAAAAATACTGTTCATACAAATTGCATCTGCAAAAGAAGTGTGCTGCCACTCACTGCATTTATGCTTCAGCACAGGAGTAACCACACATTGATAGAATGGAGCTATTGATATAGGTATGTGATGGGGAGTAGGTAATAGTGCAATATTTTCATGTATGGAGCCCTCAGGGCTTGGTCAGGCCTTGTCATACAGAACTCCAGGCGTAACCTCTCCTCTCCTCTCCTCTCCTCTCCTCTCCTCTCCTCTGCCTTGCCTCACCTTAAAACAAAACCACCTGTCAGTTATTAATTCTGACTGTGCCACATGATCTCTGATTTCTAGTCTGATCCCAGTGGGGAGATAAAGGAGAAAAACAGCAGTAGCCTCGTCATAGCTTTCCACTGTAAACACAATCACAGAATTGTAGAATTGTTTAGGTTGTAAAAAACCTTTAAGATCAACAAGTCCAACTACTAGTGCAACACTGTCAAGCTGACCACTAAACTGTGGCCCTAGGTGTCTATATGTGTTTTAAATACCTTCAGGGATGATGACTCAACCACTTACCTAGGCGGCCTGTTCCAACGCTTGATAACCCTTTTGGTGAAAATTTTTTTCGTAATATCCAACGTAAACCTCTGCTGGTGAAACTTGAAGCCGTTACCACTCATCCCATTGATTGCTACCTGAGAAAAGAGACCGACACCTGCCTCACTACAACCTCCTTTCAGGTAGTTGTAGAGAGTGATAAGGTCTCCCCTCAGCCTCATTTTCTTTAGGCTAAACAACCCCAGCTCTCTCAGCTGCTCCTCATAACACTTGTGCTCCAGACCCTTCACCACCTTCATTGCCCTTCTTTGGATACATTCCAGTTCCTCAATGTCTTACTTGTAGCAAGAGACCTAAAACTGGATACAGTATCTGAGGTGCGGCCTCACTGGCGCTTAGTACAGGGGAAGGATCACTTCCCTAGTCTTGCTGGCTACACTGTTTCTGGTACAAGCCAGGATGCTCTTGGCCTTCTTGGCCACCTGGGCACACTGCTGGCTCATGTTCAGCTGTCTGTCAATCAACATCCCAAGATCCTTTTCTGCCAGGCAGCTTTCCAGCCACTCTTCCCTGAGTCTGTAGTGTTGCCTGGGGTTGTTGTGACCCAAGTGCAGGACCTGGCACCTGGCCTTGTTGAACCTCATACAATTGGCCTTGGTCCATCAATCCAGCCAGTCCAGATCCCTCTGTAGAGCCTTCCTACCCAGAAGCAGATCAACACTCCCACCCAGCTTGGTGTCATCTGCAAGCTTACTGAAGCTGCACTTGATCCTCTTGTCCATATCATTGATAAAGATATTAAACAGAACTGGCCCCAGTACTGAACCCTGGCGAACACCATTTGTGACCGGCTGTCAACTGGATTTAACTCCATTCACCACATCTCTTCGTGCCTGGCCATCCCAACAGATTTATACTCAGTGAAGAGTATGCTCATCCAAGCCATAAGCAGCCAGTTTCTCCAGGAGAATGCTGTGGGAAATAGTTTCAAAGGCTTTACTAAAGTCCATGTAGACAAGCTCCACTCTTTGGGCCCAACCATCTAGCCAATTTTTTATCTGTAAAAGTACAAGGTTTTACACAGTCTTTCTTTCTGGTATATGTCTATTTTTTATTACAATTGCAGTTGAGCAGTCACTAAGTAGTCTGAGATTTCATTATAACAAACACATTTGAAAATCGGCAGAACAGCTGAAAGTAAATGTGGAACTCCAAAAAAGCAACAGAGATTGTTAGAATTAATATTTTTATAAAACCAAGGCCAAACCAAAAAAAGAATAAAACTTCATAGAAATTTGACAAGAACATAGACATCTCTGTGTCATCCTACAGCCAGATATACTTGCATTCTGTGCTGTGTCTGGATTTTCAGTTATGCCTGTTAAATAAAATGCTTTATGAACTCAGGAATGGACTAGAATTGTCTACCACTTCTCAATGCAGGGAGAAAGTTGAGCAGACATAGCCAGAAAACCCATCTGAAAACTGAGACTTGCACTTACCTGTATATCTATGGACCATGTTGATTGAGAAAGATTTCCTTTAACCATGTAACTGTACTATCTACTGAAAATCAGTGAGGCAGTGAGGCAGAGGTGGGAATCCTGAAAGAACAAATATGGCAGATGATATTATGAAGCTCCATGGACATCTGAATGTCTCCGTGAATACTGGACATCCAAATTGTTCTATCAGAGCCAATCTTATAATTCAAGTCTTGGCCCTGTTACTTTATCCATTCTTTTCTTAGCTCATCTCAATTCTGGCCATTCCCTCGATGGCCTCCCCAACTTCCTTCCCCTTTATTTTCCTCATTTCTTAACAGGGCATTTATGTATTTCAATTTTTTCCATTGCTTTCTGACTCTTCTTGCATCTATCCATCTCTGTTGACATAGAACAAATTAAGCTTTCTGCCTTTTTGAGCCAATATTGAGTCATTATTGTGCATACAGTATGACATTTTCCCTGCATGTCTAGGTGACAGCTCCCCATATGTGACAGGAGAAGCTCACAAATTAAAAATCTCATCTACACTGCTGATAAGCTTTTCATGCCATAGGTGTTGCTGGTGTCTTTCTAGACCAATATTCTCTTTGATTTCTGTTGCTAAGTGGCTGTAGCAACCAAACTGTTTATGTATTTGTGCTTTAAAAGGAAATCAGAAGTGTTAAAAGTCTTTCTTGCTTAAATCATCCTATGCAATATCATTCAGGTCCCCTCATAATAGTGAGGGTTACAGAATCTGATCATAACTGTATGGATATGAATCTGTCTTGATATATCTTGTAGATGGGCTGCATATGTCTAAGAAGCATTAGCTCCTGCTGTCTCTGTGGTTTAACATCTGAGCCACAAGAGAAGTCTTCCCATAATTTGTATTGCTATTGTTATCACTATCAACACTAAAACTTGATGATTTTAATGCTCAGATAATGATTCTTTTTCATGATACTGTCATTTGACATACAGTTTCTGTCATCATGGATTGAATGTTTTTTAATCAAATAAAGGCTTCTCTCTCACCTGCTGATTCTAGTATAATTGAGTAGTATGTTTGCCTTTGGATGTTTTACTGCAAAAAGGTGACAGGTAGTCAAGTATGCTATTTAGGAACATTAAATAATTCACTCCTCTGAAATTTTATCTTAGAGCAGTAATTTTGAAACTCATTAGAATGGGCTGCATCAATAACTAAATAGCACATCAGCAACTCTTGCTATTATGCCAAGGTAACAATGTTACATTTACAAATTTTCAGATATATCTTCTTTCTGAATTTCATGCATTTTAATTTACTAAATTTCTTAAAAACAGAGCACTTTTCCTGTGCTTTGTTGTTGTGGATGCTTCCTTAACTGGTAGAAATATTAAGTTGCTGTTTCTAAATAGCCTGTTTTTAATTAAAATGAAATAAAACCCAAACAACTGTAGAGACCCAGGGAAAAGGACCAAAAGGAACTTTGGAACTCATCTGGTCCAATCCTCTTTCACCACGAAAATGTTTTCACATGTTTTCACTGATGCTTGTTTCAGATATCAGCTGTAGCCTGAATCTTTATGGAAGCAAAATTGGAGTTTTCACTAGTCTGTCTTTCTCCTCCTCATAAACATATTTGCACACACACACAGTGTGCATCAGAATTTCAGAGACTGTAAGAGAGCTATACATACTCTGAACAGGACCACAGGCTGGATGTCTGGAGTTTGAGCCTCTAGGGTATGCTGTGGCATACGTGTGCCCTTGGTCAACATGCTTCTCAGAAAAGGAGTGACAGAGCCAGAGATACAGCAGTCCTTGGCAAAGCCAGCATTCACTTTCTCCCTTCTTTGTCTTCCAAGGAAATATCAGTTGTAAGAAACAGGCCATGTGAACTGGCTAGCCTGAGATGGTATGTGATCTCTTTTTTTTTGCAGTGGAAGATAATCTCATCTGGGTTGAGGTAGGGTGGGAACTCTCCTGCATAAGAAGCAAACAAGGGGATAAGGAGTATGTCACTGTTTTTCCTGTGCTGAATTTAAATATCATCATCAGAGGAGAAAATGAAATTAACAGTTGTCTACAGTTGCAAACTTGTCTTCTGCATTGTGCTTCACCTGGGGATACCCAGGTCTAGGGTATTACTTTGCATGTATTTGCAGTATGAAGCTGTACAACTCAATGGTGAGAAGAAACTTCTGCTGAAAGTGCAGTGGGAATTTGTCAGGGTTGTCAGAGTTTTTATTAGCCTTTGTCCCTGACAATACATCTCACTGACTGTTAGGCAACCTCCAAAATAATTTTGTGCATGATCTGAGATATGATAAATTATCTCTTCATGTTATTGCTCTTCTCTCTCCACCCAGAAGGAAAGGATGATATTAAATCAGATGGAATATGAAAGGCAAGCTACTCTTCAGCAGTACAAACACTTGATATGTCAAATATTGCAAATTATGTGGTATGAATAAGAGCATGATAACAAAAGGGAGTTCAAAGTATATGCAAGGGAGAGATTTGTTGATCACTCAGTGAAATCTCATGGGACTGCTGCTGGTTTCCTTCTGTGGAGCCACTGAACAGGGTCAGAACTCTGGAGAAAAAGTCAATTACTCATTTAGTGAGGTTTTAAAGTACCAAAATGTAGACAGCATTTTCGGTCTTTACTGAAGAGATCCCGATGTACATTGGCTACAGGTAGAGATACGTTATAACTTAAGGACCAGTCATCTCTGTTACTGTAGATCAAGTTTTATTTTCAGATGCATATTGATTTCCTTCCAGTAAAAACTGGTAATAAGGTATTGCATTCCAGATTTTCAGGAAGATTTGCAAGGGATATACAAGTTACCATGATGTACAGGACATTTCGAAATTGGTCACGCTTTACTCCTACACTGAAATCTGTATATAGTGCTGCTTTTGCCGTGGCTGTGCTATCTTTGCTGTGCTGGTAAATACTGTCAGACAGACATGGCATATACCAATAAATGTCAGTCTGTTAATGTGGTTTATACTAGCCTTCCCAGTGATACACATTAAACCAACAAACCGCCTCACCGATAAGCTTATCTATGTACATATGAGCATGTTTTCCAGAATAAGCATGCATGAACTTCTCACATCTGCCATAGCTGAGTTTCATATCATCAAAACTTCATATTGCAGAGAGCATGTAGCACAAATAGTCTTCAAAAAACCAGATGTTATTCTGTCTGATGGATTTGGGCAGTAAATCCAGTGTTGCTCCTTCTGAAGTCATGCAAGGACCAGAAACACACAGTGGTGTGGTCACAGAGATTTGATTCAGTGAAGCTGATCCAGCCCTTCTCTAGCTGATAAGCTTATATATAGTGTGTCACACATTGCATCTTTCTTTTGGTCAAACAGCATTCAGTTGTGAGATTACAATACCAATACTTCTGGGAAAAAGTGGGGGGTTTTCTTAATTATTATTGACAATGTGATATGTTGTACCATTGATTTTTGTAAGGATCTTCAAAAGATATTTTTTGTTAAAACAGATAACATCATATGGCTGAACAAAACAGCTGCAATAAGAAAGAACAAATATAAGTTTAAGGGCATGAAATACTGTGTTTTGTTTTGGTTGGTTTGTTTGTTCATTTTTAAATAGAAAAAGGTCTTTTAACCTAAAAGTATATTTTCCAAATAACAGTCCTATGGATACCAGATGCAAATGAGAACCTAGTCTAACCTATTAAAATACGATTGTTTCAGATCAAACTGTTTCACATTATGACATTAAGAAAGTGATCACAGAAATATTATAAATGCAACAGTGATTGAAAATACTAATAGAATGCTAACATGTTTCTTTTTATGGCCTGTTCTTGCTAAATTACTTTTCGTATTTCCTTACAGAAACAGCCAAAATAGAATTAATCTTACTTTACTGACTCTTGTGGTTAAGCAGTGAATTAAAAGTATCCTTAATTATTACAGAATTGTAACTAAATCTTTTAAATACAAACCTATTTCCTTCCTTGGTCTTTGCAACTGTAACATACATGGGGTTGATGTGGAAATGTACATAATTTTATATTTATATATTTTTATATTTCATATCATATTTGTTTGAAAATGTGTGTCCATATTTACTCTGAAGATGTATCCCCAGAAAGAAGAGATTTATTCAAATTCCCAATAATATACATCTTTCTTTGAGCTATGGAAGCAACTCACCAAAATACCAACTAGTTCAATCAGAAGAAGATTTGGAAAAAAAATTCTTCAAATTTCAAAACCTCGGCAGAATACAGTGTTCATGTACTGTACATACTGGGTAGCCTGATCCTACAAGTCTGACCATATCAAGTTACCAGCATATGCATCTGATGCTCAGAGGTGCAATTTCCTGAATGCCTTTGAGAGCTTCCTTTGGCTGTGCAGTGGCATATGGGGAGGCAGCAGAGCTGGTCTTAAGGATGGAATTAGGCATCTTGAAAAGACAGCCAGTAACATGAATGGTGTTCCAAACTAAGTGCTACTCAGTGAGTACATCTTTCCCTTCTTCTGTAAGTCTGGGTTGTCTAAAATCATCACTTTAATGCATGCTTGCTATGATTTCGTGCATACAGCTAGTCACAACTTTCAGCAGTATGGTAGCAGTGAATACACAGTCGATAGCTTGCTGTAATAAGCTAACTTAAAAAGCCCAAAAAATCATGTGTAGAAAAATGTAACTCTATAGTATATGTATCAATAGAGGGCACTTCATAAAGCCATATCACAAGGAAGCAAATTGTTCTTAATAAGGCATTTTGCAAGCATGTGCAAGCCATTTGATTTGCAGTATATCTTTAACTGATATAAAAGAAAAGTCTTAATTAAACTCTTTTTCATAACCACATTTTCATTTTAGTGTCTGTGTTCCTACTTATCAAATAAAACAATGGATGTTTAATGTATTTCAGTTCTACAGATGCACCCTTGTAACTATCTTACATTCCTGTAGTTAAAATTCCATTACCACTTCTAACATAATTTTCTAGTTTATACAAATGTTCACTGAACTAAATGTTGCAGTCTAGCATGCTGTTTATTAAAGAAAATACAACCTTGGTAAAAGGTGCAACTGAATTTACCAGTTACAGGGAAATTATTTCCACTGCTTGTATTTTCAGTAGTTTGCATTAAAAAAAAAGTATAGAAGTAGAGCTCCACTATTAATATAGTTGCCCCGAGAGCATGAACAGTTTTTACAAGGGTGAAAAACATTATAGAAGTTGTCATGCTCTGTTGTGTGATCCTGCTTGTGACTGAGCAGAGTAAATGACTTTTTTTTTCCAGGAATGCCAAATGAATGAGCAAGCAGTAGGCAGTTACTGACTTTGATCACTCTATTAATAAAGTACTGTCTATCTGCTGCTTCTCTTCTTGTTTACAACTGTTCCCTCAGGTTTTCCAGTGCCTTTCTCTATTTATCACACACAGATTTTATCCCATATAGAAATCACTATTATGGTGTTTGCATTGGAGGAAACCCACAGCATAGTATTACCTTGTCATTTTGGTTTTGGAGACCAATGTTTATAAATAGTTTTCACTGATCTGAGTCCATTAGCTAAAAAGTAGCCAAGATTCTTCATGATTTTAAAAAGGAATGTGATTTGGTTTTGGAACAGAACTAAAATAAATATATTTTTCATATATACACAATATAAATATATAATTATTATATCACATATAGTATAATACACTGCATTATGTAATTATTGCATATTATGGAACATATACTATTATAAAGAATTATATAGAAAATATAATAATTATACATAATTGCAGATAATGTAATTAAATAATTATAAGAAGATACAGGATAGTTATATATAGCAATATGTGATATTTTATATATTATATATATTTATATAAATAAAATATGTAATATATAATGTACGGTATAGAAATATTTTATGAACTCTAAATTCCCAAGGGGCTATTCATAAGACCTTCACACAACAATGTGAAATTTTTTTGTCAGATACTTAGAGTCGTGGAGCAAAAAAAAATTTAAATCCATTAGTAGTACTCTCTACTCCTAATAACAAAGATTCTAACATTGGTTTAGTCCAAAAAATAGCATGCTTGACTATGTCTCTCAAAAAACTCCCTCAGTGTTGCACAGGAATAGAAATGTGAGTTTTGGCCAATAGATAATTATTCATAAATTAATCGAGGAAACGATGTTTCTTCTTTTGAGTTTTTGCTATATCTTTTGCTGTTTTTCTATGCTTACTGCATTTTCTACTGTACTCTGTTATGTTTACATAGAAAACAGTAAGTTTTGACTTTGAAGAGTTCAGCTGCCAGTTAGTGCTGTGCTCCGGGCAGGTTCACTTTTCATTTTTCCATCTTTTTTTCCATTTCATAGAAACACAGAATAATTTTGGCTGGAAAAGACCTTTAAGATTGAGTCCAACCAGTCATGACTGACATGTGTTTCTGATGCTTTTCTTCTAATCAAGAAATAGACAAAGGTCTGTTTCCAGGGAATGAACCTCTCCTTTTTTATTTGTCAGTTTCTTAAGGAAGGGGAATCAGCCTAGACATTTTAACCCTGACATGGGTGGGTTTTTTTCAGGTCTCTTCTATATGTTAGAGTGAGACGTATGTCCTCAGCAGGTGTCCTTAGCTGCTTCCTCATTTACATTGGTCTGTTGTCCCGTCCAAGGATAAACAATTCAAATGAGACCAGAGGCTTGAAACTCATCTACCATTAAAATAAATGTGATGTTTGGATTTGTTTTTGTTGTTGTTGTTGTTTCTTATTTTTTTAATTGATGATAATACATATTTCTTTTCTAATAAATATTCAATTCACAGACATTGCCAGAATGGCTTGATTCTGTGGCCTTTTAACTTGCAGAGTAGCAAAAATAGCAAGAAAAGCATTTATCTAAGGTGTCCTGTTTGGGAATGTTTCAAATATGAGATCATACCTTTTGAGAAAAAACAAGCTACAATTTCATTGCTGAAGAAAACAAAAGGCAATGATAAGAGCTGGAAGCAACCCAGGAGGGGCAGAAACGAGGTACAAGGAAGGAGTGCTACTCAATATACCAAAATAACTTGTTGTGACTCCTTTGTTAATAACATTATGTTCAAACAGATTGATTTGGGGTCTGTTTTTCAATTTAAAAATTAAGTCCCTTTGTACCATATGATGACAATGAAATTATTTTTTATTGCAATATTTTCCGTTGCACCTGCAGGAGGTTCATCTGAGCTACCAGTGCTCTGATTGGTGTCTTTCTTGGGGCTGGAATATTGCTGATTTCTTTGAAGTCTTTCAGACTGATAGAACTCAGTACCTTTAATCTTTTCTCGTGTGCTGAGCACTGATGTAGGTTTTTCAGGTGTGTTGTTAGCCCTGGCTAATAGACTAATGCCAACCCAGCTGATTGCTCAGTCCCTCTCCTGAGAGAGGCAGGGGCAGAAAAGAGGACAAAAAATCTCGTGGGTCAAGATAAAGACAGGGAGATCGCTTATCGATTACCGTCATAGCCAAAACACATTCAACTTAGGGGAAAGTAATTTAATGTATTGCCAACTAAAATAGGGTAGGATAGTGGAAAATGAAGAAAAAATCTAAAACATATTCTCCAGAACCTCCATTTTTTCCCCCATACTTAACTTCATTTCTTTATTCCCAGTATACACAACAAGCCTGTGGAAGAAGGCAGCTTATCACCGAATCCATGTTTGGTACCTATGAGTCATAAAAAGAGAGTAGTATGTAACACAAACAGTCCTTATTTTTGTTTTGCGAGCTTTATTTTTTAGGGGTTTTTGGGGTTTATTTTTGTAGAGTGTTTTTTGGGGGCAGGTGGGGGAGTGGGGTTTGCTCTTCTTCTGAGGTTTTTAACAGCTCTGTTCTTTTGTTTCATATTTTCTTTCTTCTTTTATAACCTTAGTGTCATGCTGACTTCAGCGAGTACCCAGTGTTTAAGATTCTTGCAAGAGATCTGCATTCCTCTCTGCTGTATGCATCCGTTTGGAACAAGACAACAAGATTTTCACAGTGCCTGGCTAAGAATATGTCTTTTACAGTGATTTATTTGAGGTATAGCTGCCAGCGCAGCAGAGAAGAGGAGAAACTGAGGGAAGAAATGAGGAGAAGCAGTGACATAGGCTGTAATTGAACCATGAGTAAATAGTACAGCTATAACTAAACATAAAACGTACATGTATTACAAATATATTGGCAACAATGAACTGGGAAGCCAAAAGCTCTTGGTTTTGGTACAAAAGCATTTCTGTTACAGCAGCCTCCTGATCTTCAGTGAGAAGCTGTTGGTTGTTCTCAAGCCCTCTGGTTGTCGGGGTACAACTTGTACAGTGCTAAACCTCCAGTCGCAAGCCAGTCTGGGAATCAGCTAGCAGTGGTCAGAACAGAGATTTCATATCAATTTCTATGCACTGTGATATGACAACACATCCCTATACAAATCCCTTTCACCATGAAAAGGCAAGCAAAGATCTGATCTTCCCACCGTCCCTCATCCAAGGTAATTAATGTCTGTCACCGGGATCATGTAGACTAGATCAGAGGAGTGAAGAACATGATTAAGATTAATGTCGACATTATTTAGTACTAGTATTTTTTTTCACCAGCTAATGCAATCTGGATGGGTTCACTATGTATAGTTTCAGAATTCCCTCTTCATGGTTTATTTTTACGAGTTATTCTTTACTCATCCACTGAAGTGACATAATGTCATATCGTTCATGTTGTAGCTCCTCAAAATCTAGTCCATCATCAACAGCAGTTTCAAACAAAATGTTTGTGTATTTTTTCTGACTGTTGATGATGGACTAGGTTTTGAGGAGCTACAACATGAATGATATGACATTATGTCACTTCAGTGGATGAGTCCTAATATTCTTGCAAAGTAAGTGTCACCAGCTTTTAGTTCTGAGAACAACCTGTAAGAAATTATTATTCCAACTCCAAATGGAAGGGAAGGGGATACTTGTTTTTTCCTCAAGTTAAATGCACTCTAAATTTTAAAAAACTAATTTGAGAAATGGAAAAAAGACCCTTTGTCTATGAGTAGCTTACTTTCCCATGTTCGGTTAAGAGAAGTAAGCATTTAAATATAGCTTTTTTTTTTTTAATAAGGTAGAAATGGAATTTTTAGTTTGCTTTCTATATTTTTGTCATGTCATATTTTTAATTAAGTGTGGTATTCATCATAAAAATCCAATGACAATCTGCCTTTCTTATGAGAAATTATTAAGGTGGATTTAGGTATGTAGTTTTATGTTGTGTGCTATCTTCACAAAATGCATCTTGAATGTTTCTTTTAGCACGTGTAGATTAAGAAAATCTATAAAGCACTTGCTTTTGTTCTAGGTGTCACAATAGACTGAAATAAATAGTTATCATGCCCTGTAAAACTACATGCAGGAATAATTCAGATTCACATCTCTGAAGCCCTAATAAATTGCATACAGAAATAATTGTCTCCCTCACATTGTAGGAACACAGAGATATTGAATTCTTTTAATTCTGATAATAATCTCTCTTCTTTTAGTCCATACAGTAATTCAGCTTGTTGATCTTGTCATGTGATATAGTTCTGTCAGGTGGACGACAATAATGAAAGGTCTTGCTTTTGCTATAGATTTTTTATTTTATATTCTCAGCATAGTACTATTACATTTGACTCTGAATGGTAATGTGAAAATATCTTGTGAGTGACTGAGTTTGTGATGTATAGTTCTGTACTGGTTCATTGGAATTTTGTTTTTTCTTGTCATGCAGGTTGGTTGGCTGTTGCAAGCACTCTTCTTTTCTCACAAGAAAAGGCAGAGGCATAAAATAGAAAAGTCACACACTAAAACACAGCTGAGATGAGATATCACAGAAATGAGGCTTGGTTTTGGAACATAATGAAGTAAACAGTAATATATTTGTTCTGTGCAGCATATTGTCTTTTTATTCCTGTAATGTTTTTTTTCCCTTTTATTATTTTCTGCCATTTTACATAGAATGAAATGAGAAATAAAAAATCCACAGAGAGCAAATTCGAATCCTCTAGCAAAGCAGCAAGCAGATGTTTTTCATTTGGAATTTTAAACTCAAGTTGAAAAAGAGAGAAGTCATAACTTTGCAGTGGTGACTTTTGTTGTAAGTAGGAGGACTTTTTTGAATTATATATTTTAGATTAAGATTTTCTATTTTCTTCCTTTGTTTTGAGCCTGTTCTGGTCTCAAGTCTCTTGCACAGCTGAGGCAACACTCTAGATATGCTCTAGACTGTTTACACATAAAGGACCAAATATAGGCTGTCTAGACTTTTTTTTTTTTAGTTGATAAGTCATGTCTTATAATAAATTCCCCTTTTTCTGAATATAGCTGAATCTTTTTCAATGTGTGTATTTTCTAGCTATGCTGCAGAAAAGCTGAGCCTCTTTGTTTTTGGAATGCTTGAGTCAACATGGTCATATCACAGGAAGTTTAAGAGCTGCTTCTACTGTGATTAACAAAATCAAATCTTTCTTAAAAGTATGATTTCCTGTGCAAATGTTTATACTGCAAATGAAGAACAAATTGCAGTACCATCTGCCGTACCGCAAGCAGCATCAAATGTGGGTGACTAAAGAGTCTGAAAAGCAATTCATTTGCTCAGCTTAGCCCCCTCCAGTAGTAATCATCAACCTCTTTCTGATGAACAAGGTTACTAGATCAAACTGTGCAACTACAAGAACTGGTCCAAGAAGCAGTCTTTTCTTATTTGTCTTCTATTTCTGTGCGAATTTTTGGATACTGGATTTAGATTGGAATTTGGCATGGTGAAACCAGTGGGAACAGACATCTTCCTACCTATCTGTCCTCATTAAAATTCTGTTTGTTTTACATTATTTAAGATACGCCCAGTCCTCCTAAAATAATGTCAAATTACTACATTTACTACTGACCTCCATGGAATTTCACATATACGAAGTACCAGTGGAAGCTTCATTAAACCATTAGAATATTGGTAGAAAGAATTCACTGGTCATGGAATCCAGTCAAAAAATAAAAGTTTTTAAGTGTATATAAAACTTCCCAGGAAGAGCCTATGTCATTAGTACAGAAAAAAATCATGATCACATTTCAGCTGAGACTGAAATGAGTAACTGTATGTCAAACATGCATTTGTACTTGAACATTTTAGATAATAGTGTTATATTTTCTTAGGAATGTAAGGCTCAGGAAGTCATGATTTCAACATGGATAGAAGGGATTTATTTGGAGGAATTTTGATTAATGCTGATGATCAGAACAAGAGACATTTGTAGAAGGAATATTTTTGGCTGCTATATTACAGATATTACCATCAAATTCATGTCAGAAGCCTATCAACCAGACAAATGATTCTGTGAGAATGGACATAAGCAAAATAAACACTTATCTCAGATTTGGTTCAAGGCCTGAGATTCAAGGGAAGGTTTCTGTTGACATTAGAAATGAGAACATAGCCATTCATATGGTTTATGATGAGCAGTAGAATTTTAAGACTGACTGATAGCCTTGATGTGAAGCTAGACGTCTTAAATTTAAAATCTGTCAAGAAGAAGGTTAAGGCTTATGCTTTATTAGGAGTGAGGACAAGAGGGTAGTGGAAAGTATTATGTGTACAAATAGTGGGCCTGTGCATGTCTTGTTCGTTGAACTTGTTTTTCTGTATAACCTCTGCAGAAGCCTGACAAAGCTGATCAGTGATGTACCATTATGTAGCAAATATTTCATTTTTTTTTAGAGTAATGCACTAGTTTTTTACGTTAGTTGTCATTATGCTGATGTGTAGAAATATGTTCAAAGTGAACTCTCCACATTATGCGCTTCTCACAATGGCCAACTCAGTGACTTAAATTTCCTAAAAATTATTTTAGGGGGCACAGCAAATATAATTATCAATGTCCATAATTCATTCCTTTCTCTCTTTCCCTATTTCTCTATCTGTTTTTCAGACAACTAGCATTCTTCATTGCTAGAATGCCAAGCAGTTGTGCTGAAAATTACATTTCAGAAGAAGATAAAATATCTGAAACTCTCCCTTCATGCAGCTGTCAAACCTGAAAAATACAGTGGAAAGCATCGTACAATTCTTGCATTTAAAACAGATTAATAAAAAATATATTTTCCTTGTCATCTTTACTAATATCTAGATGAAATTACCCAATATTTCAATTACAAAATCCTTTGTAACAACAATAACTATTCATTTTTTTTTTTTGTAAAAACAAAAAAGCATACGTAGTGTATGATGTGACAGGGATTTTTGGATAATAGCGTATTTATTCATGAGGGACAATGCATATGCCAGGTGTACAAAATACTGGGACTTCTTTTTTCACATGGCTTTGTGAAAGTAGTTTTATAAATATAATACTTGCCAACATGTGTTTGTCATCTGTGTGTGTATAAATACACAGTGTTTGTGAAAGTATTCTAAATATACTTATGTGTACTTGCTGTCTGCTCATGTGTTATGAAACTATTGTGATAATAACACCCAGTATATATTTAAGGCTTTGCAAATACAGCTTTGAAAACAGTCAGCTGGACAGGTGGTATAACAGCTGAAAAATACTGTTATACTATGTGAACAAGCCAACTGCTCTTCAAGTGGACTCTTAAAATCATATTCAGTTAATCTCTTGCATTAACTGTTCAGAAAAATCTGTAGCAGTTGTTATCTTGTAGTTCCCCCAAAGTGCTTCTGCCTTCTTATCAGTGGATCAGAACTTCAAATGGCATGTTACATATGTAGAGATGGTGAGAACAATAATCAGTTAAAAGTTTGAATACACATTATCTATATAGTGGCTAGTCTTATAGTATACACAATCTCTGCCCTAAGACAAGCTGCACACAAAACATGAAAAGTTTTGTCATTCATGAGAATGGTGAGGCACAAGAACAGGTTTCCCAGAGAAGCCATGGATGCATCATCCCAGGAAGTGTTCAAGGCCAGATTGAATGGAAATTTGAGCAACCTTGTCTAGTAGAAGGTGTCCTGGCCCATGACAGGGGGTTGGAACTAGTTGATCTTTAAAGTCCCTTGAACCCAAACCATTCTATGATTTCTATGATTCTATGATTCCATGTCTTAATGGACTTTAAGGCATTAGAACGACAGCATTAAACTCAGTACACTTCTTGATAAAATGACTTAAGCCTCCATTGGTGGAATTAGAGCCATTCACTGGCAGAGGAAGCTGCCTATAAACCCTGTGAGTTTCTATCCATTTTTCCCAAAGGATTTGAGGTTATGATTGACTGAATACATTTTCTATCACTTTCACAGCAAAATAATGGAAATCTGTATTCCAGACTTCTTTTCAGAATAGATATAGACTTCAGCAAATGATGTTTGCTTCTTTTCCATACATTTGGTTTTGAGTGTACCACACATGGGCTGTTCTGATTTGGTATTTTGTCTCTCCCTTAGCCTGTAAGGATAAGCCATAGGAACATGCTCATGTAGCATATTGCTGAATGAGGTGTAAGACTAGCATTGCAATAGAAATTTCAATTCTGCATTGAAAGCCTATGTGAATTTGAAGTTATAACTCCCACTATTCAATTGTGTTGTTTTACCCATAGATATCGGTAGTGGGCATTTGGATACTCCTTAGCAGTACAATAGCTCAACAGCTAACCTAGCATTAATCCTTCATCTCACTGTTTAAGAATCTAAACTTTATTCTGATTTTTTTTTTCTGGTCTAGATGTTATTTTAAATATTCCACAAGAACATATTCTCTCTGAGATAATTTAAAACAATACTTTCCTGTTCCAAATATCTCTAAAATGCTGCTTCAGGAATCTCCTTAGACTTCTGTTGTTTTTTTCAGACCTGGCTGATGTTAGAGTCTCAAATAGGTGTGGAAAAGGTGGTTGAACTATTTTGAACCCTAAGTGCATTGTTATTTGCTGCACTTGTTGTGATTACATATTAAAGGATTCCCTGGATTACAAGTATCTCATCTTCATGATCTACCTAATGTGCTCATTTCAGAAGCTGTTTAGACAAGTAAGCACTGCAGTAATGTGTCCAAGTGTACCTGTCCTGCACTTCTACTATACAGTTATTTCTCACCACATACTTGCAGAGCTGTTATTGCTCTATACTCATGAATGGAGAACTGTTTGTGAAGTACAGTCTTTTCTTTCCCTGAAACATTGCTGTCGTGTTACTCACTAGGCTGCTGGCAGTCCCTCTAGCACATACACAGCATGTCTTTAGTGAAGTGATCCACGCTACTCAATTCTGGAATGAAAAATACCTTCTTTGAGTACAGTTGAATCTCTTCTTATTATAGCATTACTTTTGCAAACAACTTCATCTAATCTGCCTCATTCACCATGCACCTCCAGCACTGAATGCAGCTGGAAGCACTCATTCTGGAGCACAGATCTGGACAGTGGAGCACACTCGGGCTTGTAACATGCCTGCTTTAAGAGCATCGTTCTTACCTATTTCCAATACAATTTTCCAGCTGAGAAAAAGTAAAATTGTCTTTTAAGGATGCCATGTATACTTTAAATCTACCTTCTGCAATCAGAAATAGTAGTGGGCAGACTGAGAAAATGTAACCAGATTTAATGCAGTCTAGGGGAAACTAATACAGATAACTTAAGGGCAAACACAGGACTTTGACCTGCTTTAGTCAGAATCTTCATGTTATATAGATTATTTTTATGCCGAATATTTATGTCAGATTTTAATCAAATAGTGAGTATGAAAATATTCTGAAATCTATCTTTAAGAGCATTCAGGACAAAGAAGAGACTTAGTTTTAAGATCTGTTGCAATTCTTTCCACTTGCAACTCTTTCCACTTCACTTCCTGCATTCTCTTACAGTTTGTGACATAAATATGTGCCCAACACTTGTCTACAAGCCCATCACACTGAGCTTCTTGCAAAGTGAATTGCTTTTAACCTTTGACCTTATTGCTCTTTACCTGTCTTGCCCATCCCTTTCTCACAATCACCATCATTCAAGCTCCTGTCTTTGATCACATTTCACACATTATATTTTAGCTGGCCATCACAGCACTCATCCTTTTCTTCTACCATATCTGACTGAAATATTTCTGTACATGTATTGAATTGGAATTCTCTCCTCATGAAACATAACAAAGGATATCATAACCATCTACCCAGGTATTCTTGGAATATCTTGTACATGCAGTTCCTTCCAGCATCTTCTGTGTACTGTCATCCTTTCAAAGGAAGCAATTTGCTAGTGAATTAAGAAGCTGCCTTTTGAAGTCTGGCTGCTAATCTGGTTTTGGATGAGGATCCATTGCAATCTACTTCAAATAGTCTCAACAACAGTGAGATTTGGGAAGAATGTCAAAATCATATCATTAAAATTATTAGATTAATGTGTATAACTCATGTAAACTCATGTAAATGCACAAATTCAGAGTGAGATTCAGGCTGGTAAACAAGCTATCCATTCTAGCCAGGTACCAGGCAGCAGCATATTTATCAAATAGTCACCTGGTCTTTCTCTCTTCCCTCATCCCCCCCGACTCTGTCTCTTCTATTCAGCTTCATGAGGAAGATCATGAACTGATCCTATAACTACCCAGCATGTAGTTTTGCAGGCCGCATGTTGTATATTCTTTCTAACCTACTTCCTAATTGAAGAGATGTACATGTAAACTTGTTTTTTAATTCCTATTCTTTCCTTTTTTTACTCTCATAATGCATCAGGCAATTTCTTGAATTTAAATTTTCTTTTTTTTAACATAAGTCTGTTTCTGTGTAACTTGTTCCCTCCTATCTTACCAAAAGCCTGGTTTGTAATTATACACATTCCTGTTTTCTAGTGGTTCAGGTAATAATAGGGTGATGATAAAGGAAAGAAATCTCTCAGTGTTTCATTTTATCGTGATATGATTGAATACATTCATTTTCAGTGAGATAATCCCACAGGATGTAACAGAAAGGCACAATAAAAAAAAAATTAAAAAGAGGGTTGTGATTGCATGTTAAAGGATTGTGATCTCAAACTGTTTGACATATAAAAGCTCAATGGCTCTTTTTGCCATAGAAGTAGATTTCAGAAATTGATTTAATGTGAAAAATAACTGGATACAAAAGATTTGTAGCCTCAGGTCAGACTGGCCACGGGATACAACCTGAATTCCTATTCTTTCTAGCCATGTCTTGGAGATACCCTACAAACTGCATTGACTAAGAAAACAAGATACGCTGATGCTATCATGTACATAACTGGTGAATATTGAGTAGGTGAAACGGCAGATGGAAAAGGAAGGCTCTTATTTGCAAGGGTACAGAACACCTGTGGGACATTTCTGATCTTCAAAGTGTAGTTGATATTTTCCTCTACAAATTTCGTCAGTGTCCTCAAGTAGTAACGTGTTGCTCCACTGAAATCTCTGCTGCCAACTTGCCTTTAGAAAGTGCACAGAAAGTTATAGCAAACCACAGCTAGTTGACACAGAGTGAATACCTACTGCTTACTTGCTTTCATACTTTGTATTTGAATTTCTAATATCTATTATCCAGCAGATCTTGGATTTGGAGATATATTAGTACCTTGTTAAAGACAGGAAGGATTACCAAGCACATATTTCTGGGTTATAAGGAAGAAGGAGAATTAGACATTTTTCTGTCACTGCAAACATTACTAGCAAGAAAAGCTTTATCTGTAGCAGTCTATGGATTTGAACATATAAATGATTTGCTGGCTTATGACATTCTCACCTCCTAGCCACTTGCACAATTCTCTCCCTGGGAGGTGTAATGTGAAAAGACAGGTGCACTTTTCTTGTGCACTTCATTCCATAACCTGGAAGTTTACTTTGAGCTGCCACAAAGACATTGGTTTCTTTAGTGGAAGCATACAGACTTTATACTAAGCTGTTATTATGTAAAATAAATACTAGTTAATTTTAACTTAAAACCTAAGGGCTAATGTTAGAAGTAACAAAATCCATCAGAAAGCCAGGGTATACAGTTATGAACATTGCCATGAGAAGAAGTGGGATTTCTGATTAGGGAGGGTTATACAGTAGTAAGCCTGGAGACTTCTGAGAAGGAAAGTTGAAGCTGACTCTGTTTAATGTTTGTAGTATTGTCCCGATTTTGGCTGGGATAGAGTTAATTTTCTTCCTAGTAGCTGGTATTGTGCTGTGATTTGGATTTTGGATGAGAAAAATATGGATAACACACTGATATTTTAGTTGTTGCTGAGCAGTGCTTACACCAAGTCAAGGACTTTTCAGCTTCTCTTACTGGCCTGCTAGTGAGGAGGCCAGGAGTGCAAAGGAAGCTAGAAGGGCACACGACTGGGACAGCTGACCCCAACTAACCTAATCGGTATTCCATACTGTATGACATCATGCTCAGTATATAAACTAGGGGAAGATTTAGCTGCGGGGCTGCTGTTCAGGGACCATCTAGGCATTAGTCAACAGGTGATGAGCAATTGCGTTGTGCATCACTTGTTTTGTATATTCTTTTATCATTACTCTTATTATTTTATCTTCCATTTCTGTCCTATTAATCTGTCTTTATCTCATCCCAAGAGGCTTACCTTTTTTCCAGTTCTCGCTCCCATCCCATTGGAGGGGGAATGAGCGAGTGGCTGTGTGGTGCTTAGCTTCCTGCTAAATTAAACCACAGGAAGTATTCAGGGAATCACTTCAAAACCCACATATCTAGCTTGTTGCTCACATTTTTTCCACTGACGCTGTTTATCATTCTTAAAAGACTTAAATTTCTTCTCCTTCCTGTATCACCTCAGCTGTCTGTGTAATAATTTTTTATTTCTATGTTTGGATTCCTTAGAAATTTTCAACAAAAGGACCTTTAAACACTTTCACCATGCAGATATTTTTCTTCTTTTTAAGTTAACTAATATTTTCTTTTGGGGTTTATGCTGGTTTCGGTTTGGTTATCTAATTAGATACCACAGACACCTAAGTATGAATTTACTTCAGGACAGGCATCTAATTTCCACTCAGGCAATGTCTCAGCTGAAGCTAGCTATACCAGCACTGAGGAGTGAGAGCCAGCAGGCTAATGCTGGGTGTGAATAGGCACTTTCTATTCAGGTTTAAGAGGTTCTGTATGACATTCAGAAAACACATAGAAATACACACTGTCTTGAAAAAGCATCTCTTGCCTGGTGAACTCCTTTTAAGAGCCATAGTCTTTTGACATTATTTACTAAGAATCAGCTTTATCGAACTGTGGCAAATTGCTCCTAGGCAGGGATTTGAATAGTTTCCAGAATTTGTTTGCCTGCCAGCAAAATAAAGTAATATTTACTTCCCGCTGGACTTACTGCTATTTTTCAGGCACACATGGCTGAGTCATAAGCTGAATTTCATGTTTCTCTGCTACTTCGAAATGATAGTGCTCTCACTGACATGTACCCACCCTCCTAACTAGCTTAGCATCTTCCATTTGCCACTTGCTCCGCATACATTTCCTCCAGTTACTTTTTGACATTATTCAGTTTATTCCCTCTTGTGCAGAAACTTTCACTTCCAGAGAGAGTTCACCAGTATATAACTGCTGTGAATGTGTGCCCCTGCAGATAAGAAAAAAGCATATTTCATCTGAATATGTTAGAGATGTGTTTTGTCGACTTGAGGCAATGTTAGCAAGCAGATTAGTGTGAAGCCACATTAGGTGGTTTTGGAGCATTTCAGAATCCTAGGTGCTTTTAGAATCACAGAATCATAGAATTGTTTAGGTTGGAAAAGATCTTTAAGATCATCAAGCACAACCATTACCTAGCACTGCCAAGCCAACCACCAAACTATGACACTAGGCACCACATCTACACATCTTTTAAATACTTCCAGGGATGGTGACTCAGCCAGTTCTCTGGACAGCCTGTTCCTATGCCTTACAACCCATTCTGCAAAAAAATATTTTCTAATGTCCAATCTAAATCTCTCCTGTTTCAACTTGAGGCCATTTCTTCTTGTCCTGTTGCTTGCCACCTGGGAAAAGAGATTGACACCCACCTCACTGCAACCTCTCTTCAGATAGTTATAGAAAGCTATAAGAGCTCCCCTCAGCCTCCTTTTCTCCAGGCTAAACAATCCCAGCTCCCTCAGATGCTCCTCATAAGACTGGTCCTCTAGACCGTTCACCAGCTTTGTAGCCCTTCTCTGAACTCTCTCTAGTTCCTCAATGTCTTCCTTGTAGCGAGGGGCCCCAAACTGGACACAGTATCCGAGGTGCAGCCTTACTTTTGCTGAGTACAGGAGAACTATCACTTCCCTAGTCTTGCTGGCTATACTGTTTCTGGTATAAGCCAGTATGCTCTTGGCCTTCTTGGCCACCTGTACACACTGATGGCTCATGTTCAGCTGGCTGTCAATCAACACCCCCAGATCCTTTTCTGCCAGGCAGCTTTCCAGCCACTCTTCCCCAAGTCTGTAGCGCTGCCTGGGATTGTTGTGACCCAAGTGCAGGACCTGGCACCTGGCCTTGTTGAACCTCATACAATTGGCCTTGGTCCATCAATCCAGCCAGTCCAGATCCCTCTGTAGAGCCTTCCTACCCAGAAGCAGATCAACACTCCCACCCAGCTTGGTGTCATCTGCAAGCTTACTGAAGCTGCACTTGATCCTCTTGTCCATATCATTGATGAAGATATTAAACAGAACTGTCCCCAATACTGAGCCCCGGAGAACACCATTTGTGACCAGCTGGCAACTGGATTTGACTCCATTCACCACAACTCTTTGGGCCTGGCCACCCAAAAGGTTTTTTACCCAGTGAAGAGTATGCTAAAACTTTTACTTTGCTAAAACATTTACTTTGCTAAAAGCTTACGAGTTAGCATGGGGCTGTTTGATGCTTAAAATCCTAGTCAGGTTTAATGAGATTCCTCAGACCCACTGAGTGCCAGACTTGAGTACCTTACTTATTTTATTTCCCAGTGCATCGGCAAAAAAACCCAAACCAAACCAAACCAAAACCAAACCAAAAATCAGTTGAAAAGCTGCACTCTCTGCTCACAAGGCACAGAACTAGTGATAAAGGAAACAGAAAAGGTCGAGATGCTGAATGTTTTCTTTGCCTCCATTTTTCCTGGAAAGGTGTGCTCTCAGGCCTGCCAGGTCACTGAGCCTTGTGACAGAGACTGTAGGGATGAAACACTCACCAGTGCAGAGGGGGAAAGAGCTAAGGAGAACTTAAGCAAATTGAACATACACCTGTGGGAGCAAACATGGCACTGACAGAGCTCACCAAGGTTGATGTGAGGTTGCTGCTGCCTAAAAGGTTACAGTAAGGAGGGGAGGTTTTTGACGGCTGAAAAAAGGCAAACATCACAACCTCTTCAAGACAGGCAACAAAGGAGAGCAAGGTAACTACAAGACAGTAAATTTTTACACTGGACTCTTTTTGGTTCACATTTTATGTGATGTAGGACTAAATGGGTTTCCAAATGGTGATACCCCTGCTGTGTAGAATGTAGGTATGTGTGTGAGAGTTAACACATACGTATACATTCTCTTTTGCTCAAACACAGACTCAAATAAATTAAGCCTTGTATAGTCTGTTGAGAATATACTTGTGCTATAACTACAAGGAGTCTGGTTTTCCGAGTTGTATTCCTGTCATATCTCTACATTTATTTTGGGAGCATAAGAGATAGCAGGGTTGTTGCTAAGCAGTGACTGTCTCTAGAAAGCTGTTTGTGTAATGTTGTGGTAGTGGATTAAGTGCCACTGAGAAGTACCTCACTTCTGAAGCTTTTCTGTCTGTTATCTTTTGAAATTATTTATAGCCACAGTGTTCAGCCCGATAAGTATATCCATTTTTCCCCTTCCACCCATCCATATTGCCTGTGATGTCTGGTGAGTTTATGGCTGTTTGCATTTCTCATTGTTAGTATTCTGAGGAAACCTGGCTGTAGGGCATAGAGCTGCAGTGCTGGAGTAAAACTCTACCTATGACTGACTTGTTCCTGACAAATACAACACCCAGTCTTAGCATTAATGGAGGCACCTGTTAAGAAAAATGTTAGCTGTATGAATATCTCCTAAATCCTTGTCTTCTTTTCCTGTAGGGAATCTTTTTTTTTTCCTCACAGACAGAGTTGTTATGGTCAACTCTCAAAATACTGGTCACAGAAAATACTTTTGAGAATATATTTTTCTGCTTGTGAGAAAGTTATTTCAACCACTGATATTTTCATTTCAACTTCTATGGGCACATCTAAACAATGGAACTAAACATGAATGCAAAATATTATGACATTTGAACTATTTTAAAAAATGCAATTTCTTTAGAAAGGTAAGAGAAGAGCCCAGTAGCTATTTTGCTAAGGCTGTGCAGACACAAAGTGCCATTAACTTGCAGTGAGACTGAAGAAATCAGGCTCAGACAAGGAAGAACGCCCCTCTCTGTTCTTTATACTGTCTGGACAGGAAGCAATTTAGATCTAAAAGCTTTTCATTGAAATTGGAATGATGTTGCCCACAAAAAAAAAAAGTCTTCCCTTTTAGCAAGTCCATTTAATCCACACTACCCACAGAACAGTGTTGGCTCCATCTGCAGATATATCAATAAGTCTTTCAAACTTTTCTTAGATGTTTGGAAAGTTTATTTGTTTATCTTCCGTAAAAAAAATATTTTCCTCTTGTTTATTTGTTTGTGACTCTTCTGTCCTGAAGTGGTATATTCTTTGGTTAAGGCACTAAGTTATCTGTGCATTTGAAGAGAAACTGTTGTGTTTGGATGTTAATCTGGCTTTGACCTCTTACTATTCTAGCAGTGCAACTGATAGCTAGGGCAAGGAAGTCAGCATATTTGTGGCTTTGGAGGTGGGGAAAGGGGAAGCAAAATCGAAATCAGTACAAAAACTTGTCTCCTCCCTAACTCTGGTGCTACAGTTCTTCCAGTTTTTTCTCTATAAATAGGCAGAATAGGAGTTTTTTACTACTGCTCAGTCACTTGTCTTTGTAAAGCAATCATCATTCTCTAAAAACATGACCATTAAAACTGCAAATACCCACATTGTTTTGCTTTGGGAAAAGAAAATCACAGCATGTAGTAAAGTGATGTTACATTGTTTTCTGGTCTTCTGAAATCTGGTAGATATGGGTACAATCACCTCTGGTGACTATTTGTAAGAAAGAAATTTGTCTGGCAGCTCCCAGCACTGCCAATCTACTAATGTTTATATTCATATAACCTCATTTGAGAGCATGACTGAAGGGAAAACAAAACAAAACAAAACAAAATAAAACACATGCCAAATAAGGTTGAAGTATTACATGTACAACTGTTATGTGATGATCTGTTTGTTTTTAGAACCTTAAATTAGGTCTTAGATTTTAATGTAAGATCAAATGAAAACTTATCATTTGCCATAAATGTCAAAGTGAAGAACAATACAAACAAAAGAGAGCTATAGTTCTGCTGGCATGAAAAATAAAATCAGCTGGTAGTAGCCAACAAAAGAATATATCCTAGGGCTATAAATCATCTGTAGTCCTTTACAGAGTCTTTTCATATTTTATATTGAGTACTCATTTCCATTTGACTGGGTGAACAAGAGGGTCAGTTTGTAAGTAGCACCCTGTGAAATTGCCAAGAATATACTGCGAGATAGAGAAAACTGATGTAACACTACTGATGTTAACAGAAATAAACAGAGACACTGTGATGACTACTTATTATCAAAGTTTATTGATTTGAGTTCCATCTCTGTCAGTTTAACATCTTTGTTGACACTCATATCTTTCTGTGAATGTGTACTTCTGCCTTTTGTAACTTCCCAGTATTTGAATGTGTTGGTGAATTGAAGTTGTACATTTATTGTTTAATGAAAGACAAAACAAAACAAAACAAAAAAAAGAAAAAAAAATGGCAAATATAAAGAAATCAGCTTAATACGTTTGTAAGACTTGTTGAGCCACTTTCTGTCACCTTTGATACATATGGTGCCCAGCTGTAAGTTGTGGAAAATAAATGAGAATTAGTGCAAATATAATGACAGTAAGAGAAAGAACATGAGGTGAAAGGAGGGAAAAATTTTTAATCTCCTGCGTAAACAGCAGTGCAGCATTTGCTTCTCTGCAATGTGAGATTGTTCTGCCTGCATTGTGCTGTCCCCTTGCATTTAGATAAGGATAGCTTCTGCTCTTCATTCACTGCCCAGCCTAAGTCTGTGACTTTGTGGATATGGTCATACTGTCCAGGTAGGACCTCCTAATTACCGAGAAAGTAGCTGATTGTCTTAGGTTCTGAACAGCATTTTCCAGTGGACCTACGTAACTTTTCTTCCCAGGGTCCTGATAAGAGGCAATGAAGTAACATAGGAGTCTCTGATACTATCTCTTTTGAAAGAAGTTGGACCCTCTTTGCTTTCAAGCCCCATCTTGCCCCCACAGCCCTTGTCTTTGTGATTGGGGTGATGAAAAACTCATTTGAAATGTACCACAGTTTTGCAAGAGAGTAGTCTAACTTTTCTAGTACTAGTGTTTCTTCCTTCTCCTATTGTTGGTCATCTAGAAATAAAACTTGCAAATGTAATTCTACCACCTTAGTTCCCATTAAATTTGAAAATTAGCCTCTGTCATCTCCCCAAGGGTGTTGAAGAATGCAGTAATGTTAGTACGCACTTCTCCTTTGTCTGACCATCGCAGTGAAATGGTAAAGCCAGTACACAGAATTCAGGTCACCATGTCCCATGCAAGTGGTAGTAGATATGCCAAACAAGGTGCAAATAGAGTTTCCATATAAGTCACTGTATGGAATTATATCTGTAAATGCCATACTAAAAATCAATGCATGCAGTTCATATTTCTGTTCACATCAGACCATAAATATTAAATTGTATGCAGTCTATAGTTATGCAAAAAAAGGGAAAACTGATAAATATATTATTTTTTGGAATAAGGATATGTGGGTGTGAATGAGATTTAATGTTCACGTGCCTTAATAATCACAATAGAGTATTCTTCCAGCTCAGATAAAACTAGACAAAACCTAGATCTTTTTGCAAGTAAAGAAACAGGAAATCACAGGAAATGTTTCCTTTGTGTGTTTGTACTAGAAAGCTCTGCATTTTGAAAGCTTATTCCAATCTGAGAATAGTTTGAAATTCCCTGTAATTCCAGATTTTTGCTGAGATCATGTAAAACATCCTCAGAAGATTATGTGAGTTAGAAAGAGATATTAATGTAAATGAAACATGGTAAATTTATTAGATCCATGAGCAGCTATGAAATTAAATCATAGCCATTTAAGATCAGTGGACTTGCTGAACAAATACAAATCTTTGGGCAATAATATATGTTCCTTTGTTTGGAAGCTTACTAGTAATTTGACAAATATTATTTGGCAATACCCTAGCATCAGATATTTGTGTTCAGGTGTATCAACCTGAGCTGGGATTTTTTGGTGTAGGACTATATTTACTACATGATTTTTGCAGTATTTCATAAGATTAAAAGATCTTTTCAAGAGTATATCGCAATCACCTTTATTTGTACCAAGGGACAGACCTTTATGAAATGGAAGATTTTCGGCGATTTACTTGCAGAAAGGGTTTTTCTTTCTTGAGATGGCAGCAATCGGCTGATGTCAACATCTTATTTACAAGGTAAATGCAAAAGCTGAAAGCTTTGGATGATATACAGGAAATCTATCTCTTAGAAATAAAACACGAATGTGCAGTGGGGCAGGACATGCATTCATTAGAGAAAAAACAGAAAAACATGGCATGGTTTTTATTTTGGAAAGTGTTCATTTGCTTGTCCACAGTTTCTGATGAGTGACTCTATTTATTAATTTTAAAATTAATAAACAGAAAGATGTTTTCTTTCTACTAATGATACAGAACTTCTTATTTCGTTTAATAAACCTCTGTGTCTTTCTCCTGTCTGTTTAGTAACTTACTATGCTCAGATCTTCAGGTAATGTTTCTTGGAGTGATGCTATTTACATATCTAAGTTTTTGGCTTCTGTGATCATAGATCTGCCTTTCAGAAGCTGGGTCTGTTTGGAGTTGACAGGATTCAACTGACCAAGAGGGGCAAGAGTGTCCTTGCCAACAAGCTAGCCAGACTTATAAGGAGGGCTTTAAACCAGACTTAACAGGGGAAGGCAATGTAATTTTGAGTAACAGAGAAGAGCTAGGGGCTGCTGATATATTAGGAACCAACAGAGAAATACCTGTGAAACATCTCAAAGGAATTAAGGCTTGTTTGTCTAAAAAGGTAACACAGTCAATAGCCCAACTGAAGTGCTTCTACAGCAATTCATGTAGCATGAGTAACAAACAGGAGCAGATGGAAGCCACTGTGCAAGTATAAAGCTATGAACTGATCTCTATCACTGAAACTTGGTGGGATGAATCAAATTACTGGAGTGCTGAAATTGATAGCTATAACATATTCAGAAGGGACAGGCAAGGAAGGAGAGGATGAGGGTTGGTTTCTATGTTTTTAAAAAAAAAAAGTTTGCTTGCACAGAGCTGTTTTCAAAAAAGGCTGAGCTAACAAAGGAAACTGTGGCTGCTGTTTGTTACAGACTACCTGATCAAGTGAAGGATTTTGGTAAAGCATCTTTACTTCAAGTACAGGAAGCATCATGCTTGCGGGTTCTGATTCTTCTGGGGGACTTCAGTGACCCTGACATCCACTGGAAAAGCAGCACAGCAAGCTGTATGCAGGGCAAGAGACTCTTGGAGAATGTTGAGGGTAATTTCTTAATCCAGGCGACGGACAGACAGCCAAACAGGAGGAGGTGTTGCTGAACCTGCTGCTTACCAACACAGATTAATTAGAGATGTCAGGAGTGATGGCAGCCTGGGATGCAGTGATCATGCCTTTTTGGAGTTCACAATCTCAAGGCATATGGGCCAGAAGAGCAATGTCAAGACCCTGAATATTATGAGAGGGAACTTTCGGTTGTTTAAGGAACTAGTGGATGGCACCCCTTGGGAAACTGCCCTAATGGATAAAAGAGCACAACAGAGCTGATAGCTCTTCACGACATTGTTCTTAGAGTACAAGAGCTTTCTATTTCTGTGGTTGAAGTTTTTGAACCAGATATTATCAGCTTTTACTACTTAACTGTATTGGTACTTTTCTGAAACCTCATGTGTCCTATACGTCAGTAATTATATGAGAAACTCTGCATTTGTTTTTGGTTTTAATAGCCATTTTATTTGTAATGCTTTAATAAGAGAGGAAGGGGCATAGATTGATCCAAAAAAATAAGAAAGCAGGCAGAAAAAAACCCCAAGAGAATAATCTGTTTAGAAATGTCATGAAAATGAGGTGGATAGTGGACTATGATTTTTGAAAGCTTAAAATTAGCAATGCTCAGGACAAATTAGATTTACCTGCAGGCATTCCTGCAAAGCAGTGAGCACTATTTCAGCCAGAGGGATTGCTTATTGTTCCCATCATGAAGAGATGCACATCAGTGAAAATACAGAACACAGGATTTGCAAAGTTGTTGTAATGCTTAGCATTTGAAACAAATGTATATATATTTTAAAAAACAAACAAACAAACAAAACCTTTATTTTTCCTCATTCAGTATTAGGATCACCTGAGTACTGCTCAGCCCACATAGTCTCCTGGAGCTTCCTCATGACCAGGCTGGTTTTGCTTACCTTCTTTCTCTAAAACGATTAGGAAGACAACTTTTCTTCTATAAAATTCCAGTGCACTCTTATCAATGACAGATGATTTCCTTCAGTGATTTCAAACACTTGTTAGGCAGGACGTGGCTTAACTGAAAACTCCCTTGTGACACCAGGATCCTCCAGTAGTCTAAACTCACTTTCATCTGTTTTTGTCAAGCTGCAGCCAGCAGACCCTTTGGGTCCATGTACAATTTCTCTAGTAGATCTCAAAAAATTCATGTCTTCTGTACAGCAGTCTGAATTTTTTTAAAGGTTCACAAGCTGAAAATATTCAAAAACTACTGGAGGACTCTGATTCAAATAAGGCAGTGGTGCTTGACTCTGTTGTGCTGTCATGTGTCATCTGCTAACAATGCTGAGAGTTACTGTTAAAACTCAGGAAGAAAAAAGATAATAATGCAAACCTTAGTTTGATCTAGGTTTTCATTAATGTCCTCTGCTGTGTTTACAGATCTGAAATGACACTGACATACCTTATTCTGAAAATCAATTTCCTAACCAGTGATGTAATGCAATTCTGTAGTAAAGGCACTTTTTTGCCATGGAACCTGAGTCTTGTTTTTTATATTTCCACAGACCAGAAGCAAAATGTAACTGCTAAAATCACGTTAAAGCCATAAAACACATATATTCCAGTAGTTTGTCAGAAACAGTCGTTTATCATTCCCTAAATAGTTCCATGGTCTTTCTTGATTGTATTATTTGGTGGAATTAAGTTCTGTCATTCTAATGGTAAGGAGATCCTTCCATAAAAAAGCAAGAGGTATTTTATTCAATTTTTTAGTATAGTGCAATATCGATTACATTCCAGAAGTATTGGCATCTTCTCAAACATAAATGCTGTCAACTTAAAGGCTATTGCTATCAGATGACATCTTACTTCTCAGTTCCAAATCCATTGTCACAATTAAAGGCCTTTTTTGATTTTCCTTTTTTCATGACATCACATTTAGAAACCTGTTTTCCCACTTGAACCCTTAGAGTGCTTACATCTTTTTTATATTATTATTGTTATTTATTTGTATGGTTTTTAATATTAATGCCAGATGAACACAATTTCTTGGTTCTTACTTGCTTCAATCAGTCTTTTTTTCTCCTTGAGAAAACTTTGTTTTCCTCATCTGTCTCTAATAGTATTGCATGGAAGGTAGCACTGAACTTTTTTTTTTGCCTGTTGAATAGACAATGTGAGACAAAAATTCACCTTGTGATTTTTCTCTTCCTTTTGATCATGTCTTGTTACCACTCTGAGTCTGCCTTTCAATGCTGAATTTTTATTAATGAAAACAAATTCCTTCACCTTTCCATGAGGTACTGAGTCTGTGTGGTTTTGTTTTCTTCCACATAAACTTTTACACAAACGCTGCCTTCTGTGTAGGGGAAAGGAAAGAAATGGCAATAATCCATTGGCAAAAACGATACTAAAAATTAACTGTATATATAATTTTCAAATCCTTTTGATTAAGAATCCATTCAGAGATGATTCTGAGTCTCAGCAGCACAAAAATTTGGAAAAAACCCCACCAAACTCCTGCTGCTTTTTGTCCTGTGACCCATTATATGTGCACTTGTTTTAAGTCTCCTTCGCAAATTATCAACACAGAAATAAATATGTTTAGTCTGAGATACAGCTACTCTTGCTTTGAACTCCAGAAATTCCCAATGTACTGTGCTATCCATGACAATGGCTGTTACATTAGCTTATTTATATTAGGTTTTGCTTTTGTTTGGCATTAAATTACTTGTAATACCAGGAAAGCAAAGTTATTTGAGAAAGACATGAATGTAGTTGTTTATCGAACATCATATTTCAGTAATTCATTATGCTACACAAAGTACTGAAAGACAAATATTATTGCTGTCCTATTTTTATGCTTAGTTTACAATCTAACATTAGCCGTTTTATTAAAAATCATAATAACTTCATTTCTTAGTTTTGTGGTAGTCAAATAACTGTATAGAAAAATAACATTTTACAGCAATTAACCTTTTGCATCTACACAACAGCTTTGACTGAAACACAAAGGTCACAACTAAAATACATTTCATGAATGTCATCCTGATGCTGCAAAGGACAGCTTCTATTCAGGAGCCTGAAACTGACTGACCATATCAGCTGTCTGACCAAATATTATTCACAGGAAAATAATTCCATTACAGTGCATAAAAAATCTATTTGCATACTCATTCACCATGAGGCCAGACTTAATCCATACATACAGGTAATAGACAGAAGTAAAGCATAATTATATGGAAGAAATGAAAAGACAACGATATGTTTTGAAAGGGAAGGTTAATTTTTAGCTGAACACATTTGTTTGGAAAATTTTCTACAAACTTGAAAGGCTTGCACAAAAGTAACAAGCAGCAGAAAAGCTGCAGTAAACAGTGGATTAATGTCACAAATAGGTACATACTTTAAGCCTGCTCTTAATCATGTGCATCTAATAAATACATATACGAAAAAGGCATCCTATAGCTGAGAGCATGTATATATTTTGATAAGGCACCTCATGTCAGCTGTATATATGTAGGATGTCAGTGTTTGTTCAATATAATTGATGATTAAACAATTTCTATTTTACAAATTTTATAAGGTATTTGCTTCAGATGACTGCTTATGGAAATTACATATGATTTTATGAAGATCTGAATGAGAAGAAAAAATTATTTATAATAATTCTTGACATTTTTTTCTGCCCAATTTCTCTTGCTGGTTTCTGCATCTGTGATTAAGTTTCTGAACTGCTTTTGTAAATTGATGCTCTGTATGCAAATCAAAATCTGGTGGATTTGCCTTCCATTATGGTGAAAGTAACATTTTACTTCAACTACAGACTAATTTATTATATTGAGTTTAGCAGTGTACATAGTATATATCAGATGTGGAAAGAAAACAGTATGGTACGGAGTAAAAGCATATTGAAGAACAGGTATCTTTTTTTTTCTTTATTCTGTGTATTACTGAATTCTCGTACACCATTTGCTGAAATCACTCCAAAAACTATATATAAAAAATCAGCAACTCTACGTTAGCTGTTTTCTTTGACAAGTGGAAAGACTTAAAGACATTTTCAGATTGCATATTTCTTGCCTCACAGAGAAATTTCTTTACAAAACAGGTCCACTAAGGTCCGTTCAGTAATGCATTTCTGAGACTCTCTTCATTCACTGCTCACAAAAGAATATTGTCGTTCACATGCTCAGGATTGATATTTTCCATCAAAACTGTCTTCTTAAGATAAGAATAAGTGTTTTGAAAATCTTCTGTAAAAAATGCACTGTTCATATGGGAAACATCAAGATCAAATTGAGAAAAAATGTTCCAAAATAACCTAAGTTCGGAAGTCAGTTTCTCATTGAGCTCTTTCAGACTTAATTGCACCAAAAAAGTGTTTGTCTTGGATGCTCAAGAAAGCTTGTTCAAATCAATTCGGTGTGGAAATAAGAAGGACATCCCCAACATGTCAAAGTAAGATATGAATAAGTGGTCAGTTTGCCCCATCTCATTGCAAGACAAGAAGGTTACCTTAAATTGAATTTTATATGGAGAAAGGATGTGAGCACATGGACCTGTTATGAAATAAGTAACTCACTCCAGGATTTTTTTTTGCAGTTCCTATAGTCTTGTGTAAAGTTAAAATGCATTAATCCCAGTGTAGACACATACTCAGAATTAAAGTGGCCTTAATTTAATTTAACTTAATTCACTTTGAAGGCTGAAGTGGACTACAATGAATTAAAGCCATTGAAAAGCAGAATAAAAGGATCAATACAGGGCTTCATTTATTTTAATTAATCCACTCAAAAAGTTACTGCAAATTAACTTTCTTAAGTGTCTCTGCATTGATGAATTGAATAGGCCTTGAGTCTTTAGATGGGAGCTTGTCATTAATTATGAAATGATCAGCTCCTTCCTCCACAACCTAAAGAGCTAATGGCATAAGGTGTAGCTATTCTGAGAACAACACAAAGCACGTAGAATGCAAGCAAAGAATTTGTTAGACCCTGACATTTATTTTCCTTGGAAGCCTTTTATTAATTGGAATAATGAAAGCCATCCAAATTGTTTATTCTATTTTTTAATTATTTTATTTAATTATTTATTTTATTATTATTATTTAAAATTGGCTCTGTTCCACATGAACAAAAGGCAAAGTTACAAGATTATATTTTTGGTAATGATTCTTTACCAGAACGTAAGATTATTTCTTAACTTATGGTTTTTATGTATAATGGATTAATTAAAGGTAGTTTCAATATTTAGACCTGGGACATAAAGAAGTTTTTTAATTTTTTTTTTTTTCAAGTACACAAGGAGTTATTCTAACATTTCATATGACTTTAAATTGGCATAAAATGTGTGTTACTGAAGTGGCGTCATACAAGTAGCTGAAGAATTCGGCTTCATATCCATTTTTAGGTTTTTGTTCAATCTTAATTTCAAGGAAATACATTTTACCCCTATTTTAATATATTTGAAATGCGTCATAATTCAGTTTGCTGACATAGTTGAACCTTTTAACAAGTTATATCTAAAACCATTAATGTAAGCATCTGTTTCCCTTAAACCAAGATATGGCTCTAAAGCAATGGTTTCATGGAATTCAGAGAGCAGTTCTTCAGTTTTCCTTTTTGGATAGTTTTTCTCTTTAATTTAATAATTCAAAGATGTGTTTTGAATTGCTGTCCAAATTTAGATTTTTTTTTTTTCCACGGGCTGCTAAATCTTTACTTTCCATAGCAATATTGCAGTTTGGGTCTTTCACTTTAGTTCTTCATTCAGTTGATATTGTTGTGAATGTATTTATCGGTATGAATAACTCAATCCTAGCAGTTGTCTTCTACATATATTGCATGTATGTATGCTGCAGTTAGGAGGAATGTGTCAGTAGAAGTAGAATGTATCAACAGATGAAGAAAGATCTGTTTGTAGATGTCACAGAAATGAAGAAAACTGGAAAAATCGCTGTGATTTTTATAGAAACAAAATAAACATCCTAACCTGTGGTTGCTCTGTGATCTTCAGTGCAAGAAAATACACATACTAATTTCCAGCGTAGGTCTCTAATACAGACTTCTGCTCTAATCTAAGGGATTTGTTGCTATACTAGCTTTGATGCTGTTCCATGAGAGGAATTAAAGCCTACAAAACTGTGGCAATACTAGACAGAGACGATGAGTTGGTAACCTTTCTGAGCTGCCTATTATAACATCTTTTTCTGTTGGGTGAGATAGAAAAAAGAAATTATACAATACAGACACTTTCTTCATTCTAAAATATATCATGCATCTTTGGTATGACTTTTTCTATAGAATATAATAATCTACTACTAGAAGATGTACATTTGAATTTGTTCTTTAGGTCCTTCCACTCTGTATGGTGTGTGTATACATATATATACACATTTATATTATACATACAGAGTGTATAATACACATATATACAGTGTGTAGTATAGATAATATATCTGTATTTTTATATATATATATATATATATTCATCGCTTTGGTTTTGTGATTTTCTTTTCCTTTTCACCTGACAATACCTTAATGCTATCTTCCATTTTTGCCCTAAACTTAGACAAAAAGTCTTGTGCTGATAATTTTGAGTTAGAGTTTTAATTTATAATTGTTGCTACTTGGTAAAACATCTATGCTTTTGTATCTCAGCAACATTTTGAAACCCAAAGAGCCAAAAAGGATCATGTATTTATCTGTATATGTTGTACGAATGTACACTGTTGCAAATTAAAACACCGGAGAACAAAAAGTCAAAGACAATTTTAATCACTTAGACAACTTCTACAGAACAAATTGTTCCATGGACATCAGAATTACTGGAGTATGCCTTCCTTCAGATTTATGTTTTTCCACCCCCTCAATACTTCCCTTTGGTAGACCTAGCTACCCTGCATTTTCTCTAACACTCCTGTTAACTAGAATTACGGTTACTCTGGAGCAACTTGCATGTTGATGGGCTTGTGAGTATGTTTGTGTTGATTACTAAAAAGAGTGTATGCTGACTGACTCCATCTTCTCTTGCCTTTGGTGGGCATGTTTCCATCCAGTAGTCCCTTTCCATAAAAAATGTAAGGTGCTATTTTTGAGTTTTCTGGTTTTCCAGTATAATTATAATTGGCAAATGTGAATACTGTGAAATGTGAGTGGATAGGTAGGGATGGTTTTATTAAGCTAAATTGGAGAGGGAATTTCTCATATTTCTTTTATAAACATCAGTTTGTATTATTTGTGATCTCAACAAGCAGAATATTGGATTGTAATGTAGGTTTTTACGTGAACTTGCTTCTCTATAGATTATTGTTTACCACTCAGAAAAAGTAAAGATCCCTATCGGCCTTTGTTTGTCTTCACTGCTTCGAAGACAGTTTTCTAAAATTTTCAGTGTGAAATTCTAAAGTGAGGATAAAAACATAGATTTTCTACATTTAATTTTTTTCTCTGATTCTATGATTTGATAAATAGCACATACATATAAACACGAGCCTAATATCCAGCTCCTTTTTAGGGAGGAAATACCAGTTTAAGAGAAGTGTATTGAATTCATGAAGTGGATTAGAATTATAAGACAAAATGAAATACATTATAGCACACCGCAGAATGCATGTTGCATTGCAGTAATGAACATCATTATGATTTCTGTCCAAGTCTGCACAAGTCATGTAACTCAGTAGATTTTTCTTGTGAGTAATACAGACCATTCCGAGGGGAATGGTGATGAAATCTTTGTATTACATAGTATGCATTTCAGTACCGTAATACAGAAAGATTTATTAACACTTTACTGTTTAAATTTGGAGGTAAATATTTCTTCTCGCTTTATTCTATACATGCTATGAACTTCTGCACAAAGACCATACGAGTCTTTGGAGTGATTAAAGTAGGTATTTTCATACATGTGCTGTTGTTCGATACAGGTAAGTTAAGCACTTTGAGTTCTGGAAGGAAATCCTTTTGTGAATCATTCAAAAGCTGAGCTTCCTCTTCTTTTCTGTGGTAAAACCGTACTGAACAAGACAAAGACATAATATATCACTAGCTCAGAACAGAAACCTGGATGCCTTAGGAACACTTTCTATTTTTGTTTGTTTGTTTGTTTGTTGGTTTGGTTTTTAGACACACAAAGGAAGAAAATAGATGCCTTTCTTAGCTTAACGTGCATTTGCTTTCAATTGAGCCACTCAAAATCACCCAGGATCTTAATGTATCTTGAAACTAGGTGATGTGTTAGTACAAAGACACAATTTCTGAGCAGCCTTCCACCATGTATTTATACATAGATCTAGTCCATGTTGTTAGTGTGAATATATTTTTTTCACACAAACTTAAACCTCCATAAAAATATAACAGCAGCTAGGAAGAAAATTAACTCTATCCCAACCAAAACCAGGACAGTAGGCAAATCTGAGCATCCACTTACACCCTAAAACAACCAATCTCAGATCAATTCTGGCCTGGAACTTGCATAAGTAAATTAGCATGCCACTGACACTGAGACAATTGTAACTTATCAACATACTGGGCTTATTAATGCAGGTACAATATCTTCATTTCAATTTCAGTTGCATACATCCTGATGACATGACGATAACGTCAACCTTTTAATGGAATATATTTTGCGTATGATTAAAAATTCAGCCTTACAATAACTAAATAATGTTTTATTTTTTACATAAGGTATTAAATAAAAGATACAGCATAAGTTTTCAGGATACTAGAAGTGGGTAGTTACAGGACAAGAAACCTGCTTTTCAGTGAAGAACTACTTTTAGATTTTGCCAAGGTCTCAGCAATATTTAAGAAAGTTTATAGTATAGGAAGTTACATTTACTATATCTCTTCTTCTTTCTCAGTTCATTTTTCTGAATTCCTCAAGACTATCTCTAAAAAAAGTCCCATCTAGAAGAATTTTCCTTAAAATCATTCAGCTTTCCTTCTTTCCTAGTTCCTTCACTGGTATTGATAACCATGGTTTGTCTTCTGGCCAGATGTCTACAGGAGCTTGGGTGATTTTTGTTTATTCAAAATTTAATGAGAATGCTAATGTCATTGCCAGTTTTAATTGTTTAGCTTGAAAGGGCAAACATGATTTACATTAATTTTACCACCTTTATAACTAATGAGAATGTGAGCCTTGTGGCTATGCTTTTAGATATCTTTGCACTTTAATGTGACAGCAAAGTACTGTTAGTCACTCTCTTGTGTGAAATTTTGTTCTGATTTATTAACATTATAAGGGCATCTTACAGTTTGAAGACTAATCAACCTTAACTACAGATTTAATTCTCAGCATGGCTCAAAGATCTTATTCAATGACTTACTGAAAAACATTGTGTGTCAGTGAGAATTTTTCTCTTCCTCTTTCACAGCAGTTCTGTGTTAGGCCAATTATTACTGGTGCATTGGTCAAGGATTTTGAAGATTAAAATCATATTTAATAAAGATCAGAAGAAAACATATATAGATCTCTTCTACGAATATAAATGTATGTAGATGATGTAAAATATCTTCAGTGGCAGTTTAGCTTTTGAATATCAAATAGCTTCAGTTCTCACAACTTAAACGTATATCCTAGCAGAAAGTAAAATTATACTCTATCGTCATGGCTTATGTATATTTAACCCATTGAGAATCTGCGGCTACTTCTTGTGAACAAAATTGAAAGTATTTAGAAAAAAAAGAAATCACACACTAGGTATGAGTTTAATGGTAAATATTAGAATGATAACAGTAGAGAGGACTTGTGGGTGGAGATAAATGATGATATGTAATCGGGGAAGGGAGATGGGTTAGAGGCTTAACTCAGGATGGAACAAAATCCAGAGGAAATGTAGGAAGCTGTAAATAACACGGTATATAAGTGATTTCATAGCTGATGGTATGAAAAGGGAAAAACAGTGCCTCTTAGCCACCTCATTCTCCTCTGTGTGTATTCCTGACCCTATTCTTTTTGAGCCATTTATATATCAACCAGATATAAAATGCTTCTGCTTAAACAATATTTTTTGGTAGCAACTCCTGCTTTATTCTCTCCTTCTCAGAGAAGGTGGAAACTGGAGGTGTCTCCTCCTGTGGATGTGCCTGAGTTTATTTCTCTTTCTGTGGTACAGTCTGTGTTTTCAATACCTATGATTTATTCTTCTTTGATTGATTTGTCATCACCTATCACCTTCACTGACCAATTTCCCTGGAGAGGATTGCAAACATGGAGTAAATAAAACTTTCCCCAGGTGTTACAGGTTTCCTAGAACTTACGGCTATTGCTATCACTTGCTAAGCAGCAGATCCTTTCCTTTTATGTGATGCTTGGGTAGCTCTACTGAAAAACAAAAACCAAACCAAACCAAACCAAAACCAAACATAAAATCTGAGGAAGTTGGTATGAATGAAGAAGTAGGTTGTATTAAATTTGGCATGTGAGCATCAGTAACTGAGGAAGGGCATGGCTCAAATGGCAAAAAAAGTGACTCTCAGTTATCAGAAAACAGGGACAGAAGCCAGTTGCTAGTCTTTCAGGTTTGCGTCTGTGCTAGGGAGGGATATACTGGTCTAATAACCCACTCTATGTTCCTCATGACAGCCTAGCAATCTAAGGAATACACTCTAGCCCTAAACCACTGTCATCTGCAGCTCTGCAACATAACCTAGACTGCTATGAAGGCTGACAGAGTTCACGATTCATGTTTAAATGCTGACTGATCAGAACCAGCAAGGATTTTTTTTTTCTTTTAATATAAATGGAAGAAGTGCAATATTTCCCATGCTGTAAATAAGGAACTGAAATAGAACATTACTTTGATGAGTGACTTTTATAAATACACATTCAATAGTAACAAGGACATTGCCTGGAGTGAACCCCTATTACAGATATAGTTTGTTACCTGTAATGATTGCATCAAAAGCATTCTGAGGAAGTGGGAAAAATGAAGTCAGTTTAAGGAGTTTTAATACTATACCATTTTCTTTTCTATTTGTTTTTATTTGTCACACATTTTCTTAGTTAAGCTTTTTCTGTCCCTATACCATTCTTGTTTCTGCCATTTCTACCATTTTTATTGATGTACTTATGTATTTCACTAAGAAGATGGTATTTAATTCCTCTCACCCTTTCTCAATCACTTCTCAATACTAATCTATACTAATCTTTATTTCATTATTATTACTAAATATTTTATCTTCAGACATTCTTATGACATTTTGTCTTAAATTACACATACTTATCAATGTCACATATCTGTGGTTTGTTTAATCTTTCCTCTGCTCTGATAAAGCTCTGATCCTGTTTTCTGGTCTCTGTGTTGCTCTTGTGATTTCACATCATCTTCCAACCTCACATACTCTCTTGTTAGTGCTCTTCTTAGTCCCTTTCATTCTATCCTTTCCCCACTTCTATAGCCTTTATTTTGAGTGGGGGTTTGTTTGTTGTTTGTTTGTGTGTGCATGTTTCTTTTTTTTTTCTTAGATGTCACCCCAAATTTCAATCACAGTCTTCAGAGAAATTATGCTTTTATCAATCTATTTTTAAATTTTCAACAGACTGAAAGACTTTTGGAGAATACCGGAAGTTTTTTCTCTCTCCTTTCGTGCATGATTTTATTTCATTATAATTTGCAGCCAATGGCAAATTTCCTGAGGCATGATATTCTCTGATGCCCAGTTGGTATGCTTATGTGTTGTGAATGTCTTGCCAAGCCCAACTGACTGATTTCATGAAAGGGTAGGAAAAAAAGGAAGAGATTAGGAGGAGTCTTCCTGTAGAAGTGCTTATACAGAACAGTATAAAAATCTGAATGAAGAACATGGTGCAAAACCACAACAGTTTGTATGATACGTAAATGGATCTCTTGTTTTTGTAAAGAATATGGAAGAATATATCGTCCTACTGAAGCTTACAGGAAAGCCATCAGTGACTGGATTTATGTGAGTATAAAAATTAAGTAAAGCTAATAATTCTATAGATTTTGTGTGTCTAACTTACAATGAAAATACAACATGACAATCATTCGTAATAAGTATCCTCAAAGCAATTGCAGTGCATACTGTCATTAAAATTTTGTTTTAACTTAAGGTGCTTGATCTGATATCTATATGTGTCTGATTGTCAATATATATGACTTAGTAAAGGGAATAATTTGTTTAAAGTGTTTCAAATTGTTCTGATGGATGGTTGGTATCTGAGTAACTTTTGTCTGTTCTTAAAGACATTGCTTTGATATATCACTAGCTGAAGTGGGCATATGCACACACACTGGAGAAAATAAATTTCTTTTTGACAAGGACATGTAGAACAAATTAAAGGATAAAAAAAGCAGGCATATTTTGATATATCTCTTTCAGTATCCTTCATGAAATTAAATTTTAATCATACTTCTAAACCAATTAAAAACAAATTATGCAGTTACATATTGACTGCACAGATTATAGATTTCTTTTTCTGAATCAACGGATTATGAGTTTGGCAACAGCTCAATGGCTGTTCTGTTTTGACTGATGAAATTATAACCAGTACTGCAGAAAATATTTGGACACAAACAAAAAAATATTCTGGTTTAATAGGGTTATGCCTGTGTAATGAAAGACGCTTCAGCATTAATACAAATAGCTTCACATTCAACTACTTGGTTTGGTGATTAGAATCTATAGCTCTAATTGGTTGTGCAAGGCAGTTATCCTCCATTAACATTAGCCTGCACATTCCTCTGATATCCATCATGAATTAAAACTACAAGAGCTGCTGTTTCCTATCATCTTACCCACAGACTGTAAATTAGAGCAGGTCCTGTTAATGACTTGCACAAAGAAGTCAACAGTCCTCTTTCTCAGAGCTCAGTATATTTTCCACAAAGCTTTGGATAATTTGACTGATCATTTCAGCTTGGTTTTTGCTGGAGATTTATTTTTAATCTAATTCTTAAACACCATATGTACCCTAGATTAAAATAAAGAGAAAAATAAAAAAGCGTATTAATCTAAAGGGATGAAGAAAGGGTGCATTTCATTCATTCTTTTTCCCCAGCTGATCAATTTACTGTTTACAAGTGTGTACAAAATGTAGCATTCTACTTCCCAGTAATTGAGACAAACAGGAGTTTTGTTTGTCCCTTTTTGTCTTGCATTTGAATAGAAACTCTATGCTATTAAAGACACAGTTGTGTGTACAGTTTTTACAGTGTAAAAGGAAAACAGTATATCCTGCTGGAAAGGCTAGTTTTTTTGGGAAATAAAATCTCATGTTACCCGTTCATTGCATCCAAGTTGCAGAATCGGTTGTGTGAATTTTCATCAGGTTTTTTTACGCAAAATCTTGTAAAAAAAATGTTTGTACCAATGTGAACTCAATGATTTATTGTTAGTAGAATTTAAGCCTTACCTTTCTAATCAAAGAATTATTCTAGTTCAATTACAGTGATATTAGCACTTCAAGTTATGCAAAGTTAAAAGGAGATATACATGAATGTTCTAGTGAATTTCTTTTTCTCTGATGTCATGCTCATCCTGCGTAGGTGAATGCCATCTTTACTCAGCATCCTAAGTCCTTTGCTGAGAGAAGTATGATGATGCTGTTGATGGTTTCTCCTCACTGTAGGACATGTTTGAGGGAGTTTTTATGTTTGCTAACAGAGTGTATCTTATTCTTTCTTCATTGGTGTGCAAGTCCACATTATGTTTAAATTTACCATCTGTGATGTGTTTTACATGTGAAACTGGTGCCTTCCTTTGACCATTGATTAGCTGCTGGTGAATTGTTTATAGCCTTGCAGCCACCAGTATCACTCTGTGCCTGTAAATTCAGGGCTCCTGCGGTTATCTCATGCTGGTTTTCTCCCATGATGCATTTTATCAGCATCACAAATAGCTGATTCTTCAGAGAGTAGTACCTGGCAACAAATAGCCCTGACATCACACAACTGTACAAATGTAAATGAAAGCTAAACCAAACTAATAGTGATCTGGTAATCAGATAACTCCTGTTCTATCCTAAATCAAATTTCCTGATCTCCCAACCGGCACAGAGAAATCTGGACAAAGACTGAGAAGTCTTGGAAAACAAACAAAACAAACCAAACAAACAAACCTAAACAAAAAATAAAACAAACTAGCCAATAAAAAAACCACAGACAATGGGCTACGAAGCTACAGGTGAAAATCTTTGTTTTTGATTTTAAGTCATTACCTACTTCAGTGCATGGCGAGCTGGAAATTTGCCTGTTCCCTAGTCCAGATTTTACAAACACTGTATGAACTTCAAACTGACCATATTTGACACTAGAGCAGAAGACTGTGATGAACGTTTCATCACTCTGTAGAAACTGTAATGTGTACCTGGCTTCAGGGCAGAGTATGAGTGCTAGCGGATGAGGAGAGAGCAATGGGTATAATTTTCTTTTTCTTTAGCTGGGCTTTCAACACCATGTCCTACAATTATTTTATTTAGTCTAAATTTGCACTGTACAGTGTGGATAGCTAGACAGTAAGAGGAGTAAAAGACTGAACAATGATTGGGTTCAGAGGGTAGAGCTAAATGGGGTGGTACTGAACTTAGGTTGGTTACAAATGGAGCACAACAATGATCAGTTTAACAGCTTTATCAGTGACATGGAGGAGGTTAAAGAGGGCATACTCATCAAGCTTGCAGGTGACAAATGCAAAATGGTGACCCTGTGGGACACCAGTGCAAGGACACAGGTTGATCCCTGCCCAGCTGGGAGGAGCTCTGTGGGAAGCGACCTGAGGACCGTGGCAGACACACACTGAGTATGAGCCAGGAGTATGCCCTGGCTGCAGGCACAGCCAACAGCTTCCTGGGCAGTATTTACAGGGGCACAGCCAATACCTTGACAGGATGGATATTTTTCCCGCTTCTTTGCACCTGTGAGATACCATCTAGATACTGCATCCAGTCTTGTGGCCTTCCCCTCCCTGCACCCATTAAAGACTTTAATAGACTGGATCAGGTTTGGCAGAGGGACCTCAAACTAAGTTTGGGCTGGTAAAGTTGCCCTGGAAGAAGAGGTTGAGGGACTGGGACTGCTCAGCCTGAAGAAGAGGTGACTCCAGGAGGAACCTAACAGCAGCCTTCCTGTAATCTGTAAGGAGTTAATCAAAGAGTCAGACACAGGCTCTTTACAGTGGTACATGATGGGAGGATGATAAACAGTGGGAAAAAGCTAAAAGAGGTGAGGTTCAGACTGGATATAAGGGAAAATTATTTTCTCCTTGAGGACAGTCTGGCAACAAAAGAGGTTTTCCAGAGATGTTGTGCAGTCTTTGTCCTTGGAGTCTTTCAAGATGCAGTTGGATAAAGCCCTGAACAACCTCGTCTGTCCTCAGATCTGATGCTGCTACGAGCAGGAAGTTGGACAAGAGACCTCCTGAAGTAATTTCCAACCTGAAATTTCCTGTGACTCCTATGATCTGCTGTCTGAAAGAAGAGAACTAAAACTGTATTTGTAGAAAACAATGGTATTAAACTACGTTTTTTTACCCAAAATCAGAATTATGTCCCTAATTTTTGCATTTAGAAAGATATCTGTTAACATAGATACATCAGCTCTATGGAATTCTTGTCACAGCCTCCAAAATATGTGATTTAAGATATGATTAAGACTTTTATATTATCTTCAGTCACTTCAGGATGAAGTAATTAAAAGCCACACAAAATACCTGAGATCAGGAGTCAGTGAGTATTCATAGCACATTTATAAAGCTCTTGCATCATCTAGTTTTCAAAACTGTTTGTCATGTAGTAACACCATGTAGTTCTTGGTAAACTGGAACTTTACCTTATGTCTATTGAGAAGGTTATCTGTGTACCAGGATACCTTTGAGTTTTTACAGTGCTCTCGGGTGCTGCTTTTAATTAAAAGCATTATTGTCTTATGGACTGCTTGGAAGCAAGAACAGGTGATTTTACACAGATTTCAGTTTGTTAAAGTTTTCTGGATTTACAGAACTAGAATTAAATATGCACAAATACTGTTAAGATCTGTATTTGGTGAACTATTGCAGGATAGGTGTTCAGTTTGCCTCTGTGCCATTATTGCAGAATCAAGCTGCAGTAATAACCAGATTACTACTGGTATAACCAAAGATTCAGGTGTACCAGAGAAAGAAACTGGTATTACACTGTAACACAGAAGCCTACCTAAACTCATAAAATACATGAGTGTTAAACATAGCTTCACAAATACATTTACATATTCTGCCGCATAGAAAACATGTTTAGAAGCCTTTGGTCTTTAGTACTCCTCAATAAAATAAAGTATTTATGCTCTTTTTAGTTGAAAGTTATTGATGATCAAGCAAATAATTGTGGCATTGAATCAGTGTGTTTAACTGTTCATATCTGGCAGATTATAAAAGGCAACACTATTAGACCGAGGTGAAAATCTTTGAATACAATGTGGATAGGGTTTGTGTTGAAGGACAAATCAGTGCTGTAAAATATAATTGTAATATTCTTAGTATAATGTACTTTATTTATACATGAAGAATTCTTATTTAACCTATAGCCAGTCAATCACAAACAGCATAGAGGCAGTTCTTTCTTTGACAATCATAGACTTCAGGCTGATGTTTGGTTCATGGGTTCCCACACTTAATTACGTGTAAGCCTGCTTAGAATAACTGTGAAGTTTGGCTTCAGCTGTTTGTTGCAGTGAACCACACAGTAAACCCAGTAGTGGAAAGAGAACAAGTAATCACCACAAACTTTTTGTTCAATGCCAACATTGGTCATTGGTACTGAACAATGCCTCAAAATTTGCACAAATTCTGTTGTTGGGTAACCCATGCCCTAACAGTTAACACTAAGCATCCACGTGTTGAAGTTCCTTCTATGTTTTTGGTACATTATTTGTTTGTATAGAACATTTTAATGAGAATTTCCCTCCCAGGAGATATGGAGAACATTATTAAAACAGGTGAAGTTAGTAACATAAATAATTGTTGGTAACATAGATAATAATATTTTAAATCGATACAATGTTTGTTTTCTGTATTAGGGGTAACATTTATAATTACCCTTTGGAAAAAGCAAACAAAATACCTTACAATACAGAAACAATCTAGAAGTCACTGTTGCAAATTAAAGTATATTATTGAGTAGACAGGTACTGTGAGATATTCTTAAATTGTTAACTGTAGTTGCTAAGGGTATGGCTGCTTTTGTGTAAGAAGTCACACATTTTTATTTAGTTGTCTTTGGTTTACACATATTAATTATTCAAAGAGGAGTAGGTGGAAGAAAAATTTTGAGCAAGAATGAGTAATTTAAATCTAGCCTCCAAAATAGAGGTAATAGAAGATTTTGATCATTACTCAAGCACTTTGTTACCTAATCCCCAAGAGAAAAACTTCAGTTATGAGACTAGTTTTAGCCCTTGGTTTCATAAGTAGATTCATTTTCCCTAAATTGAGTGTCTACAAGCTACACTTAACTGCAACTCTTACGTCTCCTGTCATGGAGTGAAAATGATATTTCCAGAGAGAGCAAGTCGTCCTATCTTGTGATGAGGCCTCTATGATAGCATGGAGTTATTTCCCTGAATGTTATCCCGTATCCCTGCAGTTTTCCAAGCAAAAATCCTGAACTAAATTTTTAGTGCTTCCAGTAGTGCAGGTAATGCCAGCTCAGTCCTCTAACTTCATTGTTTCTTGGTGCCTGACAGCTGTTTAACCTCAGCTTGTTACACTAAAGAAGTACAAACAGTGGTAGTTTGGTATGGTGTATGTAATCTCAAAGAGTTCATCTTTTGGTTTCATGGTGGGAAAACTAATCTTTCAGTTCAGACAATGTCTCTAGGTTTTTCTTTCAAAGACAAGTCCAAAAAATAAACAGGTATGAAACAATCACTAGGCTTGAAGTGAGATCTGGAGTCTCAGTGCAGAGGTAAAACACATGCATATTTACTGATAGACAGTGTCAGTTACTTTTAACAGCTATGCTTGAAAAATCACCTTGCTAAACTCACTGCAGGTGCTCAAGGTGGCCATGTACATTGAAGCGCGGTGCTAATAGACAGATATTGCTTGTTGAAGGAAAAAAAATATTCTGAGACTAAAACAAGGTATGCGGTGCTCATTGAAAAGGATTTGGGATACAGTACTCACTACTTCAGAGCAATTATTGCCTAGGAAAAGCTTATTGTTGAGGGAAAAAGACAGTATTGCACTGGACGGGAGTACTGTAGGGCTGACCAAATGTATTTCAGTGGACAGTTTTCCTAGGACTACATTTCTGTCACCTGTGTGATAAAGTATGTAAAACGATGCAGCCTGAAGGAGAGTAATGAGCACGCACATGAATTGAATTGCAAAGCAAATTTTGAGAAATAACTTCTTTCAAACACAGGCAGAATTGGATAATCAGTCACAAATGACAGAAGTGATATTGCTTTTCAAAGTATGTACTGCATTGCAGCACATAATTAACACCTAGCATTACAGAGCTCTGGAGGCTATTTTGTTACAGTCAGAGGAAAATAAAAAACTGGGGATTTCAGCCCTGCTTTGTGAATCTGAGTTATGATACTATTTCTTGAGTGGAACAAGAACAAAACAGCAATCAAGAGAATCTGTAGTCTCTTTGTGTCAGTTATCCCTCTTTGCAGGCTTACATGAAGTCAGGAATTAGTAATCCCTTCCAGAGGTGTTACTGGAAACTTCCAACAAGTCTTTTGAGATCCTCTCTTAGAAGTTGCTATATAAATACTAGTCTACAATTTATTTGCATTTTTAATAAAAACTTGTACGTGTCTCATGAAGTTGACCTAGAAGTCATGATGATCTAAGAGGTGAAATGATTCAAACCATTCTTACTATTCTTGTTGATGTATAGCAGTATTTCAAACTTACAAAAATATCTCTAACCTAAAATATGGAAAGGTATGATTTCTTCCTTGAAGCAAATTGTAGGTTGGATGCCTGTAATGAAGTTTACTACCAAATTTAATGTGGTTACTAAATTGCATTAATGCAACAAAATCTCATTCTGAATCACAAGACATTTTTGAAAGCACTTTTAAAACAGTTTTATTGGTCAGAAAAGCTGTTAGACATTGTCAAATAAAAGTAATAATAATTAATATGTACTACTAGTCACTCTCAATCTACATATTGCCTTATGGCTATTTGGAGAAACAGATGTTGTAATTCATTTTACATATTTAGATGCTATATTCCAATTTGCTAATCTGTCATTCTTTAATAAAAATGCATTGCAGTTGTTATTTTTCTTTCTCCTGCTCAGTTGCCGATTTAAGATTTTTCTTATTTTAGTCAGTTTTGCTGGACAAAATGCCTGTTTTCTTCTGCATTTAGTAGGCACCTGTCAGTGTATATTTTTGTGTATATTAGATTTGTACTTAAATGTATTTTTTCCTCTCTTTGCAGATGCACTAAGGGAAGACAATGTGTTTTACAATTCTATTTTACTATTTCCACAATTTTATTTGGATTTTTACATAAGAAAGTTCTAGGATTTTTTTTTGCCATCTGTCTTAAACCTAAATCAAGTTGTAAATAGTAATTTTTACACATTACCTTTTCACTGATGACTCCACTTCAGGCTCTGTATCTGGATTTGTGATTTAACTCACAATTATCAGCCTCTTACTTTTACTTACAATATCTTCTACTCAGGACTCTTCTTGTTCTCATTTGTTCTTTCATGAACAAGATATTATACAAAGTGAAAAATAATATTTCCTTATGAAATATTGCTGTGTTACTGTTCATCTATGGTGACAGAAGTTTCGTATTATTAATAATTTTAGAATAATAATAATTTGTAGAAAATGTGCTTCAGGTTTACCTTCTTGAAACTCCTTTTTAAAAAACTCCTTTTAAGAGAATAGAAAATTGCCCATAAATTCTGTCTTCTTTGCTACCCAGAGATCTAATCAAAGATATAATATTAAGAAGTTTGTGCCAAATAATGGCATTCAAAATGTGCACAGAATATAAGACAAAGACTGTCTTATAATATTTGGATTTTTTTTTTTAAATTAGTAGTGCTATTATGTCATTACCTTGGTGAAAATGAAATCTAAATTTGACCTGAAGTTTGCAGTGTTCAGCAATTTGTCTTTGACAATTTCTCTCAGTCTCAACTTGGTGTTTGTAAAATTTATAGTGAAGATAGGAAATGATCTGAAATACTTCGGAGTAGCTGATTTTTGCTGACTTACCAGAAAGTATTGCTGCAAATGAATCTGTTACAGTAAATGTTCTGGTTCAGTGTGAAAAATTGTTAAAATCAAATTCCAAAGTTATTTTATTTAGAATGGTAAACTGTCTTTGTTACTAGAGGCTCATCATTTTCTGTATGTAAGCAGAATCTTCCATCTTAAAATCCAAAGTTACTTTACTAAAATCTGTAGTTACTCAAACTTTATTTCAGAACAGGTCTTTTTTCTTGCAGTTATTCTTTTCTGAGAGATCGTCATGGAAATGAAAAAAAAAAAAAAGAAGAAAAAAAAAAAGAAAGACAACCCCAAAAAACCTTGTTCTCTGAATGATAACAAGTAAAAGAAATTATTTACTGAATCATGAAGACACAAATACAATCTCAAACTTTGGTACACTTCCTGCATTTACAAGTGTTATAAAGTTAACAGAATTAATGACTTTTTTTTAGAAGATACCACTCTCAAACTTCGCTTGCAGTTTGGTAGTGAACCCATGGAGCAGCACTTAAACTGCTCACCATACATTTTGACAGGCCGGCAAGCTGCATATGAAGGTGTTCTGGACTACCTTTGGTAGGCAGCTAAGCACCACACAGTTTCTCACTCAGTCCCCTGCAGAATGGGATGAGGGGGAGAATCAGAAGTGTAGAAGCCAGAAAATTTGTTGGTTGAAATGAAGACAGTTTAATAGGTAAAAAACCCCTGCACATACAAGGAAAGAAAAATAAGAAATTCATTCACTACTTGCCATCAGTTTGCTCACAAACTCCGAACACTACTGATGAATCAAACTTTGGAGCTTTACAGTATTCTTAGAAGTTTTCAGATAGCTCTGCAATGCCAGATTTAGACTGAGAAGAAATAGATTATTCCTTAAGTTCTCCCAGGATGAGAATAAAATGAATTCATTCTTTCTAATATTGTTTTTATAGTGTTTCATTTTGAAAGCTTACTTATTGATTTAATTTGTGTTCATTGGATATTAATTTTGGCGGTGATTGGATCACTGTGTTTTGGGTTTAATAAGCTCAGGAAAAAATTATTAATCTAATTATTCTTGCTCTTTGTTATGTATTTATTTCTTTATAATCCTTTTGAATTATTGTCTACATCATCTGGCACCTATCAAATTGTAAAATGAGTCATAATCACATTAGTTAAAAGATAACTCAAATGGAAAATATGCAAGATACTTAGGTTTGGATGCTTGCTTCTATTAATGTGCACAGACTTCCCATGGTCACTGTAGAATACATTATTTTAAGTCCCCCTCTTCTGAATGTATGAATTAAAATAACTTATTTCTTCAGTTTCACAACCCTATACACATTTTCTTCCACTGGGAAAGACAGAAAGAATCAACCTTTGGTAACTCATAAGAACATTCATAACTGTAAGCTCAATTTTATGTGACATAACTCCTGCTTACTTTCCAGTTATTGCAAATAAATCCTAGTTCTATTACACTTCTAAATGTAGTACTTTTATAGGTGCTAAATTACTATCATTTCATGTCTGTTTATTCACAGAGTAAGTTCATTCCACTGTAGTGAAATAGGAAATGTCTGATCATATATTTTCCTTCCTGCTTCAGAACTCAGTCTAATTAGCAATGTAAGTTCTTGTGAACATTTTATAACCATGCCTCAAAGCTTGTTCCCCACTGAAATCACATTCATGTTCATGTGCTTAGTTCCTGTCTCTTTCAAAACTGTCTATGTGCTTGGCTTCAAGATGCTATTCCATAAGTTCACAGAAAATGGAGGTTCTACTGCTACAAGAACAATGAATGCAAGCCATATACATTAGAAATCAGGGTAATAATAAATACCAAGACACATTATATCTCATACATTAAAAAAATAATAACAATTTTTAAAAATCCGTTCCTACTAGATCAAAGACACAAGCTCAATGTCACCATTCAACTTTATGGGCAGAGAACAGTTGCTGGCCTGCTGTATCTAGTGGTGTAATTTGCAGCCTTAGGGGGAAGAAGCTCATAAATTCCTTTGCGTAATACCTTTGCAACTTATTTTTTGTGCCCTGTGTTCAGGTTGCTAAAAGACTTGTCCAACCTGAACTTGAATGTTTCCAGGAATACAATACCTACAACCTCTCTGGACAACCTGTGAAAGTGTTCCACCACTCTCATTGTTAAAACATTTCTTCCTTCTATCTAATCTAAATCTACCCTCTTTAAGTTTTAAAGCATTAGTCATTGTCCTATCACTACAGGCCCTATTAAAAAGTCTGTCCCCATCTTTCTCATATGCCCCTTTTAAGTACTGAAAGGCTGCAACAAGGTGTCCCCAGAGCCTTTTCTACTCCTTCCTCTCCCCCAACCCTCCTGTCTGCCACCATAGATAGGTCTAGCTTGATATAAAGATAGAAAGACAGGCTTCTGTGGTGTGGACAGCTACTCAAAGACTTTTCAGCTGAGGTAAAGGGAACAAGGCATTAAATTATGTTTTGTGCTTTGTGCTGACAAGCTCTGTTGGGACCCCTTTGAAAGAATCTCCTACTTGGAGCCTTTTACTCTACTAAGAACATGGGCTGCAGAACCACTGAAATGCCTATTGATATCGGTATCCAAAAGAGAAGAGTCAATAAGTGTTTAAAACCTGTCTCTGTACTGTTTAATCTGGATTTATTTTATGTATAGTCTTGCCGTGGATGTCTATCTGACATCAAGGACTAGTGCAAACCTGCTGTATTTAGAGATCTGATCAAAGGAGGTGTTGTTAGGTAAAGCTCATTTTTTTCATTTCTCATTCTATCTGCTTCACTTGGATTACTGGTAGTGTCAAGGCCCAGAGTGAAAAAAAAGGCAAAAAATTCACGTGGTGAGAGGGCCTTTGGAAAAAATAGGAAAATGTTGGTATTTACAGGACAGCAGCAACTAGGGAATTGAGGAATGCACATTATGAGGTAAAAGTTTAGAGACAAGAAGCAAATTATCACAGAAAGAGGTAAGTTAGAGAAAGTTGATTAGATATCACTTAGAGAATATATAGTCTTGAGAGAAGTCAGGATCAAAACCAACTTTTAGAAATAAGCAGAACAATGACTGGGCAGTAGAAGTGGTAGCATATAAAGTAAATTTGATCTAGGAAAATTCTTGAATTGAATTTGTCCATTTTGATGGACAACTGATGAAGTCTGAGAAAAAAAAAGAAATAAAATGTGCTATTAAAAATCCAAAACTGTGACAACTTCTGTAAGTTAAACATAACTGTTTACTTGCCCGTAGTGTCCATCCACATCAGTTGGGAGTTGACACCATCTGCATTTGTGAAACATAGACATTCAGTAGTAGGTGTAAAGGCAGAAAGCCAAGCACCAATCCAGATTTACACACTTGTGTATTATCAAATCCAGTTATAACAAGAGCTGTCAGTTTAAACATAAATAGTTCATGCGCAGATTTCAAACATACAGCCTTGTCTTCCACTGGAAATCAATCAGTTTTTACTGAACTGGAGCATTCTTAACATTTTCAAGTTTTTTGATATTGGAAAACGGAGTATCTCATACCTTCACATGTCTAACGTTTCTCTCCTGAACTATAGGCATGAAGGAATCTTAAAATCTTTTAGCAGACTTTGTGAATATGGCTAAAAATACCTGACTGTGGTAAGCTGATTCTGTTAGGATGTATTTAACTGCATGAATCATAAGCATACCACTGATCCAGCAACACACTCTACACACTGATCCTTGTCAAGACGGGACCTGAACATACATATTCTTCTCTATGATTTAGAGAAAGAAAAGTGATAACCTGCTGGGTTCAGGTTCCCAAACAGGACTTCTGGGAATGTTATAGAAGGAACCTGCCCTGTCTGAACAGCCTTCTTAAAACAGCTGTTGGAGCATAATATATAGGTTCTCTTAGTGTTCATCTGTTCTGTAACTCTGTGGTAGCAATAACATCCAACAGTCTAGTGTCTTAAAGGCCAATTTACTAAAATGACCTGGGAACTCATTTTAATAATCTCTGATTTGTGAATTTGCAAAATCTGGAGAAAACATATTACCTGAGAGAATTAATCAGCAATTGAATCATCGTGTGCCAGTCTGTATATACTGTCTGCAGCTTTTCAAACTGACCCAGCTTAGGTCTTGTCTCATAAAGAGATTTTTGTGTAGATCTTCAAAATGACAACTAAATTTTACCTTCCTTAATATTCCCACTTTTACTTGGAAGTGTTCAAATTTTTCTCGATACTTTGCTTCCCTATCCAATCACTTTCAGAGTTATTATGTAGACATAATGACCCTATGAAGGAAGAATTTTCAAGTATTCTTACCTCTGTTCAATGAATCTGTTTGCAAAACTTGCCATGTTGTGTGGTTCACTTATGCAAGGAGCTCTATTATTTGTGTGAAAACCTTTTTCTTTCAATGTAAGTGTTATCATTAATTTTTACCAGTTACATAACAGACGATAATTTTAATTGTTCAGAAGTTTTGAATACCAAAATGCGACAAAAGACATCATTATCTTTTCACAGATACACTGGAAGCTGAAGAAGATGCTAAGTTCATGGAGTAAATTATTCACTGAGATATTTTGTTCAGCTCTAATTAATGTTTTCTGCTAGCAGGATATACTTAATACATTATAAAATTGCTCCTGCAGAATTGTAGTCCCAGTTCTAGTTTCATTTGAGAAAAGTTTTTTTTGTTTTTGATTTTTTTGGTTTTTTTTTTTTCTGTTTGCTTAGTTTACTTTCTCCCAGAAGTTTATTTTTCTTTGGTTTTCATAGTAATTTCTTTTAGTTTAATTGCAGTTTAAGAATGCCAGAAGTTTAGGAAGCTATTTTTCCTTCCCACTGTTGTTGATGGCTCACATTAAGAAATTAATGCCCATATAGTGTACTACATATATACCAGCTGTTTCATTTTGTTCTTCAAATACTACACAGCTGTTTTTAACTGAAGTATAGAATATGATGCAATGTTGTTTTGTGGGTTTGGTGATAGCATATCGTTAGTACAGCAATATGAAGTTCAAGATTTATTTATCCATGTGCCCAAAGGCATAACTTCAATGAGAACTAGCACAAGCAAAATACTAGAAAACAGTAAATACTATAGCTTGATGCTTTTTCATTATTATTCTAATTTATTCCTTGGAACAGCTGTTGATGTTAGGCTTTCAATTCACATGGACAAGTGACAAAGATGTTCAAAAAGTGGCTTCACAGACTTCAGTTTCTAGCTGCAAAATTTACCAACTTCAATAAATAGCTAGGTTTTAATTAGCACTGTCTTTAAGTGAAAGCAGTTTCTCCATGTTCCCAGTGGGAGGAAACAAAAATGTAGGTAAAAATTACCCCAAGAAAATTACAGAGAAGGCTAAATTCTGAGTTCTGTTAGAAGATTAGTAAAATTCTCCACAGTAACTAGATGAGATATATAACCTACTTGGGCTTTTTTGCACAGGAACTAATTCCAGAGAATGAAAGGGACATTACTGTATCTTAATGACATAATAATACTTAGTAACTTTTTTCATTATACGAGATTAGTATTTAACTCATCCCAGAACATTTCTGTTTTGCATAGGCACACATATATACTCTCTCCTCTTTTGAAAGAAAACAATATATAGCCTAGTTCTGACATGTCAGTCTGCTCTGTGCAATTACATCTGAGAGGAAAAATCTTCAAAACATAACCAATACGTCTCCTGCCAACAGGGTTGCTGAAGCATTCATCTGCAAATAGGACTATAAAATGCTTTTTGCAATTGTAATGAAAGTGGTATCCTGTTAATTCTGTTCAGTTGTTTGCTTTGTGGTGGGTTGCAACAATCTAAACCACCTCTTTGTTTATAAGGAACAGCTGATTTTCAAACAGAAATACAAATATCCACACAAGTGGGAAATACTGGTTAAAGAAGAATTTGGTAACCCACTTCATTGACTCCTAGTATGAGTTGTGATCCTAACTTCACTGTTATCTTTTCTTGAAGACCTTTCATTTAGTGTTTGGCTTCTGCAATACTCAGTCTCTACTGTCTTCACTGTTGAAGTTCGCATTGCAGGAAGTTATTCTATTTTTAAAGTCACAGTATGTTTTAACCACCAAAAGTAATATGGTGACCTTTGTGTGACATTTTAGTTTTTGTAAAAATGTCACATGAATCTAAAGGCATGAATTCTGATCTCCATTGTGCAGGTTTAGTGATGGTGACTGACAAGGGGTAGAAATTTGAGTTTAAATCAATACAGGTTAGAATATGTATTGGTGCACTACATTTAATATTTTGCCAAATCTAAAAAAAAACCCCTCATACTTCTATATTGCCATGCAAACTATTTACTAGTTTGTACATGGCTTTTGTAAATTAATGCTATTAATACTGTTTGATTCTCGTTGTCTGACGCAATCACAGAATGCACCCACCGTTATTTATCTGGTTATTTTTTCTATAAATATCTAGTAAGTATGCTAAGCTAAAAGCATCCTTCATTACGATTAAGGTTTTAAACTTGCTTGATGAGATTATGACAGTTATGCTAAAGGAACTATTGGAAATTACATAAAAGTTGCCTTTTAACAACTGTTTCAAAGAAATCATATTAGTGTTCAAACTCTAAATAACATTAACTCATTCAATTACTTAAAGCCTGAGTCAAGGCTTGCTTGAAAAATAGTTAAAACTCTCCATTTAATTTGGATATGTTTTTGTTGTTGTTTGATTGATTTAGTTATTGTTTTTTCTTTTCTTTTTTTTTTCACCCCAGCAAAGCAAGTTGAACATAATTCCAGTTGTAACAGTTGAATTTTCATTGCTTTAATTTTGTAGGGGAGTACATTTTAAGACAGGTCAAAATTTGAGCTCTCAAATGTAGTATTGAGTGTTCAGCATTAACTTGTTTGTTAATCTTATTAAAACATCTGTTATTTTCAAATGACCATGTGCTTTGTGATATAACTTGTATTTGATCTTTTCTTGAAGTGTTGTGCCACAGATAATATTGTTCTAATTAAATACATGGAATTACGTGTGTGGGAAAAACATCGATTTATATTATTTATACATGATGAAAATAAGTATACAGAAACATGGGAAAAAATAAAATTATTAAAGTATATTTAACTTTATGATCTTTATGCAGTTGTATCATAAGTATCAAAAACATGTTAAATTGCAGTGTGAATAAAAAGGATGTTATTTTGCATGGCCTTTGAGAAAGCTATGCAATAAATAAATGAAGCTTACTTAGTGTTTTAAAGTTATATTTGTTCTGAAAAACATTTAGATAGTTTGTGTGATGGCCACTGATGGCAAGTTAGATACTAAATTTATATTTAGAATTCTTTCAGTACTAGTATTTTGTGCTTTCAATAGTCACATGCACATTTAAATGGGCATATGTTTTTACAATCAATCACACATATTAATTGTAATTTTAACATGTTGTTACATTTTTATCTGGTAGTTTTTAAAAGAACCATGTGTCCAGAGATTGAAAGAGCCCTAGTGACTTCTTGAACATCGATAATATTTTTTGCAGTATAAGTAGTTTCTCCTCATTTGCAAATACTTTCTTTCCTGACTCCAGAGCTGAACTGTGTTGGCCAAGTCAGACAGAAGCTAGACAGTCACCAGCTTTATTTCTATAATGAGATTTTTTTGTTCAGCTGTAACAGCTGGTCAGATTTCTCTGCTCCATCAGGAGACCTTTCTCATCCCAGAGGTTCAATTTTCAGCAGTTCCATTTCCCTAAATCTCCAGTTCAAAAGTAAGAGGAACATATAAGCACACAGTAATGGTCATGCTAAAAAGTTTATTTTTCAGGTGGACTTACTAGCATTGTTTCTGCCTTTACTATTACAGCTGCATGATTGAGATCAGAAAAGGCTTGTGCCCTAATGGCTTACAGCACAGGTGACTTTGTTATGACAGCTTCCACATAACCATACCTTAAGCTCTCTTTTTTCTCTTTTATCTGGCCTGGAAATCTCCTTCTTCACTTCAGTGCTCTTTTCGAGTCCACAGTGTCTGTTGTCTCCCTCTGTATTTAATTATCAGTTAGTTTTCTGAATTTCAGGGGATTATGTCTGATTCTGATGGCCCGAATTTAATATTTGTCAGGGCAGTAAAGGTGCATTGAAGTTCCTGATGCATGAAAATATTTTATTTAGAACTGATACCTACTTTAATAAAAATGCTATTTGGTATTAGTAACCTTATCCTTTGCATTTAATGATTCTAAAAATATTTCTAACTAAAACAGTGGTTTTCTTAGAGAGCTATGTTTGTGCAGAATTTCCTAATTTCTTCATCATAGATAATGATTACCCTTTTATTCTTCAATTACAACTGAGTGTTTGAATTTTCAGTGCTGAGGCATTTACTGGAGCAAAACCATGTTCTCATTTACAGTTGAGGAAATGCAGTATCTGTGTTAATTTTAACCAATACCAGCTTTTTCTCAATAAAGCACCAGTCTACAGAGATATGAGAAAAGCTTTTTGTTGTCTTGCCTCTTTCCCCTCCAAATTGGAAAATGCAGTGTCTGTAAAGGCTATGGGGGAATATTGACAAAAGCCTTTGTAAATAGCCCTATCCCCATTTTAATAATCTTTTGAAACAGGGCCTGCTTATTCTCCTGCATAAGGCACTCTCTTTTTGGGTTTGACTTTTTATGTCCTACCCATCCAAAGCTAAACTAACTTCTGCTTTTAGCTAGTGCTTTTGTGGAAACTGGAAGGGTAATAACTACAATAATTATAATATTAAAACCTGATTTTAACCTGTGTAGGAAAGTGATAGTAATAAAAAAAGAGTCAAGGGGAATGAAGAAAAATAAAGAAGGGAAACTGACTTAAAAAGAGACTGTTATAACTTTAAAAATTACTAATAACTCAGAACTGTAAAATTTGATGCCTCTGTGAAATAAGAAAGCTACAGAGGGAGGCATTTAATCAAATCAGGAAAGAAAATAGGACTGCTTAAATATTTACCTGTAAAATGTAGGATGAAAAACTATGCTTTTATAGGGACTGTAGCTCAAGAGACAGGTTGTGGACATCTCAACATATAGTAGCAGTAAAGTTTGGTTTTTTAAACTTTAAGTTATTATTTTCTAACAAAATCAATTTTTCTATGGATGTTGCAGGCTCTCAACAGAGTAGAAGGATCTTCACCTTATTGCATTCAGAAGCAAAAGAAAGAGGAAGGCATGACCAGTAATATTTAAATGTATATACTTGAATCCTCAAAGGATTTAGGATGGGTGCAGGCACCTAGGTTAAATATCAGACACAGTCCTCAAAACCAGAATGTATCTCTTTAGGTATCTTACACCTTTAGGCACTTGAACATTTGCCAGTGAATTTCTACTAATACAGGCAATTTTCTTCTAAATCTTTCCCAACTTGGTAGCACTGAGCAGCTAAATGCATCCCACCCACCTGTCTTCAGCTGGAATCCTCTATGTAAGCGTTCCCTCCAGGCTAATCCAGAAAGTGTGTTCAGAGTGATAGAGCCACAGGCTCTATCACTCTGAACTTATAGGCTTATTTTTGCTAAAAATAGCAGGTGGTGTTGCTTCCCTCTTTTGCAGTAGCACAAAAGAGATGATGCTTTTTACTATATGGAGAACCTGAATTCAGTGCCCTCTTCACACTTAAACCTCTCATGTCCGGAAAAAACAAACAAACAAACAAACAAAAAACCCACAAAAAACCCCAAAACCAATCAAACAAAACCAACCAACCAAACAAACAAAAAACCAAAAACCACCAAACAAAAAAATCTTTACGGCAGCATTCTGTCCCAGAAAAAAGAAATCTGATGTAATAAATCCAACAATTAGAAAGTAGGAATGAGGTGGGCTTAGCTGTGGTAGTAATACGCTGTGATAGTACTATGCTGTGTTATAGTGGTAGAATATGTTGTGCTGTAGCATATTTTTTTAAAGGTGTGGATCAAGAGAAAAGACAGTGTATAGTACTGATGTAATGCTGGAAGAAAGGAATTTTCAGGAGACATTTGAATGAAAGAAAATAATTTGATAGATCAGACCAGTGAAAAATAGACATTATAGAAAAGGAACAGAATATCTGGGAGTTGAAACAGAGCAAAATTTAAAGTTTCCAAGTCAAATTTGATCTTGCCATGGCCATGAGATATGTCTGTCAAAAGAAAAGAAATGGCAATCAAGGACCGACAGTGCTTTGGTCTCTGATTTGCAAAATCAGTAGTGGTATTTTATCTGGACTGTGCTTCCTCTTCCTTCTGCTTAGTGGTTTATTGCATCCCTTGCAAGTAATTCTCTAAGAATGATCCCTACTCACAATGTGCAGAAGACAAACCTATCAGCTGAACAAGGAGCATTTTTTATTGGATAGGTAATAGGAGCTTCTCTTTTTATCAATGTTTTAGTGTCACTCAGGCAGTTTTAAAGTTTTTAAATGGATTATTTTGTACTTGTAGTTTTCTAACACACTGTCCTGGGTATTTCTAATTTTACTTAGCATTAAAGAAAGTTGCCACTGATACAAAAGATACTAAAGGACATTTAAATATAGGAGTTGTTCTTGTCTGATACAACTTCATAAAGTTCAGTTGTATTCTTGTTTGGTCATTTTCAAGCAATTGCCTTTTATTCTTTTAATGACCCTCAGGTGGCTTGCTGCAATATTAAATTCTGACTACTTCTAATTATTCTAGTATTTTCAAAACTTAACTGCAAACATTTTCTATCATATGCTTTGTAGTAACAAGGACAGGAACTCCTTAACTACTGCCTAGAGGCAGTATGCACTGATGGGCCACATACAAAATTATGATGTGATATGACAACGGTTAAGATGCATGCATGGATATTATTTATCTGAGGCCATGTCAAGTTCAAAAGGAGTTTATAGCATGAGTGATCACTCTGACTCTGAAATACTGTTATTTGCATCAATATCCTTTTATCAGATCTTGTGGAGTTCAAAGGAACATGTAAACCTTTATGATAGGCACAGAAATGGAAAGTGATCTGTTATGTGAGTGCAGACCTTAACAACAGGAGAAACTATTTTTTAGTTTTTTATGTTTTGACGTGTTTGATGGTAGCTTTTATTGAATCAGCTCCTTCTCCAGGTATGTTGTTGAATATAATCTAAGTCATATTTTAGTAGAAAAAGTTGTTTGGTTATGAAAAAAAGTATAGTTACTTGTCTCTGAACTCCTCATGATCTCAAATGAATCAAGTATTTTCAGATAAAAAATATTAAGGAACAAACAGGAAAATCTGCAAAAGTAGATGATGTTGATATGGTCATCTACTTTTTTTTCCTGTAATTCAGTATTGATGGACTCCCACTTCTTCCATCTCAAAAAAACCAGTTCTTTGAATATGCAGTTCAGCATTTGTGAAATGGAGGTGGTCTGTGGTCCAGGCCCAGTTGAATAAAAAGTTTTGTCCCAACTTTACTAAGGTTTGAGATCTGATATATACCACATTTCTACAGAAGATAGTGCATTCTTTATGATTCTCTACTTTCCTAAGGAATTGTTCCAGCTGCCAAACATTTTTACTAACATTAAATGGAATATGTAGAATCAGTCTAGTTCAGCAGAGCTAGTGTTAGTACTCCATTTCTACGTAGACTTCACCAGAATTGTACAGTCATGCCTACAAAAACTGAGTAGTCATGCAATACGTTTTTCCTGGGATGGAAAGTGTGTGTGAGGGTAAAGGGTGACTGAAGTATGCAAAATAGTACCTCTTTTGTTAAAGTTGCTCCCTTTTCAATAAAGAATGCAACTAACTGCAGGACAGGAAACTTGTCTTTGTTGTCCATTCAGATCTCATTCTGTTCTGAGTGTCTTTTATACCCTTTCCACGAGGTTCAGAGCCCCCGACAAGGCGACTGTGATGGTCTTACGTAAAAATACCCTGTGACCTCATTGTTGCAGGGAAACAAGAACTAAAGTTGAGTTGAACCTTTATGCCCCACTCTAATCTACCCACAGATTTTAGCCAAAACTTCTTGCTTTCAGCTGCTAATCAGATATTGATAGCCCCAGCACAGCTCTAGCACTATAATATAACACAACCTTGGTGTTAGGAGTGTTAAAATGAATTTTTCATTTATATAGAGTTTTGCGACACAATTGTTGAGGGGTTTTTCTTTTCTTTTTTTTTTTTTAAAATATGATTAAATCTTTAAATGTTGTTAGCACCTTGCTTCTGTTTCAGTGCTCCTATATTAAAATAAGTGCTACTTTTCCAACTTTCATATTTCTGCTGGAGTATATTAATGGTTTTAGTATTGAGTGTCCCTGTTACGGTCCAAAGACACAACACATATAAAATTACATTTTACATCGAGATAGCTGTTTCTTAGAATAGAAGTTTTTAATTGTATGCATCTTAATCATTCTAAATTTCCTTTGAAAATTTTTATCAGAGATGAAAGAAAAAGAAACAGCCGAAAAAATTACATTGGTCTTTGCACCCTTAATTAATGTTCTATGGATGATAAATATTAATTTTATGGTTTTGCAAAGAAATAAGAGCATAACAAGTATTTATACTCTTTCTGTTTTTAAAGTTGTTGCATTAATTTCAACTGATGTGTCTGTCAATATATATTTCTGGTTTTCCTGACACCTGACTTTCTCTTTCAAAGTCTTCCATTCCCCAAGTCTGAAAAGTTAAGGTTATTGCCTTTTGCCAACCTTCCCCAGATCCATCTAAATAATAACAGTCTTCCACAGTAGTACACCAACTGGGTAGAAATATTTTGATAATAATTATCTTAAGAACTTCTTATTAACCTTTAGGTAAGTTAGGAAAGCTATGTATTTCCACTTACTATTACAATTATTTTAAAATACAATTTCTTGGGCAATTATGTGGGTGTGCAGCTGCTCATTTGCATGCAGGACTTTGCCTTATCAGGCATGGAAACCAAATCAAAAATGCGTGTTCTTTTACCTAGAAAATCAAAGGCTTGGTTCAGGATCAATTCTGGGTCAAGACTGACATGTTCACTCCTGTGTTTGTATGACATTGAATATACAATTAGCAATAGCTCTTATCTTAAATACTAATAGAATTTACTGGTTAACTACATATTACTTCATTTTCTTAAGAAATCTCTTTTCTGGATTGCAAGGTTAAAATTTCAGAAATGAGTAGCAGCCTAGGGAGTCTCATGTTTTTGGTCTTCGCATTGCTTTGTCTGATTTCCAGAAAAAAAGTAAGCATCTCGTCCTTTCAATGGTAAGATTTTTTTACTGTCTTAAGCTCAACATCTAAAAACACAAGCACTCAAACCGTTACTAATAATTGAAAATCTAATTTTATAATTTTGTTACTTAAAATTACTTTATACTGACTTGCGAGAAGAACTCTGCACAGCTCCTATTCTGTTTTTATTGCATCTCTGGATAGATTATTGTTCTCTTTTTGAGATATAATTTATACCACAGTGTACTAGAAGTATTTTCACAAACATTGAAACTATAAGAAACATAGTTGTGTTTGCTTTTAATAAAGAAAGCTGTCATCTGAATGTACTGAGAAAATACGAAAGGAAGAACTGGATTTTGTAAATAGCAACCACATTTTATTTGTTCTGATATTTATCAATAGCCAAGACTTAATTTTAATGGTATTCTCCTTATGTTTTAAAATATTCCTATATGCGTGAAAACAGACAATGGCACAGCAATTTTCTTCATTTCTTTGTGACAAAGCTATTGTGAAAAACCTTCCAGTAGCACCAGGAAGGCTTTTCTATTAATGTTTACCCTCTCCCAACTACTGCATATTTTATAATTTAACTTTGGACTAATTAAACAGTGGTGATATTTTTGCTCTTTCTAGAATTATTCAAGTGGAATTCTGCTAAAAATTCTGACACTGGGAAGTTGATCTTAATCACCTCTCAGAAGTGAAAACCAAAATTTTTCAGTAGTTTGATGAATCCAAATATTTTCATTCAGATTGCAGCATTGAAAATCTGTATTTTGGAGTTGCATGAACAAACTTAAAATTTTAGTCTATCAGAAATTTTAAACATCACAGAATAACTTCAAACTTCATAAAACTTCTAATTATTCTGTTGATATAATGAAAGATAAACAATAATATAAACAATACCGTTGAAAGTTTAGTACTTAAATGGTAAGGAATTATAATTCTATTTCTTAAGTTTTACTACCTGATTTCTATTAGTTTTAATTTTGGGAAGATACTTAATGTAAACCACAGTGACTATCTGCAAAATGGATTTAAAATTAACTACCATATAGCAGAGTGCAGAAGGCTTAATTCAACAGTATTCATAGGATACATCCAAATAAGATAAAATAAAATAAAATAAAATAAAATAAAATAAAATAAAATAAAATAAAATAAAATAAAATAAAATAAAATAAAATAAAATCTCACAATGGCAAGCTGTCTGTTCTCATGTATGCATCCAGGAAACTGAATCTACAGTTCTGTAGACCAAGAATAATATGATAAGTCACCTAAAAACTTAATTCTATTTTCCTGGAGTTGAATGTTGCTACTAGGAAATACTTTGAAAGAACTACAGTTGTGTTTCCTGTTAGGAATAAGCTATACTTACTGGTTCAGTGATTGTTTGAAGTTAATTTATAAGACATTGTTATGAGGTAACTTAAAGATCCTTACCTGCTTCATTAGGGCTTTTGGCTTCCATGCTCCTCTCCTTTTCCATCTGTATGTGGTTGAAAAGATGATAACACAGAGTTGGTTCCAACCAACAAATTTAGTGTCAGTGAGCTGAAAACATCAGAAATTAATACTTCATGTATGTTCTGAGGGAGACAGAAAATATTGTGTTAGATGGCACATAGTTATCCAGAAAAAAACGTGAGGTAAAAAAGATGTCATAAGATTTAGCAGGTACAGAATTAGCAAGATTTGGTGTTTACTATTGGTGACATTTTTCATTTCTTCTAAACCTAACTATATCCCAAGCTTTGACGGAATGCTGCTGTCCCTGTTCTTTAAAGGGAGCATTTCCTAAGGCTAGAAAAAAAGTTTTTACTCTCTAATGATTTGGGGTTTTTTTTAGAAAACAGAATGCAATTACAAACTTCTTTAACTATGGAAAACTTGTATCTACTTTTTGGAAAAGAGGAAAAGAATAAATAGTTTAAAATAAAACTTTCCTGACTGCTCACTGTTCTGTAGACTGAACACTTTCTATAGTATTATTGTTGGATCAATAAAATCTAAATAGTATGTCTAGATGCCGGAAAACTCTCTTGCTTTCTAATTTCTCCAGATTTCTCTGTGTATCTACTCCTATTGGTAGTCCCTTAGCACGTTCTCATGCTGCTGGCTTCCTCCTGCTGCGTTACTCAGTTACCACTCTTCATGCTAGACCCAGAAGCATTTTTATGCCAAGCCTACTCAGCTCTGCTCATGGGAAGAAGACTCTCTCAGTTCCTCAGACTCTTTCTCAGTGTCCAGGGGGCAGTTTGAAGCAATCAGGAAGCTTGCTTTTCTGCTCAGCGAGACCTGGAAGTAGAAAAGGAATTCCCTCTCTTGCAACGTATATTGAATCTATCTAGAGCCTGGTTTCTTAGCTCTTCCTAGGTAGTTATACATTTTTTAACTATTATAGTCTGTAGAATAATTTTGTAAACAAATAAGAAACTTTCATTAAGCATCAAATTTTAGTGTAGTTTTTCTCTGTGGTTTAGTTTATTATACTCAGGTATATAAGCATTCAGACTCAGATACAAATGTAGCGGCTGCTCACATTTTCAAGGAGGGTGATTTCTCTGTTGAACATAAGGCTTGTTAATAGGATAACTTTTCAAGCATTCATGAGGATATAATATCTAGTGAGGCATGATCTCCAATGCGTATGTAAAATAAAATCATCAAATAGATTTTGGAGGAAGCCATTTCTAAAGAGGAATCAAATGTTGACAATAAATCCCAAATTGCATTCTAAAAGTTCCCAGAGTAGGATTACTACCTAAATTTTCAGAGCAGACTGACTTAATGTTCTTGATCTTGGAGATACATGAATTAAGAAGAAGTAACTAAAATAATTTTTTAAATTACTTTAAAAGGAGGATACATGCAGATACTGAAATACAAAGTATTTTTGCTGAGTTGCTCCAATAAAATGGGATTAGCAGGTATAGGACATACCAAATAATTCTATAGTGTTTATTTATAAGCTAAGTTACAATGATATTTCTTTTTGTGAAAATATATTTCTCACTGGATTGGTTTAACTTTTGCAAGCACAACAATGCAGTTAGGCACAAAGCAGGGAAACTATGCTTGAAAAGAATGCAGTGAACATTTTGAAGAAAGGTACTAGTACTAACTTTTACAGATTGCTGAGATAGTCCATGCAGGCCTGACATGGAAGTGACCTGTGTGTAACTTCTTCAAAAGAGGGAAGGCAACTACCCTCTTACTGAGAAATCTCCTTGTCTTCTAACCTCCTCTTGCTGTTTCCCAGGTTTGTTTCAACATTTTGTCTTTTCTGTGCAATCTTATGGGATGCCTATCTAGCACTCTTAGTGAAGGCTAAAAGGTTTTAAAGTAGCAGTTAATCTCTCGTATCAGCTAAGGAAGCTGCATGCAAGAGTTTTCCTCTGTCCTTTTATACAAGCTGGGATCATGTTCTAGAGGGACTGCAGAAGAAAAAAATCAAACCTTGCAATCATACTGTTCTGAAAACACCTTTTTTGTACTGAAGGCAATTTTTTGTCTGAAAATTTCTGGTTGTACTTCCTACAAACAATCAACTGCATTGGTGCGAACTGTACATTTCAACTTATTTTAGTAAAACTTAATTCTCAGATCATGCAGGCTCATCCTTGCTTTAAAAGTATTACACTGTGTTTGCCTGTATTGTAGTGTTATATTTCTCTCCAACTGTTTGACTACGATTTTTGAGTAAATTCCTCAGCATTGTTCCCTAGAATTTGTTTGCAATGCCTGAGGCTGAGAGAGTGGAGCACCAGTGTCAGTTCAGAGCTTCCTTGTAGTACAGAAAAAATCAGTTTTGCTGTCCAAATCTTATTTGAATATTCCTGCCAGGAAGGGAAGGAGAAGGCAGAGGTAGAGATGATTCAGGAAATGCTAAAGGAAAACTACCCAGAAGGATGAGGTTTGCTGCGAGGGACCAGTACTTTCTGTGGTGCTTTGGTGCCTGCTTTTTTGGGCTTGGCATTGGAAATGGTGGCAGTGGAGCAGTAACGATTTTGCTTACTCTGTCTATCCATAGCAATCTCTCTGGCTGACTTCTCACCTCATAGGAGGTCAATGAGCTGACACACTAAAATTTGCTTTAGATTTCTGCAAACAACAAAATAATATACTCTTATAAAACAGATTAGCTTCTATATGTGCAGAGGTTTTAGGATTCAGAACTATTGTATAAAGGAAATGTAGTTTTCATTTTTCCTAATACTAATGCTGAAATAGCAAAAAAAAAAAAAATCTCTTTTAGAACAGAAATTCTGTTCTGGAAGCACTTTTCAGCCTGAAGATTACTATTTTGAAAGCGAAGATGTAAAAGTCACCTGACAGGAAGAGGCTCAAAATGTCTGTACGTTGATAAGGGATAGATTAAGGAAAAGCTTTGTAAAATCTACTTTTTTTAAAATAACGCATTGAGAAAGTATTAGGGAAAAAACTCAAACATAAAATAAATCAGGCAATAACAATTGTCAGGAATTCCAGGACTACGCATCATACGGTGGCATTCTGTAGCCATCATACATAGTCATTCACATAGTACCTTGTAAATAGGCTAGAACAAAACGGTGTCTTGGGAAAAGCTCTGACCTAAGTGACAGAGATCTAAGGAGAAAACCATTGAGCTGACTCATTAAACCTGGAAACTTCCATTGCTAAACTACAAGTTCAAGATTGGTAAAATTACTTTCTGAGCTCTTCATACCATGAAACTGAGAAAAGACATCCAATACAGAAACACAACGTGACCTGCCACATGAATTTGCATCTCATAGAGTTTTTGGCAAGATAAAGCGGATAAGCAAAGATAGTAGCTCTTATTATACTGACTGCTGACCTTATCACTAGTTAGAAAGGATACATTGGTTCTAAAAGTATGCAAGCATCAAGAAGGGGCAGGGACAGGAATATGAATGTATTAAGAAAGAGTAGAGGTATTTTGTGACTCTGAGTTTCTGTCAAGCAGCAGGCAAGTAAACTTAACAGCAAGGATCCACAAAGAATTTCTGAGACTATCACAGAGAAAAGAGGTTTTAATAGATTGCAGGACTAAAAGAGACTCTGCCCTGCTTTCTTGTGGTGTATGGCTTAACTGTGCTGACTGCTGAGCTTGCCCTAATCTTAGAGAAGTAATGTTGCTGTAATTGTGATATATAATGAAATTGTGATAGAAGGTAGTGATTTTCTGAGAGACTGCATTTAATGAATAAAATGTATGAGCCTAGATATCTCCTGTGCAAAAAAGGTACTTTTTACCTATTGACATCAAAGGGAAATTCAGAGAAAATTATACTAAATATCAAAGATTTTGTAGACTTTGCTGTTTTTTCTGATGCCAGTTGAAAAGCAAATGGGCTTATCTAATGCCAAGTACAGTTTCAGGCCCATTTGAAGACACCAAGAAGAAGATAATGTGTTATTTTCTAGTCACATGCTTAATAGACATGAATAGCATCTATTGGTGCACACTGAATATATCTACTGATACTTGACTGAAGTTTTCTAGATTAACATTTTGCTTTGTCATTTCAATCTGAAGTTGTTTATTTTGCATAACTCTTTTTGTAAGATAAAGGTGGATATCTTTGTCACTGGCATAGGTAAAAGTTATTTTGAACACAGGAATCTTTTACTAGATTTTACCTAACATGAAATAATATCCTATGGTGGAAAGATATGGCTTTAGCTTGCCATGTTTACAAGATTTTAGCATTTTGCATAGCAGAATCTAAATATATTTTGTTATCAAGGGAAGCTGAGAACTTCAATATAGATTTTCATTCATTTTAGCAGACATTTAATGACTTGAATACTGCCTGTGGGATCATTACCAAGGGTTTTGTATGAGACTCTGTAGTTGATGTCAGATGAAATTTTCTCTCTGCTTTGGGTCTCATCATGTCTAAAATGAATGCAGTGTAATAATCACATGTAAAAGTAAGGGTGAGACTTAACAGATATTTAATTAAATCCTTCCCGAGACAAATAAGAATTTTACACTTGTTTAGATTTGGGTTAGTTTTAGGTTAGAATGTGCACTTAGAAAATGTATGCAAAAGCTCAGACTAAATTGACTCTTGGAATAAGGATAGAAGGACGACTCTTAAATTACCTATTGTAAGATCCTGTGCTCTCAAAAATACAGTTGTATCTTCATAGACACGAATTATTATTCCTCTTGACAAATGTAGAAATAAATCAGAATTTCTGTTTTCTCACATGTTAATAAGAAAGATTAATTTAATCAACATGAGGATTAGATCAGTTCTGTGCTTATCTCAGGACTAACAGAAGCTTTTTCACATTATGCAGTTGGTGATCTGACAGCTTTTATGATTGGTATCCCCCTCAAAAAGGCAACTGTAAGGTGGATGGGAAGGTTTTAACATCTTTTTGACAAGTAAACAGCTGAGAGCATCCCTTGATGGTGTTGTTTATGACATGGATTCACCAAACACTGTCTCGTTTACTTGAAAATGTCAGCAGTTGAAACTGGGAACAAGCTGGTGGCTAATAAGTCTGAATTAATTGCAGTCATTAATTTTGATTGGGATTCAAAGTGTTCCAATTTGGTGTACATTTAAATTACTAACTAAGTTTCATTCTGTATATATCTTATATGAAGCAATTACTGATAATTCATTTCTGAGAGAAACACCTCAAAAACAAACAGAAGGCTTATGATTTCCAAATTAAGCTGTATGTATTTAAATTTGCCACAGCATTTATTTGTCACTTCTTAGTAAGATTCTGTAAGGACTGGAGTGATTTTTTTAAAATCATTATTTGAATAAAATTCATACCTTTATTGGGAAAATATAATTTGATTATATTTTTCAGTAAGCTATATAACAATGCTTAGATGGTTTGAGGTTTGAGTTTTTTTGGAACCACTTAATTGTTTTTTTACTTTTTAAAAAAAATCAACCATCCAATCATGGAACAGAAGTCTCAGTAACCTAGACCACTATTCCACACACTTTGAATGAAAATAAGATGATATGGAAAAGGAATTTTTTGTGAACTGGCTGAGTTATGCCCAGAAAAGGGTCTGGCAAAAATATTTGAATAATAAGTAAGGCAGTAATATATACATAAAAAAATGTAAAAATAGAAATGACTGAGATTTCTAAACACTCCAGAGACCTCAGTAACATGTTTTGCCCAAACACTGTTCATGTATTAGTAAGAATACAACTGACGACTATAAACAGCTCATCATCATACTCCTCTCAGTAACAGAGAAATGTATCAGATACTTGAAAGAACCAACTAAGAGTAAAAAGTTTCAGGTTGAAATGCATGAGGGTATCTGGAGATACTGAGGAAAGCTAGTAAATTAAAAAATGTTTCAGTTCCTAGTTATTTCCAAGTAGTAAAACCAAAACAATAATCTTTTTGTCTTGAGCGGTCAGTCTAATACCATGCACTGGTAATTATTTCTATATTGTGCTCAGATACACTAGAAACAAATGAAAAACAAATGAAATATAAAATATTGCTAGAAACCAGAGGAAAAACAATATAATACATATGAATACATCATTGTAACTGCAATAAGATATTCCGGTACAATAGTTATGTTAGATCTACTGCCATTTATGAGATCCTCAGAATACTGATGCAAGAATCAATAAAATGTATCTGAACAGATGCAGAGTAAATTAGAAAAAAAAGCCACACAAAACCTTTGAGTAAATTAGAAACTTTTGCTTGTTACATATTGCATCTGATTTAGTTGCTGATTAGATTGCATGCAAAATTACCTCTCAATGATTTATACGTAAAAAGCCCCTCAAAAGATTAATATTTTTTGGACTTTACAGATCCAGGTACAGAATATAGAGTCCTTAAGATTAAAAAAAAAATGAAAGCTGTGGTATTGGTACTAATTAATTATATATTCAAATAGTGGCAATGACGTCTAAGAGTGGATTTTGTCACCATTCACCTTATACATTTAAAAAAAAATCCATTTTATAATTGTGTATCAGGTTTTAAGGCTTAATTATCAGAATTTTGAGGGTTTATATGTGCTGCTTTACTTAGCATTGCAACACCAGAACCAAGGTCTAACATTGAATTTTTTGATCATGCATAGAAACCTAATATTTTATGTTGTCACATCCATTTAAAATAGATGTTTTAAAAATGCAATTGTTTTAATCAAGAATTGTAGTGCTTTAAATCTTAATAAATCTGAACCTAGAACTGTCGATTTCTCTGATAAAACAGTGGAAATGCGAAGACATTATGAACATTATGTCAGAATTCAGAATTCATCCAGTTATTGATACAAGCAATTGAGAGCAATTACAGTCTGGAGAAGAAAATAATCCAGAAGATTATTGATTCAACTTTGCCACTGAGAGCAGAGATCTTGAGAAAGATACTCTACTACTAAACCACTAACACTTGCTGTTGATATTTCTGTGTTACTTCACACGGTATTAAGAATATGCTTAGTTGAACTCGATGGTCTTTGAATGTGTTAAGCTAATTAGAAACAGCATTTATTGTATTTTATCTCAACCTATATATCAAAAAGCTTTCAGGATCCATATGTGGATACTTTTTACTTGCTATGGAAAAAAACCACAAAATATTATCTCTTATGCCGGAGAGGTCCAACGAACAATGATGCTCAGGATGTTTAAAAAATTTATGCAGTTCTTGGGTTGGTTCTTTCTTGTGTGTTGACAAGATTGTGCCTCCAGTAAAGCAAGGGCATGACTGCTGGTGGGGGAAAAAAAATAAAGCACACAAAATATGGAAATATTAGTATTTTAGTAGTGGGGTATTGCAATGGAATTTATATTTACTTTTTAAGAATGTCATATCAAGGTGCCAAAGCAAAGGGTACAGCGCTTTTATTTACTCAGATAAACGTTAGATAACTGGTTATTAAACAGTTGCTCTTACAGGATAAAACAAATCTTGTGACAAACCCAGCCCATCCCAGATGGGTCTGGAAAGCTGCTATAAAACAATCTGATGCAAGCAGCAGCAAGACACAGACTAACTGGGCTACAAGGCTTCACTCTCATTTAGCTCTGCTATGCGAATCCTTACTACGAAGTTTTGCTCTTAGTATTCTTTGGTTTCCCATTGATTCACCAAATTTCACATTGTATGTCTTACTTCTCCTTGCTTCAGTCCTTTTCCTGAGCCTCTGTTCCTCCCAGCTCTGGTACACCTGCGCAAGGATCTTCTCTGAGACCTGCTGCTTGGAATGGGTGGAAGAGCTGGTAGTGGGGACTGTGCCAGTTCTTACATTTGCCTCTGCTAGCCCTCTGAGTGGGATGATCTGACAGAGGAATATTTCTGGATTTGAATAATGATAGCAAACTTTTCACACCACTAGAGATAGAGAGATGCTGAGGGTTCATCTATGCAGTAGCTTGTCTCATTTTCTCCTGTTCTCTGATTGGCCTTCCAAATCTCTGAGGAGGTAGATAATTATTTACTTCTTTCCTTACTTCCTTTAACAGTTCACTAGAGTTCTAATTAATGTGTTGAGTAAGAGTTGTTGGATAACAGGATTAACTGATTTCATTGCTATTCATTATTTCTTTCATTGCCATTCATTATCTCTCTTTCCTAAATTATGGAGAAAATATAACTAGGAGGAATGAAGAAAGATTTCAAGGCCTTGGGACAGTTGGTAAAAGAGTCTGGGTGCAAGTGATTTTCTCTTCCCTCCTTCCATTTTCAGGTGATGACATGGGATGGAATAGAAGAATTCAGTCCATAAATTATTGGCTACAAGACTGGTGCTATAGGCAGGGCTTCGGATGCTTTGATAATGGCTGGTTTTATAAAACGCCAGCCAAGACAGTGGTACGTGGGAAAGGTTTATCTCACAGTGGCAAAAGGATGCTGGGACAGGAATTAGCAGGGCTCATTTGGAGAGCTTTAAACTAGATTCAAAGGGGGATGGGGATGTAGCTGGGCTTGCACCAGTGGGGCAGCACTCTAGAATTGTTGAAGACTGGGAGGCCTCCCATCCCTCTAAGGTGAAATCAGTGTGCTCAGCTCGCTCTCTGAAATACCTGTACACCAATGCGCACAGCATGGGGAATAAGCAGGAGGAGTTAGAAACCTGTGTTCAGTCAGGAGATTATGATCTGGTGGCAATTACAGAGACATGGTGGGACAGCTCACATGACTGGAATGTGGTCATGGATGGCTGTGTCCTTTTCAGGAAAGACAGGCCAGCCAGGCGTGGTGGGGGAGTTGTTCTTTACGTGAGAGAGCAACTACAATGTATTGAGTAGTGTCCAGGCACGGATGAGGAGCGAGTTGGGAGTCTGTGGGTGAGAATTAAGGGTCAGGCTGGCAGGGGTGATACAGTTATGGGTGTCTATTACAGGCCACCAGATCAGGATGAGGAAGTTGATGAGGCCTTCTACAGGGAGCTGAGAGTGGCCTCACAATTGCAGGCCCTGGTTGTCATGGGGGATTTTAACTTCCCTGATGTTTGCGGGAAGGACTATTCAGCCAGCCAGCCACAGTCCAGGAGGTTCCTTCAGTACATTGATGATAACTTCCTGATGCAAATGGTGGATAAGCCAACTAGGAGAGGAGCACTCTCGGATCTCATCCTCACTAACAAGGAGGGTCTGGTTGAAGCAGTAAAGGTTGAGGGCTGCCTTGGCTGCAGCGACCATGAGATGATGGAGCTCAGGATCTCATGTGGTAGGAACACCAAGCAGAATCGCAATCCTGGACTTCAGCAGGGCAGACTTTGGCCTTCTCAAACAATTGCTAGGGGAAATCCCATGGGCAAGGCTGCTTGAAGGTAAAGGGGCCCAAGATAGTTAGCATTCCGGGACTGCTTCTACCAAGCTCAAGATCAGAGCATCCTGACATGTAGGAAGTCAAGGAAGGGAGCCAGGAGACCTGCTTGGTTAAACAGGAAGCTGCTGGGCAAACTCAAGTGGAAGAGGAGAGTTTACAGATCACGGAAGGAGGGGCTGGCCACTTGGGAAGAATATAAGGCTGTTGTCAGAGGATGTAGGGTGGCAACTAGGAAAGCTAAGGCCTCAAGAGCAACAGAAAGAGCTTCTTCAAATACATGGCAGATAAAACTAACACCAGAGGCAATGTAGGCCCACTGATGAATGGGATGGGTGCCCTGGTGACAGAAGATACAGAGAAGGCAGAGTTACTGAATGCCTTCTTTGTCTCTGTCTACTCTGCCAGAGGCTGTCCTGAGGAGCCCCATACCCCTGAGGCCCCAGAGGAAGTTAGGACAATGGAGGAGTCTGCCTTGGTTGATGAGGACTGGGTTAGGGAACAATTAAGCAATCTGGACACCAATAAATCCATGGGTCCAGATGGCATGCACCAGTGGGTGCCGAGGGAGCCGGCTGAAGTTATTGCTAGGCCACACTCCATCATCTTTGCTGAATTGTGGGAAATGGGAGAGGTGCCTGAGGACTGGAGGAAAGCAAATGTCACTCCAGTCTTCAAAAAGGGCAAGAAGGAGGACCCGGGTAACAATAGACCGGTCAAACCCACCTCCATCCCTGGAAAGGTGATGGAACAACTTATCCTTGGTGCCATCTCAAGGCATATGAAGGATAAGAGGGTCATTAGGGGCAGTCAACATGGCTTCACCAAGGGGAAGTCATGCTTAACCAACCTCATAGCCTTTTATGAGGACATAACCAGTCTCCCACAACATCCTTGCAGCTAAACTGAGGAAGTGTGGTCTGGATGATCAGGCAGTGAGGTGGACTGTGAAATGGCTGAAGGAAAGAAGCCAGAGAGTTGTGGTCAATGGGGCAGAGTCTAGTTGGAGGCCTATATCTAGTGGAGTCCCTCAAGGGTCAGTACTGGGACCAGTACTATTCAATACATTCATCAATGACTAGGATGAGGGAATAGAGTGCACTGTCAGCAGGTTTGCTGATGACACCAAACTGGGAGGAGTGGCTGACATGCCAGAAGGCTGTGCTGCTGTTCAGCGAGACCTGGACAGGCTGGAGAGTTAGGTGGTGAAAAATTTAATGAAATATAACAAGGGCAAGTGTAGACTCTTGCATCTGGGTAAGAACAACCCCAGGTTCCAGTATAAGTTGGGGAATGACCTGTTGGAGAGCACTGTAAGGGAAAGGGACCTGGGGGTCCTGGTGGACAGCAGGGTGACCATGATCCAGCATTGTCCCCTTGTGGCCAAGAAGGCCAATGGCATCCTGGGGTGTATTAGAAAGGGTGTGGTTAGTAGGTTGAGAGAGGTTCTCCTCCCCCTCTACTCTGCCCTGGTGAGACCTCATCTGGAATATTGTGTCTGGTTCTGGGCCCCTCAGTTCAAGAAGGACAGGAAACCGCTTGAGAGATTCCAGCGCAGAGCCACAAATATGATTAAGGGAGTGGATCATCTGCCTTACGAGGAAAGGCTGAGGGAGCTGGGTCTCTTTAGCATGCAGAAGAGGAGATTGAGGGGTGACCTCATTCATGTTTATAAATACATAAAGGGCGAGTGTCAGGAGGATGGAGCCAGGCTCTTCTCGGTGACAACCAACGGTAAGACAAGGGGCAATGAGTATATACTGGAACACAGGTGGTTCCACTTAAATTTGAGAAGAAACTTCTTCTCATTGAGGTTGACAGAACACTGGAACAGGCTGCCCAGGGAGGTTGTGGAGTCTCTTTCTCTGGAGACATTCAAAACCCACCTGGACGCCTTTGCGTGTAACCTCATCTATGTGTTCCTGCTCTGACGGGTGATTGGACTAGAAGATCATTCAAGGTCTCTTCCTGTCCCTGACATCCTGTGATTCTGTGATCCTGTGATCTTTGTCCTACTTTGCCAAAAAAAATAGTTAAAAAGCTACTTTCCACTCTTGCCTATCTTTCTTGTCAACAAAAATCTATTAACAAAAATAGTATTTTTTCCTTAATACATATTATACAGATTTAAGCTAAGAAAATGTTGATGAGTTTCTACAGGACTATGGTCATTTGAACGTGAACAACCCAGTATTTCAAGTAAAATAGAAGGGTATTATAGTTCACCAAGAAATAAGTAAAGGGTATTATAGGCCAAGCACGTAGAAACAGCAGGAGGAGAAGAACAACTCCCAGATGCAGGTGCAAGGAGGGAAGCACCCAGCTCTGTGTAACCGCAACTGTGTAACCTCAACTGTATAAATGCAAGTCACCTTGTGACAGGTTGCTTTTGCCGACTAGGATAAGACTGATTTTGCGTGATAGATAATAACTGTCTAAACTGTAAACTAAAATGTAGCGACCTAAATGTAGCAACCTAAATGTAACAATCTAAATGTAGCGCGTGACAGAGCAGAGATGAAATATATACAGCAGTGTAACCAGCAATAAATCGGCTCATGTTGATCATATTGATCGTGGCGTGAAGTCCATTATAGATCCCTCGCAACAAGAAAATACTGATGCAGCCATACAGTGTATTTAAGGAAGAATATATGAACAAAGTATTTCTTCAAGTCTCTTTTTTCTCTACAAAGAGTCTTTACAACAATTAGAAATTTGGTTTTTTAAAAATTCTAATTGTGTTGCTAAATTTCCAATACATTTAAAAGTAGTACAACTTTTATTTCTTTAACACAGGCTAGTCTATGTGTTTAAATGTTGTCATTGTCCAGGATAATTTTGACTCTAAATAATCCATACATTTTATTTAAAATGTAATCCTGCTTAGATCATGTGCCTAGATCACCTGCTTATATCCTGCCTGGACCACATATGCGAGAGCATCCTAGCAGAAACTTTAATTAGATAAGAATTTTTCATTTTCTGAATAACCTTTTTCTGGTTAGACTTTTACTGGAAACAATGCTTGGTCAGGAAGTGAGCTGAATAAGTACCTTAAGGTCTAAGAAAGTGTTTATAAAAGTCTTGATATAAGCAAAAAAAATGAGTATTTATGTTTCTTCCTAATTCCTTAACTCTTAGTTAGAAAAACTATATCATGTGAACAAGCTTTAATAATTCTGTATACAGATACTTTTTTATAAGGAAAATCTTTGAGGAGTGGATGACAAACTCTTCATAGATATGCCTCTACAATTACAGAGAAGAACCCCAAAATTTTGAAGTGTATCCAAACTTGTAAGGATTTTTTCTTCTGACAAATAATGCGGGCATCTTTCAATAGCTGAACTTTCTCATCCATGAACTTCTAGAGGATAAGATTGTCTTTTGGGGAAGTACCACTACCCGGTTATATGTTTCTTAATCTCCTCCAGGCATCAGCTCTAGGTCATTACAGAAAAAGGATTCTAGTTTCAGTAGACCTTTGCTTTGACTGATTCACAGAACATAATTTCAGACAGCATTAACACCAAAATTCCAATTCATTCTAATCATTGGAACAACATCAAGGTAGACTGTGCAACACCCAAGTTACTGAAAAGTTAGATCACTTCCTGATGTCTTTATTTTAGGATCAACTGAATATTTAATATCTTTTGGTTGGAGTTAATATAAAGCTTTGTAGCAGGAGGATATGGACTTTATTTTAACCAATCTAGTTCACTCCTTCTCAACTGAAATAAAGTAATGTTTATCAAAAAACAGTGTTTAGTTCAGCAAATCACTGTTGACTACTTTTGATGAGCAATTACACCTTAATACATCAACAACCTGTTGACTGCATTGTAGTTATTTATGGAGTAAAACTTTTCAAAGCAAAGCTACCAAGTGGACATATTCGTAATTAGTACATAGATATTCTAGGGTATTTTTTTTTCTCTTTGGGAATGCTGAGCCAAAATTTCTTATAATACAAAAAGCCTTGACTGTCATTATAGGGTACTGAGTTTGGTTGAGGGTTGGAGAAGACATTCAATCAATGGCTAGGTGGTAGACTATCAAGGAAAAATTTGAGTTTAGACCTGAAGGCTTATTATCAAGCACCTATTTTTAACTTCATTTTTTATGACAATGAAGATGCAGCTGCTTTGTTCCATTTCTCTCATAGTGTTGCATGCTTTCTCTGATTCTGTTGTATTTCAAGCAAGAAGATCAGAAATGACTTTTTTTGACAGATGGTGGTGTTGACTCTGAGTTATATTTCATATGCAAGCTTTGTCCAGAATTACATTTCTGCCATATGCACAGGCTTTTACATTCCCTTTGGAAGAGGTTTTAAGTGCAGGAACAAACAAGATCTCATAATATGTCATTTTTCCTCCTCCTGTGGTTATACTAGATGCACCTCTGCAAGGCGCTAATGGACGAGACGTCTCAATCCTCATATCACACCTCCATAAGCGTGAGGACAGCCTTGGCTGCTGAGGACAGGTCTCCTAGGAGAACTAGCTATACAAAGGGTGGAAATTAACTTATAATAAGATATGAAACTGAAATGAGATATGTAAATTTCAGTTGATAGTTGGAGCCAGATAAACTACATGAATTGCCCTCCAAAATCTGCCCCTCTAAAAGGCAGAATTGAACAGAGAGCAAGAATATTTTCCAGTTTATGAGCTCTAATATTAAACTACTTTCTTACCTTTTAGTAACACAGAATGTGATGGTTGTGTTTATAATAATTCATTATACACAAAAATACAGAAGGCAAATAGGTGAAATGCTATATTTAAACAGTGCACTTCATAGTGAAGTTTATATTCAAAGGGTAGGAGTTTAATTTAACAGCAAGATCAGCCAAAGGCAAGGCAGACAGGTTAAATTAATTATTGTAAATGTACAAACAGGCTACAGGATGGAAGGCACAAACTAACTGATGTAATCAGTAAGAAAATCCTTTGTACAAATTATACCATATTTTACCTCTACATGTAATTTTTAAATTTCCATGAAGCTTAACTGGAGAGGTAAAGCAGGAGACAAGACCATCAGGTAAGACCGAAACTTAGTCATATTTTTTAAATAGCATCAATTATTTTAGAAAAAAGATGTCATTTGCCAGACTTCTTACAGTTTATGGGTCAAATCCTTGACTCTGTCGAAAGAGGATTAGGGAGTCTGTCCCTGACAATTTTACAGGTCATTTGAGGATTTCCCTGTTACACATAAGATTCACATGTTATAAGTGAACTGTTCTGGTATTTCATCAGCTTTTTCACAAAAGCTTCTGGTAGCAGGTTTGTAGCTACAGCATCTCTGGGACAATTCCTTAGGAATAGTCTGTTGGAAGTATATTGTTGAAAGAAATACCTTTTTCATTTTCCAGTCAGAAAACTCTAATGATATGTTTTTCCTGTTAGGAGGGTTGAAACGATGGCCTTTGAGTGTCTGCTTTGGAATTCCTTATTTTTATTCTCTTTTACACAAAAAATGTAATACATGGCAGGAGAGACAAATTGATCCGTATCCAGGCTGTTCCACATTATGCAACCTATTATCTCATAGACCTAGACATAGAGAAGTATAAGTCTTTTCTTTAGACTTCTTGTAGTTTGTCAACACACCTTAAGCTGCAGAAGATAACAAGAGAGTATGCCAGAATGTTGATATTTCCTTGGTAACTCCAGGAAAAACACAACAAACAAACCAACAAAACCACAAAAAAACCCAAACAAAGAAAACAAAGCCAACAACAACAAACCACAAACAACAAAAAAGAAACAAAACCACAACCAAAACACACACACACACAAACCCCCGAACAAAAAAACAACCAAACAAAACATCAATACAACTCAAGCCTGATTTTCAGAAAGAAGAAAATGCTTTAAAATATATATTGTAATCTGGAAGGTAGTGGGATATAATGTACTTTAGACAACAAGGTAAAGCTTGTAGAAGAGCAACAAATGTTGTTAGGATGGTCAGATTAAAATAAAGTAATATGTTTCCTTCTTAATAGCAGAAACAACACTTAAATTACTTTTGTTGGGTTTTTTTTCACAAGCATTTTTTTTAATGCATGGATTTTACTTGCCTCTGAAAATGTAAGGGCAGTATAAAGGGAAATGTTTTTTCCTTTCTTTTAATTTTGTAGGGTTAAAAATGTTATTTGCAATGACTTCTATGATACTTTCTGTGACTGCAAAAAATAAACCAACTTCATTAAAATGTGATAAAATAACATGCCTATAAGACATTATTGTGGATTTATATGATAGGTCTTGTTTCTATTTTTCAGATGAAATGTTCCTTTCAGGTTGTGTTGAAGGGAAATTTTGTTTTATGCATATCAGGTAATAAAAAAATCATAATGAGAATAAATATATGCTATGTATGCAACAGGAAAAATATTCTGTGGTAACAGTTACATTTAGCATCTGTTATATTTTCTATTTTTAAGTGCAGTGGGGAAACTAAAACTTGTATGTACAAGTTTATTGGGGCTGGGCATGGAGCTTTCAAAAAGCCCATGAGCAGCCTCTGAAAAACATTACTAGTAAAGCTTCATCAGATCCTAAATCCTATTACAACGATGTTATTTACTGCCTTTTACAAATTATCAAAATCATTAGGTTTGGGTTTTTGAGTTCATTTGTGGTGATATGTTTTTTGGGGGGTTTGTGCATGATTTGTTTTTCTTATATGTTTGTGAGGTTTTTGCACCATGCTCAGCACTAAAAGCTTTATCTCAACCTGGTCAGCCTTATTGAATCTGATTTTCTCTCTCATTCAGTTGATATACTTGAACTATTGCCAAACCACCTTGATCTTTAATTATTTTATCATCAGTGCTAACATTATCCTGAATTTGAGTCTTTGGAGGAGAGTGTGTGTGTTAATGTTATCTTTAAATTACTTAAATTAAATGAAGAGAAATTCTATTCTTCTTAACAATACAAGCTGTCAAAATTTGTAGAGAAGACAACAGTGAAGGGATAAAACAAAAAGACATTACTTATAGCCAGTCATATTTTGTTATGTAATTTATCATAAATACCATGGATTTTGCTAACATTTGTTTACATGTATTTTGACTTCACATTTTTCCTGCCCCCTTCTTGGAGAAGAGGAAGTATTGCATAAACACTGATCTCTGAAATTGAAAAGATTAAAAAAATCAATACTCCATTCTTTTACACAAGACTGTCCCAAATTTTTCACTAGTACTAATATTATCTGGTCTGATGGATCCATTTATAATACTTCAGAGTGCTAGAGATCTAAAGGATCAAAGAAAATTAAGCCCTTTAATCCATGAAAAATTATACCAGCAGATAATTTCTATTTTCCCAAGTTAAAACAACAGAATGATGTGTTCTGCAATTCTAGCTGTTCTCTGAGGGTGAATATAAATGTCCATATCATGTAACAAGCTCTCACAAAAGAGAATATAGAAAATACAACTATATGATGTTTTTTATGACAAAAAATTTGCCTATATTAACATTGAATTATCATCTTCTTGTCTACTGTATCTAAAGATGGTGAACAGATTTTATGTGGAAAGATTTCTGCCTTTTTTTTTTCAAGTAGAAGTGAAAGGTGATTATTTATGACAAAAATTTTATATAAATTAATATAAAACACTCAAATGAAATTTTTATTTGACCTCATATTTTACAATTAATTTTATCCTGGGCTGGATTAGGAGGACTGTTGCCAGTAGGTTGAGGGATCCTTCCCCAATATTTAACACTGGTGAAGCCATAGCTGGGGTGCTATGTCCAGTTCTAGGCTCCCCAGTACAAGACAGACATGAACATATATCATTATAATAGCTATGAATTTTGTATTAAATGTCTTCACTTTGTGTGAATATAGAATATCATCGTATGACCTGAAGATTTTCAGCCATAGGAAACATAACTCTAGCTGTTCTACTGAAATCAAATTTTCAAAATCTTTATTTTCATATTTTGATGAGGAAGAAAGCATTTGGAGAAAGCAATATTTCTTTTTTCTCTGTTAGTACATGATTCTTGTATAATAGTGAAATTTCTGGAAAATTTCTGCTGTAGTTATCTTGCTGTGAGACCATGCTTTACTGTTTCATCAACTCTGAAATACATTGTTGTCAGTTTTATCATAGATGGATGCTTTTGTGAAGAAAACTGAAAAACAGTCCCTAAATTACTGTCAAAAATCCGGGTGAGGACATACACATCAACCTGCACTCTCAGCTCTTTTTTTCCTTAAGTATAAAACTATTGGCATCCTTTTAAAAAACCTTTAAAATGCCATTTAATTAAGAGAAGATGGGTTTGACCCTCATCTCTGTACCACACATTGTATGTGGATCTCACATAGTTGGAGAGTTAATGAGTTCAGAGAATAACTGGCTAGACTCTCCCCTTGACTGCCTGGATCTCTGGTAACCTTGTTTTTAAAATAAACAGAATGGATATTTTTCCACAGGAGATATTTTAATAAGCATAAATACAATGAACTATTAGTAAAAACAGTCTAAAATAATGGTGTTTTTAATTTCTTATGTGTTTAAAAAAAAAAAAAATTCTACCTCCACTTTGTTGAGGTAGTTTAGGGATAGCTCTTCTAACTGCCAGCTGTGAGACTTGCTTCTAACTTTTAAAACTGTTCTTTCCAGCCCATACTCTGTTGTTACTCCTTTTTAAACTAAGCTCTTTGCTGTGAATATGTTCTTGGTAGTTACATCAGGTAAGCAAACACTGAAGTGTGTCACATCAAGCAAATACATGATAAACCTATAGATGAGTCTGCAGGACTTGCACTGGTGTTTTAAGTTTTTACAGCAGTGTGAACTAGCTGGAAGTAAAATTCAGTGGAAGTTTATAAACAAAATTTCAGGATACTGTTTTCATAATGTACTTTGTAGACAGCTGTATTAGGAGGTATGTTGCCTTCCTGCATTTAGTCCTTATATTAATATTCCAGTTCTGATGTTATAAGTATTTAGTGTTGACTATCATGCCACACAGGTCTTCTCAAAGCCAAAGGAAAATCTGTCTTGGAAAAACAGGAATTAAGATTTGAGTCTGAACTCTCCTGCACTTCATACTCTGTAGCAAAAGTTCTTAAGCATTATTCTTGAACTAACTCTTGCAAACAGACTTTATTATCAATTTTGCATGTGGTATGTGAAATAAATTTATCTAAATTCAAAAATAACTGTAAATTTTCAAGATCAGATGTAAAATACTAGCCATACTAGGCATCTAAATTAAGGTTTAGTTACGAAAGAAATAAAGATAATGGAAAACTTGTGAAGTAAACCCCTGCTGGTATTTATTTCAGCCCAACAGGAAAAAAGGAAAAAAAAAAAAGAAAGAAACGGAAAAAATAAGAAAAACAAAAAAAGAAAAAATGGCCAAAGATCTACATGTAAGCAAGCATGTATCGTAATTTTCTGGACAGTTAATGGATAACAGGGATTCAGGAAATACATTGCTGTATTAACAGTATAGTCCAAAATAATATCTAAAATTGTTTCTGCAGATGAATGAAGTAAACACACATGTTCTAATGACCAACATTTTTTAAGGAACCTTAGAGTTATTTATAAGGATGATAATAACAAAGTCTGGGAAATATTTTAATCTGTTAGGTGGTTACTTGTTGTGTAGAGAAAACTGATATTAGTATGACACCTGTAAATCAACAGTAGATAATATCACCAGAGACAGTACTAGAAATTATTACTAGAGTAATAATTATTACCAGAGTACCTGATAGAAGTAGAATTTATTGTCTAGAGTGTTGAAGTAAATTAAAAACATTCATAGATGGAGATACGCTGTTGGACAAACTCAACAAATTCTAAGTTGTAACAATGGCAGAGGGAATAATGAATTTGGGAACTAGTAAACAGTAATGAGAAGCTAATGAAGAAACTAAACCTTAATGTACATTCCTAAATAGTTCTGCTGTGAACAGCAATGACCCACAAAACACTACTGTAAATTAAGCACTGAATTGTGTTTTACAGTATTAGCCAAATTACCTTTATTTAAATCAGAAGCTTTCTAATTCAAGGAAAAGTAGATAAAGTTGTCATTAGCAATGTGTTGCATTACTGAAGATATTTTGGATTGCTGGTCAATGAGCACCACTTCAGATTTAGGATTATGAAGGGCTTGCTGTTTGCTTTTCACTGTAGTTTTTCTTGAAGATAGTCTACTCACTGGCAGAATTGGTATTACAAATTGAAATGGTAACAGTAACAAAGAGATTTAATATAAAACCAAGTAATGTGTTTTAGCAAAGTTGGAAAAAAAAAGTATTTTTCTAGAGATGTAATTGAATAGCTAATGTCTGTAATGTTAATTCAGAAGATTCATAAGCATGTTGTAGCTGTATAAATGCATAAGTGTCGATAGGAATATGGGCATCTTAGAGAGAGTATGGTGAAATGTGATTCTTTACTAAATGCAGCATTTTTTTACAATGTCATTGTATTGACAATAATTATGAGCCATAAGCCTTCACAGGTTTCTATAAAGAAAACAAGAGCACTTGTAAAGAGATTGCTGTTTCTTTGAAGCAGAAGAAAGGATCTTAGATATATGATTTTACATATTGAATTTTTTTTTTAATCTTGGCAAAAGTACATAGAAATATATCTGTACAAAATATGTCCTACTGAGAAAAAAATGTATTTTACTTTCTTTTTTCTTTTTTTTCCTCCCCCAACTAGGTTGTATTGTACACCTGAATAGTCCTGTCAGCTCCAGAGAAACATACAGAATAAAAGTTCTTAGTACAAATATAGTTGCCCAAACTTACCTTGTTCCTGTATTCAGAGTCATATGATACTTTGCAGATAAACATAAACAATCAGCTTTTACTGGAAATCTATGCTAAGTGTGCCAAAGAACATCAAACTCTATAAAGAAAGGAAGACAAGGAACAGGTAGATATGCCATGGAGTAAATGAGACAGTAATTTGTTAAAAAGTTTTTGTCACACCCAGGCTATACTAATGTGAAGGGAAGGTATTGGGTATGTGATATTTTTGCCAAATAAATAAGCTTTAACTGTGGCACATTATAGCCTGAATTTCTTCAGCACTGCAGTAAGGCACTCCAATTATGCTTGGGTAGAGAAGAAATTGCTATGTCTAATATTTCTCATGCTACTGCATAACAAATTACTGGTTTAAATCTGCATATTTTTTTACAAAAAAAACCCCAACAAACAACAAAACTTTTCTCACTGTTGTGACAACGCACAAAACAGTGCCTGCATGGCTTGATGGTGGAGAATTTAAAAAGTAGAAATGATGATGGAACTAGAGCAAAGGCACTTAACTAGAGGTTAGGCTAATAATGAACAAAACAGAAGAAAACATTACAAAGTATACAAAGGCAAATATATAGGAGAGCTAGAACACTCTTGTAAAACATATGTTAAAAGAGATTTGAGAAGTAACGAGAATCTTTAGAAGGGAAAAAACCAACCAACCAACCAAAAACCCAAAACCACTGTCAACAGCAGGAAAAACTATCCGCCTAACATGACAGGAGATGAAATATGGGGCCGTCTAAGAACATATGAGCATTAGAGAACAGGTGAGTAAGTTACCATGGATTTCTCTGAAGTGCAAATGTATGAACTGAAAATACAGTAAGATACCAAAATAACATCACTCTGTATAAGGCAAAATTAGAATTGCCCAGTTTGTGCGCACAGTGTGCCAGGCTCTTCCTGATTTCATTACACTGAACACAAAGCAGAAGCAAAAATGACCTATTGAGCAAGCCCATGGCATCTTACAGACTTTAAGTCAGACGGATCCAATAAAAAAAAACGCAGTACCTGAAGAGCTCATCTCTTCATATGATCACTGTTTTGATGTCTTGTTCAAGTTTTCTTTGATATTGTCATACTGAGTGGCTGACTGTATCACAAAGACAACTTTTTCAGACAGAATGAGAGTGGAAGACAGGCACAAGTTCACATATAGTGATGAGATTCCCAATATTAGCTCTTTAGTTTGCCTTATAATATCCACGTTTTTGGACTGAGATAATTTGCTTAGTGTGGTACAAGAACTGCTACTTCCAGTGAAATATATAGGCTCCAATTTCAGAGGAGTGAATAGATAGAATTTTACATTGAGAAAATTCTCTTAATGATGCTGAAAAATATATCAGTTGTTGACAGTAATGTAGTTCAAGTGTCATTTCAGTTGTAGCCTGATTAAAGTTATCCATGTTACTTGTCAGTTAAGGAAGTTTAATGTTCGTGTTACTGCCTTGTTCTAATGAGCCATGGGGATTCTTTGTCCACAGATAATTTAAGCCCTTTCCCAAACATCTATGTCAACAAGATATGAAGAAAACAGACTGTCTGCCTGATTAAACTATACAGCACAAGCTTAAACTTATGTTTTAACCGTACACACACACATACGCACACACAGAGTAGCCTGAAGTGGTGTGTTGCTTTAGATTGACTTTGGTAACAAAGAAAGTCTGTGCTTCTTCAGTGACTAGATGCATAAAATGAATGTCTATATATTATGTAAATACACTACAACTACCCACAGTGTAGATGCTACAATATAACAGAAAAAAAAAAGTCTATACTTTAATCTTCTAGAGGAAAATACTAAATTGTCAAGTTACAAGGCATGGTCTTGTAGTAATACTGAACAAGCATCTGGAGAGAAGTGAGATGGGGTTTGGGTGTGAGGTTTTTGTTTTGAAATCACCACCTTCCCTGTACAGTTGGTAATTATGAAGTCAGTGTTTAGATGAGCATAAAAGTTATTTTTTCCTCTTTTCAGCCTTTTACAGAAAGATGACTATCCTTGTAAGAGTTCACTTACTGTGAGACTCACACTGGCTTTCCATTGTATTTTTATTTATTTATTGAAAATTCTTCACACAAACCTGGAAATAGGCTAAGAATATCATGTGAGTTAGAATTAATGTGAAAGAATCACAAGTATATTCATTTTAGTATTCAGTGTACACTGCACCGAATTCTTCAGTAGACAAGATTTTAATGCTTTTGCAGGATCTGTTCCACAAAAGCTGGAGAAAGCCCACAATGGTTTTCTATCATAAAATCTCATTGTTATTTCAAGTTTAAGAAGGAGTTACATGAGATTATTAGAGGTGCTGTTAGTTATCAGCCCGATTTCACGAAGATTCTTTTTCCTTTGACTTTTCACAGGCAAACCAAGAAGTATCACAGTTGAAAACTGAATTGAGCCTCTAAATGCCCCCAGCCAGAGGAGGTGGAGAATGACCCAAGTGGAAACCATTTTGCAGTTTAGGGTGGACACAGATAGGAAAAAAGATCTGTACTAAATTGTCAGACAGCTGGACACTAACTTTTGCTCTACCACAAAAAGCATCGAGACACAAATGTAATATTCTAGGGTGTCATTCCATCTTCTTGAGTTTTGGTTAAGGGTGTGGTGGCGCGCAAAGTGTTTTGTTTTGATTAACATTATAAACCAATGCGTAATCTGAATGTTTCTGAAAATCACGCAGGCATACTATATAAGCAGAAAATCTTTGATTTTCAATTTTATTCCGGCAAGTTAGGAAAGAAGGAAATGAGCAGATCAGTGACTACTCTTGGTTGCTATTTATCAAAAAAATAAGAAAGAACAGAATTAGTTGTCAGAGACATCTCCGGCAAGACAAGTTAGTTTCAAGCTTACCCTTATCTTGCTTCCCCAATGAAATATTAATAAATTATTCTCATACCTATGCTCAATAAGCACAGAAAACAGCCTGTCGGAGAAGTTACATCTTTTCTGTGGTCATTCAATCATTTCAGGTTTTTGCTAATACAGAGCTCTCAACTGTCCTGGCAATTAGAATTAATTAATCCACAGATAAAACATTAATGTGTAATATTCTTTAATTTGAAGATGATGGATTGAGAAGTTTACTCAGTTGTGAAATAGGTGAAGCAAATGAATAAGCATGTTCAAAAGTTGCACCTGTCTCTGAGCAAATTAAAAATACATTCTCTTATGTAATTAACATGATTTTGAGTCAAATATGCTGTATACTACAAAAAGCCAAATTTGCTCCTACTTCTGTATTATTTACAATGAAACTACTCACTATACGGGTATAATTTCTGGAAGGGTTAATTAAGTTCAGATGACAATTTATTTCCTCAAAAGAACTGTGTAGTTCTTGTAAGGTTATTGTTATTATGTAAGTAGTGATTTTTGTATGTATACATATTAGAAAAAAGTCGTAATATTTATCCATTTTACAGCACTTGTAAAACATTACTGCAGAACAACATAGTTCAATGAGAGTAGAAAGGTTCTGAAATATGAAGACGAAATTTCAATACACACCACCTTCTGTGCACTTGAACATAACCTACAGAGTGTCTCCAGAAGCCAACACTTACTGCAGTAGTAAGAAACTAATTGTATTACTTACAAGTTCTCTACAATAGAGACAGTTAAACAAAATAAGCCTTGTTGATGAAATAAATATGTGCATATTATATATCAAAATCAAACTAGAAGACAATTAAATCTATGAAGAAATCACCTGAGATTTCTTTCTTTGTATAGCTTTTCTTTTTGGAGAAAAAGTGTATTGTCCATTATGAAAAGTACAGTAAAATCTGTTTTTCTGTAAAATAAGATTTCTATCTTATAACTGGGAGGCTCTTCCACTCACGGATGCAAGCTGTGAAGGGCCACAGATCACTACTGTAATGAAATCTGAGCTCGGCAGGATGAATGTGTCATTCAGAAAGGCAAATTCTTACCTTGTCTTCAGGAACAGCAGCTGCTGTATCACAGCAGCATTTAGGGACAGCAAAATTCAGGAGATGTTCTGTAAATCATTAGGGGCTATAGGCAGGGCAGCAGGATCATGCTGCTCTCACCCATTTATCAGATGAAGACAACTTTGAATACATTGATGGTACCTTGATATCTTACTACTGTAACTCAAACAATGGCTTGACTCTCTGACATTTCCAAGGACTCAGAAACAGGCACCTGCTGAGTTACTGAGAGCATTCCCTTTGGATCCAAGAAGATGAATTATGAAATAATCTGCACTCTGGATCATGACAGCTGATAAGGAACCCTAGTCCTGGCTCCCTTTTGTCCCTTTTGTGGCTTCCTCTTGTGCATAAGGTCATAAGAGAATTTTCTTCTATTTTGCTTCTATTTTACCACAGCCTTTAAATCCAGAATGTGTCTCTCCACAAAGACTACTTTTAAAAAAACCCACTTTAAAAAAAAGTTATTAGAACAAAAACAAGTGGCAAACTTTATGTATATATGATGAATATGAATTTTTACTGCCTAAAAGGGGTAAAAAGAGCAATAAACCTTTTACAGTTTCTCTGGAACATTTAAAGTTACCACTTCAGATACTTTTTGTTTGATGAAAAGCTTTTGCAATGTCAGGAACCAGTGTAGTTCATGTTTTTAACTTACTCATCAAACAAGAGACTGTGCTGAAAGGTCAGGACACACAGGAAGCTAAAGCCATTGAGGTTCAAGCATAATGTCAGAATGTTCACATTATTGTTCAAAATTGAACTAAATTAGATTGAATCGGGTTGGCAAAGTAAAATGACAATCAACTATATCTTCTCTTTTTTCTTTAAAAAAAACCCCAAACAAACACAACAAAAACACAACCAACCAACCAAACAAAAAACCCGAAACCAAAACAAAACTCTATTCGCTCTATACCAAGTAAGTATAGCTTGAGACCATTTAATTGTTTAAATTTTGGAATTACCAGAAAATGTTATTTGTCTGAAGACTTTTAAAATTGTCAAGGTTAGGAAACAATTACTGTCCTGGTTTCAGCTGGGATAGAGTTAATTTTCACTCTCATAGCTGTTATAGAACCATGTTTTGTATTTAGGATGGGAGTAATTTTGATAATACACTTATGTTTTAGTGTTGCTGAGCAGTGCTTACACGAAGTGAAGGACTGCACAAGAAGCTGGAAGGGGACACAGCCAGGACAGATGACCTAAACTAACTGTAGTGTTATTCCATACCATTTGATGTCATGCTCAGTATATAAACTAGAGGGAAAGTCAGCCAGGGAGCCACTGCTTTAAGGACTAGCTGGACTTCAGTCAGCATGTAGTGAGCAATTACATTGTGCATCGCTTGTTTTGTATATACTTATATTATTATTGTTGTTGTTGTTTTCTCTTTTCTGTTCTATTCAACCACCTCTATCTCAAACAATGAGTTTTAACTTTTTTGCAATTCTCTTCCCGATCCCACTGTGGGAGAATGAGCAAATGGCTGTATGGTGTTTAGCTGCCTGCCAAGTTAAAACACATAGTGAGTTTTTAAATATTTGGAAGTCAATAATCAGTGAAAAAGAAAGGGAACTTGAAGTCAGACAGGTCAACCTGCTGCTTGCCACTGGTGAACTCAGATAAGGCTGTGCAAGGTTTTATCCATCTGGATGTTGAAAATCTCCCATTTCTTTCCATAAATTTTAAAAATTGAAAGGCAATCAGAATTTTAAAGACTTTATCACTTCAAATTACAGTGTCTTCTAGTGTCATCAAAATTAATTGGCAAACTAAAGCTTCCAAACTCCATCAATGAAATTGAATGATCCCTTTGTGAAATGGAGAGCTCTCTTTCACACCTGTTCTCTTCTTAGAGTACTCCTTAAAAAAACACAGAGAATTAAGGAGTTGTTCAATTAAAATTGTCACCAAAAAAAAAGGCTGGTATAATCTTTTTGGAAAAAAACCAAACCAAACCAAAACAACACACCACAACAACAACAACAACCAACCAATCAACCAAAAAACCCAAACAACAAAGTACACAGCTATATGTTTCCATGGATAAAATGAATTTCCTCCTTAATGTGCTAATAGGCTTTTTTCTGCAGCAGTGCTGAATATGTCTGAACATCTGCTACGGATAAGTACCTGCAGTGTTTAAACAAATATACCAGCTGGCATGTTGAAACCACCTTGTAGATTTACCTTTGACCAGCTAACAATTCGTGCACTTAAAAAATGTGGTAAAAGAATTTTTAAAAAATAATGAGCAAACCAGAACAAAAATCCAATAATGAATTAATTCAATAGTGACTCAGCCTAAGAATCTATTTGGGTGATATAACAGACCTCCTTTTTATGTTTCTTGTTGTTTTGTTTGTGGTTTGTGTGTGTGTGTGTTTTGTTTGTTTGTTTGTTTGTTTGTCTAAACTGGAGAAGAAATGAAGAGCGATATGTTGAAATGCTCTGGTAGCCAGCTATGCATATGGCTTACCACGTCTTTCTTTTTTTCCGATCTATCTGTTCTTTCTTGCAGGATATACTGCAAATGATCTGCAAGGTACTTAAATTGTCATAGTGGCACATGTCTCTAGGTTGACAATCAGAGAAGTTGCTTATTAAGTAGTGGAAGTTTCCCCAGTTGGTTGGAACAGTTTCAGGTATAGGGAGTGGTCACCATCTGAGCAAGAGTGTGATTGAGATGTATGGTTGTATGATGTGCAGACAAATGCTAATTCTCAACAGAAAACCTAAGATTATGTTGATCATTTGTGTTTACTAAGTAGATCCAAAGTGATGTGCCTTCCTGCAATATGCACTTCAATAATTTCTTTATACATGTATTAAAAGAGGACAAGAATTCTTATACTTAGTAGCTTGCTTGCCTTTACAGCTTATCGCTGAGAAAAACATGAATTAAATGAACTTTAATCTTAAATGATATCAAATTCATTAACATTGTGGTGCAGATAAATGAACCTATCCTTTCATTTACCATATTATAATTGATAGTTTCTGAAGTTGTTACTGAATATCAATTATACCATCATAAATATCATTCATATCTGTGTCAGAATGATTCTGTTAGTAGTATGAGTTTGTGTGAGAGGTTTTTTTTCTTTCTTTTTCATTTATGTTCTGTTCCAGATCTCAACTGTCAGAAAGAAAATACCTTGAGAGACATGAGAGTTCAAACTGCCTAGTTTTAGATATCAGTTTGCCCAGAACGATAAAAGGTGCGACTCCTTTCCATCTCCAAAGAATAACAGAACCTCTTCTGGAAAGTGTTGATCATAACACCTCTGCTTCTGCTCTGAGTTGTCCTTGGGAAAAACCTATAATTTCTGATTAGCTTTTCCCATAGCTTTGGTTCAATTTTGTCATAAGCCAGAGGAAGGCTACCAGTATGCGTTAACACAGAAGAGGCATTTCAAATTGTTACATTTAATACCTATAACTTTTTAAATCTTCATGATTTTTCTGATTAAGAAATATCCCCAAGGAAAAGAAATATCCCCAAGGAAAAGAACAATTCCTCTTTATACTTTTTATACCTTTCACATGTGTCTGAGACTGAAAGTTTCCTCTGAAAATTCTAGTTAAGAAACTGTTATGAAATTATTTTCCTTCTCAGTGAAATGAAACAAAACAATAACAAACCAACTACAATAAATTCGCAGAAAATACTGGCATCTGCCTGTACTGCCTCTTCATACAAACATGAATCCATACTGTATAATGTAAGAGGAATTGTCAAATGTTTAATTTGTATTAATAAGAAGTTTTGTTAGATAGCTGCAAGACCAAAGATGGGAATGATTTTTCTCCTGTGACACTGTAGTTCTTTACATATGGCTATACACGAAAACAGCAAAGATTCTCTTTCATGTCCCCTTGTGTCTGAACTAGTTTATGCCTTCTGATGGTAAGCATACAGACAAGAGTTATCCAATGTAAGACATAAACAACAGCAGCTGAACTCTGAGCACTGCTCAGGAGTAACTAGAACATTCCTGTATTATATACACTGTTTTCAGCAGAAATCCAAAACATAGCCTCATAGTAGCTACTGTGAGTAGAATTAACTGTATTCCAGCCAAAACCAGCACACCTAGAATTTAAGGCAGAACAAGGAGAAAGACATGACATGGAAATGTCTAATAGAAGAAACACTGATTCATAAAAATGGGCCAGGTATCATGTTATGAAACTGATCAGTAATGATTTGTGTGTGTTTTCTGTGTAAAGCTGCTGACACTCCAGAGAAAACAGATAACAACTATATAATATTAACTCAGGTAATACCCATTATAAATGTACTGCAATGACAGTTCAGTGTGGGGATGGTTGAAACTGAAACAGTTGGTCTCAGACTAAATGGTGACAGAAGAAAGCATCTTATAGTATATAAGTCATTTAAATCCTAGAAAAACTATGAAATACAATTGTATCTGTATTCAAAGCCTAAATTCACTGACACAACAGGAGCACAAAATATGAGTCTCTATGCCTATATTTGTAATGGGCGGGAAGCAAACAGCTGTGATTAGGATTAAAGAGGGACACTAGGAATTTGCTGGAGGGAGAACCTGAATAGGACCACTCTTCCTGGAGAACAACACACATTATCTAGATTCAGAAGCAAAGGTAGGTTTCTTATGTCACTATGAACCCCTGAGTATCGATTACATATTTGAATTTCTGACCAGAAAAAATACTAGTTCCTCAGTAACTATTTATTAAATGTAACTAAACTACTTTTTTTCATTCATAAGCCTTTGGCTCCAGTCTTGCAGTTACTTTCCTTTTCCTTTTCCTTTTCCTTTTCCTCTTCCTCTTCCTCTTCCTCTTCTTTTTAATTTTCCTCTTCCTCTTCCTTTTCCTCTTCCTTTTCATCTTTCTCTTCCTTTTCATTTTCCTATTCCTCTTCCTCTTTTCCTCTTCCCCCTTCCTCTTCCCCTTTTCCTTTTCCTTTCCTCTCCTCTGCTGTCCCTTGCCTTGCCTTTCAAAAGGAAAGAACCCAAATAAGTATTGTGTAAGGGAACTCCCAAGAGAACTATATCTGCAAATATGTTTTACATGGGCAGAAGCTGGGAAATAATTTGTGCCACACTGCAAAGGGTCACTGATGGGTAGGAAGGGGATGATGTAGACAAGTGTCTGCATTGAGTAAGAATTCTTTTTTAAAAAATGCATTGACTCACACTTTTCCTGCAAAAGCAGATGGCCGTGTAACATATTGCACTTCAAAGACAACCCAGAGTGCCACGAGAGGCTATTCATTTCAGTAATAAAGCTGGTTATGTACAATAAAATTAAAATGGGTAGCTTTTCAGTTGCCTGAAATAAAGCTGAGGTAGTGTGAAATAGGTCTTATTAAAATAGACTGAGCAGTTTCATGACTTTGAATATGCCATTATAAAGAACATCCAGAACAATAATGGATTGCACATCTGCAACCATTGTGTCATATTTTATATGTAATTTAACATTGCCCTCTCTGATGTTTGATGGAAGTTGCATCTTCCCTGAAATGCACTTCCAACTTGGATGTAATTTCTTATTGAACAGATTATCAGAAAATAACATTTATTATTTAAAAGGCAAAAATGTATTCATAAAAATTCCATTAAATTGAATATCAAAGACTAGGTGAAATGATGTGGAGCTGAATTAGTAATTGAATATATGAAAGCAATATTAATGAACAGATTTAGACTGGCAGCCCTGAAAAAACAGAGCTGCCTCTTCACAAAGTAAAGGATCATTGGCCATACTTCTTGCCAACATAATTGTTTTGTTCTGTGAGGTGAAAAAGTAGCTTTGTTTATGACCATGACTGCTTTTTTGGTGACATTGCCTACGAACATGTCAATAAAGAGGACATTAAATGTGAATTTCTTTCATATATAAAAATGTATTTTCACAAATTTTATTATCTATGATAAAATATTAATAACTGAATACACCATATCACAGAAAAGGAAAAATAACAATGCTACACACATTTTCTGCTTCTTGGGACAAATTCCACAAGCATCTTTTGGATACATGTGTTGACATATGCAAAACTCCAGGATGCATAAAGTCATGCTAAGTGACTCTCCATCATATTCAAAAAGTCATGGAAATCTGGTGAAGTACCCATTGACTGAAAAAAAGGAATATCACACCCAGTTTTAAAAAGGATTATAAGGAGGATACTGGGAACTACTGACCAGTCAGGATCACCTCTGCACCCAGTAACATCATGGAACAGATCTTTCTGGAAGACATGTTTAAACATATGGAAGACAAGGAGGTGATTAGAGACAGTCAGGATGATTTCACCGAGGATGCACCATGCCTGACTAATCAAGTGGCTATCTAGTATAGGGTGAATGGCATCACTGGACAAGGGAAGAGCTCTGGATGTCATCTACCTGGACTTCTTCAAGGCTGCTGACACTGCCCCACACAACTTTCTTGCCTCTAAATTGCAGATATGAGTTTGACAAAAGGACTTTTAGATGGGTAAAGAATTGGCTGGATGGCTGCATCCAAAGGGTTATACTCAATGTCTCAATGTCCAAGTGGAAACCAGTAATGAGTGGTGTCTCTTAAGGGTCTGTACTGGGATGAATACTATTTAATGTCTTCATCAGTGACATAGTGGATGTGGGTTCACACTCAGTTTGCAAGTGACACAAGCTGAGTGGAGCAGTTTATTCACTTGAGGGAAAGGGATGCCATTCAGAGGGACCTTCACAGGCCTGACAATTGGACCTATGTGAGCCTCATAAAGTTCAAGAAGGCCAAGGGCAAGGTCCTGAACCTGGCTCAGGGAAATCCCTAATATCTATAGAGACTAGGTGAAGAACCGATTGCGAGTAGCCCTGCAGAGAAGAATTTTGGGGATTCTGGAAGATGAAAAATTATCTATGGGTTGGCAATGTATGCTTGCAGCTCAGAAAGCCAGTTGTATCCTGGGCTGTGTAAAAAGAAGCATGGTCAACAGGTCAAGGAAGATGATTCTTCCCCTCTATCTTACTCTTATGAAACCCCACCTAGATTACTGCATCGAGCTCTGGAGTCCTCAGTACTAAACAGACACATACCTGTTAGAGCAGGTCCAAAGGAGGGCCACAAAAAGGAACAGAGGTCCAGAACACCTCCCTTATGAAAAAAGTGTGAAAGAGTTGTGGTTATGCAGCCTGGAGAAGAGAAGGCTTTGGGGAGACTTTATTGTGGCCTTTCAATACTTAGAGGGGGCTTATATGAAAGTAGAGAGGAACTTTCTACAAAGGCCTATAGAGAATAGGACATGGGACAATGGTTTTAAACTGAGAGTTGATTCAGACAGAATATAAGGAAGAAATTTTTTATTATGAGGTTGGTGAGACACTGGAACAGGTTATCACAAGAAAGAAAGTTTAAAAATTTAGTTGGGCAAAGATCGATCACTTTTTTTTTTGCTTTAGCAGAACAGACAGGAAAGTTTCTTCTATTCTTTGTAGAATCTAGAAAGATCTTGTCACAAAAGATGATTATTCACCAAGGGTTTAGTCCACTTGAAAAGTTTTCATGCTTGTTTATTAAAGAATTAAACAAGATTTTTGCTCCTTAACAACCGTCATTTCTTAATTAGTAACTTAATGCAAAATGTTCCTATGATGCATCATTATTTGGAACAGGAAAAGTTGAGCATGAGATCATTAATTATTTATAAACTGGCCATGTTTGTTACAAAACTGATTCTGATTACTGTTTTTCACAGAATCAATGTAACTATTGGTTGCTATTCATGACAATTCATGTTTCAATAAACAATATCCTTTTCTGACACAGAAGATATTAATTTTGTCACTGTGTACATGGATGAAAAGCACTCCCATATAATCTCAATGTCTTTGACATGAATAGCTGAGACAATAAGTAATAGCATAGTTAGCAGGGAACACTATTTGTAGTTTTAAATGCGATAAATTATACAAAGTCATACGTATGACAGACATTCACTAGCATAGTACAAAAGTCATTAACTCAGACTGAGACCTGGCTTATTTCCAGTGGTTTGAGTGGAAATAAGCCAGTGCTAAATTTGGCCTATTAACTTCTGTATGGCTTCTGCAACGCATAACTTTGTACATTCTGTATTCAAACATTTTATTACCAAGATTAATAGCCTCTCTTCTATTGTATTAAGAATCCAATAGCACAGCAAAAAATGGCTGACATAATGCAAAATGCATAAACTCATTAAAAATAACTAGTTTGACACAGTGGGTTGTGCTACTCAGGGACTGATTTCAAATTTTCACTGAAGTCTACTACTTGCTGTACTGGCAAAACATCAGAGATTCATGGGATTTTAGACAGACCCTGTCAGCTCTCTGCACACTGTCATATCTAGTATCCATAACATTTATCTGCAGAATATCTTTCTTATTCTAAGAAATTACTGTAGAATTCTCATTTATGGTGTAACAATTAATGTAGCAATATGATTGGATGGCTCCAAAGATATTTTGAAGGATATGAGATACTTATCTTTTTATGTTACTTGTCACAAAAGTTAAAAAGAGTTTAATCTTCACTGGATCAGATTAATAGTTGAATTAAATGTAGGGTTTACATTATTATATTAGGTTTCTATTTATATTACTTCACAAGGAGGTACGGTCATTCTTGAGACACAGTAACTGTTTAGACGGACCTTCAGGATCATGTGAATTATTTTGCCTGTCATCACTTCTGATGGTGTTGATGTTGGTTTTCAGTGCTGTTAACTCTGTACTTACGTGTACTTATCTTCAAAAAGTGAGTTGTCTTCATTTACTTTTAAAAATGTCTTGTCTGCATTATTTATGAGTAGAGCAATGCATAGCTGTAATGGTTACCGAGGAAATAAACACAGGGTTCTGCATAAGGAACAAGCTCAAGAAGCTTACTAAGATGAACCTGCTACCGATCAGATTATGTACACAAGTTTTTAATTAGCAGCAGGTATATTATTGTCCTGTTTCTCTACTGTACTGTATTGTACTGTTTCTCTACTGCAGCAAAATGCATGTCGTCATGTCCCAGAGGTAAAATACTTCTGTTCCTGTTTTACATTAATTTGACTTATCTGTACATGACTATAGAGGACCAGAACACGGGCAAATCAGGCCTGTTGAATAATACCTGCATACACTTTTATGTCATGGTCATTTCTTTAAATAGACATTTTCTGATAGCTAATTATTTGGTTATGAAGTAATAGAACTGATGGTCCCATTTGTGATATTGTAACAAAGGATAACAATGTATCAATTCTTTACCTGTTTACTGAAGTGCAATTTGTGAATGTCTGTTCAATCGTAATAGTGAAAATAATTTAACAATGCAGTTTATCACTGAGTTCTACAAAAATGTTTTGCTTCTCAACACTTATGAAAATAGAAACATTATATTAAGCACCCAGTTGACAAGAAGATTATTTGGCATAGATAGTGCAGTTGACTTACACTGAACTTACCTAGCAATTACTCAAAACATCTAAAACCCACGGGATTTATTTTCCATCTCCTTCCCCCCGTGTTGGAATAAAATGCTTAAAATAGGAAGATTCAAACTGGCAAACCCTGTTATAATGTGTCTAATTTGTATGCACTCATCACTACTCTTGCTCTACCTGATCAATGACTACAAAATCAAAACACATCGTGTCTTTGTTTAGAAAGGAAAGGATTTAAGAAAGGGAAGAACCTCAGCAAACAGAGAAAATAAGACATGGCAATATAATATTCATGTTTGATGGTGCTTCACTACCACTTAACAAGCTATGAAAACACTCAAACTTTTGTTGGTTTCTAAAAATTCGAAGACCTAACGGGCAATCCCTTAGGAGATGACCTGCCAGTATGTGCATTTGATATTATCAAGGACATAGATTTCCTCTGTGGAATTAGTTTAACTAAGAAGCTGATTTACATTGTCCAGTGCCCAGAAGCCTTAGTATCTGTTGGGAGGGTGCAAATGCTGCCATAAAGAAACACTTCTTTCGAAAAATACAAGGTGGCAGATGGAGGCCATTGAGGACAAATGGAGGCACAGGTATTCAATACTTTCAAAATCTCTAATATGCTTCTTTTTGACAACCCATCACTCTTGCACATACTATCATCTCTGGTTTCCATTGCTATTTTTGTTCGTTTGGTTGGTTTGGGGGTTTGGGGTTTTTCTGTTTGTTTGGTTTTTTAAGGTTTCCTCTTTGACAGCTGCCTAATTTCAAATACTATTTTTGCTGCATTCTGCTTGCTTTTGGGATTATAATGAGAAAAACCCAAAAACATGGGGTCTCAACATAATAAAGACCTCTTCAGGTGCATAAACACAGTTGCTTAATTCTGCTTTAGGAGTATGAAGTAACACTAGGTATCCAAGGCATTGCACTGGCACATATAACACAGAATCCGAGGAAGGCCCAGACCTTCCTGGTGCAGCAGCTAGAGGCTAGGAAGGATACAATATATACCAGGTAATTATTTCTACTTTCCATTTCAGTGGAGGTGACGTTAAGTGTTAGAAACACTTTTACATGGAAGTATTTATTTTTGTTAGATATCATGCCTGATGAAAGGCCCAGATATGAAGGTAGCATGTTTTCAGCAATAACCTTACTGTAGTAAATTATACAAGTCACACTGGACATTATATGTGACAGTAACTTTCCACTAATACAGTTCCAAACCATAGTACTTCATGTACATCAGACTTCGTTTGGTTTCCGGTAGGTTTTTTTTTGTTTGTTTTTACATGAGTACTGCTGGTTTAAAACAATGTGAATATTTTAGGGTGCTTTAGATTAACAAACATGCAAACAGTAGCAGTACCACAGTAATATAGTAATATATACAGTAATATAATAGTAAGGTCAAATGATTAACAGGTAATAAATAAAAATCTCTGTGTTTGGATTAGTCTCTCTTTTGCTCCCCACTATTAATTTCCAAATTTTTCATATGCAAAGTTATACTCGGGATCCCTTCTGGAGAGGAACTATACTTTCCTATCCCTAAGCCAAAGCTAAAAGCAGTTTGATGGATTGGACTGCTTCGGCAAACAATTTTGATAGACAGTACTGGCAGAACCAAGCCACATCTCACTCAGCTGCATAGCCCCAGTCTTTTCCAGCATATTGTTGAAAGAGCTTACATTCTTACACAATGTCAACATCTTTGCCATGTGTGGAAAACAACCAACCAACCAACCAACAACGACGACAACAACAAATCTTAGCATCATGCCTTAAAACACAAATACAAGCTGGTGTCCAACAGCCCTAAATTTACCTTGGGAATAGGATAAGAAACACTAATGATTGAAGAGTGTACCCTGAGCAGATTTGGACCTTTCTAGAAATAAGCCTTCATCTATACTGTATCCTCAGACAGGGAGTAAGAGTCTCTAAATCCAAGAATTTGCCCAGCCATCTTTTCCAGACATGGCAGAATAGCTCTGCAGAGCTCTTCAGGCCCGAAAAAGTGCCTCTCACAAGAAGAGAACAGCAGCCTGTGGTATCAAGGACCATGCAAAGAATTGATATATTTACATGCCATGTGTGTGTCATATCTTGATTTTGTGGCATGACTGAAAGGCCCAGAGTCCTGCAAAATACATTCTGACTTAACCATTGCCCTGTCTACTGAGCTCTGTCAGCACAATCAGTTCACTCTAGGGGAGGCTGGCCATGAGCATGTTAGGTGTAAGCTAATTTTCTTGAAGAAAAGGGATTGTTCTCAAGAGCAGGCCATAAATATAGTATAGGTTAGTAGAAATAATGAGTAATAAGTTTGCTGAAATGTTCAGATATACTTTTAAAAAGGTCTTTTGGATGATAAAGTAAAAGTGTAGAAGATGGTGAAAACAGTGAATGGCTCAGTGCTTTGAGGAATACCTCATTGGTTTTGGTTATTATGAAGAACAGTGATTTTATTTAAATAACTTGTGTCAAAATATTTGGATGTCAATTGATGTGTTTGCCAAAAACAGCCCATTCCTAATTTTCAGTTCCAAATGTCATACTGTAATTATGGGCACAGTGGAATGACTGTGGTTTTTTAGTCCACTGGTCACATTGCAGTACTTTTTCTGACAAGCATTTGCATCTGAGATAGATTTCACCAAGTATAATAGTTATTCTACATTCAAAGTTCAAGCAGAGTATGAGATCCATGAAGCAGATGATATTCTGTTGACAGGATTTTTAACAGTAAGTGGCAAAGTTGCATTCAGAAACATTATGGTTACTATTAAAAGAAGTCTCAAAGAAATGAAGAGCATATCTAATAACCCATATCATTCTTAAAGAGCAGTGAAGAACCGTGCAAAACACAGTTAAGTTAAAGGTGGGCAAAAATTAAATAAGTGAATGAAAATCAAGTGAATGGATTTAAGTTTACATAATTGAAAAAGTTAATCATTGAAGTTTTCTGTAGAGATGCTTAATATAATTTTTTTTTATCTTCTAAATGTATTACCCTCATTTGATATCCAAAAATATATTTCAAAATTGAGTACAAGAGAAAGATATTTAAGGTTGATGATGAGTGTAGTTTTTGTTCATGCCTATTGATGGGGGGTTTGAAAATATCCATCAATATATCATCACATTCATTTTTAAAAAGGGTAAAAAGCAGAACCCTGGGAACTACCAACCTGTCAGCCTCACTGCCATGCTCAGTAACCTCGTGGAACAGATCTTTCTGGAAGGCGTGTTGAAACATATAAAAGGCAGGGAGATGATTAGAGGTGGGCTTTACACTGAAAGAGGGTAGGTTCAGACCAGATATAAGGAAGAAATTTACCATACAGGTGGTGAGACACTGGAACAGATTGCCCAAAACATGTTGTGGATGCTTCATCATTGCAACCTTCAAAGGCTGGACAGGGCTTCGAGCAATCTGATCTAGTGAAAGATGTCCCTGCCCATAGCAGGGAGTTGGACTAGATGATCTTTTAATGTTGCTTCTGACTCAGACCATTATATAAATCTATGATTCTATATTGTTCCTAAAAATTATATTTTAAATTGGAAACAGATTGAACAATTTAATGCATCTCTATCATTTTTGTTTCTTTGATTCAGTCTGACTATTAAGCACTATAAAACAGACTGTTGCTATCATTGGGGATAAAAAGGAAATTAATAAGTTATCTTCTACAGCTAGAGAGATGAATAAAGAGCAATTGGAAGTTGTTAAAAAGAGACTCTTTCAGCTGGTCAAAATTAGTAGTTTACAACATCATATTTTCTAATAATGATTGAAGAAGTTACCGAGCAGTAGAAAAATGGAATCTCTGGCTACAATAGATGGAAAAAGTAGGAGAATAATGGTCCCCTTAAAATCACTTTGATGGCGTTATTATTGCAAATTAGGATTGAACTCACTATTACTGGCGTACCATTGGAGCTGTACCATATATCTCTATATTTCTTACTGACACAATCTTGTTTTCTATTTTAAAAAACTTTATTAAATCACACAAGGGAATGTCCTTAAAAGAATTCAGCAGTGTGGTCTAAGAAAGCTTAACATTAAAGGTCTTGTTTGTTGCATGGCAAAAAAAGGACAGTCTTTGGCCCTCATTAAAAACACAGAAAGAACACATTTACATTTCCAGACACAAAAAAAAACAAGCATAATTTTGTAGTCTGATGTCATGGCTTAATGACTAATGCCTGTTACTGACCAGTCTTTCTTATAACAGGTTAAATATTACATTTTTCAGATGTGCACATTCCTTGTCTTTAGGAAAAAAATAAATTTCATCAGATGCTTTGAGTTTCATAATCTTTTCCTATGTCAAATGAATTCCTCTACTATTACAGACAACAGTTTTGCTTAAAGTCTTTTTGGTTAGTGTTTGCACCAAATATGGAAACAAGTACAGGTGTATGAATATGCACGTGAGCCACATTGGTAAATGTTTAAATAAGTGACTCCTCTATACAGATATGATTTACCCAAACATATATTGTATTTTTGTTTTGTTTTGGAAAACAACTGAGTACAGCAACTTGGATTTTGGAATTCAAGTCAAATTTTGGCAGGAAATTGAATATATACAATGATTCTTTCTGCATGTGTTGCCTCATGTCATGTAAGATTTATGTCCTGAATGTATACTTCCAGAGTGATATACAAAAGTTTAATCAGAAGTTTCTGATTAAACTCAGAAGAAAAGGACCTGGAGAAAGGAACAGAGAGGGAGCATGATACTGCTAGAAAGGGCTGTGGCTAATGTGTGAGTGAGAAGTAAACCTGATAAATGAGGGGGTGCATGAACTTCAGTAAGCAAAGTCATAAACCTGAAAACTAATGGGTTGACAGTTTGGCAATGACAAAACAACAAAGAAATATGAGATTTAACAGACTGCCTGATGCATCTTTGCTGCATCAAATAGGATGAAGGCCATTAGAAGGAAGTCTGGAATAAAGAGAAATCAATAGCTTGTGATAAAAGCATGGACATGGGTTGTTTGCCTGATCGAATGGAGTGCTGTATCTTGAAAATATTTTGTGATTAGAACCTGACTGATGATGACAACGCTATGTCAAACAGAAGAAAGCTTCATTACTTTTGAGGAAGTCAGCAAAGACTATTAAACACATTCTTTCAAACAAAGCATGACTTTCTGATGGATTTCCAACAAGATTTTTCAAGGCCTCTCACGTAAATTTGTTATCAACAGGCTAAAGTTTTTCACAAATTTTGATTAACTGAATCACTGCCTTTTAGCTATATATAGGTACTACAAATTATAATGTTGGAATCTGGAGTGCTTCTGCTTTGTGAATTATCACAAACTTGATAAAAAATCTTCATGCAAAAATTTTAAAATTTGGTGTTTGATCCACGATCGAAACTAAATTGAGTTCATATCAGTAGATCACAGAATCACAGAATGTTAGGGATTGGAAGGGACTTCGAAAGATCATCTAGTCCAATCCTCCCGCTGGAGCAGGAACGCCTAGACGAGGTTACACAGGAATCCATCCAGGCAAGTTTTGAATGTCTCCAGAGAAGGAGACTCCACAACCTCCCTGGGCAGCCTGAGCTGTAGACAAATATAGATGCATACATGCTATTCTTATCATCAGCAGTATCTTCTGGTTGTGTTTATTTCCCACTCTTTCAAAACAGAAGCAGTTTTCTGACTGCTTTGTACCTACTTGCAGTCCTGGGAGTGCTGTTCAAGAACACATGCCTATAGTCTGTGTACTCAGTCCTCAGAACTTGACACTCACTTCCACTTGCCAAACAGGGCATTATTCCTTAAAAGTAAAGTTACAAATTGCATATTGCATTCTGATTTATTTTATCAGACAGTGCAGGAAATCATGTCTATTGTAATGTCTCTCTGACATTTTTCATGATAAAAACTTATTTTCAGTTGCTTAGAGAAATTAAACAATTATCTACTGAGTACATGGATTATCACATTTCTTGGAATTTGTCTGATACTCCCTCTAAACAGATTAACAGAAAAATGGAGCATTTCAGGGATGCAGGAATTGAGCAAAACTTCCTCTCTGTTGATATAAAAGATTCCCTTCTAATTCTGAATGAGTTCAGGTCTACCTTTTGTTATGGCAACAGTGTGCTGAAGAAGAAGCAAATAAGAATTTTAGCTCAAATGTAGGGGTAGAAAGATATTAAAATAGTAAATGGAAGAGGTAGAAGCAGTGATAAAGAGAAAGAGAAGGAAGGCAGAACCATAGAAAAACCATTGGATGTCATGTGCAATGACAGGTTGATGTGCAAGAAGAGTGAACTTAGAATAGTGTGAAACAAAAAAGTAGTTGTGTGGCTTGTTGTATAGTAGTCAAAGACATAGCTGTGTGAGTTGGTATGACAGCAAGAAATAGCCTAGGAAGATTCACCAGGAATTACTTTTCTTACAGTATATCCTTCTAGCCTCATTCCTAAGTGGCCTTTAGCATAGACTTCTGCAGTATTTGCAGTCTTGGATGTGAAATGTGTATGCAGATTTGAATCTGTCCTTGTGTGCTCTTTGAGCAGTTGGAATAGATTTCCACATTATTTTGTTGTCCAAGAAATAGCTGTGAAATCCTCTTCCAAAGCATTCCTCTTATGTACCCTCCAAGAGTATAAGTCAAAAGTTATAGTCTTTCAAAGTTTGTATTAAGCGTTAAGAGTCTAGGGTTTATTTTGTTTTGTTGTGTTTTGTTTTGTTTGTGGTTTTTTGTTTGTTTTGGGTTTTGGTTTTTTGTTTGTTGGGAGGATGTTTTGTTTGGTTTGGTTTGGTTTATGTTTTGTTTGTTGCTGTTGTTGTTGGGTTTGTTTGTTTGTTTGTTTGTTTGTTTGTTTTGGAAATATGTTGCAAAAAATGTCCTGCTCCTTACAGAGAAAACTCACCAAGTATGGCTTATTAACAGTAACTCAGAGACTATGCTGTCATCGTAAGCAGTTTCCAAGGGTTTAGACATCACTAGTTTTGGAGAACCATGATGTTTAACTTTTTGATTATCATATATTTTTAATAAACTCATCCAATCATCACAGAACTTTTTCTGTATCTTTGTGGAGGCCCAAAGACTTTAGTTCCCAAGGATAAAATATTCTTCTGTCATTGTTATAATGCAATATATGATTCTGTTATACATATTATCAACATACACAGAGGATATATTTAAACGAATTGAAACTATTTAATTGAAACTATTTACACAAATCAAGGCATTTTAATCATCCTATTCATATAAAATGCCATTTTACTTTTCTCTTAATTTAAGTACACTAGAGAAGGGCCCGACATGCCAATTACTGTGTATGCAGCAGTTATTTCAGACAGCTGAGAATATTTTACCTGATTCCTGGTCTTTATCTTTCCTCATAAATTGCTCAGCGTGTAGAAATTATACTGAGCACAGTACTACTCTATCGGGATATCTCTGAAGTTAATCCAGAGTCACGTCATCATAATTTAGAGCAGAAAATGCTTCACTCTGCTCTCATAGATATTTTTAAAGGTCAGAATTATCCTTTCACTTGTAAGAAATGTGGTCATTCTAATTTATGACAATAAAGGCCTTTTTATTACCATATTCCCAGTCGTATGCCATATAATAAGATTCTCCTAAATGTGAATTTATTAAGTAATATTTTATGCCTATATACTACCATAGCTGTTGACCTTCAGTCTTACACTCAACACATTAAATCTGAATTACTGGATAGTACATTAAGCTATATAGTGATTCATTCCTCAGACATAGTGTTATAGGTGAGGGAGGTACCTATATAATATCATCATAGTAAATAACTTCTCTGAAGGTAAAATAACTGCATGTTATAGTAAACTGTTAAAATTACCTTATAAAATTTTATGCATATAGAGAATATAAGACAAGACTTGTCCTAGTGGTGGATGAAAATATAAAATAAAATATAGTGATTCTATTCAAAGATCACATTCCCAATTAGATTCCATCTGGGAACTGAATGTTTAATGGTGCTGATCCTGCACAGTAAACATCTTCCAGCTTTATAGCCTTATATGCATTAACAACAAAACTATTTCCCTTTCTTTAAAAATCATATTAGATAGCTTTTTCATCTGAAATGCAGCTTCATTCTCATGAAATCTTAACATTTCCACAGGAGCTACAAACATTTTTGTAGCATTACTGGACTTTTAAATGACTCACCAGCATCTCCACAGGAATTCCTTCAGTACTGATTCAGGAAAACTGTATTTCCTGCTACCTTATGTTGAATTGTTTTGGTTTTTATATGTTTAGTTGCCTGAACTGAGTGATCATCTTTGATCTATCAACAGTATCTCCAATTACGGTTTCCTTTGTATGTAGATTTTTTTGTCTCAGATTTGCTGTAGACCACACTATTTCAGGCACTGTAGGAAACGAGATACCTATGTCTGTTACTCTGCTGTGTGAGCTTTGTGAAAGTCTTTCTCATGGCCAATATTTCTTCTTTCTACCTCCCCAGTGAAGTCAGTGACAGGGCCCTGAGGGTACCAACAGGCTCTGCAGCCATTCCTGAACCATGGATTTAGCCACCAGTGCTGCAGAGTAGCTCTGACCTGGTGGAGCTCTGGAACCTTGGACAAGAGTTTTGAGAAGAAAGGACTTGCACCCATCTCATGGAAGTTGTATGGAGGCTCAAGGGCTCAGCCTTGCTCTTGAACTGAACTACACTGCAACTGTGTACCTCGTCCCAGAATCTGCCTCATTGCTACTGCCTTGCCTGGATATCACCAGTCCATGGCCATTTCTGGCCCTGCTCAGCTGGGCTTGTTGGGGCACGGTGGGACTATACCTTGTTGGACAGTGGCAGGCAAGGCAGGACCCCACTAGCCTGTGGACACTGTGTAGCTGTTGGCAGGAATTAGACTTGAGTTAACATAGCTGTTAGCCTGTGAGCTTCGATCAACTTTTTATTCTAGCAGAAGAGATAAAATGCGACCAACAACTTGTCCCAAACACAGAATGAGTTTTGAATAGGTTTTGTATGTTCAAAGAAATAGAAATCTGAACTATGACTTTGCAACCTGCTCACCCTTCAGTGCAAGCATGCCCAGATGTGTCCTGACCACTCTGATTATGGTACCAACAATACCAAAAGCAAATGAAAAAACAACAGCACAAGTTGAACACACTAGTCACCAAGGAAATACTCTCTAACCAATGCCATAACTTGGGAAACTAAAAAAATTTAAAGGAGACCCTAAGGAGAGACTGTGGAAGGAACTCTGAATAAAGGATAATGTGAAAATCTTTTGGGGAAACCCAGGGCCCTCCACGACCTTGCCTCAGGATTTGCAGCCATTCTTGCAACACCCAGGGGAGCCAGGAAACAGGAGAGGACTCCAAGGGACCCTCATGACTGCACGTATTATAGCTGGCATGGGACCCTGCAGTCCAGACCTTGACAGTGCACCCCATGACTAGAAGCATTGCACCAACCCACTCAACTTTTCTCCTGGACAACGTCATCTCTGCTGCAGAACACAGAAGTCAGGTAATTTGTAAAACTGTACATATATCTGAGACTGAAGAGTATTCATATAATATTTTGGTATTCAAATGCATTTAGTCTCCACAGTGTCATTTGTTCTTAAACTGTGACATACCTTTGGCTCCTGACTCCTCTTCCCACATGGAGCACCCTATCCTTCCCCTGACAGTTCGGCTGTTCAAATTCTAGTCCAATGTTAACGTTTCTGCCATAAGCTTCAATTATACCCAGTGCAGCAGGTTCCTGGCAAATGTGGGGGCTTTCTTCAGTATTATGAAGCAAGTATCTCATCATACTAACTATTAATTATATTTATGTCTATTTGTCCTATTTGTATGCTCTTTTATTTTACCCTACACAGTGCTGAGTATTTTCCTTTTTGTCAAAGACATATGAAGTTGTCATAATGTGTGAGAATCCCCTTTTTGCTGTCTAGATTCTACTGTAATTACATAAGATGTTTTGCTGCTATGAATCACTACTTCATATTGATATTGTTTTGTGTGTAGGTTTTGTCCTGAATTTTAGAGAGATGTGTATTTCACATGATTAGAGGATAGGAGCTGAAATAAATGACTCTTTTTATATAAATAGAAGGAAATAAAAAATTATAATGATGGTCGTGAATGTTATGAAGTATTTCACAGTGCTATCCATGACAGATCTATGGAAGCAACCTCCTTATTGCTGTGTCTCTCACTCCCATGTAGATTATTATTTTCTTCCTGCCCACTTACATAGAAATGATTAAATGAACATCATATTGTTCCTTTATTCACTTCGGTTATTAGTAGGTTCAGCCACTGTATTTTCTGTTATTCTGAAAGTCTGTTATGATAGTAGTCTATCTGAAAAGGAAGCCATGCTTCAGTACACCTCTGAGAACATCTTGTTACAAAATGCTGTCAAGTCTTGCAATTCTGTTATTCTGTATTCTGTTGTTGTCTTACACATTAATATGCAGTGGTTGATCCAGTTTAAAAGTTAGGTTTACATTGGGAAGGTGTACATTGGGCTGCAGTGGAGAGATGAGAGGCTTGAAGGTATTGTAGAATTTGGGAAATGTCTTTTCTTATCTCAGGGGTTGAATGTTTCAGGAACAGATAATCTTTTTATTTTTCTTTTATAGGAAAAAAAAAGATAAAGGTGTAATAATAATAAAGAAACCCAATTGAAGTGTATCTTACAAGACTCAGCTTTGATCAGAAATACCAGTTAGGGATGAAGTTCCAAAAGCCTGGATACTTAATCTGAGTGTTCTTTGTAACTGTAGAATCAGTTTTCTATGAACTTTCACCATAGTTCTTTAATAAGAACTGGAGGAATCTGTGAGCTACATAGAAGCAAAAGTTTCAGTTAATGTATTCTATAAGAACAGTTCATTACGTTAACACTTACAATGATTATGAGAGTTTTACTCAAACATCTCAAAAAATTTCTTTTTCTCTGAAACCAAGCACAGGAAAATAATAACTCCCTACCCAAATTCTCACTCAAATCCTAAATAACCTCAAATAAAATTAAGGTGATGGAGAAGGAAGTAGAGGTGAGAACTCTGCTAACAATCTTAGTTATTATCACCACATGTTAATTTGTTACCCATAAAAATACCTATATGGTGTGATTTCCAGCTTGCTAATCTGATAGAAGTTGACACAAAAATCATGGAATAGAAAAAATATGTTACCACACCATGCTGTTTTAGATTTTATTCATCTGCTTATTTTTAGAAAGCAGTTATGCATTGTGTTTGTTTAGAAACTCATAGCAGCTAATCATACCAAGACATCACAAATTCCATAGTAATTTTACCTCAACATTGACTTTTCTTGTTGATACTGAGATCATTCTCCCTCTAGAGACATGCAGATAAATTCACGTTGCAATAAATGCAATAAAGAACTCTTATTTGTTATTATTTTTTTCTTTTGATCTTTACTGAGTCCTTTTTGTAGTTAATTATATGGAACATGAATGCCTGGTTCAACAGAATGTAAACCAGCCTTTGTTTTTAACTCTACCAATGGAGGCTGTCCCACTGACTTCATTTTCTAAAAAATAATGATTGACTAGAGGTAAACTGGTATTACAGCATGAAGCTGAACTGCAGAGCTGTTGGCTGTTCTGAAGTAATTTGAACTCCTATTGCATTTGGAAAACCCATCCTGAGATAAAGATTAACCATATTTTCAGAAATTTATCTTTTTAATAACTGTTGGCTCCAAGTGGAAAGATGTGATATCTTTTCCTATCATTTTAATGCAGGATTCACAGTCTTAGAACTTTTCTTGTGACAAGTGGGAAGTTTTTCTCCTTTCTTTAAAGCACAAATGGATACAGTGGTGAGAGCACTCATCAGAAAGTGGTGAACTGATGAGATCAGCCTCACAAATCAACCTCAACATGATGATGATGGTATGAGAGCAGTGTGTCTTTTTTCTATCATCTGATCCACTTTAGGGAAAAGCATGTGAATCTATGTCAGGGTATAACTTTTTTGGTAGCATAGTAGATGTTGCCTCTTGGTTTGCAGAGCATACCTGTTGGAAATAGGTATCTTAGGCCTTTGGTCCAGGGGCCACAAGAGTGCTTTGCCAGACTGAGGAAGGTTACTTTCGGAGGAATACCCATAAAGTGCAGCTGATAGCATTGTAGTAGGGAGGTATTCGGTGCTGTGAAGGAAGAAGATAATCTGGACATCTACAGAAGCAAAGTCCTGGTAAGGGTAAAGGTTGATGACATGTAGGCAACTGCAGGTTAGGTGACAGAAAAGTATTCGGTATTGCAGTTCTGAATATTGGTGCCTAAATTGTGCCTAAAATATTTTTTGGAACGCACTTGCTAATCTGTTTTTCAGTTCTCTAACAAGATAACTTTTACCTGACCATTTGGTCTTTTTTTCGTTTAGAATGCAAATTACCTTGGTCAGAGACTCCTAGAATTCATTTGTACAGCATGGCCAATTTCTCTCTCTTGCACATGGTTCTCTGGCCATGACAATTTATAAAGAGAGAAAGGATTTTTCACTTGAAATGTCATCCAGTGTGTGAACTCTGGAGATAAGTGGGTTAATTTACTCTGACAATCTTTCTTTTATAAATTTGTTTTCTAGTGATAAACAACCTGTGCTGATTGAAATAAAAATGAAATTGAACCTTTGATTTAAAAAGAAAAGAGATTCAAACAGAATATTTTACCCCGTTCTTAGAAGGATTTTTTTCCTAATCTGGTTGAGAATGACTATACTACAACGAGAGTTGTGACTGTATTGTAGTAGGTGTATCTAACCTCACTTCAATTTACTTAATATCCATTAAAACCTTTTAGCGCATACTAATGTGTGGGCTGAAATCCAACAGGGGGACAACAGTTAGCTAGCCTTTATCCAATCAATACATAATTGTTTGCTTATTTTGAACTCAAAATGCTGGCCTGAAGTTATGATGCATGCACAGTGCTTCATTATTCTGTTTCCTGTTCATAGCTTTTTTCATATATGCAAGTAGGAACATTTTGTGAATTTTATGAAGCATTTAGGAAAAATAAAAAAAAAGGTTGGGGGGAGCAACATACCATCTTTACCATCTTTCACTTTGTTGTGCACTTCCTTATATTATTTTTCTCTTGTACTGAGTTTTTTCATTGGAAAAGATCCTGGAAGGTATTGTGCTTTCCAGCCTACCCTCCTGTTGATATTTAAATGACATACATCTATGAGTCCTGAAGGACTATGCCATTGTGTGCAATTCTGAAACAGTCCTGGTAAGTTTTGATTTAGAAATGCATTCTGAAGTTATTTGTTTCATATTTTTTAAAAAGACTTTGAATGACAGAGCAACATAAAAATTTTCCAAGCCTTCAAAACAATGATTTTTTTTTAATCTACCTCTTTAAGAAGTACCACTGTAGGTAATTTTATATTTAATTTAAATTTTTGTAATTAACCAGTTTCAGTTTTACAGCTCTTCTTTTAATAATCTGACTTTAATTAGAAATCATCTGAAAAATAACACACAATCTGTAAATGAATCAGAGTACCTGAACTCCTGCTGGGTGTACAAAGTATGGACACTTGTAATTTCAGGACTACAGAAATTACAATATTTCAATAAAAAGTCTTTCTGCCTATCCTTCATTACTTCTTCTTCTGCAAAGTAATGCTATATCATTGTTTAAAACTTAAACATTCTGCAAAAGAGTGTCAAAAAGGTCACTTTATGAAAAGTAAAATGAGACTCGATTATAAGAGGGCAGTAGCTAGATTTTCCACATTAACCTTCCTGAAATTCCTTCTCTGCATAGACATTTTATATTTTTTCTCCACAGTCAGTTGCTTGCTGCAGCTTATGAATCATGCCTTGATCCCAGTATGATGAACTTTTTTTTTTCTTAACATTGCAGTTTTTCCAGTTCTGAAGTGGTATCTCTTTTGTAATTTGATTTTTCTGGAAGTAGAAAATTAGTGTCACTTGAACACAATTTTATCTTATACATATACTAGACCTCACATTTATTTATTTAGGGTTTTAACCAGCGGAATTGAGAAATAGGGAATAGAAGTACTATTTTCAAATATTATCTTCCTTATTGTAAGACTAAATCCAAGGTGGTCAGAAAAAGCTGGAAGATTTGGAGAAAGTATAAATCTATCAATGCAGGTTTAGATCTCAGCCTTTTCATTAAAATTATCAAATATTTCAGACAAGGTTGATTTTGCTACAGGCTAAAATTTGGCAAACAGCAAGTGTGTGTATGTGCGTGTGTGCATGCATGAGCATGAATGCGTACATGAATAAGTTATGCATTTGTCCTCTTAGAGCTTTAACTTTTCCTAGCAAACTAGGTTAACTTCTAGCAAAGGTACCTACTTGGTATTTAACCAACAAATGGAAGCCCATTGGAAGGTATTAAAAGCATAGTCTTTAAAACATGTCATTAATGCCATTTATTGAAGTGGTTTTGACCTAATCATATATTAATGTAAGACTTCATCTTACATTAAAAGTAGCTTTCCTGTTTGTCACATATTTTCACTTTCATTTCCAAAAAAACCAAAAAGATCCAAGATTATTTTTCAAGTTATTTATTCCATTAATACATTTTTTATGCTGTGTATACTAACACTGTCCTCTTGTAGGTTAGAAAATATGCATACAGACAAAATTTGAGAGTCTACTTTCAAGTCTCCTGATTTATGCTGTATGAATAGCATACCAGCCTAGCTCTCTGGGTTAATCACCTCTTGTGTATTGTCTGTGACCTTTAATACCTAAATTTACCTTAATACAACAACCGTGATAATTTAAAATAAATATTTTTCAGTGAGCTAAGATGTTCACTTGTTTTTTGTTTTGTTCTGTTTTTCTGTCAGCTATTGATGTTTTTAAAAAATTAAAGCTGTAAGGGTAATATTATCTTCGTTAATGTGCTTTCATCTGTACTGTAATGTACTTAATAATTAGGAGTGAAAGATGCCAAATCTGTCACAAGAGCAGGACATAATTTCTTTGTGATGCTAGAGAACCTGGTAGTTTTACAGCTCACATGAAGTACTTGTAAAACACCTCAGACACTGAACTTTCTGAGTTTCCTTGAAAACTCTATCTCTTGGAGATTTCCTTGAAAATTGCAACCTTCATGTCTATGTGCCAAATGTTCCCAATATTTCATGAGATTTCTGTGATAATATTACTTCATCAGGTCCAAGAAAGTGAATTGATTTTGTTTTAAAGAGAACAACTAAACCATTCCAATCTTGCAGAGAAAAGGAAGCGTACAGACAGTGAAATGTTCTTTGTATGAAAACTCAACAAAGCGTCAACCCATGCTACTGTGATGACTTTGAAAAGGCAAAATTGCTGCATCTGTTGTTTCTTGGACATTTTTCCTCATTTAGGATAGACTGAATATTCATGTCTGCCACTTTGCCAGTGTAACACAGACCCAAAATGTGACACCATACTGTTTTGATTGTAATTCATATAAAGACAGAGGAAATGGGGGCAGTGCCATAGACAGTTTCTGGTGTACCACACAGAGCCCTGCCATCCAGGAGAACACTGGAGGAACAATGATCATGATCGAGTTAAATTCTCTGGTTTCCTGACCTTTCAATGTAGTATCCTAGAACCAGAATTTTCTGCATTATCCTGCTGAGGGTTATCGTGTGCAGGGTGAAAATAAAAACTATAAAAGTATATGTTAGGATTAAGAGTCTTCACTATTATTTTTTAAAGAGAACTTCTTCAGGATTCTGGGAATGTTGTGCTACACTTTGTGCCAGGAATATACGCTGAAATTGTGTGCTCTTCAGGGAGAGGCAGGAATCCCAGTAAAGGTCATCCCTAAATAGTCCATATGTGACAAATGTCATCTTCATCAGTAATAGGAATAGAAATTCTGTAACAAAATATTCTACAGATATTTTAAGAAAGGACATGCAGCTCGGATTGATGGATTCATTTTCCTTTTTGCTTATTTTCTCATTAAGTGATCATTAAAAATAAAAAAGAAAAAGCTCATGCTGCTTTTAAAAGAAGTCTGATGTCTAAAAGTGGTTCTCTATTTGAGGAGTTGTCAAATTTTTACTGAATTCTCTCAACGATGATCCCCATGAATTGGATGATTGCTACCTCTGTTGATAGGTGGAAAGAAGAAAGATGAGGCATGTGCAAGACCATCTAGTCAAAGTACCGCACCATTTCTCTAAGTGTTGCGTTCAAGAAACACTGCAAATTGCCTTTTTAACACACCATGCATGATTTGGAATAACATCTATGTTGCAGAAGCAGCAGCAGCAAGATCTTTAACATTCTCTGCAGACAATTTTGTAACATGTTGCATATGGGATCATGATGCAACATGTAACAATTTAGAAATGTCTTGTCCTTTGAGTCATGTAAAATATGTCGAAGATTCCTATGTAAATAACATAACGTATAAATTTCCTAAAAGGTGGGGCAATTGCACTTCAAATTGTATATGTTAATTTTGAAGTTATGAATAGTCTTAAATAATCCCATTTAAAAAAAATATTTGCAAGTTTCAGTTAAAATCCTGTTATCTGCACATAGGTGGTCAAAATTTTAATAGCGTTCTTCCAATTTCACCTTAATTGCATGAAAAACAGCGTGAAATATCCTTCTGAAAAATTAATATTAAAATTAGCTTTCTACAAAGTCATTTTGAATCTTTCTGATCATCACAGAAAGTAAAGGCAGCCAAGCCACAAACAACCCTCAGAGAAATTTTTACATTATATTAGGGGTTAGAGTTTGTACATGTTTAGATTGCTTCTATAAAGTTAAAATATTTTGGGGGTATAAAAGTATTCCATCCTCAATAGTTAATGAAAACCTGTTGTGCTCCATTATGTATTAAAAATTATTTAAAAATATTTTATAAAAAATATCTCTAACACTTTTGAAAGTTATATAAAAAATATTGTCTTTTCAACATTTTTAAAAATGTTACCTCCCACACTATGTTTAGAAGCATTCTTCAGAAAGCATTTTATTTAAATTTGTTTTGTAAATGTCAGTCAGTCCTTACTTGAATATTGTTCACCTTTTAGTCATCTGTATTTATATCCTAAGATTACTTCAGGTATTTGAAAACAAATATTCTTTTTTATATATGCGTATACCACATGTACTGCTAGAAACACCTGCCATAAAATATTTTCTGTATACTTTATGTGTTTTAATAATCTAGACTGCATTTCTGGAAGGTAGTCGTTTTCACTGTGTGTTGGTTTAAGCATACCTGAAAGAAAAAAATAGGGACTCTAGGATCTTGATTCATTCTACTGAAACTGAGTCACTACAGAAATGCAGAAATGTCAATTTCCTATCCAATCAGTAGAAAAACATTAAAAAAATGATTTGTTTTTTACATGAATCATGTTGTGGAAATACCCTACTAATGAATGATTCAGTAGGACCTTGAACCTGATATATTTGTGTTTTCAGCAATTTAAAGAATCAGAAGGGGACCGAGAATTGTTTTTTTCAGATTTCCTAGGATTATCCTTTGTGTTGATGTTGTGGTTGTCATTGGTTGAAGTACACTTGAAATATTAATAGTTCTCTTTAATCTTATTGAGTTCTGTGCATAAATAGGATTTTCAAGAATTTGCTGGCAGTCACTGAAGAGATTAATCCTTCACAGAACAGGAAAAGCCTATTGGTTAGGATTTTCCTCTGGATTTGAGAAACAAGAGCTCTCTTCTCTACCTTAGGGATAGCTTGAATCTGAGGCTTTAGCAGATCTTCTACAGTATGCATAAATGTCTTCATTACCAAGATACTTTGCTATGAGTTCTTTGCTGTGAAATCTTTTCCTCTTTGTGTAGATTTTCATTGGATCTTGAATAATTTGAATCTCATCCTTTCATGTAAAATGTTATCGTGGTACACAATGAGGTAGTCTTCCTCCTTTGATCAAGAGATAATTATTGATGAAACAGCAGATTAGCTGCAGCAGGAGAGATTATTAGGCATTCATTCAGTACTCCAGCAGTTAAAATAGTCACTTGGGAAGTGAAAGACCAATGCTGAAGTCTTGGCGAAACCATGAAGTTTCAGATGAGGAATGTGATCTATCATCTGCCAAAATAGCAGGAAAAAAGAACCAGGACAGGATACCGAATATGTCAGTCTATTGCTACAGTGATAAAGAATAATTTTCCATTGCAGTGTGTCGCATGATGACATGATACTTGCTGAAAATTAAGAACAAAGAGCACAGTCCATTGTAGTAACTGAATACACTTGAGGGGGAAAAAGGGTTGGTTGATCAGTTATAGAATGAGTGATTGTTGTGGTGGAAGTGTTCAGAAGACTGACACATCAGGCCACTTTTAAACTTTAAGGTTAAGTTTATGAAATTCATTCATCCATGACACTTCTGCTAGTGAATGGTTACATCTTACACATTATTTATCATGTATATTACTACGTACACAAAAATTTGTCCTTAATACTTGCATCTTGAACTAATTTGAGTATACAATACCACGGATCCTGTTGAAAGTCTGAATTATATTTTTTCACTAGAGCCTTGTAAAATACAGCAAATTAGATAAAATTGCATATACCACAGAGTGACTATGTCATCTGTTTTCTAGAAGGAATCAGTCATTTGAGGAAAATTGCCCAAAACCAGTATGAAAAGAACAATGATTTGAGAGTAATAAATATTGAAATGTATAAGAAATTACTTTGTTTCAATAGTTTCTTAAATTATGTTTCCTAACAGATCATGAGAATTAATGTGTTTAACAAGACACATATATTTTGTATAGCAGTCAAAGAGAAATACTATAAACAATATTTTATTCTTCTTTCAATTACAAAGCATAAATTGAAAATAATTCCGTTAGAAAGTTCATTAAACATTCATTCCATTCCATTAAAACTATCTTCAGGTCAAAATTATGCAAAGTTATTTTGAAGTACGTATCTTTTATAATTCATATTTTGTACTGAATAAAAGCTTGCCATGTCTGACTTTAAAGCATCAGAACAGAAAAATCAGGTCAGTGAGAGATAAAGTGGCAGACAGAAGAATGCTAGAAGCTAGAAGTAGGAATAGCAAAGAGAAAGAAACTACTAGTATCCTTGTGAGCAGAGGCTGGGTAAATGAAGTAGACAATGAAAGAACTGTGTTTAATTTTCCTAGGAAAGTAAGTGTGAACACAAATGACTTATATCTTTCATAATAATGAAAGATGCTCATGAAAAAACAGAACAAAATAAACTATTAGTGCGAGATGTGAAAGTCTTTGTTAGAGGAATGCAGAAGAAACATTAATATGAAAGATGCACCAGAGAGATTACATGATTTCCTGAGAAGGCATACAAGTAAAAGTGATTTCATATTACTGAGGTAGTAAACTGCAAAGAATGAATAAAGAACAGCCTGGCTAAAAGAGTCTATGAGGCCAAAATTGTTTTATATGGTGATTTAAAAGGTGACTAAAGAAAGATAATCCTGAAAGTCCTTTCTGTTGGATTTGAATAGGAATGCCATCAAATACGTAAACATTTTAAGAAAATATCTTAGTGTTATATTTTGCTTTTTCCAGCTGAAATCTGAAAATTAATGGAATTTTGATGTTCTTATATATTGTAGCTTATGTATTTGTTTATGTAAAGTTTTAATTCCCAGAGCTCTGGCAATCTGAAAAGCTCCTCATGGGATATTGAGGTCATCTAAAGGTTGGTGTTGTCTATTAGTCTCTCTCTAGCACTGCTATTCTCTTCCTCTTGGGTTTTTTTAATGGCAGATTTTGAATGTCTGTAGCTTCTCAAGATTTCTGTGCCACCTAGCTGAGTTTCTGAAATATCTACTCTTATAAAGGAATCCTTCGCAGTTTAAGACATTTCTACCACCTCCCTGAGCATGACAATAAGGAAACAGAGATGCCAGAAGGCTGCAGATAAAGAGAGGCAGGCCAAAAAGCGTGAGGCAAAAAGCCTCAGCAAATGGATACTAGGAACCATGGCAGGAATCACAGATTGACAGAGGCACCCACAGATTCTTTTAGCATCATTTTTGGACTCCCATTGTTTTAAGAGTCTTTGATATTCAACAGCAGCCATATAAGTTTTTGCGTATTGCAAGCAGCTTATTCTGTGACCTTGCCTTTCTATTTCACTACAAAAAACCAAGAGTGAGATCACTTCCAAGAGTTGGATAGGCCCAAACTGTTCTTGTGGACTGACACTGCTTTGGTTCATATTAGAAAAAAAAAAAATCACCTTTCTGACTCATTGCATATAAAACAAAAAAATTGCAAGATAATATTTAAAAGCTGCAGATCAATCAAACAGCAATGCTATATAAATAAATACTTCTTGAAGCTAACTTCAAACTCACAAGCTTTTTAATGATTTAGTCAAAATCTAAATGAGATTAAAAATAATGGCTGATAGCCTCTGTTCTGTCCACATGACTGTCTTTTGTGATTTTTTTCTTTTAACTGAAGAAGTTTTAAATTAATAGCATCCCCCTCCCCAAATTGTGCAGAGTATTGAATATATAATAATGGCAACTGATTTTGCATTTTCATTCATACGTTTCTGAAAAAATCTAATCAATACAGCAAAATAGTAAAAACAATCCCACTCAAAATTTTTAGGAGTAGAAATATTTTATTTTGTAAACCATGACTGCATCACAGATGTAGGTTTAATATAAACAAGTGCCTTTACGCTTTCAGACTCAACTTATGAGACTCCCTTGGATCTCGCTTCAAAATCACTCCAAATATGATTATTTCAAATATATGTTTATCTCCTGCATAGTAGAAATTGTGATAAAGAAGTCAAGAGAAAATTGTATTTTTTAAATAGAGTAGAACAATGAAAGAGCATGGGAAACCCAAGAGCCAACTCACACTTTAATGGGTACTGTTAGACAGAAGAGCAAGAAGCTAGTTTTCCCTTCTTTTTTCAGAGGCTGTAAAGCTGGGGCAGAAGTACTATTGTTGCCCTAAATTATGCACTTATGGCAGAGAAATCCCATTGCATGAATCTATTCCTCTCCTAGTGTCCTTGGAATGCTTAAAATTGCCCCATCAATGCTTGCATCTGTCTTAAGGCCACTTAAGCCCATAGACAGGGACAGGGAGAGCACAGCAACAGTGAGTTAAGAACAAAACCAGGGAAGATTAGTATTTTCTAATGACATATCATAAAGGATATTATCTAGGATATGTTTGTGCCAGTGCATTTTCTTAACTGTACATTCATTAGTACAGAGCAGAAAGTTCTTTAATCCATTAAGTCTTTATATGAAAAGAATAAATCTCTCTTACACAGTCATGCACAAATTTAGTCTTACTATAGATAATATAATATTTAAAATGGAAAAAACTGCTGACTCCTTATTTAGGGTTTTATTAAAGCAGATGCAAACTGTGGGCAGATTGCAAAGTCACTATGTTCACAGGCTCCAGAAAACACATAATCTTTGCCTAGTGTGAATAGCATTCAAATGCATTTTGATGGTGGCTGGTCAGATTTCTGTTCTGTTCAGAGGACAGGTTGCTCCAGATCCTGCACTATATATACAGTGAGGATGCAATACAGTAAATTTTAGTTGGCCTGGTGACCAGGGCCTTGTTTGTTGGCAAGGTGACAAACACAGTTTCAGTATGTCTTAAGAAGAAGTAAATAAGCAAGTGCCTGAGACAAGTGGGCACTCAGTTATTTATTACCTCTAAAATGTATTCCATTAAGTTTGAGAACATGGGAGGTGCAGCACATATAACTCAAATGTTGAAAAAATCAGAAAATACTTATATATGAAAAGCAAAATAGGCAACGTTGTATTAATTTAGAGTAAGCCATGTGATATGTTATATGTTGACTTTAATCTGTTGGTAATATATATTTTATATATTATGAAAACATTGTTTGAATGAGACTGAAAAGATAAAACCAGAAAAATTTCCCGTATCTCCTTTAAAGAAACAACTTTTACCAGAATATGGAAAAGCTGAAATAGTGTTTCAGTTGTGGATAATATAGGATTTTAATTAGCATCGTAAAGTATGTCTTTTTAATTTTTAAACATTTTTGTATTTACACACTAGGCACAAATGAGGTAATTTTGATCTGGGAAGATGATAAACTTGTAGTGAAGCACACATTTTCCTGTTCATCCACTTCTTAAACAGTCTTTGAAGAAAAGCATGTGGAAAGGTGCAAAACAAATGTTTTTTCCTCCCCCAGGAAAACTACTGTACCCTTAGGGAGAGGAAAATTTTCTTGGTGCTAAACCACTATTTAGGAGTCCTTGGTGCTGTTTCTCTCTGATACAAGCTCTCTGTGTGATTCTGAGTGTCTCATGTAAGGTCTTCTAGCAATATCCCATTTGGTGGAACAGGACTGACTTCACATCCAATGAAAACACAAATGGCAAACCCCATTTTCTTCAGTTAACTTGTTAACCATCTTAAGTTAACTTAATTGGGTAGTGTTAGAAGTTGTTGGGTTTCAGTGCAATGCTGTTAGGGACCTCTGGGACCTGGTGTCACAACAACTGTCTTGAGACTTCTGTACTCCATACTCCAGTCTCCTCCAGGGAATGTTGTGACTTCAGATGGGATTAACAAAGGTTCCCAGAGCTCAGCTGCAGTGCAGAGAACTAAATCCCAGTTACAGATGGATCTCTGCATTTCAGACAGCCAACCTGAATCCTTAGCAAATCTGATTACTCCGTAGCTGTAGAATCAGAAAACACTCATTTTGTGGCAGTTATGTATTTGACCAAGAATCCACTCAGGATTTCCGTGGATGCCCTTCCTTGCTTTGGGGAAAAAATTATTGAAACTGAACTGCTTTGGATGAACTATTTTGATTTTGGAGAACTGCCAATTTAAAATAAAACTTTGTTTTTGTTGAAAACATTGTGACCACCTTTGTGCTTGATTTCTCATGAAATATTGAATGAGCTCTGGTCAGGCTAGGAGATAGGAAACTTTTCTGATAGATACTTGGGACACTGGTAGAAAATGTATGCCTTTATCACTTCTTGCTAAATCATTGTACCCTTTTACCATGATGTCCCACTACTGTGTGGTGGCAAATGAAATGAAATCATATAGTTTTAAACCATTGGAGTTGTATCCTAAATTATTAATTGTTTCAGTCTATACATTTTAAGTGAGGTTACACAGCATCTGAGTACATATTTAGAGAATCATGGATTAGAGAATTTGTACATCTGTGTTATGAGTTAGGTACCTAAATTTTCCAGGACAAAGTGCCTGAAGTCACTAAGTTCCTAACTTCATGGGAAGACCTCGTATTTAGGTTCTCTGAGTTGGATTCGCAAGGAATAAATCCAATTGAACAAAAACTCCTAACAACATTTATAAACTCAAGGCAGAATCCATGCAGTTTCCTGAAAGTAAACATGTACTAGGAAGCAATAAATAACTGCAACAGTAGATCCTGAGAACAGGAAAGCTACTCTCATGACTCAGTATAGCAGGAGGCTGACAGAAGACCAGTCACAAATAACACATCAAACATATCTGATGAATAATGGAGAAGATACAAAATTCAGGATTTCAGGATCCTTGTGATTCCTCTGCATTTTTCCCCTCATCACTTCCTGTGATACAGAGGTATGAGGAAAGATAGTAAAGTGTACTTATGGAATTTCTTACCTGATGTGCTAAAGAAAAAACACCTAATGAGAGAAACTTTTGTGCAGTCATTTTATCTAGAACTGAAATTATCTCACAAGTCAGTTCTTCAAAAAAGACATGGAAGATCATGCCCTGAAGTGAAATGCATTAATACATGTGTCATTTATTTGTTTAAAATACTTCATATCTCAGTGGCACCACTTTATCCTCAGTTATGCAGAGGTGTAAAAGAATACCCAAGGATTAAGTAAGGACATCAGTGAACAGAAGATAACCACTGAAAAATTTAAAAAAAGATTAAGACATGCCATCCTATTAGTAGGGTCAAGGAGAAAACCAGTTTTGCTCAAGAGAGCACACAAACTTAAAAAATCAGGTCTTGCTTTTTTCCTGTATTTAAGTTGCATCAGTTTGAACTGCATATACAGAGATTGTCTTCAGTCCTGGAATTGTTTAAAATACTGATGCCTAAGCAACCTGTTCCAGCCACTCTGATGGAGGCTACTACCCCACATCTCTGAAAGGAGAGCACTTTGGGGAACTGTCCCCTGTTGCTTTCAAGGCAAAATCAGATGGAATAAAACTGCCCCTTGAAATTATTGTAATTAACACTGCCTGATTTGGGCTGGAGAATATCTGGTACCATTCACACGAAGATAACTAACTTTTGGGGGGTGGCAGTAATCCCCAGTAAATGTAGAATAGCATTCTAGTGTCTGGTGACTTGTTAAACCAACACAGCTGTTTGTCAGCAGCATCTGTCAGAACTTGGCTTCTGCAGTCAGGGAACAGCTATGTGTTAGTAGCATTTTATGACTGATCTCAGATATCTGTGGACACTTTGAATTTACTTATTTAGTTAGTTAGTTATTAATGTTTACCATCTGAAGGGTCATAACACTTCGTAATCCATGTCACATTCTAAAATCCTGTTTCAAGATGCTGAATAAACACAGAGCAAAAAGACTTTTTCTAGACCTACACCAATCTATTTCTGGATTTAATCGTCTATAACAAAGGACAACAGATGGATACTCACAGAAAAAAGGGCTTAATCAAATCTGAATACATCTATCAAGCTTTCTGGAAGTCATAATACATATGCAGTATAAGTGTTGTTCATCTGGTATCATCTTAATGTATTGGAATTAATTTTTCAATATTATAATATTTTGACTTCTGACATATGTAAATTGCATGATCCTTATAAATTCTTATTTTCTGGTTCTTGCTTTCCCAGAAAAATATGCTCTAGCAAAATTAACCTTCAATTGAGCTCATTAATAGCAGTTCCCTATCAGCGCTGTTCCAGTGCTCGTCATCAAAGTGCATATGCTTGTCAAATATTTCTATAGCCTCTTAGCTTAGATAAAATAAATTGGTTTCTCATGAATCTCTGATAGACTTGGATTAGAAGCTAGATTTGCAAATAAGATTGGTATTTACACCTGTTTACAACCTTCTGTAATCCCTTGAATAGAAATGAGTTTTACATCCTTCTGCAAGCAGAAATTTAATTAAGGCATTTCTGTTTAGCAGAATGATTATACAATAAAAAAGTTTCATGCGTTTTAGTATCTCCCGCTGCTTCAACAACTACATGTACAATGCATGTACAACCCTGGGCACTAAGAAAACAGAAACTGATTTTATGTTGAAGAGATCCAAAATACTGCCAGATTCTGACACAGACTACGTACAAAACCCAGGAGTCTCCAACTGTGGATCCCCTGTAAGCATACACTAAACAGGTTTGACTTCTTTTTCTCATTTATTAACATCTGATTTCACAAACTAGGTCTGTTTTTCTTCACTTTTCCACGCAAGAAAATGTAGCTGAATAACTCAGTGAAATTGAAAGACCGAAATTAAATGTGTTTATGATACCACAAAGATGACTTTCTGATGTCAATCACTAGTTTTTTAACTAGTTTAGTTCCCAGACTACTCAGTTTTTTTCTTACATTTTTGTCTTAACAAACAGTACTATTTATTTGTTGATCAGGATTCAAAAATGATCTCTTACTTCGTTTTTCTTGGTCTTGGTCTTTGTTTTTTATTTGGGGGGGTGGGGTTTGAGTATCACAACGGACTATTTTGCCTGGAGTAGTATCACCTCATTAATTTAAAAGCTAAATTTATAAGCTTTCTTCTAATTACTCAAAAAGCTATTCTGAAGCAACACTCAAAAGGAAGTCAAGGAAGGGAACCAGGAGACCTCCTTGGTTAAACAGGGAACTGCTGGGCAAGCTCAAGTGGAAGGAAAGAGTTTACAGATCTTGGAAGGAGGGGCTGGTCACTTTGGAAGAATATAAGGCTGTTGTCAGAGGATGTAGAGAGGCAACTAGGAAAGCTGAGACCTCCTTAGAATTAAACCTTGTGAGAGGGGTCAAGGACAACAGAAAGAGCTTCTTCAAATACATGGCATATAAAACTAACACCAGAGGCAATGTAGGCCCACTGATGAATGGGATGAGTGGCCTGGTGACAGAAGATACAGAGAAGGCAGAGTTACTGAATGCTTTCTTTGTCTCTGCCTACTCTGCCAGAGGCTGTCCTGAGGAGCTCCGTACCCTTGAGGCCCCAGAGGAAGTTAGGACAATGGAGGAGTCTGCCTTGGTTGATGAGGACTGGGGTAAGGAACAATTAAGCAATCCGGACACCCATAAATCCATGGGTCCAGATGGGATGCACCCGCGGGTGCTGAGGGAGCTGGCTGAAGTTATTGCTAGGCCACACTCCATCATCTCATCATCTTTGCTGAGTTGTGGAAATGGGAGAGGTGCCTGAGGACTGGAGGAAAGCAAATGTCACTCCAGTCTTCAAAAAGAGCAAGAAGAAGGAACTAGGTAGTTGTAGACTGGTCAGCCTCACCTCCATCCCTGGAAAGGTGATGGAACAACTTATCCTTGGTGTCATCTCAACGCATATGAAAGATAAGAGGGTCATTAGGGGCAGTCAACATGGCTTCACCAAGGGGAAGTCACGCTTAACCAACCTCATAGCCTTTTATGAGGACATAACCAGGTGGATAGATGATGGCAAAGCAGTGAATGTGGTCTACCTTGATTTCAGCAAAGCATGTGACACAGTCTCCCACAGCATCCTTGTAGCTAAACTGAGGAAGTGTGGTCGGGACGATCAGCCAGTGAGGTAGACTGGGAACTGGCTGAAGGAAGGAAGCCAGAGAGTTATGGTCAATGGGGCAGAGTCTAGTTGAAGGCCTGTATCTAGTGGAGTCCCTCAAGGATTGGTACTGGGACTTGGATGAGGGAATAGAGTGCTCTGTCAGCAAGTTTGCTGATGACACCAAACTGGGAGGAGTGGCTGACACGCCAGAGGGCTGTGCTGCCATCCAGCGAGACCTGGACAGGCTAGAGAGTTGGGCAGGGAAAAATTTAATGAAATATAACAAGGGCAAGTGTAGGGTCTTGCATCTGGGCAGGAACAACCCCAGGTTCCAGTATAAGTTGGGGAATGACCTATTGGAGAGCGTTGTGGGGGAAATGGACCTGGGGGTCCTGGTGGACAGCAGGATGACCATGATCCAGCATTGTCCCCTTGTGGCCAAGAAGGTCAATGGCATCCTGGAGTGTATTAGAAAGGGTGTGGTTAGTAGGTCGAGAGAGGTTCTCCTTCCCTTCTACTCTGCTCTGGTGGGACCGCGTCTGGAATATTGTGTCCAGTTCTGGGCCCCTCAGTTCAAGAAGGACAGGGAACTGCTGGAGGGAGTCCAGCACAGCGCCATGAAGATGATTAAGGGAGTGGAGAATCTCCTTATGAGGAAAGGCTGAGAGAGTTGGGTCTCTAGCTTGGAGGAGACTGAGGGGTGACCTCATTAATGTTTATAAATATGTAAAGGGTGAGTGTCACGAGGATGGAGCCAGTCTCTTCTCGGTGACAACCAATGATAAGACAAGGGGCAATGGGTACAAACTGGAACACAGGAGGTTCCAGTTAAATATGAGAAGAATTTCTTCACAGTGAGGGTGACAGAACACTGGAACAGACTGCCCAGGGAAGTCGTGGAGTGTCCTTCTCTGGAGACGTTCAAAACCTGCCTGGACACATTCCTGTGTAACCTCATCTAGGCGTTCCTGCTCTGGTGGGCAGATTGGACTAGATGATCTTTCGAGGTCCCTTCAAATCCCTAACAATCTGTGATTCTGTGATTCTGTGAAAATCCATGATAACAGATATTTATACATAAAATATGCAAGTAGCAATATTTGTTCCTGAGAGGGAATCACCCATAGTTGATTACATGGCAAATGAAAACTTAGGATTTTCAATAACTAGAAGTTATATATTATGAATACACATTACATTTCATCAGTGTGACTGTTGTTTTAATTAAATAACAAAGGAACATCCATTTGCAGGGTAGAATAGAAATAGAACAATTTGTTCTTTCCTTGCTTTGTAACAGACTGTTCTTCTGAGCCCCTCCTGTTTTCTCTGAGTTTTCCCGGTGATACTCATTGCTGCAGGACTTGAGGTGACCAGCTGAAGGACAGACTTAAAAGGAAGAATAATTATTACTTCAGAAGTGGTAGTCTTCTGAGGAAATACTGCAGCTTTTGAAATGATTTAAGATATTATTTTGAGTCATATTCAAAATAATTTTACAAAAGCAGTTTTGGAGAAGTCAATTGCAAGTAAATTTGTATTGTGGTATATCTAAAACCTTAGATTTGACTTTGTGTATCCTGTTTTGCTGAAGTTATACTCCTGTTGTGATTTATATCTATATGCAGATGCACACATAGAATCCCATTCATGTACTATAAAAATTGAAGGGGATGGTGTGTCCTATAGAATTAAAGAAAGGTATAAAGTTCAACTGAATTATGAATGTGCACTTTTGATATTCCCCCAGTTGCAGCTATAACAGTGCTGTTAATTAAAACTGTATGCTGCAGGTACTCAGTGCCTTGACTAAGAGATGAAAGTGTGATTAGCATCAAATGAAGGCAAATTGAATTAATTCCTCCTGGGGTAGTATGGTGTAACCAGCATACACTCTGTGGTCCCAAAGCTTAGCACATTGCCTGTTGCACTCTATGAGACATTACTGCAATGATAGAATGTTTGGCAGAGGACCAGAAAGCCACAGGGGAGCTGCTTCTAGATTTAACACTCTTAAAATGCTTATGGTGCATAACTTTTTAGCATGCTCACAAATTCTTTTATGCATATGAAAATAAGTGTGATGTTTTCTTCTGAAAGATCTGTTCCAAAAAGAAGTTTTTGAGGTGGGGGAAGGTGCACAGGATACTAAACCTTTGCAACAGCTCTGCTAAACCCAGCATAAAAAAGAAATTTCAGCAGGCTGGACATAGGCAGTAAGTCACTACTCACATCTACTGATCACAGTGTTTTGTATGATGTTGGAAATGTAGGGCAGATGTAACTACTGTTATATGACATGACTGAGAGTGAGGCAACACTAGCATAGAATCCGGTGCAAAAATCCTTGCCTGTCTGAAGAAATATCGCAACATCATTGGTAAGATTTACATCCTGGTTTCATTCCGTGACCTAGTTCGGTGCTCAGCTGTCTTATCTCCAAGCTGTGTACTATCTTGGATGCCATCTTCCTTTGGATTTCTGAGGCATCTTCCGCCTCTCAGATATGCAAGTTTTTGAGTCAGAAAAGCTGGTCACATGGATGGCCAGTCAGGCTAATTGATACATTGATCTAACTAGATCTGAGTCAATAACAAAGGTCTAGAACCAAATTCCAAGTAAACCGAATGCAGCTGTGGTGTAATTTTGCTGAAGCAGTACTGCTATTCGGTGTTTACAAAAGGTAGCAGAACAGTGTGAACGTTATGTCATTGCGTCTGGACGGAAATTTCAGTTGTATTCTGACAGCTTTCAGTAGCTTTGTCTTAGCAAGAAAGAAAATACAGTTATGTAGTAGCAAAAGAGTTGCAAAGGAAGTAGCTTGCTTTAGTAGTGTGAAGTTTAGCCTCTCTTCCTTTAAAGGTAAGTCATGCAATAGTCAATCAACATATGATGATTATTTGGCATGATCAGTTTTCATTAACTGTCCTGTTGTTGCTTTCTAAAGGAGAAGAATGAGAAGGAGAAGGAGAAGGGAAAAGGAAAAGGAAGTATTTGCGTTACATAATTTGTGATAATATCTGAACATTTACACATGCTGGTAGTAGTTGGACAAGCCATATGACATGACTATTTAAGAATATGTACTTTTTCAAGCACATAGGATTTCTATACCAGCAACTGATTTAATTAAGTAAAATCCAGGTGACTGAAGGAAAGTTTAGTTTTTAGTTTAATATTTTTCTGCCTCTGACAGCTTATTCTGAAATTAGAAGGCAAATGCGAAACATATCTACTTGCCTGATTTGTTATCACGAAAGAGAAGCATGACTCATATTGTTATCAATTTCCTTATGAGTTCTTCTGACGTTCTTATGGCAAATGTGAAAATTAATCAATTATATGACACATAAGTCTAATGGGTTTGATAGTGTAATCCTTTGTAGTATTAATGTTCTGTTGCTGTTCTATCTGCTGCTGTTCAGTTGCTGTTTTATTTCTAGTCTATGGTCTATTTCCATAGATGACTCATGGTGGATAAAACTACATGCAAGACTGCTGAGAGAACTAGCTAATGTGCTAGCAAGGCTGTTTTCTACAATCTTTGAGAGGTTGTGGATATCAGAGGACTCTTCAATTTATGGAGGAAGGCAAATGTTACCTCCATCTCAAAAAAAAAGTAAAATGTCCAAAAGGATGATCTGAGGATCTGTAAGCCAGTGAGCCTCAATTTGGCTCTTGGGAAAATCGTGAAGCAAGTCCTCCTGGAGCTCATTTCAGGGCACATGCAGAAAAAGAAAGTGACTGGAAACAGTCAGCATGGATTTACTAAGGGTAAATAGTGTGTGCTCTATTGCCTTCTGTGATATACCTTGTCTTTAACAGAGCCGTTACAGTCTGGAGGACTACAAAACTAGATAGGTAAAAAAACCTGGGTGGATAATTGGGCCCAGAGGGTAGTGGTTAATGAATCGTACTCAATGTCTTTGGCAAGTTGAATACTACAAAGAGTCTCTGCTGGGATGTGTCCAGTTTAGTGTTTGTAAATGGCCTAGAGGAGGTTACAGAGGACACATTCACCAAGTTTGCAGATGACACCAGGGGGAAACAGCCAATAGGCCTGCAGGCAGGGCTGCCATCCATAAGGGCCTAGAAATGCCAAAGGAATGGGCCAGAGGAAATCTAATTAAATTCATCAAGGACAGGTACACAATGCTGCTCCTGGGCAGGAAACATTGATGTAAGGACATAGGCTGGAGCCTGCCTGGCTGGGAGCAGCTCTGCAAGAAGAGATCTGGGGGCCTTCCCTGGCTGCAGAGATATCCAACAGCACCCTGAGCTATGTACAAAAGTGTGCAGCCAGAGGATTGTAGGGAGAGATTATTCCCCCCTTGCTTGGCTGGATAATTCTGCCAACTGCATATTCCTGGTAAAAAGAAAAGAAGGACACAACCTGCAGCTTATTCAGTGGGGACTTCCAATCACACGACAAATTTTTCTTAGACTTGTAGTCAGCAAAACTTTGGCCCTCTGGCTGTTCTTGAATGGTAAGGATGATTTTTCTTTTTTTTTTTTTTTTCCCCCAGACTAATTTAGATACCATCTCCAGTAACCATGACAACTGATTTTAGGGACTGTTTTAGAGACTATTAAATTATATCATGAGATAAATGGCAGGTGTCTTAAGACTTACAAGCAGTACATAAAAGAGCTAGGAAATCTAAATTTGAAGTTTTGATTATGTTTTGTTTGGACCAGTATCATTTGAAGTCTGGTAGTCACATCCATGATTTAGTGGGTTTCAGTGAGGTTAGTGCTGTCATATAGGACATTTCAAAGAATGTACGTATGCTTCTTTTGCTCATGTTGATTTGCCAACTGACAATAAAATTACAAAGCTCTCAGAAGGACAAAATTGGTGTCAGTATCTGAGATGCCCAGCTGTGCAATGTGTCTAGACCTGCACCCCACAGAAATTTTTAAATGGGAATATATTTTTCTTTTATTCTTCTCTTTCCTATTGATTAACCTGAAGATAAATTACTTCTTTGCAGGTATAGTCTGTCAGTACAGTGTGGTGAAAATGGAACTTGTTCAGCCAGCTCCAGACTCTACTGAAATAAAAAAGATAAATTAGTCAACAAACAAAAGTTTTTCTTTCTTTTCTGATTTTTTTTAAAGACAGAAATATATTATAGATTTTTAAGAGATTTGGGTAAATTTAAGGAATTTATTTTTAACCTCCTAAGTTAACAGAGAAATAATCAGGAGAGCTATCCATGCAAAAGAAATTTGAGTTAAAATATTTTTTGTAGAGGACTGATCTTAGGCTGTTTTTCTAACTTCGTGTGAAAATTCATGAGACATTGATTTTGTGCAGTTTTCAACAACAAATATAGCAGTCACATATTTCACATTTAATTATCTTATTCCCCCCTCCCCTCACGAGGAAATTTGTATGTAGCAAAAAAGAGACACCTTGAGGAAGTCTCGATTTAAAGACCCTGTGGCCATAAAAAGATGGAAGCTACAGACAGATATTTTTTAACCTAACTCTGAGGATGTGTCTGTAAATATGAAATACCCATGGATATTATAGTTTATTATATTCCTTCCACTAAAATTATCTCCATCTCTTCTATATGCTTAGCTCCTGTTCTTTCCAAGCTAGGCTGGATGCTACCACTCTCTTCTTGTGATATGATCATCCATTTTCAATAATTAGAAGACTGCCTCACTAGTCTAGAAAGTCCATTTTTCAAGTCATGAGATCTAAGCTGAACAGAAGCTATCTTAAACACTGCTTTGGTAGTATACTAGTAACCTTGTTAATCCTTCAAGTTTGTCCACTGACAAGAAGCTTCTGCTTTTAATCTGTGAAACATGTTTTTTGTTGTTCTGTCTATCTCCAACTTCTTAATTGTCTTAGAGCTGTTTTACTGCAACACTATTTCAGACTGTTTCCCAAAGATATTCAAAATACCTTTCATCATCTTTACCTTCATAAACATATTTTAGAAGTGTTAAGGTGATGATCATCAGTTTGTAATAATGAATACTGTGTCTTCTCCGGAGGTTGTTAATAGCTTCCTTACTTTTGTTAAGGGCCACATCACCTCTAGTTCTTACATGGAAAAGGAAGCATAGAAAGAATAAGGAATATTTCTTCTTGCTGCCCTGTGCAAATTGTAACAAATATTACTGTGATATGTCTATGTGAGCATTTCACACTTTCATTATCTGTAGCCAGTAGAGGAAAGACCTGTGTTGCTTGACCATATCCACCCTTAATTTCAAAGGCATTGCTGAACAGAAGACTATGCTACTTAATAGAATAATATAGAGAAGTTCCTTCCCAAATCAGATGAATTCTGCTTTGTTTCTCATTTAATTAATTGAAGCACTCACACCTTCTGTGTCTACTAAATAACTTCTTTGCTCACAGTTTTTGATGAGGCAGCTGATGGCTACCTATTAGATGTTTACGAGTTAATTTTCATGGAGATGTGGAAAGTTTTCCAGTAGGAAGATTACTAATTCCTGATTTTGATACACTGAAGTAAGGTTCATCTCTCTCTTCATCCTGGGCTTTGTTACTATGAGGTGAATGCAGTTCAAGGGAGACTATAAAACTTTCCTTTTTCCCATTCATTTAAGCTTTTTTTCCTTCTTCTTCAACAATGCCAATGCACTGGATGAGCATTTGCTGCATGTGATCTGGCAAGAAATCTGTTATTCTCCTTCTAGTAATACGTACATATGACAAATCTGAGTTTGTTAGAGAGAAGATTTTTGTTGGTTTTATTGGTTTTCAGACTGCTAATTCCCTAACCCTTGGTGGCTTACTTCTTTTGGGGTCATTATCTTCTCAGTATGAACAAATATTACTGGTTCACTGTTACATAAATAAAAGATAACTTTTACTTCTTATGTAGCTGTCTCAAACATTGGTTTATTCCTCATGAAAGAGGATACTATTGCATAATCAAAAGAAGCTGATATAATTTTAGATGTCTAAGGATGATGAAAACACCTGCATCAGGCTGGTGGAAATGGAGTAAGATTCCTGGAGAGCTGTAGCCTTGTGGGGAAGCATCTGGAGGCTCATTGGGTACTTTAAGGTTTTCCAGATGTCAACAGGTGCCTTTATTTAAGTGCCTGAGTACCACTTAAGAGTTTTACTCTTAAATAACTAAACTATCTGTCGAATGCAACTTTAGAAATTCTGGTTTGAACAGTTTATTTTTTGTGCTGGTTAAATTGTAATTCTAACTTTTGAAAAAACTAGAACATTGGTTTTCTGAGTTTTGTTTGCCTGATCAAGCTCTAAGAGTAATTTTCATTTTAATAGAGTAATAAACTGAGAAGGTACTCTCTGATCTGCATATATGATTTGTATCTCACATCGGAAGGGAAAAGGTGTTTGACATGAACCATTTCTGTGTGGCTTCAAAGGATTTACTGTTTATTTTTCTTGGCATAGTATATAATATTTTCATAAATGTCATGAACTTTGTCATGAAATACTACTACAATACCAATTACTGTTAAAACAATATTGGTTCCTGCAGAATGTCCTAAGTTCTAGAGGCCAGAATTCCTTTTGAATATTGTGTTGAACTTAATAGAGGCATGCACTACTTACTTCAAAAAAAAAAAAAAAAGTGGAAAATTCGGATTCCAGACTTGCAGATTGTTTGGACGGGACAAGGTGGTAAACTGTTGTATTTCTAACATTTGAAACAGAAATACTACAAAGCAGCTTTTCTTAGGTCAAGTAGTACTTCCATATACTTTCATAGTGGGACCCAGGATTTGCAGAAGCAGCTGATAAATAATTAAATTATGAAGTTAATATTAGTTTGAACTTAAAAAGATTATCTTTTCACTTTCAGTGATAATGCAATGAAAATTCCAAAATCTTAAGTACAAACCTAGCCAACAGAAGTAAATGGCAGTTTTTAACAAATTTAGAACTTTATTTTTTTCCTATAAATGTGCTTTATCTGTAGGACTATGATTTTTATAACCAAAAGAGTCAGGAATAAATTTCATTTATTCTAATATTAAAACTTAATTGCTTGCCAGTAAACCACCATATGTGTGGGAAAAGAATGCTAACTTCATGATCTGAAACATAACATGATTTTTCAACAACGTTGTGTTGTGACAGGTATTATGCACGCATAATAAAATAGTTGTTTAGTAATTACAGCTAGGGTAATGCACTTTAGCAATGTTTTATCAGATCGTTTAAACACATTCCCTTCCCTTTGATAGTGTGCAATTTCATGGCCATATTCTGTCATAGCAGTACTTGTTTTTCGTGTCCTTTTTTTAGAAAGCAAATTGATGTGATAAGGAGAATAATATTGTTCAGTGTAAGATAAGAATATTTTCTAATATAGGCTAAACATTTGAAAACAGTTGAGGATCACAAAGAGGAACGGGAATATCTGTCAAATGGGAAGGATAACATGCAGTTTATCGAAAAGGATGAGTGAAGTTCTACGAAGGCAAAAAACTTGCAGAGATAGTAGAAGAGAATGGCATCTACCAAAAAGTCAGTTATGTTAGCCTGAAAATATTTATGTTTTTTCTCCTTTTTTTGAGCATTTTTCTCTACTTTTCAGCATCTATACTGTGGTACTGCAGTAAGTGGAAAGCTTTATTTAATAGACTGAGTTTTAGGAAGGAAATTTATCTTGGAAGATACAAAGAGCATGCTGTTATGTCACAGGAAAAATGGAAAAATACAATGAAAACTGTTTTTATAGAGACTAAAGATTTAGTAATCTTGAAAATACATGGAGGGGTTGTTTTCATGTTTGTTTTGTTTTGTTTTGGGGTTTGTTGTTGTTGTTGTTTTAATTAGGAAACAAAGTTTGAGTTTGGTGAAACATCTAGCTTTGATATTTTACTAAATGCAAATAAAACTTTCCTTTTCATTAAACATCTTTGGATAGGCTTAGATTTTTTTTTCATATCATGTAAAATAAAGTCAAAACATTAACGAAACTCTGTAATTGACTTAAAGTAGACCTTCCTTTTAAAATAACATTGAATTTTAGTGGTTTACTTCTAATTAACAAAATCTGAAACAGATTTTGAAAATCTGGAAACTTAAAGCAATTCCTCTTTATCACATAGTTTTTATTATGAGTACAAAAAGTGTGCTAATGGCATAGTGATACTTCCCTAAGGTTAAGTATTTTCTTAATGTAATCCTAATATTGTATATGACTACATATATATTGATGAAAGGCAGAGAGTAACATTTCTTACCAATACTTCACCCTGACATAACTGTGGTTTCAGTAAATAAATCAAAAATGAGATCACCACCCAGCAAAATATAGTATTTTACAGGTAATAGAACAATATGCAATGGGAAACAAGTGGCAATCAAAGGATTAGAATAAATGTAAATTTACAAATTGAATATGCAAACTGCATTTTTGATGCACATGTCCTATTTTGTCCTACATTTGCCCATACCATCAGCACAAAAATTTTAAATATGTATTTATAAATGGTTTTGGTGCATTAGTTTTGTAATCCTGGGATTATCCTTTCTCACTGTGCTCATTGCACTATTTTGGTGAACATTGATTGTATAAAACATGGTCAGTGACAATACTTGGAAATTACACCACCCAGTTCCTTAGACATAGTGGGGGGGATATTATCAGATTCAGAAGGAAATCAGAACAAAGAAGAAATTACTTCTACAGAACTTTGTAATTAATTTGCTGTCAGATATCTTCCCTGTGCAGTTAGAATGTGTGCGGGTGTAATCAGAACTACAGGATTGATAACAATGATACCTCTCGTGATACACTTCAAGGACCAAAGTGTTTCTGTGCAGTTAAAGTCAAAATGTCTTCTCATCATTCTCCTCATTAGAAACCGAGACTGGTTAAAGAGGGTTGAAAACACTGATTGCCTTTTGCTACTATAGCAATTTCTATAAGTAGTTTGATTTCAATTTTATTTTGCCATCTTTGAAAATCCTTCTAAAAAGATTGTGTGGGAAATATTTGAATATTTGATAGTCACTATTGCAGATATGTGCAAATTTCACTTTTCTTGATCAAATATGTTTTATGTTTACATGTCTGTTTCAGTTAAATTCTGATTCACACTATAAATAAACAAGTTATTTCCATCATTATTAACTATTTGTTTTTCTCTGAAAATGACTGCCAATTTTAGTTATAGAAAACATCCTGAGCATCTAACACTTTCAGTGTAATGTCATACACTATTTTCTTTATAATATATACCATGTTGGCTGTCTGGATTTCATGTCTTATTTTAAACTATAAAACTCAGAAGAGTTTTCAAGCTTACTCTCCAGGCAAATCCAAACTCAGAGGATGCTTCGGAATACCCAGGTATATTTCCCCTCTATTTCCTGATCTCCACATAAGGAAAGACAAGGGGCAGCATGACAGCAGGAGTCGGGATAACTCAATAAGCAAGTAGAAGTGGAATATATTCATTCTTATTTCAGGAAAGATCTCCATATAAAACTCAGACATTTGTTCAGATTGGCAGCTCCTGGTTTGCTCATGTCTAGAAAGTAATCTTATAACGCTTGAACCAATCTTCACTCTTCTGTTGTCATATAATTGAGGAATTTCATATCTGGTTATCTCAGCTGAAACTCTTACAAGCAGAAGCTTGATTCATATATGTGATGGTCAAACATTCACAAATCATCACTCTTGCCTCACAGAATTAATGAGAATAAAAACAAACAAGCAACTAATGCCAGAACAGAACAAAACAAAGCCCAAAACAAAACTGAGAGGGACAGCTTTAGGAGGAGGGTAGTTTTCTTTACCTTTGGATTTGGACTTGAGTCACACTTCGAATTGGTTTTACATAACAGGCAGTTGAAGCATACTTTAAACCAAAACCAAATAAAACATACTGAGAGTCCTTCTTAATTACATCATTCTAGGACTTTGAGCTCCAGCAAAGTAAATATTGTAACTTCTGTCACAAAACAACATGATCTAACTATCTTCTGAAATTCTGCACTGGTAGATCTGCAAAGTTTTAAAAGTCCTGGGTAAATCCTATATTACAGTACATCAGTTAAATCAGTGACTCATATATTGAGTTATTTTGGAAAGTTAAAATGGTAAATCAAGGAGAGTTCAGACTGCAGTTCACACAGAGATAAACAAGCTGCCTTAAATCTTGGGAGCAATCTAACTATAACAGTGTGACTGTACATAGGAAATAATGCATTTTGCCAAGGAGGACTGAAGCATTGACTTACAGACCGTTGATACACATTCAGAAAATCAAAATGATTTCTCACAACTTGTAACTTTTTGCCTGATAATACTTTCTTTTTAAAACTAGAACCATAACAAAAGTGATTTATGCTAAAGCACAGAATCATTTTAGTTGAAAGAGATCCTCAAGATCATCAAGTCCAACCATAACCTAACCTAGCTCTAGCACTAAACCATGTCCTTAAGAACCTCACCTAAATGCCTTTTAAACACCTCCAGGGATGGTAATTCCACCACTTCCCTGGCGAGCCTGTTCCAATGCCTGACAACCCTTTCCGTGAAGAATTTTTTCCTAATATCCAATCTAAACTTCCCCTGGCACAACTTGAGGCCATTTCCTCTTGTTCTATCACTTGCTACTTGGGAGAAGAGACCAACACCCTCTATGCTACAACCTCCTTTCAGGTAGTTGTAGACAGCAAGAAGGTCTCCCCTCAGCCTCCTTTTCTTCAGGCTAAATAGCCCCAGCTCCCGCAACCACTCCTCAGAAGACTTGTGCTCCAGGCCCCTCACCAGCTTCGTCTCTCTCCTCTACACTCTCTCTAGTACTTCAGTGTCCTTCTTATGATGTTAAGGTTCATAAATCATCTCAGAAACAGAAGTCAGGTAGTAAGCTTGGCAAGAGAAAACCTTATACTTTCTTTTACCTCTTTTTTTTCTGAAAGATACTGAATTATTGTCATTTCTGTGATACACTGCAAGTTTTGCATTTTTCTGTAATATGTAATTACTTTATATTGCATATTATGAGAATATGCAAAATGTAGCATATTACAAAAATATAGGGTAAATTTTTGTGATTTTCTGAATTATGAGTGTTGTACTAACAAAGCTCATTTCAAACAGTGATTTTAATATGCTTCATGGTCGTTCATCTGTGAATACCTGTCAAATAGCAGTTGTTAACAGTGTAGAGTGTGCGTGCAACAACAGTCTGCAGCACTGATAAATCTATATTCCACAGAGATTAACAATTGCTTTAAGTCAACATCAAAGCAGTTTATCATATAAAATCTGCCAGTAGGTCATGTCGCTTATGTTGGTGTCTGACACTCTGTGTTATTATTTGTTTGACCTTTCCAAACTGGAAATATTGGAACACCCATAGTGTCATGAAGTTCTAAGATTTCTTGATCTTGTGACCTATTTTTCATGTGGGTAGTTCTCAACACCAGTTCAGTGGTTGAAGAGCTCCCATACTTGTATGAACTTAGGACAACATAACATTTTTTGATTGTCCAGGAAAATTCCACAACTTCAAGAGGAATTCCGTTGTCATAGAATAAAAAGGTTCAACTGTCCTGTCTTCTTCCTTCTGCCTATGACTTGCAGACGCATGTCTCTTGAAACTCAGCTTCCATAAGGCCTGGAAACCTTGTATAATTTCCCCTCTTTATGATTGCTGGTTCATGTGTGGAGGTGATAGAATATGTCCCAATAGAACTATTTTTTAATGTGAACACTGAAAGCTTCTTTAGCAAAACTGAGATGTTTTGTTGCAGCCATTAAAAAAATTTAAAATCCATTAGATGAAACAGTTTCATAGTTTTGGAAGTGAGGTCCTAAATAAATAAATAAAAAAGGAAATTTTGAAAGGCTATAACTTTCCTCTCACAGAAATCGTAACTTTTTACTAAATCTTCTCATTAGTGTAAACAAATAGATGTGTTGGAGTGTTTGAAAGATTAACAAAATTACTTAATTTTATTTTTTAAATAAAATTATGAGTTAATTTATATAACACCATAGTGCATATGTAGCATTCTACATGTTAAGTTAAATTAATTGTGTATAGCCGTTTTTGGCATTGGGATCTAAAATCAACCAGCTCCTAATTTCAGAGGAGACAGCTAAAATAAGTGTAAGACAAATGTCTCTATTATCTGAATGCTGTGGAATTCCCGAGTTGCTGTAGACATTGTGAATACTAAAATTCATTGGCTCCATCTTATTCCTAATGAAACCCATAATTTAATTTCTAGCAATATTAAATACTAAGTCACATTATAGATGGGAACCATATTGTAATTAGTTCATTTAATGGTTCATGTTATTCTTGCTAAAGAAGATAGCAGATCAGAGAGATTAAAAATAAGTTGGTTTCGTCTTGCAGTATATTGTGCTGGTTTTTAGTTAGTGGACTAAAGGCTGATGAACAATTATACAGTTTCTCAGGAGAACCTTGAAGGACAACACACATCTACAAGACAACTCAATTTTTATAGATATTAAAGGAGATATTGAATGTGTCTTTTGGACATTTTCTTCCTTTTGCATAATTTCTCCCATCATTCAAATTTTAGCGATTTTTAAAATTTTATGATATACTTGAAGTATTACATCACAGAAGAAGAAATTACATACCCAGGACAATTACACTAACTTCCACAGATTTCCAACAGAAATATTCATGGTATTTATTGAATTTTTGAGGTTTTATCTCCACTCTGACTTGCGTGACCTTATTTTTGCTGTAAGTAATATTCAAATTTGCTCAAAAAATTGAAATAAATAATTTATGACAAATACTGGCATCAGCAAAATGGCTTAATCTTTAAAGATGAAGTGTTGTCTTCAAAGCACATGCAAATTTCTACACAAAAAACCTGTATTAACATAACTTTTAAACCTTTCCGTAGCATTAATGTATAACAGTTCTCTTTGTAAGAAGCCCCTTTGGATTTCTTCAAGTTGTCTTGCAAAGTGACCTGTACATCATTATGGTGAAGATATTCTGAAACTATGAAGTCTGAAGGATTAAGTCATGGTGTTTATGGTATGTCCTAATGTTGCATATCAAAGCAGTGAAAACCAGAGCAGTATTTACACCTGTAAAAAGAAAATGAAAATGTAAAATATTTGAAAATAAAATAAATTTAGAAATAAAATAATGGTAAAGAACTAGAACATTTAAGGAACAGAAAGCTTAAAAGTTTTTTTTCACTAAAATTATAGGCAGAACTAAAATGTTCAAAATGAAGAACACTGAAGTTTAAAAAAAATACCATGCTGAACACATGGAAAGTGCTCAAAATAGTCCAGTATTCATGTAAATCATTAAAAATATTATGTGTTTTTAAAAACTAAGGATGAGTTCTATCTAATTCCATTGTTGAGTGCTGGTCTTCCATAACATTAGTTCTACTGTCCTTACCTGACTTGATATTTTACAGTGGTATTCTGTGCTGACTTATTCTGTTCTCATGCCATGGTAAATGAATTGAAGCCTGTCTCACTATACTTTTTCATTGCAAGTAAGGCTACTAAGGAAGCAATGCCCTTTTGCAAGTTATTTTAAGTGTTTATCTAGCATTTATTTTGTATATCAGTAGCTGTTTTCCTATTTGGGCATCAAATACCATGCTTTTCTGTAAAAACAAATTATGTTGTGTGTATTATTTTCTCATACAGCTATTGAACTGGTTACATAAGATCAATATTGGAATCCATACCATGTTGCAGTTTATATTTTAAGTAAATATTTCTTCTTCATGTTTCCCTTAAGGATCTTTCTGTACTAAGAAAAGAGTTGGTTTATTAAGAATTTGTTTCATAGATACAAAAAGGAAAAAATATTAATTGAAGTCTGATTATGTTGTACGTCATTGTCACTTTCGATATCAGATTCAACAATAATAGTGAACTAAGTAAACATTTGCATCTTCTAGTAACAGCCATAAATTGCATTCTAATTATACCCGGCATTTGTAAGACTTGTGAAGAATGTTAATGCATACAGCTTACATCAGTATTGTTTTGAAAGGAATTTTTCACCATACAAGTCGAGATTAGACAACAAAACCATGGCATTCTGTTTGTTTTGCATTGGAGGATTTCTTCTGCTTAAAATCATGGCAAAGCTAATATATATAAGAAATCCACAGAATGACTCCACAAGGGAGACTGAGCAAATAAAAGATTTCATAAGAAGAGTCACATTTATGAGACTAGACTGCATGGGACAAATTAAAATAACATGTATTCATGGGTATACTGTATACTTCTGTCTACTACATACTTCAAGCACTTTAATTTGATGTTGCTAACCTATAACTTTCAAGATGCACTCAGTTTTCATAGTACAGCAGACGATGTTCTTCACTGGGGTGAATATGTCACTGCATTCATTTTATTTAATCCATACCAATTCTCATGGGTTGGACACTGAAAATACATCCTGTTTATGATTTGCATAAGTGCAGTGAATCCTTCCATGAAATCATAGTAATCGCAAGTAGCATTTTTGCATTTCCCACCATGGGAATTTGCACCGGAGTCTGGCCATTGGTAGCTGTGGTTGTGGCATATGCTCACTACAGGCAAGACTTCAGATTGTGCCAGCGATGTATTTGTCCATATGTTGCGTAGACGAGATATAAGAAGTGTGTTACAATATGGGACAAAAGTTTACTAATATATGTCTTTTAGTCCAAACGATCTTGTAAGAGTCTAATATTGTGGTAATTGTTATCCTTTGCTTGCAGAAAGAGCACGATTTACTAAATCATTTTCACTTGAGATGGGTTTAACTAGAATTTGGCAGTTAATAATCTGAAAAAAAAAAACCTGACTGCTTTCACTTAACCCTAAAATGAGTTGCACCCTTTTGAATCTTAGTTTTAAAATTAATCTTAAATTAAAGGTGAAATTAACCCCACAGTATTGATGATAGGACAGGTGGAGCTATTTTTGTTTGGTTGGTGGGTTGACTGTCTACTGGATTTAAAAATTAAAACAAAGGAATCTACTTTTTTGCTTTCTCTGAATAGTCTTTGGAACATGATGCTTTGCACCATGTAATGCATAGTTGTGAATAGCTTTCATGTAAGCCTCTTAGAAACAGTGCTACAGTCATAATGGCCTGAATACGTATGCAATCAGTCTTACTAATCTGAAATCACATAAGTCCTTCATTTAAAACAAAATGAAATAGAAGTGCTTACTGAAATTTTCAGAGGCCTTTTCAAAGTTACTTTTGTGTCATGTTAAACGTTTAATTTTGTTTTCCATTTCAGAAAAATTTTAAACTTTGAGGTTTTAATAACTACCAAAGGAGATGACTAGGTGTGTTTTGTTTTGGGTTTTTTTGGCTTTTTTTTTGGAAGCACTAGTGTTTGGGCACACCTAAAGTAGCAAATGAAATAGACCAAGGTTCCAACACAAGCCACATTAAATCTTGCATGGTCTTTGCCCATATTTCCTGTCCAGAAACATTATATAGACAAAAACTACATACTTCTTATGTTTGTTCTTGCCTTCTGAACCTGCAACAGCCCAGATGGACTTGTAGCTTATTTAGTCTGAGCAAGAGTCTGACCTGTACAATCCTCTTGGAGATAATCCCAGTATTTGAGGATTTGGTTAGACATATTGTACACACAGTAATCAGTTACACAGTACTTTTATATGACACATGCACAGTACATTTATATGAAAAATAGATCTGTCGTATGTAGTCAGGTAGTCCTGGTAGAAGGAAATCTAGTCTGGATTTTCCCAAGTGAACTTACAGAGTCAGAGGTTTTTGAATTCTCTATAACATGAGATTGAGAAGATAGTCTTACAATATATACACTGTTTCACTCATTTTTATTCTGTGTGTGAAGTTACGTATCTCTTATTTAAGAAAAAAAGTTGAAGAATTGAACAAATCCATACGCGGCAAACATTTACACTACATTTTGTCTCATTCAAATTAAAAGATGAAGTAAGTTAAAGACTGTTATTTTCATCTTGAACCTGAAGTATTAATAAGTAAAATAATTACAACTTTTTATCTTTCTTGATGTTAATATTGTTTTATCCACTGTATGGGAATGTAGCGGAAGATTTGGCGAGGAGGTTAGTTAACTGTAAATAAGCTCAAAGTGACTTGCACCTGTCTGTAGAAAAAGCACATACATCACACTAATTGTTTTACTGGCCTAGTGTGCTTGATGAGTAGAACCTCTGTGTTAGATAACATAGGCCTGTGAGAAACTCCGGGCACCTTATCACTATGTCTGAGATTCCTGCTTTGTTGTGAGAAAGAGCGGGAGGCTGCGCCTGCCTGAAGCCTTGAAATACAGGCGAGCTCAGCAGGCCCAGTGATCTTACCAGCGCCTGCGTCCCCGCTTGTGTCACCTCTGCCTGGGAGCTTAGGTGCGACTTCAGAGATCCCCCAGTAGAGAGGTAACTAAAATAAAACTTGCTCTTTGCAATGCCTTCGTGGCCTCTGGCTCTTCTTGCGATGTGCCTGCGTATGTGTACACATCCACATTGAAAAATATTAAGAAAAAAGCTAGGATTATATAAAAATCCTGAACTATAGAAGAAGTATGTGCATTTCCTAGTCTGTTTAATTATAGCGAAGCAAATGGATGGGGACATATGCAAGAGCTATTGTGAAGTCTTTGTAATAGCTGACATTTCTGAATCTACAGAAAAGAGGAAGTAGTAGTAGTAGTCTGAATTATGTGTTTCTTTGTTTTCATGTACATTACAGGCAGCTGTTTTCAATAAATAATGATGTTGCTTTATTCATAAGACCTACAGAAAACAACATTCATCAGAACATTAAAAAATCTTTGGAGAAATGTTTATGAACTATAAAGCAGCACATTTATTTGAATTGTGAAATGCTCTTCTATTGCATCGCAGAGAAAGAAGTCCATCAACTTAATGATGTAGACGTAAGATAAGCATTGTGTATTGAAGAAATTTATGGCTTCACTTTAATAGTTGCACACAGCTTTAAGTCTCCCATGAAAAGAGTGCCATAGAGATGAGTTCTCCATGCAGTACCAATAGCTAGATCTGTAAGGCTCCTTTTCTTAGCACATGAGCAAAGATTTTATTTCATGAGATATTGCTGGAACATCATTCTGTTTTAAAGAAGGTATTCTTGCATTCAGCATATTCTGTCTACTTTAGGTTATTTAGAAAATACTAAGGTTAGTCAGCAAAGCATAAGGAGCTAAATGTGACCAAAACACTTTGATGCCTCAAGACATATTTAGTTCACTTATCATAATGCTTGTCCACAATCTAAATATGACATACCTTGAGTAAATTCTTGAACAAAAAATTATTCTTGAAGGTTTTGCATAGTCACTGTCATTATTGGAGGATCTCTGAAGATGAGTTGCTGTATGTTGGCTAGCTGTCTTTGCCAAAGAATTGAGAGTAAAATAAGTTGCACTAAGAATACATGCAGTTACATGTACACACATGGACACACAGACACACACACACAGAGACCCTTCTCATGCCTAGCAAGCCTGCTTTAAAAAGAAGCAAACCTCTGCTTGTGTTATTGCTCAAAACAATAGAAATAGGAGCCTTTCAGAAAAAGAGATATGCTATTATAGGCTTGAATCACTGTTGTCATAAATATCACAAAATACATCTATAAAAATGCCTAAGCATGATATGGCACTAAATGACCTAAGACCAAAGAATCCACATGTTATTCACTGATGTGCAGTTATGTCGGATGCTAGTCCCCAGTAGAAGGAGATCACCACTTGGTTTTCCAATGAGTGTCCTTTTCCTTTACACAGGAGGGAATCATTTGGCTCTTGTCAAGCAGCCTAGCTACTTATGGAGAATGCATGGAATCTAACAACTTAGAGAGATACAATACTCTTCCATGGGTTTGTTTAGATCCATCATACATGGGATACTATGACACAGTTCCACAGGTTATATTGACTATGTCACCTTTAGGTGTAAGTCTGTTGATAAAGAAGAAATAAAAGTGAAGTGTGTACAATTTTAAGTCATCTGATAACTGACTATAAAACTATAGCAATCCTTTTATTATTTCTACCAAGGCTACAGCAATTCAAACAGGCAGCAGTTCCCATTTATGTACAAATTAGCTGTCCTTACATTCAGCTATAGTAGCAGCCGTCTTCCGCCCCTGAGCTGCAACACAAAGATGTTGAAACTGTCCACCTGCATGGGAGGAATTCAAGCCTAAAGCCAGCCTTCACCGGTGGAGGTGAATCCAAAGACTGAAAAGTCAATTTTGACTCTTTCTTGACACCTGTTAGATGTGCAATTCCAAGCACAAACTCAGACCTATCCTGGAATGAGAGGTTTCTTTGATGATATATAGCCATTCATTTGTCTGATTTTTAACTCTTTTTTTTACTTTCAGCTTTTTGTTTCAGGTATTCTATTTCTTGTAACTACTTATTGAGGTAGACTTTTTCCAGTAAAACCACTGCTTTTATGTGTCCATTATCTTTTGGAAGTGTAAGCTTCATGAAGAAACTAGATTTCTATGCATGGAAGGAGCTTGTGAGCCTAGCTTCTAGTGATGAAAGGAAGTTTCTAGAAAACTGTTCACTGTTATGGCTCTTCTGCAGGCCCTGACTGATTTCTGAGCTTAGTGGGTAGCTGGCAGCTCTGTGATTCAGAAACATAAGATCTAATCTTCCCAGCATGTGGTATTAGCCAACTCTCTGTGAGACTCTGTTGTATCTTAAGCAAAAGGAGATTAAAAGACCAAGTAAATGAAGGTCATCTTTTGCCTCTACACAGTGCAGTCAGTGCTATGAAATGGAAAAGATCTGAAATCTACCTCCCAGTGGCACTCATTGTGACAGAATCTGGGACACCTAGCCACCCTGGTAGTCAATATCGCATTACTCTACATGACTACAACTGCTGTATCGCACAAGTCGTCAGCAGTTTCTAAGATAGATAACAAATGCTGTGATTCAGTAGTCATTGCTACTCACTGGGGGCTGCTGAGCTCCAGTAGCCTATGACAGTTACCAGGTAATTGGTCATCAAATTTTGTTGCCTTTCTCATGCCAAATGGTTTTTTTTTCTATCTGCCTCTTAGTTCTTTTCTCTCCAAGCTGCCACAGAATCAGTCATAGGAGCAAAAAAGACAGTTTCAATCATCAGTGTCTTAGAGTTGAGAAGGAGTGACTGTCAAATCATAAAAGCTGCTGCCACTAAAGAAATTAAAATTTTGCTTCCCTAAGGAAGAGAGTTTCTTTTCTCCTGCTGAGCTCAGAATTAAGAGCCCTTGATTCTCAAAAAACGGAAAATTTTGCCTGGTGAATAACAGGGGCTTTAGCTGAAAGGCAGACAGAAATTTTTTGGAGGTTTTGCTTTTTTTAGCTTCCATCTCCAATTAAGCAGTTGCTAATTCACTGGGAATCAGAAATTCTCAAGTTACTGCTCAGATGAGTTCTGATTTACCACTGCAGATCAGCAATATCTTCTTTTGGTGGTAAGCACTTATTTTAGATTCTCTACACCTTCTGAGTTTGGAAGGAACCACCTGTTGACTCTGTTTACTCCTGAGCTGGATTCGTAAGAGAGTTTTTCCCTGCCTGTCATGGTTTAACCAGAGGTAGCAATTCAAAACCATGATGGCCACTTGATCACTCCCTAACCCCCCACCCCCAAATAAGGGAGACAATCAAAAGAGATGGGAGAAACTTATGAATTGAGATAAACACAATTTAATAAAATAACAAATCATACCAGTATGCCACTATTACTACTACTACTACTAATATATAATATATGGAAAATAGAATATAAGGTAAAAGATATTCAATGAAATTCCTCTTGAACACCCTGGTTCCAAACAGCTGATCCTGGAGAGAGAAGAGAGAAAAAGTTAGAAAGGCAGGATGGCAAATGGCCGAACTAAAGAAACTCTCAAAGAGAATTCCACTGAAACAAAGCAGAACCAGAACAGGTCTCCATCTCCATCCTTGTCCTCCCAACCAGAAAACTCCGTCTGTCCTTAAATATGAAGCATGATGCTGATGGGATGGAATATTCTTATTGATCAGTCTGGATGTCAGCCAAGGTCTGCCCCATCTATTCCCCCCTTCCTCAATGCCTCACACCTGTGGGCAGAAAGCTCAGAAAAGTCCTTTTCTCCCAGACAACAACAACTAAAAAAACACTAACTCTGTCCCAGGGTGTTATCTTCTTGTTATCAAACTAAATCCAAACAATGACCATGCTAGCTACAAAAAATAAAGGTTTCTAACTGCATGAACAAAATTAACCCACCTTCAGTCAAACCAGCACACTGCCTACTTCAGTACATATCATAATTTGCATTTTCACACGTGACTGGCTTATTGCACTGTAGCCTCTGATTTGCTTTACAGTGCTTGCTTTTTATCAGAACACAAAATTTACTTCTTATGCAACAATCTACTGAAGAAAGTCACGACTTACATAAACGTCTAGTAGAGAGGCCATTACATAGCAAGCTAAGAATAAATCTTCAGAATAATGGTGTATCCATAGTGAATTGTGTATTACATTCAGAATTCTCTCTAGATTAAAAGGCACTGTTATGTAAAAGAAAGCATAAAGTGGAGGAAAAATTGTGACTGTTCTGAAAAGCAGACCTTAAAGTTTTTCTATAGGTGGGGGAATTAATATGCTAGGACACTGTTGAGGGTGACAGCTAGAAAAGATTGATATTTTTATTTTAAGAAAATGCCTATACACTGAAAACCAGAACCAAAACCAAACAACAAAAAAACTCAACAAAATCTTTGTCTGTGCTCCTTTCTTCTGTTATTTTACCTCAAAATATTAAATTTCCTGATAGAGAACTAGGGAATTCAATGGAGAAACATATAATAAGCTACTGAAGACTCAGTAGGTTTCCCTAAAATGACTAGTTCTTGTCCAAGAAGAGCACATACGATAAGTACAACAAGCATGTACAATACTAGAGATGCAAACATGAACTTTTCCCCTGAAGAAAGAAAACATAACATGTACAATAAAAGTTTAATATTAAAATACAGCTTCTTATTGATTGTAAACTTGCAAAAGGAGCAGACAGCAAGTGTAGACTCTATCAGATGACTAAGGGTGAAGAGAAATCTTACCATGAGCATGTAGAAACAAAATTAAAAAGACCAGGGCACAAATTAACATGCAGCTAATTAACATGCTGGCAATTCACAAGAAAATATCAATATATAATCATGAAAAGAGTAACAGGAAGAAAAAAGGAAAGTCTACTGTTCAATAGAGAAGGAAGACAATGAGTAGATGACACCAAGAAGGGCAAATTGATTAATGTTAATACTTTTTTTGCAGAAAAGTATCTGGTATACTGAATACTGATATCATACAGGTAAGAATCTCATTCTACAATAGATTAGAAAAATAATCTAGGCAGAAATAATCCATGGCAAAAAAGTACAAAATGGAAAACAGAATGGTCAAGTGATAGTTCTGCAAAATGGGATTTAACAGCTTTAAACTCACAATACAGGTATGCAAGGAGGCTTTATAAATAGCTTTTAGAAACATTAATGGTTGCTACAACAAATAAATTTAAGATTTAAAAAAAATTAAACCAATGCATTTCAACCACAGTAAGAAAATGACAGATGAGATTTTAGGACAAACTATTACATAGTAAGGATGAATGAGTAGAATAGTTTAGGAAATCTGTAAAATCACCAATAGTGATGTAAGAATGTGTTAAGAACAAGCAGTTAATGACAAAAATACACTGGATGCTAGCCCAGGATAGAGTATTGTAGACCTGTGATTCTTTTTGTGATACCTGTATCACTTTTTGTGATACAAAAGATGGGAGGGATTCTTCACTCATACTAAATAACTACTTAAGATGCTGTAGTCAGACTATATGATTAGTTGTTCCCCTGGTCTTGAAATTCATGTACAGTTGGCTATATATAGGCATTTGTAGCTCGAATACGATGAAATAAGATCATTTTCCCTAGCACTTTTATTTCCACAGCTACTGAGTTCACACCTAGTGTAGAGTTTAAGTGCTGCATAACCAAACCTAAGTTGTGTATCCTTCATCTTTGCTACATTTTCCAAAAAGTGATTTGTGCAAGGGTTTCTTGTTCCTACATGTGTCACAAGAACGAAAGAAAAAGCATTTGTGTGTTACAAGAAAACAAAACAAAACCACAACAACAAAAAGAACCACAAACAGCAACTACTAATAAAATCCCAAACTTCCCCTCTGCCCTGCTATTTTAGCTAGTGAGAGGGAAAAACCTTTTTGAATGTCACAGAAGAGTGAAAAGTGTGAAGATCCCTTTCTGCAGAGGGAATGCTATAATTGCATGAGACTTTCTATCTATCTTGTGCAAGGGCAAGAATAAAATAGTGCTGTATTGAGGTGCTTTTTAATGTACTGACATATAAAGTTTTTGATCTTGGCATTAACTTTCAAGATTCTTTTTTTCTTGATTTGTTTCCTAAGAGTTTTCTCAGTGAAAGTCCCAAGAGCAAAGTTTTCCCTCCCTCTTGCCCTCTTCAGAACAACTACATTTGGGTTGTGGTATTTTAAAATACATAATGGAATGGCACAGCATAACCAAAACTGTTTTAGAAAAGATTCTACAAGTGGGGATTAACTTCAACAGTACTTTTCCCTTAGTAATTCATACATTTTACAAGAGGCATTTTTTTGTGAAGTCTGTTTGCATACCAGAAAGACTAACATTCCTTAAAGCTATTCTATTTCCATTGTCCCTTATTGTTGTATTGCTACTGTTGCACCTCAGGTGCAACTGCTATTCTGTCATGTTTATAATCACTAGGTAAAATATGACTGTACCAAGTACTTTTGATAAAGTCAAGGGGGTAGAATGAAGACGTATCCAAAGGAATGCAAAGGAATAACTTTAAATTAACCAACTTGGAAAGTTTTTTTTTTACAGTCTGCCAAGAGAAAGCCCAAGGCACACATTTTTAATTTACAAAATTCATTGTTGCAGAAAGACATTCAACATTATTTCTCTCCTGCCACCAAGTAATCTCCAGGTGCTCAACTCCCTTCAAACTACAACTGCGAGTTTGCCTATGCATGCTGTGTGCCCCAAGTTTGGAAATACCTGAGTAAATTTGGCATCCTCCAGAGGTGAGCTAACACATCAGTTTAACTGTAAGGTTTCATTATTTAATTGTGCCTGACTTGTCTTTGCTCAATTGCTTCCCATGCCTGCAGCCTTCTCTTCAGTTCTCCAAAGCTGACATACTTATTTATAGATTTCTTTAATCTATATTTTAAGTAAGAAGAAAAAAAAAGCCTTTTATGAATCAGTCCCTGGTTCTGCATATTCTTAAAAGGCAAGGGTAGGAAACGTTATAGAGATGCTGTAGTGTGTTTTCTGCTTACATATAGGGACAATGAGAAGAACAGCTTCCTATCCCACAGAGTCATCTGTTATGTATTTGATGTACATTGATGGAGAAAATGACTTGGTCTGTTGCCCTTTGTCAGTGGATGTGGTCATGGGAAGGGCTTCTACAGAGCTGCACAAAAGGTTTAGCTGTTCAGTGGTTAAAACATCAAATTAAGATGCTCTGGTTGGACATGGCAGAAATACATGTTCAGACTGAAGCTCTGTTAAGTGCCAAATCATTTGAAAACAAAATCACATGCATATTCCTTGCCAGTAAAACAACTGAGTGTTCTTCTGTAGCTTAGTGATCCAGCTTAGTGAGGTGCTGAGAACCATCAAAGACAACTACCTTCGGGTAGGCAGCTCATCAGATTCGCATGGTTAAAGCATGTGAGCATCTGCAACCAGCATCATACCATTGATATTTTCAGCATCATTTTATTTTCTGTCTTTTTTTCTAGCAACTTTTTTTTTTTAAATATAAGCTAAAAACTGGTTACAATGATTACAAAGCAAGCTTTTCACATTTAACATACCTACATGCAGAAAAGACGGACTGGTAGATTAGTATTAACATGTTCCAGATTTGGCATAACTGCCTACCATAGACTTAAACCACTGTCTAGTTGAAGGTAACTCAGACAGCTTCACTGAGCTGGAACTATTAATTCAGACCTGGAAAACAGGGGACTACTTTGGGCAATGTTTGGATGAATACTCGAGGGTTTGGTAACATCAGCACTTAGATTGAGGCCTAGACATGCTCCAACATTACTAATTGGCAAATTTACCGACCAAACAAACCCTAACTCTTAAAGCCAAGTGCTAGATGCATTTCAGCCCTAATCAGGGAACCTAGCTGAAGTGGAAATGGTGAAATCTAACTTACAGGAATTTAATAAGTAGCAATTTCTTTTCTCTCCTTCCTATGCATTCTTTCTTCATCACACAGAGGATGGCTGTTATTGAATCCCTTATTTCTCCTTTAACTCCTTATTCTTGTCAAATTCCAACCAAGAGCATTGATAACAGAAGTTACTGCCATCCCAACAAACATGGTTTTCTGATCCTCTGCTACTTGACCTAGTATGTCAATCTGTTAGAAACACTTTTTTTTAATAAAAATAATTTTACAATTGTGTTTCCACTGCAAGCACTCCACCCCTAGTCTGAAACACCAGGCTTGTAAAATTTATTATTCCAGATTGATCATGAAAGAATGGTAACACTAATTATCAACAACAAGCAAGTGAGCTGATAACAAAAGGAACACCTGTCTGACAGATGAAGAAATTCACAAAAGTATATAAGGATGAATGTGAGCAGCAGTTAGAATAAGCAAAATGGGATTCCCTATGTTATTGTCTTACTCCATGTTTACTCAGAGTAAACAAGCAATGTCTTCCTATCGTGACTTTTTATGTCACATCACAAACTCCCACAGGAAGGAGATAGGCAAAGAAAAGATATGGGAAAGGACTCAGTATACATTACTGTCTTCTGTCTTAGGAGATGTTCTTAAAATGCTGTTCACAATACACCTTGTTCATATCCCTAGGTCTATATATTACAGTCACTTTGGAATTGGTACAAAGTGGGAAGATTGCTCTTTCCACATAGATAATTTATTTTTTTACCTTATATATAATTAATTGGTTATGAAATGTCTTAATTTTCTTTGGCTTTGAAGCAACAACTGTAACATTTTTTCTAATTCAAACGTGTTTGGTTTGTTTGGTTGTTGTTGTTGTTTTTTCTTGTGTTGGTTGGTTGGTTGGTTTGGTTTAATTTTTTTTTTCAGTTTTATCAGCTCTAGAATGTCTTTTAGATGATTATGAATTTTTCTCTTTGTCATCTATGCTTCATTTATCAATGTCTCCAATTTGAGCTGTTAGAAGTATATGTTTACTGTGCAATTCTAATAAGAAAAGAAATGTGTCTGTGCTAAGAGATCTTACTAAAGAACCACGAAAATAAAATAGCATACTCTGTGGATTAATGATATGCTAGCACAAACTATTACAGAATTCCATACAACTAAAAAAATGAAGCAACTCAGGACATTCAAAGATATAGAGTCGAAAAATTTAACACCTTCTTCTCTGACTGCCATGAACTTTCTCCTGCAGTTGGCCAGATCCTGTTATTAGGTGGTGCAAAAGTAATTGCAGTTTTTGCCTTGTAGAAATTTGCTGATAAAGGAATATATTCTTAAATAAATGTGGTTATGTTATACATCATTTTAATGTGCCTCTCTTTCTTTATGTTTTTTTGCTAATGACTTACTACTTGCTGTTTATTTGGTATTTATTTTGGAATATGATGGAAATTATGTTGGACAAAACCCAAATTCGAGCGATTTTCTAATTCGGGTTCAAAATGGGTCATAAAGCTAACAAACATAGAATGCAGTGGTGGTTCAAGAACTTCCGCAAAAGAGACAAGCATAGTGGCCAGTCATAAGAAGGTGACAATGACCAATTGAAAGCAATCGTTGAAGCTGATCCTCTTACAACTACATGAGAAGTCGCCGAAGAACTCAATGTCGACCATTCTGTGGTCATTCGACATTTGAATTAATTGGAAAGGTGAAAAAGCTCGGTAAGTGGGTGTCTCATGAGCTAACTGAAATTCCAAAAAATCATCATTTTGAAGTGTCATCTTCTCTTATTCTACACAACAACAAACCATTCCTTGATCGGATTGTTACGTGTGACAAAAAATGGATTTTATATGATAACTGGCAATGACCATTTCAGTGGTTGAACCAAGAACCTCCAAAGCACTTTCTAAAGCCAAACTTGCACCAAGAAAAGGTCATGGTCACTGTTTGGTGGTCTGCTGCTGGTCTGATCCACTACAGCTTTCTGAATCCCAGCAAAACCATGACATCTGAGAAGGATGCATGATGATGAGATGCACTGAAAACTGCAATGTGTGCACCCGGCACTGGTCAACAGAAAGGGCCTAACTCTTCTTCACGACAACACCTGGACAAACGTCACACAAACGACACTTCAAAAGTTGAATGAATTGGGCTACGAAGTTTTGCCTCATCCACCGTATTCACCTGATCTCTCGTGAACTGACTACTGCTTCTTGAAGCATCTTGACAACTTTTTGCAGCAAAAACACTTCTACAACCAGCAGGACACAGAAAGTGTTTTCCAAGAGTTCGTTAAACCCTAAGGCATGGATTTTTATACTACAGTAATAAACTTATTTTTCATTGGCAAAAATGTGTTGATTGTAATAGTTCAAATTTCGATTAATAAAGATGTGTTTGAGCCTAGTTATAATGATTTAAAATTCACTGTCCAAAATTTCAATTAATTTTGCACTAACCTAATAAATCAGGGAATGCTGCGCCTGGAAGGTAGCATGCTTGCATTTTGTTTAGGAGTGCACACTGCATGTGCACTATCTGAGGTTCTACCACAGAGAACAGAGCCAGGAGCCATCTGCTCCCTCAAACATGTATCACATTTAAAAAGCTCATAGTTTAGCAGACACATCTCAGTCAGTATAGAAACAAAAAATGTCCAGTAGCACTATCCCAATAGTTGGCTTGCCAGTAGCAAACTGGTTAGCTATGGTCTAGTAGCAATCTGAGCTTTTGACTCTCCATTTTGTGATAGCTACCTATTCCTTTATTGTTGATGTCCCCTGACACTGACATTGGAAGATCTGCGCAAGTTTTTTGGTTAGAGGGTCTATTTCTTCACACAGAAATTCTGTGTAATCATCATGTGCTTGGAAAAATAGCATATTTCACTACCTCGTGCCAGTTTTTCTAGACAAGAAATGCCACTTTGAAGTTGCTGCTAGAAATGGGGAGAAATGGAAATCCACCTCACTGGAAACTTACCGTACAAGTTTTAGCTCCTACAGCAGGAAATCTGGCAGTTTGTGGCTATGACCATTCTGCATGTGTTAACAATCACCTCGACTGCATCCCAGAAGCCCTGAAGTAACCAAAACATGTCATGCTGCATTTCCAGTTCCTGCTACAATGACTCAAAACTGAGCAGCACATCTTCAAAGGGACTTATGGCTTGTGACTGGGATTTCAGAGGACAGAGAAGTAACAAGTACAAACTTATTCCTAGAAAACTTCCACCTTGATAGTGTACATAGCTGTACCCAGGAAGTAAGACTCCAAACTAAACACATGTGACAAGGGCTACAGGACGCAATAGAAAGGGTGAAAGTGGGAGACATCTAGGTTTGGGATTCTTTCGAATGAGATTGTGTTCATACTAAACTGTTGGGACAGACAAGCTGTTTTTAAGACTACTGTTAATCCCCATCTTGCAATGAATTGTGTTTGAAATAAGGCTGTTTGAATTAAGTTGTATTAATTCCCACCACATCTCTGACCCTTAAAGAAGCTGAGTCATGGAGAGAATTTCATAAAAGTATCTTTCCTTTCTAGATCATCCTAAACTTTATTGGAAGGGAGGAAGTATTATATAATTGCAACTTCAAGAAAGCAAAGTTATTTTTACATTTTAACAACCAAGCACACTTCGATACTTTCTGCAGTGCCAGCATTAGTTGGAGGAATGAAAGACTCGAGAAGTGCAAAATTTTCCCCAAGAAAAACATATACACATATAACAAAAGTAAAAACAAACAAGATTTATATAACTAATGAGTTTTTAAAAAATCTTTACTGAGAATAACTACATGTCCTCCTCTATACACACTCTGGTTTTAAATCTCAGGCTTTTTACAAATAATTTTGAAGTAGGTATATGTAAGAGTAAAATAAGGTTGTATTTGATTGTATACACCTACCAGCAGCAGGAAATTATTTAGTTTAACTGACCTGCTAATTATCTGCAAATATTTAATGCCTGCATTTGAAATACAGACTCCCCAAAGTAATCTTCTGTGATTTAGGGCAATTATAGACTTATTAGCATTTGTTCTTAGTCTCACCAAATAAAGGCAATGGGTAAGAAGAAGAGAAAAGTGAGAGACAAAGAAAGCAGCAAAAATAGAAAAGTTTCTCAGCCATATGTTGGAATTTCGCTGTCATATTACTAATAATTCTCTGCCTTCTCCTTCCCTTCCTCCTGTCTCTCTCTTCAGTAAATCTTATAACTGGCTATTATTTCTGTGGGAAGTCTAGTGATGACAGAAATTAGTTACGAAATCACCTAGACCTCATGCACTAGCAGCAAAACGAATACTATGTAATTACCATTATTTCCAACAGAATTGTTCAAAAATCTTGTAAAGTTTCTGTTAAAAAATTAAGAACTTTCCATTTTATATACAACTGTGATGAGAAGGTGATAAAGGAAGCATTTAATAAAAGACAGAGACTATAAAGAGCTACAGTAAGATCAGCTTAATAATATTAAGTTTAGCTTAATAGTAGTATTTTTGACCAGTTTTTAATTTACTTGTTTTGTTATTTGCAGCAATCATGCACTTGTTCAGAAGTACCGTCTTAATTGCTTAAGCCAACTGACAAGCTGTCTGTAGACCATGTCTGGTAGGAATGATGTTTCAATTCTTTTGACATGGTAGCAATTGAGAATCCTATTTGTATCTAAGAAGTAGTTGTACACCTTGTTTTTCTTTGAATTTAAAAATTCAAATTATTGTAAACTGGTTCTTTTTAAATAGCTAAATTTGAGTTACTTGAAAACCACAGACATTTGCACTAGCTTCAGCATTTTCATTAAGCAAGAATATTACACAGTGTGCTACATCGAGAGATAGCTTATGAAATGGTATGACACATAGAATCATATAGGATAGAAATTAAACTTCTATGTATTTTATTTTCTAAAGTAGCTTGGTCTACTGTGACAATTTTTATGTTATTTTTTTTCCCTCTCAATTCTGTCTGTTTCCTGACTTTATCCATGAATAAATACACACTGATGTAATACTGGCTTCAATCACTGCATATTTAAATCTGTATTTGTGAAAGACTGTCAATATGTGGCTGCAAAAGTGGGAGGGAGAGTGTTAGTAAGGTGTCACAACTTCCAGATTTTGTTAACCTATTCCATAATTCCTAAATTTGTTCAGCTTTACTCAGCATTAAGTGACCTTTCAAACTTTCTGTCTAGGCTAGTTATACAAGTAACAACACTAATACAGGCAGATCTGCACTAGCTTTTAACTGGCAATAGCAGAAATGTATTCACAAACTCTGGCACAGATAGTGATAGAATATCTACCCAGTCACTCTGGTAAGTTTTAATACTGTTGTTGGTGTGCTATAATTATAGAATTATAGTGTTATTTGGACTGAAAGGAACCTTCAGAGGTCATCTAGTCCAACTCCCCTGCAATGAGCAGGGACATCTTCAATGAGATCAGGTTGCTCAGAGCCCTGTCCAGCCTGGCCTTGAACGTTTCCAGGGATGGGGCATCTACCACCTCTCTGGGAAACCTGTGCCAGAGTTTCAGCACCTGCACTGTGAAAAATTTCTTTGTTATATCTAGCCTGAATCTCCCCTCCTCTAGTTTAAACCCATTACCACTTGTCCTGCCACAACAGGCCCTGCCAAAATATTTTTCCCCATCTGTCTTACAGGCCTCTTTTAAGTACTAAAAGGCCACAATAAGGTCTCCCAAGAGCCTTCTCTTCTCCAGGCTGAACAACCCCAACTCTCCCAGCCTTTTGTTATACAAGAGGTGTTCCATCCCCCTGGTCATTTTGGTGGCCCTCCTTCTGGACTCTTTCCAACAGGTCCATGTCTGTCTTGTACTGAGTGCTCCAGAGCTGGATGCAGTACTCCAGGTAAGGTCTCACCAGAGCAGAGTAGAGGGGTAAAATTGCTTCCCTATACTTGCTGGCTAGGCTTCTTTTTATGCAGACCAGGATATGGTTGGCTTTCTAGGCTGTGAGCACACATGATATATTATGAATGTAGCACAGACATACAAATTCAATCACAGAGATTTATGCAGAGCATCACGTGACAATCTTGCAGATGAGTATGTCGTGTGGACGTTCTAGCCAATGCAATAATATAAGAACTGTTTCCTGTGATTTTTAGTCCTTCTTACAAACGGGCCAAACAATCTCAACTTTGGTATAATCGCATTGAGTCAATGCCTCTTAAATGATGCATACATCTTATTAAAATAATAATAATAATTTTAAAAGTTCCAGTGAATCAAACACTTATTTCCAAAGGTGACAAATAGCTCAGTTGGACATAAGACAGTCCCAAATGAACTGTTTTCAGATAGTTTGATTTCAGTCTCTCAATCCAACGTAACATTATTTTCTTTTGCAAGTAAAATACATTTAAAATTTAGGCCTATTCAAAGAACAGTTAACTTTAAGAAGATTTTGAGGCTCCGAAAATTTTATTTGCATGTCAGTTGTCTCTATAATTCCATAGCATGAAATCTCCTGTTTCTAAGGAGTTAATCCCCAGCAGATTTGCGAAACCAAAACCTGTAGCAGAACCTCATCTTGTAGCAAAACCTGTAGCAGAACCCAAAATCTTGACGAATGTTATTTGGACTGAGATCTGAGTGTAAACCTTTTAAGGGTCAACCTTTCCTATCCTGTTTGATAACAAAACAGAAAAAAACTTTCTAATAATATAAGAGAAAAATTGAAACAATCTGAACATATAGCGCGATTTTTTTTTTTTAATAAATCAAGATTTTCTTTCTTTTAACCCCATAGAAAATCAATAGCGGCCTTTTTAAGAAAGGTCCTGAATGCCTATCACTCACCTGAGTTCTATGAGCTATACACCAGTGGAAATTACACTTTGAGTATTAGGAAGATTACACTCAAGAGATCAACATTTGCAGAAATATTCTTTTGCGTAGGACAGTTATTTCAATTAGAAGTAGCCATCCACATTATTATTTCTTATATGCATTTTCCCTCCTTTTAGAGTGATAAATATTTCAATCAGATACTTCCATATAAAAACAATAAATATTAAATACTGTTTTCGCATTATTTGGCAGTTTGGGAACTTAGAGATATGTAAAGGACAGCTGCCAACTAAGTTGCAGATACAATTAAAACTGAGGTTTCTTTCCCAGTTTTGTAAGTATGTTGTAATTCAGTTATTTAAATATATGAACAGGAAACTGAGATATGTGCATGTCTAGCTCAGGGTGCAATATAGAACATGTTTTACATTCTCTAATTGTCACCTTGCATCTTCTGTAACGTATGATTAGATTTCTGTTCATTTTAAGAGAGCAAAAGAGTGATTGTATCCAAATATCAGATGTAATGTTAGAAGACACATGGATCAGCAAGAAGATAGAAAGAGAATAAGTAAGCTATTCTATCAGTTTCATATCAGGAAAAAAATATGAGAACTGCTTGAGAAAGTCCAGCGCAGAGCCACAAAGATGATTAAGGGAGTGGAGCATCTCCCTTATGAGGAAAGGCTGAGGGAGCTGGGTCTCTTTAGCTTGGAGGAGACTGAGGGGTGACCTCATTCATGTTTATAAATATATAAAGGGTGAGTGTCACGAGGATGGAGCCAGGCTCTTCTCGGTGACAACCAATGATAAGACAAGGGGCAATGGATACAAACTGGAACACAGGAGGCTCCAATTAAATATGAGAAGAAACTTCTTCTCAGTGAGGGTGTCAGAACACTGGAACAGGCTGCCCAGGGAAGTCGTGGAGTGTCCTTCTCTGGAGACGTTCAAAACCCACCTGGACACCTTCCTGTGTAACCTCATCTAGGTGTTCCTGCTCTGGCAGGGGGATTGGACTAGATGATCTTTTGAGGTCCCTTCCAATCCCTAACATTCTGTGATTCTGTGATTGTGTGATTCTGTTGAAATTATGCCTCAGGAATACGAGCTTTAACTATAAGAGCATAAAGAAGTACACGATATTTTCACCGAATTCAAGGAGTTTGAGGAATGTGACAGGGTTAGAAAAGTGCAAGAGAGATGAAAAAAAGAAGACTAATCAGGTGCAGCCTTGCAGCATACCTATTTTTATGCACCTCTAAACTTGCATCAAGTTGACAGAAGAAAATATAAACAAAGATACTGTCTCTACATGATTATTGAAAATCAATACATTTGATTGTTTGATCTTCTTTGGTCAAAAAGAGAAAGCACGGAAGTCTAAAGAAAACTCAATCCAATCTTTAAAAACTATGTTGAGATAAAGCAAAAGGAAGACTGACTAATTTAGCAAAATATTCTCTCTTAAGGAATATATTCTGATTTTAATACACACCAACAAAATCATTCACAATTGTTAAATAAAAATACTAATTTATCCAAGTTCAAATTTATATAATTGCTAATTATGGTATTTGTGAACAATCAGGAAAACTTATTAATGAAACACTTTGAATTCAGGAGAAAAATTCCTAGGGAACTAATTCTTGATAACAGAAATGTTTCACCTGAATATAAGATGGATTTGACTCATCATTGTTTCAACAGTAGAGCATGTAAGAATCAGTAATTTTTAAGGCTTGAATAAATGGTGTATGCTGATGGTGATTTTGTTTCCCATTCTGCTTTTTATGAACATTTCAACAGAAAACACTTCACTTAAAGAGAAAAGTCTATGTTACTTTAGGTTAACTTTACTGGAAGGGCAAAGTTCTCCAAACATTAAAGTAGTAGATAATAAAAAAGTTATTTCTGTAGCCACAGCAGTGTTCAGAATTAGCAGTAATGATCATGAATTCATAGTTCCTGTGTTCCGCCTGTATGAAATATGAATTTTATGCAGCAGAACCATATTCATCTGAGTGGTCTATAATTAGCTTTTCTATCTACCATAAATGTATGAAATCACACTGTTTTTTTAAAAAAGTAAAATAATATATAAGCACTCTGCAAGTTTTACAAAACTACTTTTGCATAAAGCTTTGAAATCTTAGAGGACTCTTCTAGCCTTGACCACAAGAAGTGTATCAAATATAAGATGTATTTGGAGACTAAAAGGAAAATTAAGCTTTTGCTTGCTCCTTCCTCTTCCTCTATATTCTCTAAGGTTGTATGCATTGATACATAACCAGACAGAAAAAATCTGAACCAGCCAATTATATGTAAACATATTTAAGCAATATTTGTTGAATTTATTGCAGCACCTGGAGCACTAATTATGTTGAGTGTTCCTATAAATGACCCAGCATGTAGCGTAGGTTGCATTGCAGCCTGTTCTCCACTGGGCCCCTCCCATTGCCTTGTAGAAAGTCAGTACTATTGTAAGGGAGATTTGAGGGATTTTCTTGAAAAGAATGGATGTTATATGGAACTGAAACAAACAGGCCTGTGAGGCCTATGTGAACAAGAGCAAAACAGCCTACGTGCCTTATGTGACTTCAAGCAGCCTTGAGCGAGAACAAGAGAAAGTGTGTCCGGTGAAGAAATCAAGAGTTAGCAAGTCAGCAATTTTCTAGTTGAGGTAATACTGAATGCTAGAGCTCGTGCTAACTGTAAAGATCCAATCCCTTGTTAGTCTGTGGCGCGTGAACAATAGCCATTACCCAATCACATGCAGCCTGTAAGCACGTGGACAAAGCAAAAAGATACTTAAGGAGAATTGTAACAAGCGATAAATGGCTTCAGCTGGATTCACATTGGATCGTGTGGAGTCCGTGGTTTTTGCCCTCGCACTATTGCACTGTGAGATGTCCGTGGGCAGCTCTTTCAAGCGACCAGCCTTTGGCTTCTAAGACTAAACCATATTACCACCACTACTACAACAAATCAACAAATAAAAGTACATGTTGTAAAAGCACATGGATTCATCCCAGACCACAAATTGTTCACATCGTCATTTCTGAAAAGAATATGGTAATAAAACTGAAATTTCCCCGCACTGGAAACAGAATTTCATATCCTTGAGCTCTGAATATGAGAAGATATGCTGAGAATATTCGAGCTAGGTTTAGGGACTGGTAAAACCTCACAACACTTAGTGGATGATGACGGATGCGTGGAAGGTGTAGCGTATGATTTGGGTGTGTGAACAGAATAATGACTGATGAGAAAGGACTAATATTTTTGTACAAAAAGCAGCAATGGAGAAATAATCTCAGCCATGGATTATAATGGGAAGTATACTGCTATCCAATCTACTGGAAGTCTGTGTTGCCTAGGAGCAGTAAGGTAGGCTGCAAGTTTCCCAATGACAAGTTTCCAAAAGCAGGCTGGAGTTTTCTTATCAAAGACATCCAGAGACCTGATACTTGGAACATTAAAGACTAAAATAATAAAATAGGGAACAGAGGCCTGGAAAATTAGCTTATGGAAGGACTATTCAGTCCAGCTGTCAGGAATCAAGAATAAAAGATCCAAAATATAACTAAACCTTTCTGGATCAGAGTTAGCTACACAGTTATTCACAAATAAATTTCACACAGAAAGGGTGTCTTATGATTCCCTTTGCACAGAAATTTGCAAACCGGTCACATCTTCTAGCTAGTCCTAGCCTACGGGAAACTTATTTTTCATCTGTCTACTGTCTATTGCTCTAGACAATTATTATTAATAATAATGTTATTTTTAAGATGCATATGGATTTATCTGGGACTATGCCTAAAAGTGATATAAATTTGAAATTAGGCTTTCTGTTTCAATATCTCCTTTATTATCCTCCATTTATCTCTTGGCCTATCACAGTTGTAAATTGCTAACACTAATCTATTCCTTAATTCAGCTCAAACAGTATTTCAGCTGCCTGTAAAAGTGAGACTCATCTGCTGCCCTGGAAAAGGACTAACAAGATAACTATCCCCACTGAATTCAAGTAATTGGGTCATATGGAAAGTGTCAAGGGGACATTTTTCTGCCTTCTTTCTACTTTTTCCTATAACTGCAATGAAACTCTGCTCCTTTAAAGAATAGGATGGTACACAGAGTCAAATCTGGGTCCCTCTTTTGTAGTTGACACCTGCTGTGTAAATCAGGTGCTGTGAATCTCTCCCTAGAGAATTTTATTTCATTGAATATGAAAGTACAAACTTCTAAGGACTCTGGTGATAGTCATTCTAATATCTGCCTTGGTTCATTAAATGCAGAGCAAAACTCAGGAAATCTTAATAAAAATTGTTATAGCTGTGAAAATATGGTAGTAAACAAAACTAAGATCTTCCTATGAATAGCGGCATTTCACTCAGTGGAAGCTTTGACACTTCAGAATTAGACTGTTCATCTGCTGTAAAGCTGGTTTTTGGATAACAAAACAATCATTTGGTCTCTTCCCATCTGGAAGGAAATATCAATTGTTTTCTCTGCTTTAGCTTATCTCATTGGATTACCACCCTGCATACCTCCTTCAAAATTGTTAACTCTTTAAATCAAAGCTGGGTTAACAAGCTGGCCAGGATTCAGAGAGTTTGAGTTTTCTATAACATACTTTCTCACTCCCTTCTTCTTCACACTGTACTAAATGAGAAAACATCTCAAACTCTTCTCCTTAAATATATGTTTGGCTCAGAGGTGATTATAGTAATGATGGAAGTTGGAAGTCCTCTGGGATTTAGTACTACTACCATCTGCCTCATGTAAAATAAGAATAGTTCCTGAGATTGTTCACTTACTCATGGCATAGCAGCAAGCCAGTTCTGGATAAATATTCAGAGATGGAAGCTAAAATGATATGACTAAATTTCACTCACTGTTTTTGGATGAAGTGAAAGGTATTTTTAAGAAGTAAATAGCAGAATGATGTCCAAATTGTAGTGCTTTTATTGTTTTAAGTGAATTTCCAAAATAATAAAAGCCTTCTGCTAGACTGGAGTTCTGTGATAAACAAATAATACCTTCAAATAGTTTGGTTTCTAAACTTGACTGCAAAGCTGAAAGCTATTCTAAGTAACTGAAAAACTGAATGATAATCAACAAACAAATTCAACACCATGTGGTTCAAAACGTCAATCTTTATATATCTGAGGGTTAATTAGAATACAAGGGATAGAATAACAAGAAGTAAGCACAAAGGAATTGTTTACAACATCAGTTGCTGAAAAATAAAAAGAGTAAGAGATATTTATGATAATCAAATCTATCAAAATATAATAATTCAAAAACTTTTTCTAAAGAATGGCAAGGGTGAGTATAGTTTAAAACTTCAGAAAGGTCTGTGCACATCAAATGTGATATATTCCAGAAAAATAATTGTGAATTTTTTTAACATTGTTGAGATTGAGTGATCTTTAAAATCTGAATTTTCATTTTGTCAAATCAGGCAGTCAACTTCATGTTAAAAATATAAAAATAACTATTTAAAGATTAATATAAATGAAATATTTTGGCTATTTGGCCATTTTTATAATATCTGACACGTTTCACATAAAATAACAAGACTCATACAGTTTATGCAAGAGAGGCCTTGAACTCTGCAACAGCATAAGATGAATACTGAAGCTGTTTTGACAGATTTAGGCAGCTGTGTAATGCTCATGAAGTCATACGTTATCCTTCTGAAGCAATTCTAAAAGTAGTACCAAAAATAAAATATAGAATCATTGCCTTTTCTTTGTATAGCAACTAACATCTGATAGGATTTAGGCTTGTACAACGATGTACCTACAAAACTAATTTGGAAATAAGTGATATAAATAGCAGAAATTTCTGCTTTCTGAGTGCAGACAGCAGAGATAAAGGCAGCTGCTAATTCAGTACAAATCTCCATCTTGGCTTTATATCCATATGTCCCACATTTTTAAATTTTATTTTATTTGTTTGTTTTATTTTTATTTGCCATTACACAGCTTCTGAGTTGCACCAAATTCCTGTCCAGTTCATAAGCTAGATGCTTGGGAGAGGGCCCCTGGGTGTCTGGGCGCCTACCTGTCAACCCACTAACAGACTTCACCTTGCAGTTCCCTCAAAGAGTATTTCAGTCCTTTATGGACCATTGATGCCATCTACTTATGCTATGGTCTTAAAAATGAAGATGGAACATTTCAGTGTTTGGAGGATTAGTCTGGGTTTTGGGAAATGAGCATTCAGTTTCTTCCTTTATCTTGTTAACATCTGAAGCAAAACAGATGGTTTTCCTGTGACCCAGGGGATTAAAATAATCAGCTGGAGACTACATTCCAATCCTTCTATATTTAAGTGCCTCCAAGTTATATTGTGAGGATAATTCAGCATCAGATAGTAAGCGTCCGATATTTCAGAAGAATCTGCTGATCATCTGCAAAATTTTTCCTTCTCTAAGAGAGGATACAGACTTCCCTTGCAACTCCCATGTCTCCTGTTTTCCTTCCTCTGGTGACAATACTAAGGCAAGTGGTTGGGGGGAGACCAATGTGAAGAGAAAAGACAAAATGGTGAGCAGGAAAATTAATTTAGAAAAACAGTACCCATTTTTGTTACTGTGAAACTTAATATAGAAAGGCAGTTATGAGAAGATGTACTTTGCAATAGACTTATGTATATTTTGGGGCAACCTGATGATTCAAAAACATATACATTACCCATTTATTTCATATTTTCTTAAATGATGCTCCTTAGGTAGAAGTCACACACACAAATTTGCAGGACCAAGAAAGCTTTTCTGAGAAAACAAGGTGGACAACATATCTCAGACTGACTTTACAGATTAGTTTATTTCCTCAATAGACAAGAACAAGACATGAAATGCTACTAGTGCTTATTCTGCTATTGAATCACTTTATTTTATGATTAAAAAACTTAACATAATGTAAAACTCCTGTATTAACATTTTGCTCTGTATGTTTCAGGTACTATTCAGACACTGCCATTTCATTATTTTTATTTAAAAGTGTATTACTAGAATTTATAGCAGATTAGATCCTGGTCACACACACACACAAAAATACCTAGGCACCATCACCAAATAAGGCTGCTGCGTTATTCCTACTGTCAGCTTAATGTGGTTATCACTCTAATAAAACAAAAAAAATGAGAAGTGACCTGACAGAACATAAGAACTGTGCAATATAGCTACACATTTTGTGGCTTGCTAAAAGTCATAAAACTTGGATTCTATAAGCAGTTTATCAGCCTCTTAGCTATTGTCACTATTCTGTGCGAATTTATGTTTTCTAAATATTGCTTAATTCAGCTGACTGAAAATGAAATCTGGAAAACAATATTTCTTCTTTTTATCCCCTATGACAGTTCAACACTTGTATCAGTGGCATTTTCTGTATAGAAAGCTCAGCAATGACTCAAGGTGGTATGTGAAATGAATCACAACCTGACACTACACATAGCTGTGTTTTTGCTAAGTAGGTACTTCTGTCCCTCATATTAAGTTGATATACTTCACATAGACCTTTACTAAGTGCTTAATTTGCATATTAAAATTGTGCATATCTAATATATGTTTCTAGACAAGTCTGAATACTAACAAATAAAATGCCATTTCATATATGTATTTTTGAAAGCTCTAAATTACCTTAGAAGATAAAATGTAATGACAAAATTGATGTTAACCCAGCAAGACTTCTCACTGCAAAAGACACTGAAAATTTCAGATCCATTTCCTCTGCCTGCAGATGATGCATTTTGGTCTGTAGAGACTCATCTCCTTGGCATGCGATCATCAGATCCAATTTAAATTTGCCTGCCTTTGCTGCTCACTTAAGGCCATGATCAATGAATATTATCCAGTGCCACAAAGATACATTTCCAGAGCTCCAATTGCTCTTTGGAAAGCAGGTGGGCTGTTTTGGCATCTTAAGCTTTTACATAAAAAGCCATAAAGAATCATTGTTGTTGAACTACCCAAGTTTATTGAACAAAGCCTAGCTATGTATTTCCACTGGGTCATCTGGGTTCTGATGCTTTGACAAGATAACCCATGTTAAACAAAGTTAGAGGATCTCACCATGTTTCAAGTTTTCTGATCTATTCTTTTATTATAGCAACCCAGGACATACACTAAAGTTGTGTTCAGCCTTGACAGAGAACTTGTTGGTGTTCTGACATATGGGTGAGCATTGCCCAGCTTTTCATCAGGAGATGAGCAGCACTTTCCTGGATTATGAGACCTCTGTCCTAAAGTTTATTTCTCTACAGATCTGACACATAACCAAACTGCAGAAGTTCCCATCATGTGATAGTATCTTGCTATCTTCATTGTATGTTTGGTCAATGTCAAAATACTGTCCACTCTATTACTGTATTGTGTACAGCTTGGTCACTGCAAGTGTACACAGTAGACTGGACAGTAAGTAACTGAAAGACCAAAGAACTCAACGCAAGCTGAAAAACCATTCTTGGGATCCTGAGCATAGTTTGAGTAACTTGTCCACACCAAGTTCTGTGCTGTCATGTCCACACCACTCTTGGTACCTAGGCCAGCTAGTTTAAAACTAACTTGAGTATGTGTCTACATTTTGCACATTGAAATCACCAGTCTGCTCATTCAGGAAAAAAAAATGTATCGATTATGAATCCTATGAAAATAAACTTTGTTCCATGTCTCTGTTCTCTTAGTACCAATAGATAACTAGCACTGCTAATTAGCAAAATTAATGTGTTATCAATAAGTCACATCTGTAGCACCTATGAAGAAAATTTTTCAAATCACTATGCCTTCTCAGTCTGCTGAAGTATAAAAATAATGAATGATATTACAAGATGTCCGTTGTAAGTTTGAGAATTTAAAAAAAAATGCTGGTTTGAGTTTGTTGGGTTTTCTTTTAAAAAAACATCATTCTGTATACTTCACTTCAAAATAAACAGAACGTGTGTTTTACAAGTAGAGACAGATATGAAGACCAAATTAAAATAAGGTTTAAGTCTTCATATGTTCTTTTCATTCATGCTTTTTTTTTATTATCTGCTAATCGACTCTAACATTTTTTAAATGTTCTGGCTAATTACAACCAAACCATGGAAAGATAAAAGAAAGAAGAACATTAATTTTGTATTAGGTTTGTGTGAACAGACAAGGGAAAAAGGAAAGACCCACACTGCGGAAAAGTGTGCTTCAGGAATTTAGCCCTGATCATATATCAAGCAATCCACACAGACCTCAGTCTTGAAACACAAATCCAGAGGGGAAAAAAGTTCACATGGGTGCAACGGCTCACTTAACCATTTATTTAAATGGTTATTTTTCGACCTTTTGCAGATCACAGATATTCTTTGTGCAGTATGCAGTCCCTTAGAAATATAATATATCCTTTGAAAAGATTACTCTTTAGAATAACATGACTCTGATTTAACTTTAATAACTGCAGTTCTCTGTAGCATTGCATGTTTAACTGACTTTTTTTAATAACACCATGTTCAGTAACAGATTATAATGCAGATTGCACCACTGCTCTCCAGACAGTTAGACACTGATTTGCTCACAGCTGTAAGTTTTTAATAACACTTGCTCATTTCTTCACAGTGTCAGGTTTTAATTTAAAGAATAAATAAACAGGTAAAAATGCTCCCTAATACTTTCCCTAAATCTCTCCTTCTTCCAACACTCCCACTTTCTTTTTGTTAAAACTGAAAATTGTTTGCTCTGCTCTGGGGTGGGGGAGTGGGATGGGCCTTGGCTGCCAGGCCCAGTTCCCCTGATGGACCTGGGGAGCCCCTGGCAGTCCTGGTGGTAGGGCCCCAGGGAGCTCTGCAGTACTGTGAAGCCACCAGCCTTATAGCATCATGACAATGTCTCTCCAGCTACTCGCTGGGTACAGTCTGAATGCATATAAATGAATGCATATAAAACTAAACCAAAAATGTGGATTCCAAACGTTTCACAAACAAAAAAAAACAAGCAAAAATTTCAGAAAATGAGATGTTTGTCATAGTATTCTATTAACTATTCTACATGATAGGATGACAAAAATCTCTTTTTTCTTTTTTTTTTTCCTCCAAGTTTTTTAGAAGACAAGAAAAGTTTGTCAAATTCCATTACCTTTTATAGAATTTCTCCGTAAGAATCACCTTCATGGACTCCCTTCCTTCTTCAATGTTTTTTAAAGAATGTCAGATGTGTTCATTTGCATGTTAGCTTTCAGTTAAAGTAGTGCACTTAGGAAAATTATTTTTATTATATGAATTCAGTGCTAGCTAAACCAGGTTTTGTCAGCTGTCAACATTTCCATTTTCTTTCTGTACAGTGAAGTAAGCTAATATTAAAAGTCACTGTAGGAAGAAAGTTGCTGGTACCCCAAAGCTACATTTATTACTTTCTCAATATTTGTCCGCCTTAACAAAAATAGAATTACTGGCAATTTTTTCTGTGTGGAGTTTTCTTATTGGAAAGCTGAAAGATACTTTTCAAGGATAAGAACAAAGATGACTGAAAAAGGATGAACGATATAGGCAAACACATTACATTTTTGCAAATATCAAACTAAATTCACCTTTCATTGCTAGAGTTATTGACTTCAGAACATCACAGAATCAAGTCCTAATTTTTTTTTAGTTACCTGAAGGAATAATTTCTAACCTTATCTTTGTTGGCACTTGTCAGAAGCATTAACTGAGTTTCTTTGTATTAGCATCACAGAAAATAAACCTGTTACATTCGAAAGTTCATAAATAACACAAAGTTGTTTACATTAACGTATCCTACAACCATCATGGATAAAATAAGACTTGAATTTCCAAGAAATATCAAAACAAAGCAGAGTAGCCAAGAGTGCATAATTCTGCAATTTGTGGAAGGCATGACTGCTTTCCAAATTGCATAGTACTGTCTGACACTATGTGCAGTATGAAGAAAACTGCAATTTTTAAAATCATCTCCTAGTAGCAAAGTACCAACACATATCTACTTAGTCAATTCTTATAGATGTGGAGGGCTGGAGAAATGTTACAGAATTTCATGCCTATTTGTCCTCAGGATGATCTATCAGGGTACTAGCAGGAGATGGAACGACATATGTTCTTCACAAAGACCTTTGTCCTGCAGCCATTTGCGTATCAGATTAACTTTACTGATCTGATTGACTTTTTTATTTCAATGAAATCACTGATAGTGTTATAGGAAGACTTTGTGTGCACCTAACAACTTCATTTCACTGTTGCCAGAAGTGTAACTTCTGCATGCAAAGAGATACCTCCGATAGCTTTAATCCAGCTAACTCCAGTTACATAGTGTAGAGATCCCAGTTGACAGCGATCTGAGGGTTCTGGTTGACAGCAAGTTGAACATGAGCCAACAGTTTGCCCTGGCCGCCAAGAGGGCCAACAGTGTCCTGGGGTGCATCAAGCATAGCATTGCCAGTCGGGTGAGGGAGGTGATTGTCCCACTCTATTCTGCACTAATGTGGCCTCACTTGGAGCATTGTGTGCAGTTATACATGCCACAGGATAAAAAAGATATTAAGCTATTGGAGGGTGTCCAGAAGAGGGCTACGAAGTTGGTGAAGGGTTTGGAGAGGAAGCCATATGAGGAGTGGCTATAGTCACTTGGTTTGTTCAGCTTGGAGGAGACTGAGGAGAGACCTCATCATGGTCTACATCTTCCTCACAAGGGGAGGAGGAAAGGTAGGTGCTGATCTCTTCTTTTTGGTGACCCATGATAGAACCCAAACGAATGGCAGGAAGATGCACCAGGAGAGGTTTAGGTTGGACATTAGGCAAAGGTTCTTCACCCAGAGGGTGATGGAGCACTGGAACATGCTCCCCAGGGAGACAGTCATGGCCCCAAGCCTGTCAGTATTCAAGAAGTGACCTGGCAACATTCTGAGATGTGTGAATTTTGGGGTAGTCATATTCAGGGACAGGACTTGGACTTGATGATCCTTGTGGGTCTCTTCCAACTCAGGACACGCTATGATTCTGTAATTCTCTGAAGGGCAGCAGCCTGAACACCTTCTGCCAGCATCCTAGCCAGTGTCTTGTATTTGGAGCGACAAGCTGTGGTGGCTCACTTTCACTTCAGTGCTTAGGAGTTAGGACAGTTACTCAACACAGAAGAAGTCTGAATTCGACTCACACAGACACCTTATCCCTACAGAACATAAAACCATAGGCCTTTCCCAGAGTATGAAGACATGTTTGACAGTTCACTGAAATCAGCTTTAAGGCTTCTTATATAGATCAACACTATCATGGTTCTGCATCACAAAGGGCTGACCCAATATAATTCCACTTTACCAGCTTTTATGAATAGAGGTTATCCTTCGGTCAGTTGGCTTACCTGGCTGGCAGGCAAGCCCCGCCCAGCTGCTCACTCATTTTTCCCCACTGGAATGAAAGAGAGAATTTGACGCTTAAAAGCAAGAAAAAAATCCAAAATAAAAACCAAGTTAAAAACAGCTTAGTAGATGAATAATTAAAAAAAAAAAAAAAAAAAAAGAAACAAAGATGTAATGCAAAAGCAATCACTCATCAGTAGCAGACCAATGTCCAGTCTCTGAGCAACTGCTACTTTGGAGAAACTTCTATCCAAGTTGTATTTTTGAGCACAACATCATATGGTACGGAATATTCCTTTGGTCACTTGGGGTCACCTATCCTGTCTGTGTCCCCTCCCAACCTCTTGCACACCTCCAGCCTACTCAGAAGGGCAGTGTAGGAAACAGAGAAGGTCTTGACGCTGTGCAAGCACTGTTCATCTATAGCCAAAACACTGACATTTTATCAACACTATTTGGGTCACAAACACAAAACATGGCACCACATGGGCTGCTGTGAAGAAAATTAACTCCATCCCAACCAGACCCAGTGTAAGTGGCAGACTTAATGACAGTCCATACTATTCCACAGACCTTTTTTACCAGTTGTAGCTTGATTTCTACTCTTTATCTGCAGGAAACCATCCCTGAAAGTCACTGCCTTAAACTGAATCTTTTTTATTTGTACCCAGTCCAGAGAAACTTGGGCTTTTCCTAGCTGTAGGTCTCATACTGAAACTCTTCACTGACTATATGAATTAGCTGCCCTGCATCACACTAAGACTCTTTGTTTGACTTTTGCTCCAACTACGTTATTGTTTCTGAAAAGGATGGTTGAAATCTGTCTGCTAATATGTTTTTAAAGGACTGTATTTTGAGGTTTGCATAACCTATTTGTTCACATTTTCAATACTACTGGTGCAAACAATGAGTACAATTATAACACTAGTCAAAACAGGAATTTATCTCCCTTTAACAGGGGAAGACTCTTTATAATACTGACAGTAATTCAGTTTCTAAATAATTTCAGAAACTTATTCGCAAAGTGCATACAAAATGGGCTAGTATGTAAAAGTACATAATACCAGCAACTTCCAGAATATCAAATATCTATCCATGCATGCTCAAAAAATGGCAGGTAACATGGGCTACAGTATGATCAAGTTTCATACTGGCATTTTCAGATTTCTCTTTTGACTCTCCTAAGAAGGTAGTGTCTAGAATTGTGGGACAAATTTTCAGCTATTTAAAAACTGAAAGGAATTAGCATTTCTATTATTTCCTGCCAATTCTTTGTATAGGACATAACTACAGTCAACATTCTGAGCGTCTCTGAGCTCAGATATGATTCTTTGTCAGACAGACTCTATACACTTAGTTTGCTTTAAGGATTTGGCTTCACTTATTCATAACTGAAAATGAGCCACTCCTCCTATGAGGAATGGCTGAGCAGCTGGGGTTGTTTAGCCTGGAGAAAAGGAGGCTGAGGGGAGGCCTTATCATTCTTTACAACTACCTGAAAGGAGGTTGTAGTGAGGATGGTGTTGGTCTCTTTTCCCAGGTAACAAGTGATAGGATAAGAAGTAATGGTCTCAAGTCACACCGGGGGAGGTTTAGATTGGGTATTAGGAAAAATTCCTTCACTGAAAGGGTTGTCAGGTGTTGTAAAAAGCTGCCCAGGGAAGTGATTAAATCACCATCCCTGGAGATATTTAAAAGATGTGTAGATGACTTAGGGGCATGATTTAAAGGTGGACTTGGCAGTACTAACTTAAAGGTTGGACTTGATTTGAAGCACATACAAACTATGATACTTCTAGCTTGCTGTCAATAATCCATCCGTGATTTGGTTGGCTGAACTGAGCTATTTCTAGGACTTTTTGTCCTCAGATACTTGTAGTATTCATCTCCTGGGAATTCTGTGCTTAAAAAAAAATTGTTCCATATAACTTCATGAAGATATTTTTCTCTATAGGTCTCACCTTAGGTATATATTAATAGATTAGAAAAAAAAAAACCACCAAAAAAAACCCAAAACCCAAACACAACTTTTCTATACATCCTTGAATATTCCCTATACCACATTTACCTTCTTTTGCAGCTAGATCTTGTGATAAATTGTGCTTTTGAATTTCTAAATCCAATGTTCTGCAAATTAACCTGTTCATTCATGATCCCTTTGAACACATAGAATCATAGAATCATTTAGGTTGGAAAAGCCCTTTAAGATCATTAAGTCCAATCATTAATCTAACACTGCCAAGTCCACCTCTAAATCACATCCCTAAGAATGTCATCAATGTATCTTTTCAATACCTCCAGGAATGGTGACATAGCCACTTCCCTGGCCATCCTGTTCCAATACCTGACGAACATTTTGGTGATTTTTTTTTCTAATATCCAATCTAAAAGCCCCATGGTGCAACTTGAGGCCATTTCCTCACATCCTATTGCTTGCTACTTGAGAAAAAAGACCGACTACCACCTCCTTTTAGGTAGTTGTAGAGAATGATAACGTCTCTCCTGAGCCTCCTTTTCTTCAGGCTTAGCAGCCCCATTTCCCCCAGCAGCTCCTGATAAAACTTGTGCTCTAGACCTTCCACCAGCTTTGTTGTCCTCCTCTGAACTTGCTCCAGCACCTCAATGTCTTTCTTGTAGTGAAGTGCCTCAAACTGAACACAGTATTCAAGGTGGGACCTCACCAGTGCAGAATACAGGGGGACAATCACTTCCCTAGTCCTGCTGGCCACAAATCGGCTAAGGAAGGCAACAGGCCAGCATGGCTGAGTTGAGACCTGCTGGTCAAACTAAAAGGCAAAAATGAAATGCATAGTCAGTAGAAACAGGGACGAGTACCCTGGGAAGAGTATAGGGACACTGCCCGGTTGTGCATAGATGGGGTCAGGAAGGTCAAGGCACAGCTGGAGTTGAACTTAGCAAGGAATGCAGAGAATTACAAGGGCTTTTACAGTTAAATCAACCAGAAAAGGAAGGTCAAAGAAAGTGTACCATCCTGATGAGCAAGACTGGTAAACTCGTAACGAGTGACAAGGAGAAGGCTGAGGTACTCAACAATTTCTTTGCTTCAGTCTTCACTGGCAAGCTCTCTTCCCACACTTCTTGAGTGGAAAATGAACTGCAAGACAGGAACTGGGGGAGCAAAGTCCCTCCCACTGTAAGTGAGGAGCTGGGTCATGACCACCTGAGGAACCTGAACATACATAAGTCCATGGGATCTCATGAGACACATCCCAGAGTCTTGAGAGAATTGGCTGGTCTAGTTGCCAAGCCACTCTCTATGATACTTGAAAAGTCATAGCACTCAGGTGAAGTCCCTGATGACTGGACAAAGGGAAACATTGCAGCCATTTTAAAAAATGGTTGAAAGGAGGACTCCAGGAACTACGAATCTGTCAGACTTAGATCATGGAAGATCATGGAACAGATCCTCCTAGAAGTTATGCTAAGGCACATGGAGGACAGGGCAGTGATTCGAGACAGCCAGCATGGCTTCACTAAGGGCAAGTCCTGCCTGACCAACCTAGTGGCCTTCTACAATGAAGTAACTACACCCGTGGACAAAGGAAGGGCTATGCGTATCCTCTATCTGGACTTCTGCAAAGCCTTTGACATGATCTTCCACAACATCCTTCTCTCTAAAATGGAAAGGTACGGATTTGATGGGTGGACTGTTTGGAACTGGCTGGATGGTCACACCCAGTAGTGGTCAATGGCACAATGTCTGGATGGATCAGTGACAAGTGGTGTCCCTTAGGGGTCTGTAGTGGGACCAGTACTGTTTAACATCTTCATCAATGACACAGACAATGGAATTGAGTGCACTCTCAGCAAATTTGCAGACAACATCAAGCTGAGTGATGGAGTTGACATGCTTGAGGGACGGGATACCATCCTGAGAGATCTGAATGAGCTTGACAAGTAGGCCCATGTGAACCTCATGAGGTTCAACAAGGCCAAGTGCAAGATCCTGCACCTGGGTTGGGGCAACACCTGATATCAATACAGGCTGGGGATGAAGGGATTGAGAGCAGCCCTGTGCAGAAGGACTTGGAGGTACTGGTGGATGAAAGATTGGACATGAGGCGTCAGTGGGAGCTTGCAGCCCAGAAGGCCAATCGTATCTTGGGCTGCATCAAAAGGACTGTGGCCCGCAGGTTGAGGGAGGTGATTCTGCCCCTCTACTCTGTTCTGGTGGCACCCCACCAGGAGTCCTGCACCCAGCTCTGGAGTCCTTAGTGCAGGAAAGACATGAACTTGTTGGAGAGGGTCCAGAGGAGGGCCACCAAGATGATCAGAGGGATGGAACATCTCTTCTATGAGGACAGGCTGAAAGAGTTGGGGCTGTTCAGCCTGGAGAAGAGAAGGCTCTGGGAAGACTTTATTGTGGTCTTTCAGTACTTAAAAGGGGCCTATGGGAATGATGGGGACAGACTTTTTAGCAGGGCCTGTTGTGGCAGGACAAGCGGTAATGGTTTTAAACTAAAGGAGGAGAAATTCAGGCTAGACATGAGGAAGAAATTTTTTCTAATGAGGATGGTAAAACACTGGCACAGATTTCCCAGAGAGGTGGTTGATGCCCCATCCTTGGAGACATACAAGGCTAGAATGGATGGGAGTCTGACCAACATGATCTAGTTGAAGATGTCCCTGTTCATTTCAGGGGAGTTGGACTAGATGATCTTTAAAGATCTCTTCCAACTCAAACTACTTTCTGATTCTATTACTAAAATTATTTTTCTGGCTGGAGGAAATGGAAATAAAGACTACTACTAAGAGTTGAAGTTGACCTTTATTTCGCCCGAAGGCTGTTCTTATTCTTGCTGTATTTTGAAAGTCTCCAGAGTAGAAAAAATACTGTAGTATTGTTTGAAAATATCTGTATATGCCAGGTTGCATGTCATCCAGTGTCCCACACAGGTGCTGCACAGAATCACACCATGACAATTAAGTGCCTCTGCCTAAGCCTATGATGATTATGTGGAATTGGATCAGAAAAGCAACTTGAACCTGAGCATTCAATTATCTACTCAGAGAGTACACTGTGATCTTTTCATAGTACTGTTAAGTTCTGAAAATACAATGGTATTTTTAAGCACATGTTTATTATCCTTGTAATGGAATGATAAAACAAATAAGTGTGGGAGGGAAGGCTTATAGCAAACAAGGTTCCTTTTACCTAATAAGTCACCAGAATCAGGCAAAAGGTTGTTATACATGCTAAATTACATGAGGGTTCAAAAGGTCCATCAAAGCTAACCAAACAAGACAGATCTACTAAACAAAAAAAAACCACATGCACACGATCACACAAAAGCAACAACACCACCACCACCACCACAAACCAAACAAAACAACAACAAAACAAAAAACCCAAACCAAACCAAAAACAAACAAACAAACATACCACAAACATTGAGTGTGGGGAGAGAGGATTATTAAATCACTAAGATGTGGATAAGATTCAGGCAGTCTCAGGTACAAATCACTACAGACTAGTAAAGTATACTGGGGAAATATCACTTGATGTTTGCCTTGTTTCTCCTTTTTCCATAAGGTGCTCATTATTCACAAGTGTGATATACAGGATAACAGGCTAGATGGACCTCCTCTCTAACCTACTGTGTTCCTTTAGAATTAAGAAAGGAGAGGCATAGGTCACGAATGGCAGTTTGGATGTCAAACAGAGATTGTTGTTTAATGAATGAAATCAGTGATAAATTAATGAATGGAATTAGGGATGTGTAGTCACACTTTCTTTCACTAACATGTGCTGCAAGTCTCAACGTTGTCTAATTCAGGTTGGTTCCTAGTTTCTGAGTGAAGCTTTATTGGAAGTGCTGTCATTTAGCTTTGAAACTACAATCTGTAGTATAAATTTTTCTCCCCTTTTTGTCCCTTATAACTCAAAGAGGTGAAATGAAGGGCTACATTGCTTTAAGGTATCTTGCATGCCATAGTACAGGAAAATTAAAACACAGTTTTATTTTGATGGTAGGCATATTTGGCAATAAAAATATCAGGTTATTTCCAAAGAGAATCCAGAATGTTTTGTAATTTTATTTTATTTTCCAAATTTGAATGCATCAGTATTCATAGGCATTTTTGCCTCTGGTATCTGTAAAACTTCTCTTTGCCTTGAGTCAAAGTAATATGATAAGACAGAGTTTGGAAAGACCATCCAAAGCATTGAATTTTCCCTGGAGTTTTACATCCACTGAAAGACATTGTTTAACAGCTTAGACGCACGTTTGTCTTTGAATTATTATTTTTTTTTTTTAACTGAATCAGTTTGCTACAAGAGGAAATGTGGATTTAGGACAGAAAACATTAACTAACTTAGGACAGAGTGGATTTAGAACTTAGGACAGAAAACATTAACGGACCCATTAGTTACTTAAATGACACAATAATGCTCCCAAGAATCAAGACAACTTTATTCCCATCAGGTGTGAGTACAGTCATCTCCCCTTTAATGTTGCCCTGGGCTACCTACATATTCCACTCACACAGTGCAATAACAATTATACAGTTTGCCCAGTCACATCAAATGGTATAGGAATATGAAAATATGTTAATAGTTCAGACTGTCCTTGCAGGGGGGTTGGACTAGATGGCTTTTAATGGTCCCTTCCAATCCAAACTGTTATATGATTCTATGATTATGTGATGTGGTACAACTGCTAACTCTGCACATATTATTGCCTGGAGACAGTATTTCCAGGAGCATTATCTTAAAAATAGTTCCGATACTTTACATCATTATTATAGTTCCTTAAAGCTGCTGACTAGTTGGACATTCAGCCACAAGGTTTCCAATGGCAGGAGCAAATCCAATTCTCTTAAGAACCTCATTCATGAGGCCAGAATATTAGGTAAAGATCCACCAATATGTCCTTTATTTGCCCTCTTTATAAGGAAGTTAACAGACCACTTCACAGGGCCAGAACTTTACTTTCCAGCTTCAAAAAGAACGGGTGATGTTTTTAAAAGGAGAGTTGAGTGCTCTTACCAGGCAGTGAGTAGCTTTCCTCTGCCTACACACATACCTCTACCTTCTGCTTATCAGATCTCATATATGACAAAGACAGTCTTCTGAAAAATATAAGAGCTGAAAGCTCTGCCGTGAAGTAGGTATATTGCTTTCCATTTTTTTTTTCTTTAAAAACAGACCTCTGAAAAACAGTGTTTTTTAGCTCAGAAGAACTAACTCCTGCACAAAAGGATTAGAGTGTGGAAAGTTAGCTGAGAGGGGAATGAAGGAGAGATACAGATGACTGAGTAGCAGAGATACAATAGAAGAAGAGCAGTACAAAAAGATTCAGCAAGCATAGGAAATACTGCAGTAAAAAGAAATGCAAAGGTTTAATCAAATGGGAAAAAGAATAGAAGTATGCTAGTGAGGACTTCCCTCTTCAAGTACATCTTTTTGTGACCAAAAACTTCCTAGTGTACCTACTTATTTACATGCGTCTCACAACATTTTTGAGGTTGGCTTATTTCATTGAGCAATCACCAATGTGCATAAATTCGTGTTCCCATATTCAATATGGTCCAAAGCATCAAATATCTAAATCATTGGTGTAAAACTTTATAGATTTTTAGCAAATCAGACTCATTCTAACCTCTGACACATGAAAGGGAAAACATAGATACATTCATATCTTCCAAGGACAAATTATTCTTGTCTGATAAGTCTTTTTGGCTATAGTTTCACATTTTATGCCAAAGCTGCCCAGGTCTACCCAGGACCCCTACTTGTATGTACTTTTTCCTCCTCCAATGCCTTATACTTCTCTTAAACTCTTTTGTACGAACATTCGTTTGTGCAGTCATGCACTGAGTGGTACTGTAGAAATAGTAACTATACTAGCTGCAAAATAACACCGTCTATTTACAACAATATTTTTCAGCTGTATGAATTCCCTGAACTGTTCCATCACATCTGTAGTCATGCTGACACAGGACAGGCATTGTTTAAGCTATCACTGTAGAAGAAGCGTACATGGAACTGCGGTTTTAAGACTCTAATTCCTTCGTATTTATATCTCTAGTATGACTTCATGCAGTCAACACACCTATTCTTGTGCAATCAATAACAAGGTGCCTACAGATAATTTATGATACTAAGAGTGATGGTGCTTGCAAGATTCTGTTAAATCTTGTTGGTTTATTTTATTCCTTTTGCATCATATTGTATTTCTGCTATGCTTATTCCAGTCACATTTCATTGCACTTCACTTTAAAAAGTTCAGTTCAGATGGAAACTGGTCTGTAAAATGCTGTCTTTTTTTTTTTATCACTTGAGATACATTTAAAAAAAAGTCCTGCCCATCCAGGATTTGCAAATGGATGAATAGATATTTTTATTTATAAGGAATTTAACAATGTAGCAGAAAAATAATTTGAAAATATGATTTGCATAGAAACCCCTGAATCACAATTTAACAACACAGAGATTTGGGACAACATTTATGACAAGAGGCAAACTGTAACTGTCCCAGGGTAGGACCTAGGGCTGAGAGGATGCTGAAGGTTTGGAAAGAAACTAAATGTCTTAAGAGTCCAGTCAGAAAACCTGAGTGCAAGAGGTAGTGGCAAGATGTTCAGAGCCACTACGCTAATGCTTAGCATAGTAACATGGCCATCCTGCCTACCTGCTGCAGGTATTAGTGAATAAATAAACATTCTGTGCTTCAAACTGTGTACACTCGGCAGAATCTCTTTCACAGAGTAAGACACCTGAACAAATGTGACCCAGTGAAGGAGGGTCATTCTTCTCCCTTCTCTGTTTCCATGATCAATATTACTTTCTTAGAGGTTCCCATGTGGGTCAGCAGCCTTTCGGAGACTTTCTAGTTTGCAGGAGACAGCCACAGACCTTTCGGCATTCCCAGGGAATGTTTTTCATTGTGTTACCTCTGAAGCCTTGCTCAAATACCTTGCTGTTCTGAGCCTTTTCCTCTTCGCCACTGTGCTGCTAAGTCAGTACAGGCTGTGTTTCTAACGCACCTAATCTCTTATTTTCATGAATGTCCTACCCTCATGCTCTGGAAACTTCTCAGCACAAACATTTGTCAATGTTTCTCAGAAGAAAGTTCTCCCTCCGTCAAATATTTACACCTGACTCTGTGCAGCTACCAGGACAGCACGAAGAAGCTATTATTTTAACACATCAGAAGTTAGTACACATCATAAACCACAAAAAAAGCAAAGGTTTTCCAATACATTGGTTGAGGATAGGATGAATCCTTAGCTTTCTGTTGTGGCAACTCTAACTTGAAGCAATTTCTTTCCACACCTGTGTGTTTGCATATATGTGTCCATGTTTATGTTATTGATCCAACAGTCTCTTGCAAAAGGTTTGTGTAAACTTCTCTGAACCATTAAGCTTTCTATATCAAAGCACGGCTTACAGCTAATGACATCAAAAATGAATATTTGCTTCCATAAAGATCTGCTGGTGCCTTATTATTGCTGTTCATTCAATATATTTTCTGTATATTTCACTGTTCCTGGTCATTGCAAAGTATGTGTTCATAAAAAGAGTTTGTTTCTCTTATGTTAATTTCCTTCTACTGTCTTATAATCACAACAGAGCATAATCATAACAGAGACAATAGAGCTTAGTTAGTAGGTTAAATAAATTTTAAAACTTCCCATACCGTTTCAGTTCCTTCTTAGTGTAAAATGATGAAACAAGGATGAAGATACTTTTGTTGGCCAAATGAGCAGGGCTCATTTGGAGAGCTTTAAACTAGATTCAAAGGGGGATGGGGTTGTAGCTGGGCTTGCATCAGTGGGACAGCACTCTGGAATTGATAAAGACTGGGAGACCTCCCATCCCCCTAGGGTCAAATCAGTGTGCTCAGCTCGCTCCCTGAAATGCCTGTACACCAATGCGCGCAGCATGGGGAATAAGCAGGAGGAGTTAGAAACCTGTGTTCGGTCAGGAGATTATGATCTGGTGGCAATTACAGAGACATGGTGGGACAGCTCACATGACAGGAATGTGGTCATAGATGGCTATGTCCTTTTCAGGAAAGACAGGCCAGCCAGGCATGGTGGGGGAGTTGCCCTTTACGTGAGAGAGCAACTACACTGTATTGAGTACTGTCCAGTGGCAGATGAGGAGCGAGTTCAGAGTCTCTGGATAAGAATTAAGGGTCAGGCTGGCAGAGGTGATACTGTTGTGGGTCTCTATTACAGGCCACCAGATCAGGGTGAGGAAGTTGATGAGGCCTTCTACAGGCAGCTGAGAGCTGCCCCAAAGTCACAGGTCCTGGTCATCGTGGGGGATTTTAACTTCCCTGATGTTTGCTGGAAGGACTACTCAGCCAGCCAGCCTCAGTCCAGGAGGTTCCTCCAGTGCATTGACAATAATTTTCTGATGCAAGTGGTGGAAGAACCAACTAGGAGAGGTGCACTGCTGGATCTCATCCTCACTAACAAGGTGGGTCTGGTTGAAGCAGTAAAGGTTGAGGGCTGCCTTGGTTGCAGCGACCATGAGATAGTGGAGTTCAGGATCTCATGTGGCAGGAACAGAATACCAAGCAGAATTGCAACTCTGGATTTCACTAGAGCAAACTTTGGCCTTTTCAAACAATTGCTGGGGGAAATCCCATGGGCAAGGCTGCTTGAAGGGGCCCAAGATAGTTGGTTAGCATTCCGGGACTGTTTCTACCAAGCTAAGGATCAGAGCATCCTGACACCTAGGAAGTCAAGGAAGGGAGACAGAAGACCTGCTTGGTAGAACAGGGAACTGCTGTGCAAGCTCAAGTGGAAGAGGAGAGTTTACAGATCATGGGAGGAGGGGCTGGCCACTTGGGAAGAATATAAGGCTGTTGTCAGAGGATGTAGGGAGGCAACTAGGAAAGCTAAGGCCTCCTTACAATTAAACCTTGCGAGAGGTCCTTGGTGCCATACCAAGGCATATGAAGGATAAGAGGGTCATTAGGGGCAGTCAACATGGCTTCACCAAGGGGAAGTTGTGCTTGACCAACCTCATAGCCTTTTACAAAGACATAACAAGGTGAAGAGATGATGGCAAAGCAGTGGATGTGGTCTACCTTGACTTCAGTAAAGCATTTGACACAATCTCCCACAGCATCCTTGTTGCTAAACTGAGGAAGTGTGGTCTGGATAATTGGGTAGTGAGGTGGACTGTGAACTGGCTGAAGGAAAGAAGCCAGAGAGTCGTGGTCAATGGGACAGAGTCTAGTTGGAGGCCTATATCTAGTGGAGGCAATCAAGGGTCAGTACTGGGACCAGTATTATTCAATATATTCATCAACGACTTGGATGAGGGAACAGAGTGCACTGTCAGCAAGTTTGCTGATGACACCAGACTGGGAGGAGTGGCTGACATGCCAGAAGGCTGTGTTGCCATCCAAAGAGACCTGGACAGGCTGGTGAGTTGGGCGGGGAAAAATTTAATGAAATATTACAAGGTCTTGCATCTGGGCAGGAACAACCCCAGGTTCCAGTATAAGTTGGGGAATGACCTATTAGAGAGCAGTGTAGGGGAAAGGGACCTGGAGGACCTGGTGGACAGCAGGATGACCATGAGACAGCACTGTGCCCTTGTGGCCAGGAAGGCCAATGGCATCCTGGTGTGTATTCGAAGCGGGGTGCTTAGCAGGTCTAGAGAGGTTCTCCTCCCCCTCTACTCTGCCCTGGTGAGACTGCATCTGGAATATTGTGTCCAGTTCTGGGCCCCTCAGTTCAAGAAGGACAGGGAACTGCTGGAGGGAGTCCAGTGCAGAGCAATGAAGAGGATTAAGGGAGTGGAGCATCTGCCTTATGAGGAAAGTCTGAGGGAGCTGGGGCTCTTTGGCTTGGAGGAGACCAAGGGGTGACCTCATTCATGTTTATAAATATATAAAGGGTGAGTGTCAGGAGGATGGAGCCAGGCTCTTCTTGGTGACAACCAATGATAAGACAAGGGGCAATGGATACAAACTGGAACACAGGAGGTTCCATTTAAATATGAGAAGAAATTTCTTCTCAGCTAGGGTGTCAGAACACTGGAACAGGCTGCCCAGGGAGGCTGTGGAGTCTCCTTCTCTGGAAACATTCAAAACCCACCTGGATGCCTTCCTGTGTAACCTCATCTAGGTGTTCCTGCTCTGGCGGGCGGATTGGACTAGAAGATCTTTTGAGGTCCCTTCCAATGCCTAACATTATGTGATTCTGTGATTCATAGAAAATTTATGGAAATGTTCACGCTCATTTTGCTATGCAGTCTTTGATATTCTGTGTTTCTGAAACTCTCAAGGCAGGGCCCAGCTCACCTAGGGGATAAATTTCCATGACAGACAGTACTGTGATGTGTGCAAGACCTCTCCACTTGTGGGAACCTTCCTTGGCAGTACTGTGGACATATATTATCTCATCTGTGCTTTCCCTGCCCTGCTGACCAGAGACCTCATTCTGCATAGTGTAAGAAGCTTTCTAAAAAGAAAAAGATGCTTCAGTGGCACAGAATCAGATCCCAGTATGCTGAGATGGTTTTTAGCAGAAGCAGCTCACTGATGCTGTATCTGATGGAATCATAGCAAACTGATGCTCTAAATGTGAGGAGATGAGCAAGAAAAAGTCTCATCAAATATTTTTGTGATTTTTAAATCTAGGCCAAGTTTTTTATTAGAAGAAAGTCATGGTATCACTGGTAATCTGTAACCATCTGAGTCTCAGAACTGGGCTGCATGGGAAGCACAAAAAGATGGTTCTTTAAAAGCCAAAACTCTTAGTTCTGGGCTGGCTTTGTAGTTAGGAATCAAGGACTAAAACAAGCTGAAGAGGCCTTCCTGCAAGATTTCTACGTTGCTATTGAACTATTTTCCACAGCCAACATCTCTTGTTAATAGCAGGCAAATCCTTGTTGCTGGACAGAGGTCAGCTCTGTGAATGAATGACTGGCTGTAATTAGAATTTTCTAAACCTGAGAGCTGGAGTAGAAAAGTGAGGGTGGAGATATGGGGTCTGGTGTGTGGCTATAAATTGGCTACTGTTCTACACTAGGAGAAGCATCACAAGTCACTTTGGGTACCATTCCAGGCCACATTGTCTCTTGCTAAGTATGAAAAATCCCCCAAGTTTTAATTTTATTCTAACAGTGAAATTGGTAGAAGTTGAATGGTTAGTGGTTAAAATCCTCCTGTCTCCAATCCTTAGAAAGTTTTACTTCTGGCATTAATTACACACTCTAGCAGAGTTGGAATAACCAGCAACTAAATCTGCAGCTGCTGGTATAGATGAGCACAAGCACACAGTCTCTTCTTGAGAGTGAGTTTTACCCTTCCTAAAGCAAGAGTTTGAAGGTCTCACTAAGTGCAGGAAGAGTTCAATTCTTCTTTTGAGTTAGCCCTTCACCCCAGCCTTTCCATAAAAATTTAAGGGTATGAGGTATTTGCACATCCCTCTGAGATCTGGAGCCTTCAATAGGGCAGTTGATGGCTCCTTAGCATCTTTGGTGCCTCACTGTGCCTGTCCCAATGTACACATCTAGGGTGGCAGCAAGGTGCTGACAGTCACATCCTTTCCTGCCCTGGGGCACAGTGACTTCACCTCCACTCAGCTGCTGGGGCAGGAGAGGTGGGACCCTCAGTCGATTGACAGGGTCCTCAACAAAGGAGGTGCCCAGAGAAGCCAAGAAGCTTCTCGACTATGTTGTAATGCCCACAGCCAGATCTGACTAGGCTATAAAACAGGGTCCCTGCCAAAGAGCAGTCTTCTCAGAGTAGCAGGTCTATGAACTGGAGTCTTCCCCTTAGACTGGGATGCCACCTAAGGAGACTTCCTGGGATAGAAAGTGCCTCACCTCCTCCTGTGATGAGTGGTTATTTACTAGATCTATCCTTGAATGAGTCCTTGCCTAACCCAGGCAAGTGTAAGCCCTCACCTAACCCAGGAGAGTGATTATTTCTTGCGAGTACCCTGGAGTGAGAGGCCTCTGTTTTTTGTTTCTTGTGAGTGTATGAGTGCACATTGTGGATCCCCATTATTCTTATGTTGTCATTCCCCAATAATTTTCTCAACTGATATCTGAACCTGTATTTCATGTTGTTGGATTGCTAAATAATTGTATAAACCCTGTTCCTAGTTGGTTTATTCGCTACATTTTTCCAGCTAGAATGAAGTCTGTTTTGGAACTTACTGTCTATCTAAAACTGACTTTGGGGTGCCTCCGTGACAGGATAGCAGTAGCTGTACATGTAGTTCAATTTTCCTTAGAAAGAATAATGAAGGACTTATCAGGGAGTCTACTTTAAATATTTACTGCATGCCATTAACGATGCTTTGTTTTTTGCAATAAAACCTTCATTGGCATTAGTTGTAGGCTTGGTAGGTACATAGACACAACACTGGAGACTGAAAAGTTCACAGCATTTTCCTCTTAAGTGATTTATGTTTGCTCATCATTTCAATTTACAGAGGTTGTTCATCTAGAAAGTAATAAGGAGAAATGAGATTTTAATCAAGCAAACTGTCAAAAAAGAAAATAAATTTAACCTCTATTTTTCTTGTCTGATAACATGAGATAACCATAGACAATCACATTTCAAGTTATCCTACCACATCATTATCATCATCTTGCATCAGATTGTTTGGGGACCCTTCTGAGTAAGAGAAATCAGTGATGGTAATATAATTTAACTTATTTTTCATTCAGCTAGTAGTTCATGCTTGTCTTGAGTAAGTAGTGTTGTTCATTGTTTTTCAGCCTATATAAAATGCAATAAGCTGCATGCTGTCCATGACAAAATAATAAAATATTGTCTACTCAAATGGTCAATAAACATTTTCATTGCCAGACTGATTAGATCTATCTCTAAAAGTTTATTTTTATTTGCATATATTTTTCATGTTTGAAGTTAGGAACATATATGCGAAGGGGAATTAGGACTGAGGTTTTCTGTGGATTGTTGGGGTTTTTTTCTTTGTTTATTTCTTTATTTCTCTTGTGGTAGTTTTATCAGCCTTTTCATACTGATTTATAGACCATCAAAAGATGACAAATTACGAGATAAAAACCCTGGTGTATTATAAAACTGACTTCCATATTTGTTACAATTATGTTGAATTGTGATAATTGTAATGAATTGTATTTTTCTTCTTTTCTTTCATTACTAGTGAAGGCATGGTCAGTTCATCTGTTGAGTTAGCATCCTTCCACTTCAGTAAAAATAAAAAGCATGATAAATTATACAGGACCAAAGTATCTTGAGCTATGATTTACAGCCCATCATTTAAAATGTATGTAGAAAAATGAAACAATTTGTGACAATTAAACAGTCATAATTGAGATTAAAGTAAGGGAATAGATGCTCACATTCATCCTCAGAGCCTAAATCCTCCTCACTATCCTCCTGAGCTTGGAAACTTGGGTTAGAAGTCTCCCAAACAACAGACTTCTCTTCCAAGAGTGACAAGGGAAAACTGAGAGACAGAGAAAAGTTATAGGCAACTCTGCTGGGTGGGTTAAGAGCAGTGGGTAAAGAAAACTTTTATCACATTTCAGTGTTTCCACTTACTCACATGATCAGAAAGACGCACAGCAGGGTGAAAAAATGAGCATCACTCAGTCTTCTGGGTCGAGCTTTGTGGATATGCTTGTGTGTTTCAGTCAAATAAAATCTGTTATAGAAGTTCTGGCACGTCACAGCTTTCAACATCAAGTATGATATACTGACAAATAATCCATTTTGAGTATGTAGAATTGTACAAGTTGCAGGTGCCCACCTGCCAGCACCAGCAGCAGCACTTGGGGCTGCTGGGGTGGACCCTGTGAGGAGCAGCCAGGGCTGCCCTTTGTCAGACACAGCCAGTTCCAGAGGCTCCAATGGCGCCACCGCAGGGCATGGCTGAGCCTGTCAAGAAAAGTTTTAATAGAAACTCATTGATCAAGTTTAGAAATAACATATTTGATGAGCAGTGTAAATCACAGAGAAGAGAGCTTTTCCTGTGGTTAGGATGTTGTTTGCTCCTTGAAGCACATCAGAAATTTCTACTAAACAATTTTCACAGAAGTTCCTATCAAATTTCTCTAGCCAGTGGGTGGTGCTTTTTTCTCATCCTTTAGGATTTAATAAGTTTCTATGCAAAGCTTTCTGCTTAAGTAGACTTAAGAAGGCTACTTAGTGGCAGAAAAGTTTGTATTTCACTGACAACGTAAGTAGGAACGTCTTGTGTTCATCACAAGATATGAGCAATATTGTCAAAGACTGAGTTTGTATCTTACTTGATATTATTGTATTTCTTGATGAATAAAATATTTTATAATAACTAGGTAAGTGTTCAAAACCTCTCCTTCTATCCTGAAAATTTTAAGGTGGGAAGTTTATTTGGTTTTGCCAAAAATGCAAATGGTCTGTGATAGGAAGACCAGAATCAGGAGTCGTCCACCATGGACTACAAAGCTGTCACATTTGGGGCATTGCTCTTCTGTCTTTACTGCTGGTAGGTGACTGTGAAACTCGAGCGCAACCACAGGGTTTCTTTTCTTTCATAGGCAGAGTCACGAAGAGAGATTCCCTGGTTTGCTTAGAACACCAAAACAAAGTGCTGTGCTGATACATGTTAGTTCTGCTATTTAATAATTCACCCATAAAAGGAGTGGTAACAGTAGACGAGCTGGATATTTGAATTGACTCTATTGAGAAGCTGAATTAACCCATTGCTTTCATGAAACAAACTGCTTATACTGTTGTTCAGACATATTGCAGATTGCTGCATCTCTTATACTTTCTTTGTGACTGTATGAGCTCATGATGCTCTGTCCTTTTTTTGGCGGGAAAATTAGAGATTAGAACTGCAAGGGTGTTTGTGAAGCACAAGCTGGTAGACAAGTACCAGCTCTTTCTGAACCCTGCTTCTGTTCCAGAACAGTTCCGTTTTACTTTGACAGCTGAATTTTTGTCTTACTATTTTGATGAGTTCTGTGTATACCTGTTATATATCCTGCTTGTTATCAAGAGGAGTTTTTCTGATAGAATAAGTGAAAAGCATGAAGGAAGGATAAACATTTGTCATTCCTATTTATTAGAGTAACTTTCACTATTATTTTTAAAATTAAATTTGGTACCCGTATTAAACATTTAATGCACACATTACAGTTACACATGTCCTCATCAGTGTTCCAGAATATCTAAATATTTGCACATATACTTTGTAGTTATCTGCATATATATATACACATAATATTATCTATTTCCAAGTCTGCATGGGAATGTCAATGAATAATTCTGAAAAAACAATGGAGATAGGATTTCTTTTGTAATGTCTACACCTTCTTTGGCATTTTGTACTTTCTCAGGATTATCTTGTAGGAGCCAAATTTCAAAGCTGAATGCCTAAATAAAATGTATATATTTAAGTGATGAAAAGCCCATTTAATTAGCCAAGTATAGGTTTAACATGTCTAATATGTCTGAGAACGTACAAAAGTTTATTCTGGTAACTCCTCCACTCTTTAGAAAAGCATGTTCACCACTGAAATTTGCCTGAAAAAAATGGTTGTATTGGAAATCCTTTTAAAGTTGTAGAAATGGCAATATACCATTGTCATGGTTTAACCCTGGCCAGCAGCTAAGCCTCACTCGGCCACTTGCTCACTCCCTCCACAGTGGGATAGGTGAGAGAAAGGGAAGGCTAGCAGGGAGAAACCTCATGGGTTGAGATAAAGGCAGTTTAACAGATAAAGCAAAAGCTGCACACACAAGTGAAGCAAAAGAAGGAATTCATTCACTACTTCCTATCAGCAGGCAGGTGTTCAACCATCTCCAGGAAAGCGGGGCTCCATCATGCATAACGGTTACTTGGGAAGACAAATGCCATAACTACGAATGCCCTTGCTTCATCCTTCTTCCTCCCAACATTTATTGCTGAGCATACATGACATGGCATGGAATATCCCTTGGGTCAGTTGGGGCCAGCTGTCCCAGCTCTTTCCCCTCCCAACTTCTTGTGCACGCCCAGTCTACTCGCTGGTGGGGTGGTGTGAGAAGCAGAAAAGACCTTGACTATGTGTAAACATTGCTTAGCAATAGCTAAAACATTCATGTATTATCAAAACTGTTTGATGCTGTACAAATCTAAAGCACAGCACCATATAAGCTGCTATGAACAAAATTAACTCTATCCCAGTCAAAAACAGGACAGCCACAAAAATTTCACCTGAATGTACTCAAGTACGAAGAAGAGTTTTTGGTTTTAAAAGAAAATGCAAAGTTTCATCATGTTTAACAGGCAGGACATAGTTTGGCATTTTAAGAATTTCTAAACTTAATTCCAGAAGTTCTAGGTGCCTAACTTTGAGGGCCTTGTATTTGTCAGCATATCCACTTTATACTGAAAAATTGCACACTTTTCAGAATGCTTAATGTACATACACACCACCTGTCATCAGTGAAAATCATATTGCAAGCAGGATCACAAAAATGCTGACCAAACAGAAGCCCGCTTGGAACTTTGAAAAATAGAAATTATACTTGAGTGGGGGTGGGAGAGAAAGAAGTAAGATTAAGAAATAAAAAACAATATGTATGTTTCATTCTGTCTTCAAGATCAGCTTTGATATTCCAAGATCATCTTTGGTAAGGCACATTCCCTGGTCAGAATAATGTTTTTCTTACTCTTTGTTCATACACAATGTCATTTATTTCAGAAATTTCCCTGTGTAAAGTAAGAGTCAAAAATAGTAACAGTGTGAATGAGAACTGCTTGGTTTCACCTGTTGCGAATTTAATGATGAACGTAATTTCCAGTTCTCTCATTCACACAAATTCTGCAGTGGCATTGCAAATAGCGTCTCTTGTCCATACCAAAATGGAAAAAAAATAGACTTGACTGTATGGAAAAAAAGCATCTTTAAAGTTTTTCCCTTGAAAAAAACCTCTTGAATATTTTTCAAAAAGATACAGAAATAGATTATTTTTTTCATTGCAAAATAAATACGTCAGCTTCAATTTGAGACCACTCACTGTTCAAAATGTTGAGATACTAAGATCTATTTTAGTTCCACTTTTCATTAAATTATTTTAATGTTTCCTCAATTTTTGAACTTATTTCAGAATGTGGAACTATATCTGAAGATCCTTAGTAAAACAATAATCTTTATTCTAAGGAAAAATAATTATTTCTGTCTATGGAAAACACAAAGTAGGATTCTGTACTGTAAGAGTTATATTTCCTATGAAATAGAATGTAGCATTTTCTTGTATGTGTCTGTGGTTGCAGATGAGAGGTCATCTGAAGAAAAAAACTTTTTTATGGACCTATAAATAATTAGAAAGATAAACCAATCACACTGTAGTTACAGCAATTGTAAACCATGCTTCCCAAAATGAAATTCATATACATCAGGTTGCATCCAAATTGCATTTAAATGCCTGACAGAGTAAACTTTAAAACAAGATTTTATCATAGAAATACTGGACACAGTTCTACTCTGTGCTGCATTAACACGATCAATGTTTGAAACTATAATTATTTTGCAAACTGAATAAAAATATACATTGCTTTTAAATGTTGCAAAATTCCAAGCCTGGCTCTCACGTTTAAAGAGCAACATCCTTCCTGGGCTGACGCACAGTATAAATGAGGGGAAGTCAGCTTGTGGCTCTTGTTTTACTTGCATTTCATGACCTCTAGGAGATGCTACTTGACAAGGGCTATGGCATGTGCTGACAACTACAGGCTGTGCTGTGTTGTGAATGCTTTCTTATCCAAATCCTCAGACAGAAAAAAAAACCAAAAACCAAACTATCATGGGAAAGTCTTGGAATAAGGCTGTTGGACCTGTTTCTCAGTAAGCTCTTTAGCCCTTGGGTTTCTATCTCTTGCCTCTAAAAAATTTCCAGAGATATATTTTCCTGGATCCTTCTCTAGGATATAGATTGGTTTTCTTCAATTATTTGCTCTGTTTTGCTTGCAAGAGATGGCTGAATAAGCTTTATGTGAAGTTATCAGGCTCCAGAACAACAGAAAACATCTAGCAAGGGACATTTTAGGAAGTTAATTGTATCCATGTGGGACTCACAGCAAACTCAAAACACCAACAACAACAAGAAGGAAAAGTCTACACAGAGTGAAGTATAAGTATTGCTTGACTGTAACCTGATCTAAAACTAATCTTTTCCTTACAGATATCAGCTCAGACTTCACTTCACTGAACTTCTGACAAAACAGCATGGTGTAGGTTGGTAGGCTGTTCTCAAAGGGCTGTTACAATTCCTCATTTTTCAGAATAGATCTCCTGCTCCCTGAATCCTGGCAAAAATTAAAGCTGAGTAAAGTGAAGTACGTCATTTTATCTCAGCAGAATCAGTATGATTAATATAAATAAGAAGTCATAAAATAAGAACAATAATGAGGAAAACCACAGAGATTTTGGTTTAAAAACCACTACCACATCAGTGCAACATTGCAAAATCAAGTCTTGTTTGAAATTTGATTAATTCTGTAGGAGTTACAATACTCTAATTCCAATATTTGAGGTGCTGAACTAAATAGCTAACTTGAGCACTTAAAGGAACATTGATTAAATAATAGTTTAGATTAGCCAAATTAGAAAAGAGGGGGAAAAAAGACATTTCATAAAAGGCTGAGAAATAAATGTTTAGAAATTTACTTTTAAAAGTAGTTTTTTCTCACAGCTGAAGTGGTTCTTCAGCTACCTCTTCTTGTGGTTTAATGCCTTCCTTTGTAGGAACTGAAGAGTAAATGGTTATTAAAGGTGACTGAGAGATTTTTCAAGTCATTGTTTTCCTCAGCCGAAGGTTATCACAAATAACAGGTTCAGTCCCATGCTGACAGTCATACCCAAGCTGGAACAGCTGGTCATTCCTAAAAATCGATAAAAGCAGAAATGTGGGCACTGACTAGACTAATATTGCAGGCTTGGCTTGCATTTCCTTTGGACCTTCCAGTAGATTTATTATCAGGTAATGACACTGTATTTTCTGCAGTTCTGAACAATTTGGCTGTATCTCATCAATCATCCTGTCAATGCATTTTAGAAATTCTACGTATTTTTCATATGCTTTTCCTTCACAACATAGTTGCTAGAACATGCATTGTCTTCCATTAAAAGTCAAAGAACATGATTAGGATGACTTCTCAAATCCTTCAAGATATTTGCTTTCAGATAATGAGTATTAAATGCCATCAGACATTTGGCACATAATAAAAATTCTGAGCTGTGGAAAGAATGCACAAAGGATAATGCATTTTAGAGAATGTTTCCTGTGAGCATCATTAATTTTGTTAGCTTCTAATGAAAGAACACAAAGATAGATGAAACTGTTTTGTGTTTGATTAAAGTCATATTTTAAAATATATTGACGCTGCTTGAGTCAAAATAGTGGTTCTCTTTGAAACACAGCAGGAAATGATGTATTTTCTTTTCTTCTGAACTAGTATTTGTAATTAAAGTTGCAGCCAACTTTTGATTGCATGCTCTGTTTGTCCTGTTTGTTTTTTTTTTTTTTTGAGATGAAAACCGTGTTAGTTTATGCACAGCACCAGACAAAGTTAATGGTTTCTTGGCTGTAACTGATTCACATTCAAACAAGCAGGAAGCTCACACCTGCCCACAACCAGTCTGCATATCTGAGTCAACACTTCCCAGAAATAAGCTCTATGTAAGACATCCTTTTCATGAATTATGAAGTCTGGCTTGCAGCCCTCATAGATGCAGCCACAGTAGAGTACAAATGCTTCTGTCACTGCTCACACAAGTGTGGAAGCTATACTTTCCTTTCAGAAATGGCATCATATCAATGCTGAGAAAGACATAGTAAAATATTTTTTCATAAACATATATTTCAGATTAAAAGGACCCAGAAAGTTAAATATGTAAGAAAATAATAAACAAGAACATTTTAACCTGAAACTTATCTCGAATTATTTTATGAGACTAGGGAGCTAGGGTTTTTTTAATTAAATTCCATGTATTTATCATCTTCTCCATCTGTATCTTCTGATCCTGGAAGTAAAATTTTATTATAACTATATCTATTTTCTCAAAAATATCTTCGTTGTCATTAAGTGGCTATGGCTAGATACTGCCGGCTTTTTAAATAATTTATTTAAACTGCCATCCTACCAGTCTTCTTGTCTGGTGGTTTAGAAAAGACAAATTCATGTACCCCAGAGGTCAAACTAGCCCAGAAATATTTTTTCCCCAGTTAATAAATAGATCTCTCTGTATTTGCTCTCTGGGACATGACCAAACTCCTGAAAATCAAACACATCTTATAGAGGAGGTTTTCCTTACTAGGTCTCTTTGTAATGATGGAAATATGTCTTTCCTTGCTAAATACAGACTTGGAGGTGAAAAGACTTTGGTATCTTACAGAAAAGTGAGAGCAAATCGGTTTTCTTTTCACCTTGAAGTCTTGTTTTTTTCTGTGACCATAATCTCCAACATTCAATATTTTAGAGGACCTCTGCATTTTATGCAGTGCCTGGGTGTATCTATTGGAGAATTACTGTTCTCTTTTTATTGAAGCAGACTTCCCATTGATGGAGAACAACATGCTAAAAAGCTCCATGAAACTTTACTGTCTTCAATAATGACATCACTCTGGCGTGCCTTAAGAGCTAACTATGAAGACTATAGAATTACAGTGAGTGTAAGCATATTCTTGCAAGCTCAAATACTGTCTTTTACAGGTCTGCTAAACACATTCTGAGCTTATCTTCTGGCTTTTTTTCTCCTGTTTAACTCAAGAGAACAAGTTATTTGGTTGTACTGAAGTATTTGGGTACATCTTTTGCTGGACAGGATCATAATCAATGATCTGGATGAGGAGATTGAGTACACTCGCAGTAAGTGATGATAACACCAAGTTGAGTGGGAGTGTTGATCTGCTTGACGGTGAAAAGGCTCTACAGAGGAATCTTTACAGGCTGAATCAATTGGTTGAGGAAAATTGTATATGATTCAACAAAACCAAATGCCAGGTCCTGCACTTGGGTCACAACAACCCAATTCAATGCTAAAGGCTTCGGGAAGAGTGGCTGCAAAGCTGGCTGGCAGAAAAGGACCTGGAGGTGTTGAACATTTGGATGAATATGAGCCAGCAGTGTGCCCAGATGGCCAAGAAGGCCAACAGCATCCTGGCTTGTATCAGAAATAATGTGGCAAACAGGACAACGGAAGTGATCATCCTCCTGTACTCAGCACTGCTGAGGCTGCATCTTGAATATTGTGTTCAGTTTTGGGCCCTTCACTACAAGAAAGACATTGAGGTGCTGGAGAGAGTTCATAGGAGGGCAACGAAGCTGATAAATTGTCTAGAGCAAAAGTCCTATGAGGACTGGCTGATGGAACTGGGGTTGTTTAGTTGGGAGAACAGGAAGTTGAGAGGAGACCTTATTGCTCTCCACAACTACCTGAAAGGAGGTTGTAGTGAGATGGTTGTTGGTCTTTTCTCCCAAGTGACAAGTAATAGGATGAGAGAAAATGGCCTCCAGCTGTGTTGGGGGAGGTTTAGATTTGGTATTAGGAAAAATTTCTTCACTAAAAGCGTTGTCAAATTCTGGAACAGGCTGCCCAGGGAAGTGGTTGAGTCACCATCCCCTGATGGGGTGTGAAAACCGTGTAGATGTGGTGTTTATGGACATGGTTTAGTGGTGAAATTGCTAGTTTTAGGTTTACAGTTGGACTCAATGGTCTATTCCAACCTAAATGATTTTAATATGAATATAATATAAATAAAACAATTACTATAAAATTCATATAAATAAGAACATACTGTGATTTTAGGGTAAAGCAACACCATGAAATCTCTGTGAAACACAGTGAAATTGCAAGGTGTTGGAAGCTGAAGCTTGGCAACTGAATGTCTGAAATAGACAGGAATAATTTTTGTATTGTCTCAGCTTTATTTCGAAATTAAACCTTTCTTCATATAGTAAATCCAGTTGTACATGTGCACTATAATGTCTTGAGAGTTAGAGAAAAAGTTAGATAACAAATATTGAAGAACAACTTTTCAAAATTTAGGCTCTGAATGCTCCCTATTGTGAAAAACTCTATGCAAAGAAAGGGAAACTTCTGTGTATTTCACAGTTAAATAAGCAGAAGCCAGTTAAATATCCAAGTGCTTTCACAAATTAAAATAAAACAAACAAACAAACAAAAAAACCCACCCAAAAATACAAAACAGCTCAGTTCTCTGTAATACTAAAGCAATAGACGGATTTTTCATAGCTCTTTTAGTAAGTGCTGCCTTTATCACCTGGATTTGAGACTGAGGTGAGAGTCTGTTTCTGAGTGATGTGTAGGATTCACAGAACTACTTGACTTAAAAGGAAATAGTGGGTCTTCAGTACTTTTTAAAAAAACACCAATTCCAGTGAGTATACCTAAATAATAGATATAAAACCTTTGTAGAGATGCACAGATGAAAACTGCTCCTTCAAGTTCATATGCATTAATTCATACCATTCATGTATAACAAATACAAAAGCAGCTCTCTGGAGAAGGATCTGGGGGTTCTGGTTGACGGCAAGTTGAACATGAGCCAACAGTGTGCCCTGGCAGCCAAGAGGCCCAACAGTGTCCTGGGGTGCATCAAGCACATCATTGCCAGCTGGGTGAGGAAGGTCATTATCCCACTTTGCTCTGCACTGGTGCGGCCTCACCTGGAGCACTGTGTGCAGTTCTGGGCATCACAGGATAAAAAAGATATGAAGCTATTGAAGAGTGTCCAGAAGAGGGCTTTGAAGTTGTTGAAGGGTTTGGAGAGGGAGCCATATGAGGAGCGGCTAAAGTCACTTGGTTTGTTCAGCTTGGAGAAGAAGTGACTGAGAGGACTTCCCTCACAAGGGAAGGAAGAAGAGTAGGCACCGAACTCTTCTCTTTAGTGACCAATGACAGAACTCAAGGGAGTGGCAGGAAGATGTGCCAGGGGAAGTTTAGGTTGGACGTTAGGAAAAGGTTCTTCACCCAGCGAGGTGGTCAAGGCTCCAAGCCTGAGAGTATTCAAGAGGAGACTGCACAATGCCCTTAGACACATGGTGTGAACTGTGGCGTTGTCGTGTGCAGGGACAGGAGCTGGACTTGATGATTCTTGTGGGTCCCTTCCAGCTGAGGACATTCTATGATTCTATGATTCTATTTTGTACAAAGAAAAATGAGCTATTATGAGATCAGCTAAAACCACCAATATTAGAAATCACAGGGAAGCACAACCATCAGTATAAAGTTTTACTTAGCAAGCTAATTACCTGTTAAATTTCTCTTCAAGTATCTGATGACATGTAGGCCAGTTTTAAATCTTATGGGTCCATAATAATACACTGGCCTCATACACCACACAGGAATCTGGAAAATTGGCCTAAAACTTCTGATACTCAATTAATTTTCCCTTCTTAAAACACAAATCAGTTCATTTAATGAGCAGAATTTCATTAGAGAAATTCAGTAACATAGATTAACTGGGCAACACCGAATATCTAGTGAGTTCTTTTCCTGAAGTTGTAGTGTTTACAGCCCTCCAACTTTTTTTCATGTAACAACAGCTGTACCAGCTAGTTGCTTCTGATTTCTTGTAATATGAGCTTGCATGTGGGGGACTCTGACCTACTGAGCCTGGTTGAAGTTGAAAAATAATCTAGAAAATAGCTCTCAGAACTGATGGTAAGGGATGGTTGCTTCTTGTTCATAATTATACCTTATGAAAACTTATATGTTTCTAAATTACCTGTAAAAGATAGCCTTATTAGAAGGCCCAGAACAGTCAGTCTGTGAGTGTAGATAACCATACCTAATCTCTTTCTCAAGAAGAACATCCACTTTCCCCACTGAGTTTTGTGTTTCCCCAGTCTATTTTTGTGAACACCATATAAGTCGTCAGTTCAGTTAATAAATTTAGCATTTAATATCTTATAATTTCACTTTTAGAGCAGCCTGTATAAAATAATTAAAATACTATAAAACAAGAGACATCCCTAATAAAATCTCTGTTGGTTGTGTATCTTGAGACATGCAAACATTTCTGAAATTTGGAAAATTGTGTAGACACATGGTCTGTGTTTCATAGAATCATAGAATGGTTTGGGTCAGAAGGGATCTTAAAGATCATCTACTTCCAACTCCCCTGCCAAGCACAGGGACATCTTCCACTAAACCAGGTTGCTCAAAGCCTCATACAACCTCGCCTTCAACACTTCCAGGGATGGGGCATCCACAACTTCAAAGACCATTACAATTTTTAGCTTATAGAATATTGTGTATATCACTAAATTTTTAAGGCTGACAGCCATCTAGGTACATTTAAGTTTATGGGACATTTGAAAATACAGACAGTGTGTATCTGTGTCTGCAACCAGCCAGTCACTCATATTTAAAAGTAAGTTTTCATGATCATGTGAGTCTTTGGGAATCTGCATACAGGTAAGCACTGAAAATATTGATAGTGACAGTCATCACAAGTCAGGGAACTAAATAGCTCATTAGAGCAAGGCAGCAGAGGAGTGACATTAGCAGGGAATGACATAAGGAGAGAGGATTCCTTGCTATGGTGAAGTGCACTAAACAAAATGCAACATGTTCCAGACACAGAAATGAGAACATCTATTTTAAAGCAAGCAAGTCAGTAGTAAAGGAATAAAGGAGAAATCAGCAGTATCTGCCAAGCTTGGGAGTGATTATTGAAAGGGGCAGGGAAAAACGGGATGTCAAAGACTCACTGAGGAGTGTATAAGCATCCACCTGCCAAGAGCCAGGAAACTGACAAGTCATTTAAAGAACTAGGAGATAAAATATCAGGACTGAAAGCTGTCAGGACTCTAGGGAGCATTTGAAAGGCTATTCAGTCTTCATAGATACTGCCTTTCTAAAGATAAACTCATTGCACAGAAAAAATGTGAAAGAGGCCTCTCTTTCCAACAAACTTAAATTTGTCACTTGCAACACAGACTGAGTACATGTGACTCTGTGGGAATTATTCACCAGATGGTTTCATTTATATACACCATTATTTAGTTCAGTTGCCGGATTTCAGCTGATACAGAGCTGTGTCTTCCTAATCACTCCCTGGTTCGCTTTGTATTTTGCTGTAAGAAAAATGTTATGACCTTGTACAATTTCCAGGATAAGTTATTTGAAAAAAAAAAAAAAAAGCTGAGTTTGTGACATGCAGCACAGAGCTATATGTAATTAGCAGGTGGTGTTAGCATAGTGAAGCTATATGATCACAAATGTTTATTGAACATGAGTCCTCTATGTAGATGCTGCTATATTTGATATTTGAAATATTCACCAATGGATGCACTTTGTGTTGATTTTTAAATTTTCTTTTAGAGTAACCAGGGTATAGATTGTTGTTTTGGTTTGCTTTGGTTTTTTTCAATTTTGTTTATTTTGGTAGCCACTACACTGGCATAATGAATTGCCCTTTTTCTCGTGATAAAAAAATTCACATCGAACATTTATTTTCACATTTATTTTGACATTTCCATGTAATTATTTAATAGCTTATATATATATATGTGTTCTATACTTATGGTTTCCTTTGTAAGTAATTTTGATCAATAAATTAAGGAGAAGAATGAAAAGAAAATAACTCGAGTAACTATTGTTGACATTCAAATATTTACATTAAAAAACTACTGTTTTTCAGGAATTTGTTAAAAATTTATAGATACCTTTCAGAAATTAATTTAGTTTTATTAGTTGTATGAGCTAGATTTGGAAATGCTTCTTAAGGTGGTACAAGACTAAATAATATTTGAATCACTTCCAGTGATCACTCCATAAGATCTCCTTGTGAACATTTAAACCTCCTTTTTGTCTTCATTGGAAGCCTTACAGAGGTTTTCTAATTTACTTCCACTGTAAATGTTGAACCATGAAGATATAAAAAGGGATGATAAATGGTGTCCATCTCTTTAAGTGGTGTAGATTAGTATTTCCTCACTGAACTAAAGAGAGTTCCTCAGATTTCCATCAGCAAGGAGGTGGTGCCGTTTTCTCAGTTTGAACAGTAACAAAATGAACAGTTGGCGTTGATTAGATACAAAACCTGAGGTGTTCATTCACTCTTTATCCCTAGTTCCTGGAGTAAAATAACCACTTAAAGCACTGGACATCAATGGCTAATAAAATAAGATGTAGAGTATTGCAAAGCTGTACTCATTAAGCCCTACAAAAGGCCTTGGAAATCACTTGAGTACAGGGAACTTCTTTCATTAACTCTTTTCTCAGGAAAGTATAGTTATTTTCATCATTGCTCTGAAAATACAGAACATCGTTACTGGAAAATTAGTTGTTATAATCAATTCTTGTTTGATTTTTCAATCTTGTGACTAGTTATAACCCTCAAACAATAATAATATTTCAGAAGGTATACTGTAATATTACATATTCATTTAATACTATTTATGAGAAATATTGTGGAAAATGCTGCTTTTAGTTTATTTATTTATTATGTTCTTGGGTTTCTGTACTAGATCTAATAGGTTAGAACACTTATACCTAGATGTTTGATTTTGAAAATCCTCCTCACATTTGTTTGTATTTTATATACAAGTGATCACATCTACTTAACTGGGATACTCATGGACCAATATTCAGCATGCATCAGATGTCACTCTGACTCAATTGTAATAGACATGCATGACTCTAAAGCAGTATGCAGACATGATCCTGAATTTTGTGCAGAGAGATTCTTCTCTCCTTCATATTTACTAACAAAAGAATTTGTTTCCACTTTTCTTCATTATTTCTATGTGATATACTCCATTTATTTATAGTAAAAACAGTGTGAGATACCTCAGCAACTCTAATAGGTTCTATAGTAGGTGTTCTACAAAGTAAGAAAACACAGTGTTCATGGCAACTTGACATCTACATTCAGAAAAACTCTCAGAGCTCCCATACACATTCCCTTAGAATTCCAGACAATATGGAAAAATTCTTCATGATTGAAGTGCTATCTGGTTATCTTTAGAAATCTCCAAAACTAGCATTCTTTATAGGTGCATAGTGTTCCCTTCAAATTGAAAGGTTGTATTTATGTTGAAAATTTGAAAATACAATTTTACCATATGATTTCAAAGAAAAATGTAAGAAAACTGAAAATGGTCATAAGGCTGAAGGAAAGGATCACACTCCATAGCATTTAAAGTAATTTCACTATTAATTAATGTGGGATTCTCAGAACAGCCTGAAACTGACAGAAAGGTTTGGTTCAAATATTCCAAAATTCACAAGTCAAAGTTAGATATATTCCAAAACCACAAAGATATAATGCACTATTAAGGATCACAATATAGTCATTCATTCCATTTACCTCATAGAAGACTGATGATGAATGAGTAGGGAATTCTTTCACAACACGATCTGTATACAGTATTTGTGCAGTTAGAGCATCAGTTAATATACTACGTGTCTGTTAATACACTTCTCAGAATAGCTAATTCCTAAGAATAAGGTTTCATGAGTATGTTAAGAAAAATAGCAGTAATAAAAGAGTCAGTATATGGCCAGGTATTTAAAATGGGAATTCTGTGGACGGGTATAGATCTCTTATGTTTCATTTTCTGATAGGTATTGTGCTGGTTCATATTTTAAGTTCAGAGAATAAAATATCTATCTGGGTCATGTTTATTTAAATCCTCCTAGGACACAGAACTTGCAATACCTGGGAATTACAAACACTGTAAATTGATGTCAAATGCAACCTGCTTGAGAAGGCTAGCAAAGTTCCAAGCATTAGTTCTTTCATGGCTATTTTCTTTAGTATTTATTTTATTATTCATAATCACCACAATAAAACTAATTTAATTTCAAAAGACCAGGCAATAAACATGTTTTTTAGCCAACTGAAACATTGCAGGATGTATAATTTCATGATTTGTCATACTCTTCATGCTTGGTCAGTAAACCAGAAGTTTTCCAGAGGTACTGTCTTAATCACCTTGCTGGACTGCTGTTGTGGTTTAAACCCAGCTGGTAACTAAACACCATGCAGCTGCTCATTCATCCCCCTGGTGAGATAGGGGTGAGCATCAGAAGGGTAAAAGTGAGAAAAATTGTACGTTGAGATAAAGGCAGTTTAATAAGTATAGCAGAAGCCATGCAAGCAAGCGAAGCAAAACAAGGAATTCATTCATTATTTCCCATCACCAGGAAGTTGTTCAGCCATCTTCAGGACACCTAGGCTCCATCACACGTAACATTTACTTGGGAAGACAAATATCGTATATCCAAACGTCTCCCCATTCCTTCATTTTCCCTCAGCTTTATATACAGAGCATGATGTCATATGGTATGGAACACTGATTTGATCAGCTGGGGTCAGATGTCCTGCCTTTGTCCCCTCCCAGCTTCTTGTGCATCCCCACACTACGTGCTGGTGGGTTGGTGTGAGAAACAGAAAAGGCCCTGGCTCTGTGTAAGCACTGCTCAGCAACAAGTAAAATATCCCTGTATTATCAACACTGCTTCCAGCACAAATCCAGAACACAGCACTATACTAGCTACTATGAAGAAAATGAACTCTATCCCAGCAAAAACCATCATAACTGCTTAATATGCATGCCTGTAGAGTTAATAGACGTTTACCATGTTTTCTGTGTTCATATATATAGAGTTGTATTTTTTCAGACTGGGTCTTGTTCTGGATGTAAATGACAGTTAATTTCTTAAATGAACTCTACCTTTTTAAGCAAGATTAGGAGAGTGAAAATGAGATAAGAGAAAGCTAGTAAAAGGATATTAGGAAAGTTCCTTTTGATCCGAAGACTCTGTGAAGGGCAATACTACACTGCAACTCATAAACTTAAGTTAGAGGGCTATGAAATCAAGAGATTAGGGAGACATTGTTTTAGGACCATCTGTCAAATAGATTTTTGTCACAGAATTGGAGAATGGTTGAGATTTGAAGGGTCTTCTGAAAGTCATCTGGTCAAGCCTCCCTTCCACCTAGAGGAGGTTGCCCAGAACCATATCCAGACAGCTTTTGAATATTTTCAAGGATGGAATCTCCATGACCTCTCCAGGCAACCTGTGCCAGTGCTTGGTCACCCTGACTTTATGAAGTCCCAATAACAAATACTCAGAAAGTTACTCTCTTTTATCATGTCCCTTTCCTGAGTGATCTTTGGTCAGCATATTTATATATGTGAGTATATGTGTGTATATATGTGTGTGTGTATGTATATATATATGTACGTGAGTGTATATATGTAAGTACATGTATATGAAGTGTACATGTGCATATGCAAATCTGTGTGTATATATAGGTGTATGTATGTGATCCAAAAGGTCCACAGCACTGTGAGGTTAATGTAAAGGGGCTGAATACCAAGATACTGCAATCAGGATTTGAAGGAGAATGTTTTTCTATAGATGCTTTGTGACTCATACAGATTTTATAGCAATCCATTTCAAAGAGTGTCAAGTCAGTTCAAATGTATTTGATGATAATACAGTCAGGTAGAATATTTTAAGTCTGAATTTTTTTCAAGTGGATGGTAAAGTATATGAAGACTCTCTAAAATCTGTATTCCTCTTAGCAGCAATTAAGAACCTGGACATATTCACAAAAAAGCCCAAAAGGCAAGAAAAACTCACTGCTAAAATGCATCACTATTATTGTATCATGCAATTTCTTTAAGCTATTTTAACAATAGTGAAATGATCACAGTATAAATATGTCATCATAGACAACTAAGAATAAGAAAGTCTGTAAAACTAGTGTGAACTATGCTAAGTGTTGTGCATTATTTTAACATGTTTACTTCAAGAGATGATCTGTAAAATGTTTATGAAATCTGTGAAAATATATGAAGTTGTACCTTGTGATGTAAGCGAGACTGGCTGTTGCATATATATGTACTTTAACTTTATAGCCCATATTTCCAAGAAGAAATTAAAAACAAACAAACAAACAAACAAAACAACCACAAACATAATAAACATGATTCAGTTGCACTTTGTGAATAAACTTGTCACTATTTGTTGCTCTAGTGGGATCCATATTTGTTAAAATGCAAACAAGATCCCATAACTATAATCTATGCAAATTAGTAGTAATATATTATTTAAACAAACTTGAAACCTCACTGTTTTTTCATTCAAGTATATTTTCATTTGCTGTGGCTATAAGTAGCTATATTTAATGCTCAAAAAGAAAACTTGTTTTTCTTGTATGCTGTTAATGAGTTTGTTTTATGTCTTACTGTCTATACAATAAACACCCAATACATTTCTGGGAAAAGTAGTCTCAGTAGGCATATATAAATGTGAAGCTAAGACAGATCATTAACCTTATCTAATTTTGCTAACCATTTAATTCAGTCATTTGCTGAATTATTTTCTATCTGTGCTAGTGTCAACCACATGAAAAGTGAAATTGAATTCATTTTTTTGTTTGATGTGAAGTAAATAAAATACTCTCAATTTTTTGAAACATCTGCAAAACTTGGTTGTCAAGAGGTCTGATTGCTATATGAAAAACTTCATTTGATTCACCATAGCAAAGAGCAAAGACACTGAGGAATACTGAGATGTATTCAGCCTTTGAAGAATATACTAAATTTGGCTTTTCTAATTTATCATTAATCCAACTCCATGACATTTTTATAACCATCGTCCCACTGCATTAGGCTGTTTCATAATAATCATAATTATGTAAATCATTTAAATGGTCAAAAATAATGTAAAAATCAGATGGAAACATCAGAAATTAAAACCAGCATTGGTATTTCTAAGCTTCTGAGCAGAATCTCAGGCATCTTTATTGGTCCTGAATTTTTCTGTGATGTTCTGCAGTTCAAAGATGCTTAGCTTTCCCTTCTAAAGATTTGTCTGAAGGCATCAAACTCTTTATCTGTTTCAAATTTCTTTAATGAATCTGAACTGTTTAATTTGACAAATCTTTCTATGATATAGAGAAATTTCACTAACTGTTTTTCTTGTATCTTTACTTTAAATGTCACATTTAAAGTCAGCCATTTTAGAGTTTCTCACTGTACAGCAAAGCCTTGGGTACAACTGATCCAAGGCTATCAAGTAGACGTGAAATCCAAACTTATACTGAGCGTGGTGACACAAACAGAAACAAAATAGAAACTGAACTTTTTCTGAACTGAATAATAAATAAAAACCAAGATGAAAATTTAAAGACTTAGTCTCATTCCCAGTTGATAGTTTAAATGTACTGTTTGATTTTCTCTAAGAGTGGTTAATATGTTGGTTTCATCCAAGTGTAATGATGTAAATTTTGCTGCAATCATTCCTTATAGCTAAGTACGTGAATAATGAAGATCCAGTCTTGTAAGCTGTTTACAGTTTCTGACAACTATCTGAGAAATTGGAGTATTTTTTTTTTTCAGTGCACCCTGAGTTGCAATGTGTTTTGCAGAGCCAGTGGGAAGCACTGTTGCTCAGATTGGGTTCTAGGTCTGGAAAAGTAGTCACAAGGAACTCAGAAGATGTTTGCTTTCTAAATGAGGATGTAGCATGTGCATTTAACCTAACTCAGCAATAACACAAACTATTATAGACTAAAGCATATTGAAAACTGCAACAAGCTCAAGGAAATGGGAAGAGAGGGTTGACTGCCCATGGCAGATGTGATAATGATTCTTTTTGGATGGACAAGAGTAGTTCCACATATCATACAGATACACAAGAACTGACTGATGAGGGCAAGAAAGCGTTGTCATGAGCAAAACAAGGAAGGTCTTGACCTGGCATCAAAGAACCTGGACTCAAACAAACTCCTTTAACTGCTGATTTGCATGTTTTTAGCAGATGCTGAAATGACAAATTAAGTAATTGGTCAATAATGTGTCACTGTACTTAAAATTTTCAGTTGCTTCAATGTTGGTATAGCTGTGCCCACATCTTAAGAGCTGGTCCATGATCAGACTAAAACTATTCTCAGCTGATGTGCAACAGTGCTCAGGCAACTTGTGATTTGTGATCCTCTTACCCTATCAATCATGAAAGTCTGAAATTCATTATAGATCCATTTACTTGGTGACAAGTTACTCTCTTGAAAAGCTCTAGCCATTTATTTGGGTTTGAATCTCTTTTTCTACTAAACATTATTATTTCTGGAGCAAGTTGAGCTATAGTTCTATAGCTGGGAACATTATTTTATAGCAGAAACACAAAGACTCCAGGTAAGATTGTATTGAAACTGCTTCAGATTTGATGGCAGTTTGCTAAACTTGAAATATTCGAGATCTCTATACTATATTGCATTATTGAATATCATATGATGAGTGGACACCTCCAGAAGCCAGTTACGTCCTTGTTCACAAGCTTAACAAGCTCCACTTTTAACCTAATCAGAGGATTTTCACCTCCTATTCCAATGAAGAGTTCTTCCAAAGACTGATTGTTCTAAAGATGAGTGAACTTCTGAACCCTAGGTTATTTTTTTTCATATATTTCTATTTATTCTCATGTCAATACTGGGCTTTATCATAAATAGCTTGTGTTTTTCCTTGGTAAATCCCCTTTGGAAAAATTCCCAAATCAAAATATATGAAAATACAAGATCTGCTTTTTATAACAATTTCAGGAAACATACTTACACAGAAACTAAAATAACATTATAAAATTTTACTGAGAGGAAATTTGTTAACTTTTTTTCAAGTTAAAATTCAGGAAAGAGGTGAATAAAGTATTTTCTTTCCATTTTCTTTCCACATGCAGAAAATGGAATAATTGTTCTTAAAAAAAAAAAAAAGCCCTCTATCCCTCTATCTTACTACCAAGTTACCCTATCCATCCAGACTTTACTTCACAGTCTGTTTTAAAAATCACTTTTCAGTACAAATCTCAAAAGACTAAAAAATGCAATGCGCACCATTAGGAGAAGGAATAAGGTAGCTCAGTGATGTGGTGTACACAGGAGGTAACATCAATATTTTCCCAGTTATTCTTCTCCGTGGATGCTCTATTTGACATATGCTCAAATGAGCAGAAAGTTCTTATTTACTTTGCTGGTTTTCAAAAGATGCGTATCCTTTTTATTTATGTGTATATCCCATATGCATGTACTTTATCTTTCATATTTACCATCTCTTCCTTTTGTGACTGCCTGTTGAGGTTTCTCATGTTACAATGACTATGTGTTTTTGTGATTTTGTGTTCTTCGTGGAAGAATGCATGCTGGTCAGAACCTTCTAAAGCCAGACACTTTCAATTCTTTGTTGCAAACACTGTATGGCCTCTTCCATTTAAAGTAAAATCTGACTTAGCATGGACACCAGGAAATCACTAGAGAAGTTGATACCCATCTTTGTTCTCTATTATTGTAATTTGGGTGGTGGTGGTGAATTTTGCTTGTCCTGTGTAAAGTTTAGAAGTTGAACTGTGGAGCAAGAACTAAGAGTCACAATCTCATTTAGCTAAAGAATAGAAATTATTGAAATGGCTCAGCATATTGTTGCGGTTTAACCCTGGCCAGCAGCTCAGTCCCATCCAGCCTTTTGCTTAATCCTCCCACAACAGGATGGAGAAGAGAATCAGAAGAGTAAAAGTGAGAAAATTCATGGGTTAAGATAAAGACAGTTTACCAGAGAGACTGAGAGAGCTGGATCTGTTCAGCCTGGAGAAGAGAAGGATGAGAGGGGATCTCATAAATGTTTATAAATATCTTAAGGGTGGAGGTCAAGAAGATGGGACCAGACTCCTTTCAGTGGTGCTGAATGATAGGATGAGAGTGACAGAGCCCTGGAACAGGCTACCCAGAGGGGTTGTGGAGTCTCTTTCTCTGGAGACATTCAAGACCCACCTGGACACATTCCTGTGCAATCTACTCTAGGTGAACCTGCTTTAGCAGGTGGGTTGGACTAGATGATCTCCAGAGGTCCCTTCCAACCCCAGCCATTCTGTGATTCTGTGATTCTGTAATAGGTAAAGTAAAAGCCGTGTGCACAAGCAAAATAAAGCAAAGAATTCTTTCACTTCTTCCCATTGCCAGGTAGGTGTTTCTCCATCTCTGGGAAAGCAGGGTTCTATCACTCATAATGGTTACTTGGGAAGACAAATGCTATCCCTCTGAATGCCCCCCCTTCATTCTCCTTCCCCCAGCTTTATATGCTGAGTATAATGTCATATGGTATGGAATATCTGTTTGATCAGGTGGGGTCAACTGTCCCAGCTGTGTCCCCTCCCAACTTCTTTTGCACTCCCAGCCTACTTACTGGGAGTGCAACATGAGAAACAGAAAAAGGCTTGCCACTGTGTAAACACTGCTCAGCAATAACTAAAACATCTCTCTGTTATTCACATTGTTCTCAGCACAACTCTAAAACACAGCACGATACAAATCGCTATGAAGAAAATTGACTCTCTATCAGCCAAAACCAGTACATATGTTTATACTTTACCTTTTCTTCTTTTCAGCACCACTCTTTTCTGCAGTGGCTCACGACAAATGCAATATTTTAAGTGCACTTCCTACAATATCAGTGTGCAAGGCAAAAGCCTGCACTCCTATTCATAGTCTTGACAAAAGTTTGATAAAATACAAAATCTTAAACCTCAGTGGGCTATGTTTGTATTTAAATTTATCCTGACAGAATTTAGGAATAAATAAACTACCAGAAGTGTTATGAAAGGTAGCATGAATGATAAATTCTCTATTCATTTCCTGGAAGGAAATACAATGTTTCCCCACTTAAAATATAGCTATTTTTTGGTCAAGCAGTAGAAAAATTTGTGTTACTTAGAAAAAACAAGACAGAGCAAATAGTAAAAAAATTATTTACAAATATATAGTCATTTACTCTAAGCAATTCATGAAATAACTACAGATAATAAGTGGAACCAAAGAAATCAAGATTAATTCTTAGATTATTTTCAAACAAAAACCACCAGGTTCTTCAAAATGAAGTCTGAACTGCCATTACCATACTTAAACCATAATTACAACAAAATTTGAAGCAATATATTTTATAAGCTCTGTGTAAATTGATTACACACTACATCTGCTATCTAAACCATATAGTCCACGTTTGAATGGCAGCAAGTTTATTCTTTCAATGACTATGAAACAAATACTTTCTCTTAATTAAATTGATGATTATTTTGGAGACAAAATATTGCTGACATATTGCCTTTTCAGTTTGAGAAGCTTCAAGATTCTATTTCAAACCTTATTATGGAAGTCAAAGTAAACTTAAAAACTAGAGGCTATGCAACTCATTGCCTTCCCCAAACTTTACTGCCTCCTAATGTGATTTCCACACATTTTATGGATCAATTATTTACATGGAGTTCTGCACATAACTCAGGCCAATACAGAGACTATGTTTTCCTTCAGTCTTTGGAGAATAGTAATAGACAAAAAAACCCCACAAAACTGGATATATTCATAGTTTCAAGGAGAAAAATATGCAGGGAGAGACAGCAAAATGCTTTCACTTTTATCACATCTTGCCTAAATGCAGTCAGAAATTATTTGGGGCAATGCAGTATGACACTACTAGGATAAATATGAGTGCTTCCATCAAGTTCTGTTCTATTACAACTGGACTGCTTCTGGTTTTTAAGTAAGGCTGAATATCTCTGTTTTGAAGACCTATGCGTAAAGGAGACCTATCTTTCTTAACATAGCTTATATATAACCTGAATCCTCACCTGTATTTCACACCTGTGTACTCTTGGAAATAAAAAACATTTACACTCTTCATCTACATAGATATACATTGCCATTGACTACTCCTAAAATTAATTGAACATATTTTCCTCAAAGCAGTGTTAAATTATGAGCAAAAATAATCAGAAATTGCAGCATACTTTATATAGAAAGTTACCCTGCAGTTGCAGTATGTATCCATGCACCCTGTAAGAGTCTCTATGGCTAATAATGAGATCATGAGGCAGGTCTATCATGAGCTGGACGTGTGAAGTCTTTCTCCTCTGCTTAAGTCTTATTTTCAGAAAAAAATCAAAACACCATAACTTTGTTTGATATTTTTTCCTTAAGAATTTAATCAATTAAAAAGTTAATGGAAGGAGGTCAGAGGCAGAGAAAACTATACATGCCAGCCTATGTCTGCACAAACATAGGAACAGGGGGACTTTGGTCTAGAGCTGAGATCAAGTACCACAAACTGCCTTTAATTTTCTATTTCACTATAGCCACTTAGGAGGATAAAAGGACTAAAATTTAGAAAATCACAACTATTTTGCTATTTCTCACTAGAAAATGCCAATACTATCCTGCTTTCATGCCAAAGCTAGTTACTGACACTGTCTTTCTAGAGAAGCTCTCCAAATATTCAGAGACTTATATGGTGGAGGTATGTGACACGTTTTCTGACAGAAGGAGACGGTCCATTTTCAAAAATCTCTGCGTGTTAAGAGAGTTAAAATGAGACCTGTGACTGTGATGGATCAAGGGATCATGATTGCCTGGATTCTGAGTGTGTGCAGAAGGACTCTCTTTGTCCGACTCATTTTTTCTCATCTTTCCCAAGTCTTGCTTGCAATGCTGGAATTCTGTTCCATATTCTGCAACTATCTGACTAAAACATGCATACAGTGTTAAAACAAACGTTATGTGGTTTTGTGTTCTTGAAACTAGAAGGAAAGATTCAAATGAAAAAATCTATTTACAAGAAATTATCCATGATTTATTGTTAATGGCTTATTATTGATTTTACTTCTAAGAGCAAAAATTATTTCTGATAAATTTTGAAAGAAAATAAACAGGGCAGTAAAATACGCAACACATTAATTCCATAGAGCATGGCGCTTTTTTTGTCCATTTCTTTCTTTTATGGAAATATGTTTTTTTGTTTTGCTACACATTTTGCACTAAAAGCATACTTCTCTAACTCCCTGAAGTATCAAGAAAAAAATAATAAAGTGCACCATCTGAAACCAAGCTTCCAGGTCAAGTTGAAAATATATTATTTGTTTCTGTATTTTTGTTGTTGTTGTTGTTTAAAAAAAAACAACACACAAGATATTTTCCACATCTCCTAGGTACAATTTTGTAAACCATTATCAATAAATTTTGTGTTGAACTTATTGCTCTTTACAAAGAATAAATTAAAAAAATCAATGTATACACAATCTTGATATTTTGTTTAACAATTTATCTTGCAGAAAAAGAGAGCAAACCAAGAAAACTTCACTTTGCTGATTAGCTTTTCACATTTTCACCATGGTTGTATCTTGCCTGATTGTTCAAGAGTAATAAATTATTTCTTATATGTCCCTGACTGAGTTATGTCTGAATTCATGATCTGGTTCCAAGATGATAGTAGGAATACTTTCTTCAGCATTATTTCAGCACCTGTGAATTTTAGGAAAGTTTTCTGCATATGCACATACACAAGGATTTATGTTTGTGTAATACTCATAGGGATATAATGAGTTTTCTTCTGTGAAGACTGTGGGAGAATAAAAAAGGTCTGTTTGTTTGTGAAAACAAAAAGCAGTAACATGTTTTGTCGAAAGCTTTCCCAGTTATGTATTTGAACATAAACTGTAAGCTAGCAACAACCAGTTTTTAATGTGTTCTATGTTCTGCTGTGTATTGATGAGTAGTTTTTAATTGGCTCCTAGAGCACCTGTGATTGTATTTCCCTGTTTTTTTACAGGTGTGGATATTCTTAATAATAACAGGGACCTGTCACTTTCAATGTAGAAGTTGATAAGTTCTTGCTAGTAAAAATTAGAAATTTTTCAAGTGCTATAAATCCTTACATTATAAACCAGAAGACCTTGGCTTATTATTCCCGATAGATCTTTCTTTACTTGGTATTCTTAAGAAGCAACCTGATGTTTAAGTGGACAGAGTGAATAGTTCCACAGAAGAATAATACGTTTTTTGCCTTGCTGGGCCTGATGTTGTGCTCAATGAGTTGGATTCCAAACCTCGGAAAAAGTAAGCTTCCTCAAAAAATGAGAATTATTAAAATAAGGACACTTTCTAGTGCTCTGAAGGCTGCACTATTATTTTTAGTGAAAATCCAAGTCATACTGCTCCGTGCAAGCTATTTTAGAAAAATCTAAACTATTTTGAAACAGGTAAAGAGAAAAAGGTATCTGGCAGCTGTGGACATTTGTCTTCAGAAAGTAATTTTATTTATTATTTTGTTTCTGTTGTCATTATTGTTATCATTAGTTAAAAAAAAGTAGTTCTTACTTTCACAAAGGAAATTTTATCTTGTTCAGTTATTTGGAGAGCTTGTTGAGCTTCTTGGGCTTTAATGATCCAATAATGTAATTTTAGGACAGAGGTTGAAATCAGAAAATTAGAGCTCAATAAACTGTTTCAAAAAACATGATTTGATCTGAATAAACCACAGTAATTCATCTGAGCGAAACCATGATATCATGAGTTTAAGTGTTCTGGTTTATACTCTCATCATGTTCATGCCACGTGCTAGCTAAGAGACAGTCAGTCCCAGCTCTCAGCTACATGACCACACCACAGGCTGCAGAATGGGTGTTATGGTTGTTCCTCAGCTGCCACAGCTCAGAGTTCAGCATATTAAGGCAATACTAAATGAGTGCAAATTCAATCTGATATTCTGGATTGTGATTTAAGGCTACACAAGATGGATGTTTTGCCTCTTTGGCTAACATGGACAGTAGTGTGCTGCAGAGGGTAGGCAGATGGGGAAAAGTATTGCTTAGAAAGCCCTCATAAGGATTGCCTGAGGTTGTGGTTGAAAATCCTTAATGAAAGAACATGTCGACATTTTCATTATCGTATCACAAGTGCGCCCAAGAAAGTTTCATCATCTTAAAAGCAGCCTGTTCATTTAGGGAGGAAAACAGCCCAGGAAAGACAACACAGTCAGGATCAGTGTTGGTATGTTTGCTGAGAAAGCAGCAGACCTCCTCTGTATGTAGTTTGGTCTCCATCTAGATCAGAAATTTGAAGATAACATAAAGACGATTATTTCTATTGTTTATTTACTTGTAAAATGTATTGTAATCCCATCAACCAAAACTAGAAGCAATCAAAAAATATTAAAAGATAATTACGTTAGTTATTAAGTAAGTTTAAAGTAAACTAAGTGTCAAGAATTAAAGGTATTTCATAGATGAGTACCTTTTTCATTCTTGTTCTTCTCCCTGTGTAGTTATACAGCATGAAACTAACAAAGCCTACTTAACTTCCTATTAGTGATTTAGAATTTGTTCCTAATAAGAGAAACTTAAAAAACATTGCAATGATGGAAATACCTGCAGACTGTCAGAAAATAATGTAGAAGATGTCTGTAGTGTAGTGGCAAGAAGGTTAAAATGAAATGCTTGGGAGATCCCCTTGTAAAATATACTGATGTAAAATTTAATTTAAAAATTAAATTTTAAATATGCTCATATTCAATATGTAGAGTTGCCATCAAGGGGAGAGGCTTCAGCCCCATTCATTCACCAAGGGAGTCTCCATTGTTGATTCAATGATACTGAAGCTTATGTCATACTGTTACACAGAGCTGCATCTTCTGCAACTTTTACATATTTTGGGCTTTGGGCCTTGGGCTTGTGGTATTACAGCATACTGCCTATTGAATTCTTTTTAAATGCCCATGTACAAAGGAGAAACTGTCAGTAAATGGTGGATATCTTCTTGGCACACTTCAATTATGGTAGGAATGTGATTCCTAATGAACGAGAACGTAAACAAATCTCCATTAGCCATGAGCACTTCCCTGTAAAGAAATGAATTCAGCCCTGAAAAGTCCACTAGAGCAAGTACTAACCACTATAAAGTGAGGCACACACAATCCTATCTTGTTTGACATACAAGCTAAATCGTAAAATAAATACCACTGATCACACACTTTTGGAAACACATTTACTGAGATGAATTAATGCATCTCCCATAATTTGATTCTGCATAAATTATCATTTATCATAGATTTATAACTGAAAATAATGCATTAAAATTTTGATTTTAAAAAAGTATATATATTTATGTACATTAATGTTTCCATTGAATGCAGCTTCATAAAGCACATGCACATAAATATAGAGAAATGTTTGTATATAAAAAGAAGGACTCTTGACAGGCTGTAAGTATAGATTTAATGTTACTGCATTCTTAGGTTTATTTCTCATTCCAAACTTTGTCAGTATAGCCTGTAAACGAAGAACAGGCTTTCGCCTTTGCAAAAGGTTTTTCTGTGTCTGTTGAAGCTCTAAGACATGCAGTTCATCAGCAGGCACGGGGAAAAATGTTGTTATGCTTTGCTCATACTTTCTTGCCTGAGGAGCACAGAATCCTCTCAGAATGATGTCAACAGAATGGCTTTCAAGTTAATTGAAAAGTGTAGTCAATTTGCTTGGGATTCCTATCACTCAGAGAAAAGGGAAGAATTGTATTTAACCAAGCCTTTTTAGTGTTTATGCATGATATGTTCCAAGTGCCATGTCAGGCCCTGGATGAAAAGTAAACAGAAAGGTAAAAAATCCTTAGAAAAACTGCAAAAAAAGTTTTTACAAAAAGAATTACCTGCAGTACCTTGACAATGCATTGCTGGGATGAAAGCCTTTACGAAGCCTTTTAGGACTCCAGTTCACAGCAAATTCAGAAGTGCTCAGCTAACCTTGATGAAATTTTTGTCATCCTGAGACATTTCCCTAGGTTGCTATCTAAACAGATGCCAGTGAAGTCACTCATATAATTTAAAAATGTTGCTGATCTCCATCAATCTGAAAAGGTCATTCATCTTTCACTTTTTTTGGGGAGCTTGGGACTGTTGATATGAACTCTCAGTTATTTTTATTCAGTACAACAAACATTTTGCATAAAAATGAGCAAGTCATCTGATCGGTATAACTGTTGAGAAACAGTATACCTCTGTCTAAAATTGTCTTATGAGTAAATATCCTTTTATGTACCTTTGAAGATCACATACTGCAGCTAGACATTCAAGAGTACTTTGGTGAAATTTACCTAGAACACAAAGTCTCTTAAACATTTTCTGAGGTTGTACCGATCCTCTTTTATCCTTTTTCTCTCTTATTTTAAATAATAAAAATTATAATTGTAATTTTGTGGAGAAGCATGCTATCCCTTAGGTCTATTTAAACAGGTGAAAAGAGTGTACAGTATTTCTGGATACTATTAGTTGACATTTTTAAGAGTTTGCATTTTGCAACATGAATAAGAGTGTGAGAAAAAATGTGTCTAAACTAAAACATAACTATGATGATTGCAGGCACAAATATATTATCATAAATAAAATTACGCATGTGGGTCACTCATAAATGACAACTGGAATATGCATGTGCAATGATGAAAGAAGAAATTGACTCATACATGTGTCCCTGAATAGTTTTAAAGTCTTGAAAATTGACATAGAAAGCATAGATGGCTAAAAAGGATTTGCTATCTCCTCCCAAAATGTAGTAGATGACATCTACTATCCACATTTTATTTGAACTTCTGACAGCTGTAATACAAAGTCTGGATCACTGCTGCTATCTTTCTAAGAGAAAAAAGATTGCCTGCTGGCTGACTTATACACTATACTCAAGGCGACAAGCAATGGGTTATGACACAGATTGATTGAGAACATTTTATTGCACTCACCAATTGTCCTACACTGCAGAAAGGATTTATATAACAACAAGCTTTGAAATACTGCTTTTGTGTATCTGTAGATATTCTTATTTTTTATAAAAGAAAATTATAACTCTAAAAAAATGAACCTAAGAATAGAGGTGATATTTCTTATTTTGTGTGGTTGTTCACAGCACCTAAGACAACTGGAAGTGCACTTTGTTTTTATAAAATTGAGAAGTGGCATTGTCAAGCTAAAACATATATCGCTGCCTTACCAACATTTTTACTTATTAACAAGTAGGTTTTACAGTTTTTGCTAGCAATGAAGTCTTGCTAAATGATGAACAGTACTAATGTCATTAGGACTGCATAGTGAATATGATGCATGGAATTCAAATTAATCTTACTGGATTTACAAATAACTCTCCATGGTACCTCATTTCAAAATCTTATTTGCAAGCTCTAAAGGATACTTCTGTCAGACAAACAGGGACTATATTAATGGATGTTTAATATTACATGCGTAAAAGTTTGCAGTCCTTACATATTGGTGTTAATTAGCTGAACTCTAGAGTGTTGCTCTTTAATCAACAATGCTTAGGTGCTTTCCACAGTGCCTGAATAAGTGAAGCTTAAATGCATTTGTAATGTTGAGTTTATTAAAATGTTACATGGGCATCAACATTCTATACACCTTCACGGTAGCCCAAGTTGTCAATAGAAAATAACATTATGAGTAAGGCTAATGTCAAACCAGCTAGCAAAACTGCCACAGTCAAGTGAGGGAGAAATAATAAGGTGATGAATTATGATACACGAAGATTTTATATCTGTGTTCAAACATGTCTTGTTAAGAAAACCTAGGGTGTTTCAGTTGAATTTCCTGCACAACTGAGTTCATAATATTTGCATTATAATAATCAAATTTAAAAGGATACATGAATAAAAGTAACAGTGGCATTTAATTTAAAAGATGCAAAGATGCAAAGGCAACTTTGTGTGTGTGTCTCCAGCATGTTAGAAACTTTGCGCTGTCAAAACTAGGGTTATGAGAAGAAAAAAAAAAAAAAAAAAAAAATAGCAGTGAAAGATTTTTTAAAAAAATAGAAAATAAAAAAGTCAATTTCTGATTAGAAAAAATGCTAAGTAAATAAAGTTGAAATCTTAGAATCTAGAGGTTCTCTGTATATGAGATACTGGTAAGGCAGAGAAGATTTTAGTCTTTTTCATTTATTTAACAGTGAAATCAAAGATTGTCAAACTAAATTCTAGTAGAGGAAAGAGTCCGCTAGTGTGTATGTGCACATATGTGTGTATGTATTATTCCCCTGCTGCCTCTGTTTAACTTCTAGTCAGTTCAACTGTATTTGTTAGAAATACAGCTCTCAAGGATAACCAAGGTTCTAAAAATTCCTTGAAAATACTCTGTAAATAAAGGAAATCTTGTTTCTTGCAATATCAGCTGATAATGAGGGAACAATATGAAGGCATTCCTTGTTAGCTACTAGGTAATCCATTCTGGAAGAGGAGCAGAAGAAAATGAGTTAGTAGAGGAGAAGAAAGACTCTCCAACACAAGCAACACACATTGGCTACACAACAATTCTTAGATACTGAATTCCATCAACAATGATAGATAATGATGACTGTCAGTCAAGATGAAACCAAGCTCCATTTATTCCAGTGCTTATGGAACTAGTTGTTTTGGAAATAATTTTGTTCTAAATACGTTGAATTATGTCTTCAACACAGGTTGCCCTGGGGTTGCAGACAAAGATAGGGTTTGAGCTTAAGTCAAATTGGTTGACAAATGTATAGGTATGGTATACAGGATTTGAAACCCAAGGACTAGTGTGAGAATCATGTGAACTCCTCCCTTGGTAGAGATTGAACAGTAGTCTCAGCCTCAAGAAACCTGGAAGACACTATGGATGGAGGTGAAGTTCACTCAGAAACCAAGAGTTCAGCTATTTCGGGCACAACGAAGTGTCACAAAAAGTTTGTAGGATTGCACAGAAAAATAACTAAGGTTGTTACTCTGCACTAGTATTCAGACAGTGGTAAATTTGAAAACTGGCCTTTTAGGAAATAAAGACTGCTGCTAGCATTCTAAAAATGTAGAGTTATCCAGCACAAATCTTTCCTTCTTAGCTCTTCCAAGTTTCCAAGCTTCATCAAAACTGTTTATAGATAATTCTCCAATGTTAATCTTTTCTGATGTTAAGATAAATGTAGTTGTCTAAATTGTCTTTAAACACAGTGCAGTTTGACTATTGAAATGTATGAAGCTAAACCTTAATAATGAAAACCAATCAGCAACTTTATCAACTTGCTGCTGAATTTCATGTGATTCCCCACTAATTCTTCAACAACAACAACAATCTTTGTGACTTTAATTCAGATTCCTTTCTTGAAAAGCAAATAATTTTCTTAATCTATGAAAACTCAGTTTCCATATGTTCTTTACATTCTATATTCACAGTTACAACTTCTTAAAAATAATTGCCCTACTCTTCTTACAGCATTTCTGATGCCCTCTATGGAACTCCAGTATTTGAATACAATAGGAGGGAGTTTTGAAAGAGCTGACTGATATATGAAATCCTGGTATACACTCAGCCTTTATCAGTATGTTTTGTGTCTTCTATAGGCTTCAGAATAAAAGTTATTGTATAAAGAGAATTCCTCATCCTAAATAAGCAGTTCAATAGTTTTTTGGTTATGGCGAAAAGGACACTTCAGAAGGATGTACTATTTCTCAAATATCCCTTGTGAATCTTGAAGCATGTTTTATAACAGATTGGAGGTAAAATTTCACATATGGAGTGCTTTAAAAATTTTCAAGTAATTAAATGTGACAAGAAATCATTTATAGTGTAGATAATATGATTTCTGTCCAACAGGATGGGGCCAATTCAAGACAACTTCAATAGATTGGCTTTGCCTCACACCTACCAGTGTTTGACTCCAGGGCAAGGGTTGGGACACTAGCGGATAAAAGTATCATTGGTTGTCCTGCATTTAAGTATCATAACTACATCCATCACATATTATAATGGTGACAGTCCCAATAGGAACTGATCAAACCTATTAATATTATATTATGCCAAGTAAGATTCAGGAAAACCTACTACACTCCTAGGTTTCTTTTTCTGAAAAATATTGTGGTAATATTAATTTCTGAAGAAGTTTCCAGGCAGTTATTTACATTTTGTCTAATAAAAATTTAGGTAAATATAACATATTTGGAAGATTATAAAGTAAGACTTTAATTTTTGATACGTACTTGCATTAAATATGTTCCACTTAGATACAAGATCCCCATATTTTGTAGTCATTATCCAAACATTATTTGTCCTTTGTCTCACTGTATCTGTAAATTAGCTTAGAAAGTTCCTCTGAGCAAAATGACTGAAACTGGAATATAGTTGTCATTTTTGAACAGAAAAATTCTCTGTATTAAGAGACATTTTCTCTGTAGTCTCACTGCTCACTAAAGAGAAAACATTAGGATTAGCACTATTAGGAACTGAGCTTTGAAATCTTGTATTTCTTAAATGCTTGTCCTGCGAGGAGCACAGGACAACAGAAGTATTGAAGGGAACAGGTATACATTTGCACCGGTGTCACAAGGTACAGTCCTTCTTAAAAATATGCCTACTTACTTTCTAAAGATAAAAATAGTCTCTTCAGAAAATACAATTTAGTGACTGTGGCACATGCACTGCAGAGATTAGTGCGTTTTGGAGAATCATACATACTGACTGCTGTGAGAAGAAGTCATTTGGCAGTGTATCAGTACTAGCCAGATCAAGGTGAAAAAAACTGCTGCTTTTCCTTAGGCAACTCATCATCAATATCTCTGCAGTGTACCTAGTACATAACCATACTCATGAAATATGGCTGAATTAGGGCTACTGCAACGCTCATTGTGCACTTATAAAGTGTTTTTACGAGGGTAAAAGGTAAGATGTCCCTGAGATCTGGGAGATACATGTTTAGATATCCATAGATGTGTATTTATCAAGGGGGCAGAACTGATTCTGTTCTCAGGCTACTTCTTCTACGTCTTGCCCTCCTAGCTGTTATTCAAAGCTCTGTGACTTATCATCTCCTCCAGCACCAATAAGATGTGACAATTTATAGTAGTAGCTATGTGTACGTGTGTGATTTTTTTTTCTGTCTCTCAGCCTGTCCAGACATGACATCAAATTGCTACTGAAGCTACTGAGAAAGAGAACTATTATCATAAAGTTAGCATCCAACTCTGGGAGCTTGCTTAGGTCACCCTCATCTCACATTAACTTCCTCAGTCACCAGAGTATTGGTTACCCTTAGCTGAGTCTGTCAGTAGTTCTTGGGTGTGCTTCTCTTGTGTTACTTGTAGTTCTACTCTGAGTTGAATGTTCATGACCAGTTTTTATTGTAGTAGAAAAATGCACATAAACATTGAAAGAAATGGTTGGATGAAATTACTAGAAGGATCTCTATAAGACTTGTCTGGCTGTGGTTCTTAAAAAAAGGTTCTGCTTATGGACTTGTTCCAGAGATAAGTCTGAAACTTATTTTTCTGTTGCACTATCTCCTTTAAAAAAATGCTTCCATGTAAACTGAGTATCTTAAAAGCTTTTGATTTGTTTTCACTTTTATTGTACATTTTAGTTAGCATTTTACCTTATTCAACCAGCTTTACACCTCATTTCTTTTATTTGCTTAGCGTTGGTATTGTTTACTTACTGTTTCTCTTTGTTGAATTTTTCCCACTGTTCTTTTATGCCTACATTTTCTCTTGCTGTGCTGTTGTTGCTGCCACCAAGATGGAATCCAAAGGAGAGTGAAAGTAGCTATCATTGATGATTCCATTACCAAAGAAACTTTAGTAAATATAATTTAATCCCTTTTTAATTGTGGTTAAGTTTCCCATGGTCGTTCAAAGAATAAACCTCCTTGCCCACTGCCACAAGCCAACATCCAGGACTTCTTTCTCAATATCAAAGAAGTCCATTAACATTTTTAGAATAACAGTTTGAAGCTATAATTTTGACTTGTCATGCCCTTCTCTGAAGGAAAGGCTCTGGGACAGTCAGTAGTTAGCCTGGCCTGCAGCAAGCCTAAACTAAGCGTAGGTTTTTCTCAAATTAGGTGGATGCTAATCAAGTCTGACTAGGTTAGATACAAGACAGAGAACAAAAGTAGTATGACTGAGAAAAAGACACTTTGCCTGCAGCTCAGCAGTGGAAGACAGCTGCTACTGCAGCTGGCTATAAGAACAGCTGATTTGTACAGGAATGGAAACTGCTGCCTTTTGTCATTGCTGCTTCTAAACGTTCAGAACATCATAACCTACATTGTCTGCTGAATTATATTTCCCTTGTCAGATGAATTCTGTTTTATCACCCCAGGTGCTACCCATAGTCTTCAGGGAATACTCACAACAAGCGAAGAACAGTAATCTTATATTTGGAAAAAGTACAATGCAGTACAAAAGTATCTTGAAGAGAGATGGAAAATATAAAACTGTGAATGAGGAATACATTCTTATTTACATGGCAAATGAATGAATAAAAAAATTAAGAGAATGAAGAGGAAGTACAAAACATAATCAGTCCGTGAATAGGCATTAGTTACTTACAATTTTTATATGTTGGTTCTAGAAAACCCTGGATCCATCATGCAGTTGGTCAAATATCATGATCATTGTTTCCATTGAAGACTTAAAAGACTGGAAGGTGTTCCTAAAAACCCCTAATGCTTTATAAATCTTCACCACATCATAAATTCATAGAATCACAGAACCATAGAATGGTTTGTGTCAGAAAGAACCTTGAAGATCATTTAGTTCCAAACCCCCTGCCATGGACAGGAGTACCTTCCACTGGATCAGGTTGCTCAAAGCCTCATCCAGCCCGGCCTTGAACACTTCTAGGGAGGGGGCATCCACAATTTCTCTAGACAACCTTTTCCAGTGGCTCACCACCCTCACAGTAAAGAATATCTAATCTAAATCTACCATCTTTCAGTTTAAAACTATTACACCCTGTCCTATCACTACACTCCCTGATAAAGAGTCTCTCTCCATGTTTCCTGTGGGCCCCTTCCAGGTACTGAAAGGCTGCTATAAGGTCCAGAGCCTTCTCTTCAACAGGCTGAACAACCTCAACTCTCCCAGCCTCTCATAGGGAAGATGCTCCAGGCCCTTGATCATCTTTGTGGCCCTCTTCTGGACCTACTTGAGCAGATCTGTGACTTTCTTGTGCTGGGGGCCCCAGAGCTGATTGCAGTACTCCAGGTGGGGTCTCACGAGAGCAGAGTAGAGGAGGAGAATCACCTTCCTTAACCTACTGGTAACGTTTCATGATCATCACCAAGTCTTCAACAAATGAAGAAACTAAACTCCTCACGTTTTCCCATATTTTGTCTTAAAGTAAGTTTTGTCATTACATTATTATTTGTAATATTCCTGTATTGATTTCTAATTCTTCTGGCTTTGTTTTCTAATCTGAAAAATGAAAAAATTCATTAAGGGAGGGCTGTTAAAGTTTATAAAGAAAACTCCAATTATCAGCATAAAAGAAATGAAGGAGTACAAAGTTTGAATTTCATTTCACTTTAGTAGTTCTTTATAATGTATATATACTCCTCCCATTTAGCGGTGCACTGTGACTTAAAAAGCAGTTTAAGGAACAAACATAATAAAATATTTTTTAATGAAAAATTTTCATTTTTCATTCTTCCAATCTAACTCTTAAACTTTATTCAAAGAGCAATCAGAAAGTGAGTGATGGCAAAAGCAAATTTGGGAAGGAAACAGCTAAGCTGTTTGAACTTACTAGTAAAACCAAAACAACTCTGGACTTTGCAAACTTGGTCCTAAATTCTTCTTTTGCACAGACAGCTTTTACAAAATTTTAACCCATTTAAGTTGTTTTCATTTTAATATATGAAATATTGGACTTTCTCAATTATTGTTTGCAGTTTAGTATCTCTACCCTTTTGCAATGTTTCACCTTTTTGGAATGATCTTCGTTTGTTATGGAGACAAGAATTTTATCTTCATGATATCCCATGTTAAAACTGTTGGTTTTTTTTTTTCATAAAATGCACTTGTGATACTGTATATTAATGATGGCATATAAAAAAATTTTTACAACATAATGTGAAGAGGAGCTATCTCAATCTTTAGTACTAGTTTCTACACAAATAAATTTTTGTTGAGCAACTTCTTGTAGCAAACAACCTATAAAGTATGAACAACAGAAACTGTCAGGTTCATGTTATAATACTAAATTGAAAAGCAAGGAAATGGCAGAATACACAGACAAGACATTTACATTAAAAAAACCTAAATCAAACCAAAACAACAACCAAACAAACAAAACACAACTCACTAACATAATGCAAAATATTCTAGTAGAACAAAAAATCTGTTTTCAATTTTCAGGCAGGCAACGGTTGATGTAATTGCAATACATTTATTGATGAACATGTAGATGATAACCCTGAGGTCCATGTTAAAAGAGTTCTTATAATAGATTGACAGAATATATTTTATTATAAGAACTATAAACCAACAAAACAAATAAGAAGAAAGTTCTTACGAAACAAGGAATATGCATATTCCTGCATTCACTCTGTAGTAAAAGTTGTAACTTTGTAGAAATTCCAAAGTGACTTTAAAACAATAACAATTCAAAACAATATCCTAAAGGTCTCTGAACACTGAAATCTTCATTTCTCCTTGCACTGGATTGCATAGCAGTTTGCCTTGAAGAAAAAATAGATTATTTGCCCTGGGGCTCCTTGAAGATATCAAAATATTAAAAGTGTCAAATCTCGTCCCTGCAATAACATTTGTTATAATTGATTCAAAGTCAAAGGCATCATGTGTAGCTATACACGAGGGTGCCAGCAATATCCCATTGGAATACTTTCTGTTTGACTAATCCATTAACTTTCCCTCAAATCAATTGACATTAAGATATCTTTATTTGTTCACGAACATGCTAATGTGTAATCGTTCCTTTATATATTTGAAATATTGCTATGTAGATAAAGAAGATTATGAATCCTCAAGGATGTAATTAAATTATATATGAAATTATAATGTCCTATTAGCGACATCACACACACGAAAGTCTTTCACTTGCTTTTGAAGAGAGTTAATGGGACAAAATATACATTAGAATAAAAGGTTATGATCCTTCAAACTCTTTCAGATATGGAGTAAATCATCACTGAAGTACATGTAAAAAAATTCTCTCTCTTTTTTTTTTTAACTAACACCCATATCCTACAAATGTTACAATGAAGTAATGAATGAATAAATGAATGAATAAATAAACAATGAGAACAAGAAATCTGCATAAAAACCACAGTTCCTATACAGCAAACAGCTGTCACTAGATATCTGGGAAGAAATATTCTCATCATATAAATTGTGGAACTCTAATGCAAATTTTGTAAGGCTGCTCTGTACTCAAAATGACTACAGAATATCCAACACAGTTTCCAAATGTAGATAGGATATCTGCAATGCAGATCAGAGGAAGGAAATTCTGCCTACATTTACTATGTATATGCTGATTCATGTTTATTCATTACTTACATGCCCACTTGCACAGAGAGCATCTTCTGTATAAATGTGGTATTTTTTATTTTATCTACACTTATAAAAATAAAGATGGTGATTACTTTGGCACATTCCCACCAATATAAAATCTCTGCTAATAGTTTCTGTTCTTAGGCGTTAGAGGGAACACAAACAACATGTATCCTTTCATAAAGCTTGCTCTTTGAGGGAGGTGAGATATAACCTCCCCTTTTCACTAGGTATTTTGGTGATAGCTAACTCTCTCTCTGCTATCTATCCATTTATCTGTTTACTTTAGCTCTCATGTATGCAGTGGTAGTATATTCAAAATTACTACTTTCCTTACCACAAGGCTTCAAACCTAAGGTGCCAGATATTTAAGTTCCTTGAATACAGCTCTGCAAAATGAATCGCACCAAGAAGAAGATTAGGTTTCAGGGTCAATCAATGTCTAAGTCTGGTTCAGATTAAATTTCAATAGTTTTCATTAAAACTATAGTCTGAGAAAAAAAAAAAAAAAAAGAAATTAAAAAAAAAGGCAGCACATTTCACAAGCCTGACTTTTTCCCTCTAGAATTTCTATTCTCTTGCAGTAAATTAAGAAAGGAATGTTTCTTCCATTCAAACAAGAGAAAAAGCAACTTTAAGTTTGGATTGTACCCAAAGTAAAAGCTACAATTCAGGATCAGCAATCTTTCAAGGTGGCTGTGTCAGGCTGTGATTTTAATTCTCAAATTGGAGATTAAATGCATTGGCAGCCTGAAGATGCTGCCTCTCAGAAGAAAAGGAGTCCAAGTACCTTAATTGCTGTACTTTGTGTCTGGGTGAGGCATTATCTCCCAGGTTTTTAGGGTTTTTTTGCTGAGTTAGGACCTCAGTGGAAATCAAGAAAAGCAACTATTTCTCATAGATGACACTCTCCAGATATTGTGCTTCAGTGATGGACCTCCTACTTGTCATTTAAAAATATGCCTCAGACAAATCCCTCTGTGCTGTCTTTGGCACTACACTGTCTGCCAGCAGCCCCTGCTATATCAGCTACTTGAAATCTTTCTCAGTTCAAAGGCACTTAAACTTTGTATTACCACCTCTCTCTCGTCATTGCCATTTTCTGATCTGCTGATGCTACTATTACATCATGGCTAGTAAAGAGAGACTGTTTCATGAAAATCAGAGATCACATACTCCAAATTTTTATGAGGTAGTGTTCTATATTTCCTAATCATTCATTTTTCCTGTAGTCTCATTCTCTGCCATGTCCCTAAAGCTCTCTCTTTTCTCCTTTGTACAAGGTTCTCTCCCATTTCTCCTTACATTTAATGGAAAAAATGCTGGGTTTAGTTCAGGGCTACAAGAATTTTGATTAGGTAGTTGTTTACTTCATTCTGGAAGAAATACAGGACAGAGTTACAGGAGTTTTTCCTTCACTAGTGTCTCTCTATTCATTTACCAGTTTTTACTGGATTAATAGTAATAGATTACCCTGGACAACTCTGCTCTCAGCCAAATTTAACTTAAATGACCAACAGTTTCTAAAATTATTAGGAGGCATTTACAAATGCAGAGATGGAGAGACAGTATGGTTGCATACATCTAATTTCTTCAAGAAACTAGGTATTAAAACAGTTTGATAAGACAGACAGTTTACAAACCTTTGTTCCAAACCCCATTCTAGGGTTGTCTGGTGAAAATCTTACTGAAAATGGGGGATTAGAGCCACAATGACATTTAAAATTTATAAACTCATACTGATATATGAACTCACATCCCCATTTGAGAAGTGTGTCTTGGTCCCTTATTTCTGATAGCATTAAAACTCTCCATAAAAGGATCAAATTATTTTACCTATATTTTATGAGAAGTCTTTACTTTTCTAGCTAGTTTTGTTTATACTGTGTGCTTTACTTTTTCACTCTTAGGGGAAAAAGCATCTTACATGAAAAGATGGAGTTATTTACAAGAGCTATGGAAGAATGACAAAGCTCAAAAGAGTTTCAACTTTACAGAATGACTGAAGAATAAAAGACAACAAAGTGAAACTCTGAGGTGGACAGTTCTATACCAGAGGTGGTAGTACTGTGTGTCATGTTTAGATCCTGGATGAGTGAAATTAGCAAAGCTATGAAGTAGTTTACATATAATATCCCTCTCTGAAAATAAGTGCTTTGTGGTGTAAGCTGATATAGAGGTGAAGCAACTGGAATTAATTGACTAATTCATGCAACTTTTCCCCCATCTAGGATTCACTGTGGGGAATGTAATCATGGCAGGTCTTTGAGGAGTTCCCAAGTAAAACAGGTCTGGTGGAAATCCATGAGCTTGGTTGTTTGTTTAAACAGAAGAGAACGAAATCAGTTTTGTTATGTTCTGTAGGATCAGGTTCCTTGTAACCCACAAGTGTTCAAAGGATCAGGAGTACTAGTAAACATGTTTACAAGTTGGATGCAAAACACATTTTAAATGCAGTTATATTCAGAATGTTTCTTATTTTCAATATGTATTATTCAGCATCTACTTATTATGTACTAGACTCAAGTCTGCAAAAAGTACATAACTTCTATCCTCCCAATGGATTCTTAAATGAATGGAGGAAACTTCCAGCTTCATGGTGAAGTGTTCTGTTAAAAATAATAACAGATTGTGAGTTTACATTTTGTCACTGTTTTCAGGCAACAGCTATATTTAGATCTCTGGGTAAAATAGCAAAGGAGATGTGAACTGTCATGTAACAGGGAATCAGCTCCAAAAGTTTGTTTCATGTGACCCAGCCAAAGCAATGAGATCCTATTCTACATCTGTGACTGGGATGCTGGATGAAGGCTAGCTATTACCAAAGCTGTCTTCAGAAAAAAAAAATTATTAAATCAAAGAGCCATATGAGGGGAAGTAGAGGACATGGTGGAAAATCTGTTCTTTTTGCAGATTTTTGTTGGTGAGGTCAGCAGTTGAAAAGTCTGATAGGACATTGGCATAGGCCATATCTATACTACAAAATTCAAAAGTCCCTGCTGTTGTTCCCAAGTAAAGGACATCTTTTTATGTTTTTATGTTATCAAAATGGTCCATGTCACGATTGTGGTCTGTTCCTATTAGCACCCTTGTAAGAAATTCCTGAGTGTGGTTGGGGTGTTAGCACAGGCCAGAAATCATTAGCAACAGACAATAAGTTTGAAGCCACCCTATTCAAAGGAAAAGAGAATTTAATAGTATAGATATGGGCAATTCTGTGCCAGATGGTCTCATATCGTGCATATATACCAGTATTGATCTTGCCTAAATAAACAAGTAACAAAGAAGTCAGGTTTTACTTGTTGAAATGTATTCATAAAATTCTAACTGTCTTTTCAGAATTAAGAGTCTGAAGAGATCACCAATCTTCTTGTTAACCTTCTGCATATATTATCCTATATGGAGCAGCAAGTGGAAATTACAAAAAAAGCTATGGAAAATTGGAATGTAGCAACTTGGTTATTAGAGCTCTGAAGAGATTAAAACAGATGTTACCTTACTTGCTGTTATTCTGTAACTATCTAGAGGAAGATCATAGTGCTATTTTGACCTCTACAACTCTATTGGGTCATGAGTTAACCTTGTAAGGAGCAGCTTCTTTCCCACCACTGTTTTGCCTCAGTTCAGAAAGGCAGAAACAGTCAAATTTGAATAAATAGGAGGAAGCAGCAATTTAAAGTTTCATGTGTCATCATGTGTCTCTCTTCATTCAAAATACAAATACAAACAATATATACTAGTGTTTTGCTAGATTCTGACAGATCTTACTACAGCAGGCCCTTTTCATAAAGGAAAAATATCTTCCAAGTACAGGAAGTTACACAGGCCTAGGTATCATAGCAAAAGTAGAACATAAATTATATACTGGCCTCCATAGCAGAGCAGATTTCATGTACCAAGAGGTTGAAGGAAATCAAATTGTATGTTACTGAAATCAAATAAAGGAAATTGAAGAGAATGAAGGGGGTTGAGTCAATAACTATGCCTAAGTTGTTCTTCCTTTATCTTTCAAGAGAAAACAGAGTTGCTTTAACTCAGAAAAGGAACACACTATAGTTGTTAACTGTGACTCAAAGAAATAAAACAAAGTTACAAAATGAAAGATGTATTTGTACTTGAGTAACTGACAAGCCAGTTTAACAAATTTTAAATGGAGGATTTGCTGTTCAAGAAACCTAAAAATGCTAATCATTAGATTTACACTCTAGGTTGTTTCCATAAGGAAAAATAACTTACTTATTCATACAGAATGTGTGTTTGTCTGCCAGATTTATCCTGCTGTATTTTGAACCTGGTAACTAATCACAGCAGCAAGAAACAGCTAAAAGTCTTCAAAAGATTATCCCTCCGCAAGCTGAATGAAAGCAGACACTACAGTAAAAGAAAGGTATTTGTAATGTTTCTATGCAGAAACAGCTAATTTTGAGTTCACCTGTAATTTTCATTCATTTCATTGCCAGTATCTAGGCAACCAGAATATATTTACCAGGGGAGGCAGTTGGATAAGGAGTGGGGAAACAGCTGGGGTATTGCATTGAAATTGCTGGACATGTGAAAGGCACCAATGTTCACAGTGAAATGTTTAGAGGCCACAGGAAGATATGTTTCACACAGAGAGTGGGGAGTAAAGACCAGTCTAATGACAACGGAATAGTGCAGTGAGAGAACTTCAGTACTTATAAACGAGTCTGTAGGAAACAAAGCTTCATTAGATCTGCTGTTTGTGAAACAATTTGTGTTTGATATTGTTATAAACAGGGCTCAGTTATAAAACTGAATTATAGGTGTGCAAAATCGGTTGGTTTGTTAACTCTCATTATAGACATCTAGATATGGAAATTCCAGACTGAGAGCACCATCCTCCTTTCTCAGGCATTTAGGTGAGTTACTCTTCTCACTGAGTCCTTGTGAGTTCGACAAATACTGGGACATTGAAATTGTTTTATCCAATAGAAGGAGTTTATAGAAAATCTATATAAAACAAACAAAAAACTGGAATGGCTGCGTTCGTGATGTCACTAAACAGCTGAAAATCCTGTTTCCTACCCTGCATTAAGAGTACACCATGTTAAAAATGGTCCTTTTATGACTTCTCACAAAATAGTGGATTTTTAAAATTTTTAAAAAGGGATTTTAACTACTTCAGCTATTCAACAAGGGATTTTCAACCACTATTTGCCAGTGCTTCCATATACTTTAACTGTTTTTTAAGTCATGGGAACTCTGTTTACGGTCTCTATATAAACTCTGTCTCTAAGAAAGCAATTTTATATTAACAATCATTAGTTTTAACCCCATTTGATTAATGGATTCTGTCCAGGCATCTGGAACCTGCACCACATAAGAACTTTCAGGATCAGAGCCCAGTATTTCTGCCAGTATAATATACTATTACTCTTTTGACAAATGATGTAAATATGAAATATTAACAGACATGGATATATACTGGTGAAGTCGAGACATTTCCCACTGAACAACAGGCTGAGCGTTAGATCTAGTGAACATTCCTATGCAATGCCTTGATCGAAATCCTAAAATTAAATTCAAATCCTAAAATTAAATTAAATCCTGAACCAAAATTGAAATTCCAGAAACTGAGTAGTCATGCTCCACTTTCATATAAATTAATTATTAGAAGTGGCTCAAATCAGCCATACAAAGTTGCACAGATTTATTTTTCACCTGATTACACAAGATTTTGATCCATCTTTTATTTGTGTGAATTAATTAGTTTACCTTTGTCTAGCTAAAAGTTGGAAAAGAAAAAAAAATCTATTTTTTACAAGACTATTTTATGAGTTTTAAGCACTGAATGTTTTCATTAAAGATTGCAGTTTCTATATGCTTTTACTAAATGCGCAAAGATAGAAAACAAATGAATTTTATAACAGAGGTAATTGCTGAATGATTAATTTCATTTTTCCTCCAGAGTTATGTCATCCCAAGAACATAGTGCAAGCCATTTAATTAGCTACAAGTTGAAATGAAACTTAACTTCGTTCCTATTAAATATTCATGCATGCCACTTATTTGTATTTGTTTATTTAATTACTTTAGAAAGGCATCTATTAATGTTGCAAATGGGAACTTCATATTCAATTTGAAAACATTTTCCTACTGAGGATGCATCTTGTACAAAGGGATATTTGTAATCTAATGAAATAGATTAAGTTGCTTTTCCACTGCAGGACTGGGGTGAGAATAGGATGCAATAGAAAAGGAAGAAAGAGAGAGAAGTGTCATAAAACAATTTGCCTTAAATTCATCTCCTGAAAACCAACACTGTGACAAAGAGAGGTGACATCCAGCAACAGGAAAATAATTTTTCATCTTCTTTCCCACCCTTGTGTTTTATTGCAACAAAGAATAGGCTACAATTTAACTCTTGCTTCTGCCTTATCAAAAAAATAAAGATACATTTAAACACAGAGTTTTTCAATGTGCTCCAAATTATATTATTTCAGCTCACTCAGCCAATCAGGCTAAGTAGGTTCTGTAGAAATGGTGGTTTTTTAGATATATGCTAGATGGTTGTTGTCTGTATTTTGCCATGTTTAGGAATTCACCTGTCGATAAATGCAGTTAATTGCTAGTCAAGATAACTCATGAACACTTCAATTGTAGAACAAACTTGATTGATTAGTACTTACTCATGTTCTCTCCACTACCCCAAATTAATTTGAAGTAGGTGAAACCTAGTAGGCTTCATTCTTCGTTGCCCAGCATTTTGCATAGCATTTCCACAAAGGAGGAGTAGTTTTCAAGTGGATGAAAAAAATACATACCCTCCAGTTTGGCAGTATGTTATATCATATTTTCATTGTTAAAAATAATATAATTTCTACATAACAGAAAATAATGTTATTCATCATTTCTAGAAAAGTAACTTCCAGGATCTGCTGACAGGGATGCCATCCAACCTCTAAAATGCATACTAACAGTTTAAAAAAGAAAATGGAAGCAAGGGAAACTTTTGTTCAAGACCATTGGGAAGAGACCAGGAATGTATGCAACCCACCAAAAACCGGCAAAAACCTCCCAGAAAATGCTGCATCACATAGGTTCTGGCCACTCTCCTAAGGCTACAAAATTCCTACCAGTAAAATCGGTATGTGGTAACATATAAGCCAATGGTGCAGCAAACCTATTGAAGAAAATGAACCTTTTTTTTTTTTAAGAGAACAGCTGGAAAAATAAATGGAACTTGAAAAAAAATTCTGGAATCTCTCCTTAAAACAGAAGATAATGTTTAGAATATGTTTAGTGCCCGAGTAACATTATTTTGCTTTTAATTAATATTTGCCTGTTATTGCAGTTACTTTTTAAGGTTTCTACTAGAGCTTTAACTCCATTTTGTGGCACCATTTATTAATAGCATAGAAAGACCAAAGTAGAAAATAAAATTATCTCATTTAACAGTAATTTTTCAGTAACCCTGGGTTAGTTATCTTTCCAAAAATACTTTTGTACAAACCAAAATGAATTGTACAGAGATTTAGTTAATTACTTCAAGAAACATATATAAATATCCTTTAGACTCAAGTATAGACAAGAGTTCTGTTTGTAAGAGTTTTGCTCTCACAGTGATTGCACACTGGGAATTCCTTCTGTGCACCTCTGTAAGCAAAGCAAGAGAGAACTTGCAGTTTTGATCAAAAATATAAACAGAAGAACAAGACAATTTTTAATGCCATATTGAAATTTTCCTGTGACACACAAAAATCAAAACCAAAACTGAAACCAAAACCAAAACAAACCAACCAACCAAACAAACAAAAAACCCCCCACAATGTACAGTATATATGATAGCATCAATAAGCAGCAATTAATACATAAAGAGAGATGCTCCACAGTTTCCAAATCTTCACACTGCCAGCATGCTTTTCACTGGCAATTAACAGTAAGAAATGATCATCGAGAAGTGTCAAAGTGAAACGGACTTTGATGATGCGCAAGCTGTTTTTAAGATAGTCTGACACTATTCGTAAAAGGCTTTTTCTTTTCCTATTTTCAATACTATTACATTTTAACACCTTTATGGTGTGCAACTGTGTCCCACCAACTTCAAAAAGCTAAATAAATCTATTACACACTATATGCCACAATTCAAAGCTAAAAGTATTTCCACCAGAAAAAAAATAGTTATTGCATTTCCCAAACACCAGGAATTTGCCTTGAGAAGGAAACTTAACTCTTTCCTAAATGCTACTTAAAGTCAGAAAAATTTTAACTCTTCTCCCTAAATCTCAGGAAGAGGGCACTTAACAGTCCATATTTCAAAATCAGTGGTTAGTCCAGAGAAGTTTCTCACTATGACTTCACCACGAATGTCTTCCAGATCCTAAAATGTTAATTCTGGGCTTATTTTTTCAATTCTTTCTCCAACAAACAGTGCTATCTACATTTGAAATGTAGATACATGATGTAAGAATTGGAAATATTAGTTTTCTACTCAATGCTTACACCACCATAACCAGTACTTACTCCAACAGTCATTGTATAAGATAAGGATAATCTAACCTAAGACATCTAATCATGCAGATCCTATGGGCAGAGGACATCATAATTCTCCAAAAACACAGACCTGCTCTATCTACACACTGCTATGCACCTTTGTACCTGTGGGCTCCTCTTGACTTCACTCTGTAGTAAAAAAAGGGCAACCCTTTATATATGTCCAGGGAAGCTAAGCTGGAAAGGTAATAAAGGAAAAGAAGGGAAATAAAAGCAAGAAAATGGGCAATGAAAATAAGGAAAAGAAATGAAAGTAAAAAGGCAATGCAAGGTGAGGGAATCATAATATGGCGAGAATCACAGACTTCAAGAAGAGCAGAGCAGGCCATGGGATGTGATCGACCAGAATAGTTTGTTCAGCTTGCAAACCCATCTGGAGGAACATGAGGCAAGAAACATCAGGGATGACCAACATCTAATTACATTCCTTCAGAAGGAAGTATCTAGTCTTCAGGCCACACATAGGGCATTCTGCCATATAAAATAAAAAATAATAATTTAAAAAAGAAAATATAAATTTTAACGAGAAGCTTTAAATAGAATGTCCCATTCAAATTGCTGTGGAACTTATAATCATTTTCTAAAAATGACATATCTGTCCCTATCGTGATATTTATGGTAATATCCCCCATTCAGCAGAAAGGGCCTAAAGCCTGCAGCCTACATTTCACATGTTTGTTCTGAACATATGATCATTAGCCTGAGTACAGAATTTAGGGTATTTTATAGAAATGGAAAACTGTTATTTTCCAGTCGTCATTCTTCACTGTTTATAATGAAGATTTTACTCCGTCCCTAGAATGAATGGAATAAACATACTGTAAATGTTGCCAATTTATCGACAACAAATGTATTTCTTTTTCAGTTTTAATCTCAGAAACAAAAATTATGCTGGGGCTAATCAATTGTTAGTCTGGTTTTTATGGAAGTAATTCCAATTAACATAATCAAAAATTTAAGAAAGCAATAAATTAGTAGGTCTGTTTTTTCCCTTGGGTTTTAAAGACACATGGGCATAATTATGTGCATCAGTAGTGACAGGGTAACATTTAATCATCTTTTTATGGGTCCAAAAATAGTGATTTTTTTTCCTGCTTTCCTTGTTGAATAAATCATTGCTTCACAAATGCCTTGTGCAAATTTTAATTTCTCAAAAACATTAGAAAACTGCATGCTTTTTTCTTTTACATTTGGTTATATGCCTATATCACAAAGTTGTAAGAACAAAATCAAACCAAAACCACAAGAGAATAAATCTATTTGAATTTAGTTACTTAAAGTCTGACTAAGCAACCTTGTGGGCCAGCCTCCTTACCAAAACATGAAACTTGCTGTCTGTTAAGAGACTGCAAATGTATTCCTGCGTATATGGTTACTGCAGTAGAGAACAGGGCATAATACAGAGTTCAGTTTTGAATGACTTATTCATTTTCTTTCCAAGACTTACTTGGATTGCATCAAAGAGTTATGCACAGACTCAACCAAGAGCCAAGAAGGGCAACCATGCTAAGTTACATGTAAATATGGAAAGGGAGGATCTCTTTCACTTCTTCGCCTAACCACCCAAATTTACATAAAAGACAAACTGGATGAGGCAAATGTAAACATTATTTCTCAGTCTGTACACTAGTCATGGTTGAGGGCATATCTCAAGACTGATTCTAACATTAGAAGGGTTAACAAATGCTGTAGTTCAGAAAAAAATATCCTTGAAATGTTCATCAACATCTGCTCAATTTACAGAAGGATTACAAGTCATAGAAAGCATAATTTTCCTTTCTAGCAGGATAAGAAACTAAGTCATAATAATCCTATATAAGTAGTTTTGAAATCTCACAACATGAAAATGTTTTCTGATTTTGCATCCAATGAGTTCATGGGATCCATGTTCTGATTTTTGATCTTGAGGAAGGTTGCTCCATACATGAATCTTGATGTATTTCAGATGAAAATTTTCCTGCATTCATGAGGTAAGGATATCACATCTTTCATCTTTCTCAGGGAGAGCACAATTAACAGAGGTTCCTCCTATGCATGCTACGACTAAAACCACAACTTTTAAACAGCTTTATTTCCTAAGATAATGCCTCCCACTCTGTTTTCTCCTGGGAGTTGTTGGGAATTCCCTCTTCACCAATTCTTTAGCATCTTCAATGACTTGCTTTCTCCCTCTATTGCACATCAAGAGCCTAGTCGTAACAGAGAAATGGGTGTACACACATGACCCAGGAAGGAAATTAATATTCCTCTGGGTATAAAATTTGCTTCTGTACTCTTCTCCCTCCCAGAAGTTATTAGAATTACCTCTTTGATTCCTCTCACCCTTTCTTCCCTTCTGCCTGCTACTCTGGAGCATGGTAGCCTGACACAGAGCTTCTCCATCATATCCATCTGTGATAAAATTGTAAGATTCACCTCCCCAGAACACTTTTAAATGCAGCCTGTACATTTCAAAGTACCTTCCTGAGAAGTAGGATGCTACGATTCCTCTCTCTATATTTTTCTGTATATAACTGTGGTCTTTCAACAGTTACAGACACCAACAGGCCAGAAGGTCCAGTTAATTTGTACCTTATAAGTGACTGAGTTTTAAAGTCCATAGTCTTGTGTTGCCAGTGCAAAAATATTTAGAAACCCAAGACAAGTGTCTTGTTTTGCAATGAACAAAAACTTAAGCTACAGTAGCTTTTAAACAACTTCATTCTTCAGATCCAGGAATACACCTGCAGTGTTGTCAGATATAATGATTTTATATTGCATTTTTAAAGAGTCTTTATGTGCCTGCTACAAGAAGAAGTAGTCCATAAGAAGTATTCATCTCTTCAAGCAGCTTGGGAAACAACTCATTTTTTCAAAATTGGATTTGGTCTGCTGTGTCCAATTTTGAGTGAATAGCTTGCTTTCAGAGATTTTGAAGTAAAAATAAGATTTTACACATTCATTTTTATTTCAGGACAGTTTAAGAAAAATCTTGAATTTTTTGGACATTCTGTTTGAGACTCCAGAATGTGTTGAATTCATTTTCTCCTGCTGATAAAATGCAAGAAAATGACAAGACTTAGTGCAAAAGAGGTTTTACCATTTCTCTAAAGGAATGTCTAAAATGTCTCCTCAGTCTTCTTTTTTTTTCAAAGTACCTATATGGTTTCTATTTTCATGTCCTCTACCAAAGTGGATTTACTCTGTTCTTTCCACTGAGCCTTATGAATAAAAAAAAAGGGAATATTAGACAAGAGAAAAATGCGCTTCTATGAGAAGCCAAAATGTATATGGGGTGAATATTACCTGATAGAGAAATGGCAGCTTTGTGACAGCTTAAACCTTTTCAGTATTAAAATTAATTACACTAATAATTTCCTGAAACAAATAAAGTATCTGGAAAACATAGCCTGTTCAATAGGAAGTACTTTCTCACTTCCCTTTAGCCTTATGTTCAGGTATCTCAGAAACAACCAAATGGATTTTATCAAACTTTTTAAGCACTTTACCTCTGGATTGAACACAAGCCTGAGAAATTTCTTTCTGGGAGTTAATGACTTGGAAAGTTATAAGCAGCAGAAATTAAGCACTTAAAATAGAAAGAACATCCTAACCATAGCTATTAAGCTTTTACCTTTGTCACCTCAAGCTGTGAGTTCAGATCTCAAAAGATACGTGGCATTAGGCTGACTCAGTGCTCGGATGAGAGCCCTCTGGGGAGCACTCAAGTAGAAATTCAGCAGAGAGTAGCATTCCCACTGAGCTGCTAATGAAGTCGCACCCATGCCAGGTGTTTGAGGCTATCCAAGACAAGACATAAAATTACTGTCTTATCTGACTAGTGATACAGTTACTCTCAAAGTATAGATGTGAAACCTAATGTCCTGGTCTGCTAATTTACACAGTTTCTTTCTATAATCCCCCAGCCTCATTTGGGGTATGCGGTTCTCTACTTCTTGCTCTGGAAGTGTCACAGTTTATCAACAATAATCCTATGCTATCAGTATCAAGACATTCAGTGGTCTTCACCGACATTTTCTAACTGTGCAGTGGGAGGCTACGAACCACAGATGTACCGCTCGGACCTCCTCTGTGTCCCTGGACAAGCCACACCAAACAGAGTTTTTAGCATGGTATGCATGAAGCTAGGCTTTTAAACAAGGCAGTTTATCCTCTCTAATAGTCCAATTTCTTTGACTGAAACGGAAGGGCAGCTCTGGCTCCTTTTGTAACTCATTTGTGCAATGAGGAGTTAAATTTAAGTACCAATAAATAAATGGTAGTGCTGAACTTAAGTCAACCTCTCTAAGATCCTTCACACTATTAAGATGATATAAAAATATTTTCCAGTCTAAAATATGTTTTGATTTAATATCTGTACAGATCTTTGGAGGTGTGAGATCGGGAGAATTATGTATACTGCATATGTAGAATATCTGGTAAAGTTTGGAAAAGAACTTGGGATCTGTTTGCATGGAATTGATTTTGAAGATGAGAATTCATCATTCCAACAAATTAAAGAGCAAAGGATGTTCATAGACCCTGATTTCCCTAATATACATTTTCATCTCATGTTGGTAGGAACTGCTAGTGATTCCTCTCTCTGAAAATTCAAGCTTTGAACATTTAATACTATTGTTCTACTATTCCAAAGCAGGCATGAGTAAATTCAGTGTAAGTTCAGGTGGTAACTTAAAAATCAAGATCAAGTGAGTTTTACTCTTCTGCTCCATGGGAGGTTTCCATCCTCCCTGAGCTCTTCCTGCATGCCTTGTCATTTGTTCCAGCACTGGCTTTTTTCTCATTTTTCTTTACCTATTTCGTGCAACCCCTGGATGACAGTAGTTCAGAATAACATCTCACACAAAGAAATTTAATGGCTCTTGTCACATAGTTTGTTCTACAGACAAAGGTAGTCTCTTAACATGAACTAGTGCTTATCCTCCTACTAAAACTATTGGCTAGTATGCCCTTTAAACAAATATCTGCAGACATTATTTTACTATGTTTTTCCAAGGAAATGAAGCTTACGCATTTGCATGGTTTATTCATCCATATATCACCCTAGCCCTGCTGCTTGCTGTTTCTTTAATTTATTGGCCAGTTGCAACCAAATTCAGCAAGAGGAAAAGCCATTTAAAATAGAAATAGAATTCTGAGATTATAACCATTAGTCAGTGAGCAGAGCTGTAGTTAGTGCAGTGAGAGATGAAGTCACTGTTTTCCTCTCCTGCTAGAGAGAACAATGGATGCAACTTACACACCCGACAAAGACGAGCACATCCCATCTTCATCTTCTATGGGTCCAGCAGTTAGAGAGAGATCAGGTTCAACAGTTCACTAGCAATATATTTTTGGTGGAAAGCTACATGCAGTTAATTTAAAACTATCTTTTCTCCAGCATTCTCACTTCTATTCCAAGTTCAATTCTGGGTCATCAGGCTAACCAAAAGTGCTTTTTTTGCCATTTAGAAACCAGAAAACTTTTTGTTTTGTTCTGTGGGGTTTTTTTTTCATACCATTTAGAATCCAGAAAAGTGTTATTTTGTAAGCCATTTGAAATGAAAATCTGTGGAATGAAGATTTATTCTTTTAAAACTTTATTAGTATTTCAGATTACTGTCTATATAATATCACAGAATCACAGAATCAAAGAATGTTAGGGATTGGAAGGGACCTCAAAAGATCATCTAGTCCAATCCCCCTGCCAGAGCAGGAACACCGGCGTGAGGTTACACAGGAAGGCGTCCAGGCAGGTTTTGAATATCTCCAGAGAAGAAGACTCGACAACCTCCCTGGGCAGCCTGTTCCAGTGTTCCGTCACCCTCACTGAGAAGAAGTTTCTTCTCAAATTTAAGTGCAACCTCCTGTATTCCAGCTTGAACCCATTACCCCTTGTCTTATCATTGGTTCTCACTGAGAAGAGCCTGGCTCCATCCTCGTGACACCCACCCGTCATACATTTATAAACATGAATGAGGTCACCCCTCAGTCTCCTCTTCTCCAAGCTAAAGAGACCCAGCTCCCTCAGCCTTTCCTCATATGGCAGATGCTCCACTCCTTTAATCATCTTCGTTGCTCTGCGCTGGACATTCTCATGCAGTTCCCTGTCCTTCTTGAACTGAGGGGTCCAGAACTGGACACAATATTCCAGATGCAGTCTCGCCAGGGCAGAGTAGAGGGGAAGGAGAACCTCTCTCAACCTACTAACCATCCCCCTTCTAATACACCCCAGGGTGCCATTGGCCTTCCTGGCCACAAGGGCACAGTGCTGTCTCATGGTCATCCTGCTGTCCACCAGGTCCTCCAGGTCCCTTTCCCCTACACTGCTCTCTAATAGGTCATTCCCCAACTTATACTGGAACCTGGGGTTGTTCCTGCCCAGATGTAAGACTCTACATTTTCCGTTGTTATATTTCATTAAATTTTTCCCCGCCCAACTCTCCAGCCTGTCCAGGTCTCGCTGGATGGCAGCACAACCTTCTGGCATGTCAGCCACTCCTCCCAGTTTGGTGTGATCAGCAAACTTGCTGATAGTACACTCAATTCCCTCATCCAAGTCGTTGATGAATAAATTGAATAATACTGGTCCTAGTACTGACCCTTGAGGGACTCCACTAGATACAGGCCTCCAACCAGACTCCGCCCCATTGACCACGACTCTCTGGCTTCTCTCCTTCAGCCAGTTTGTGGTCCACCTCACAACCCGATCATCCAGTCCACACTTCTTCAGTTTAGCCGTGAGGATGCTGTGGGAGATGGTGTCAAATGATTTACTGAAATCAAGATAGACCACATCCACCGCTCTGCCATCATCTATCCACCTTGTTATGTCTTCATAAAAGGCTATGAGGTTGATCAAGCACGACTTCCCCTTGGTGAACCCATGTTGACTGCCCCTAATGACCCTCTTATCCTTGATATGTCTTAAGATGGCACCAAGGATAAGGTGTTCCATCACTTTCCCAGGGATGGAGGTGAGGCTGACCGGTCTATAGTTGCCCGGGTCCTCCTTCTTGCCCTTTTTGAAGACCGGAGTGACATTTGCTTTCCTCCAGTCCTCAGGCACCTCTCCCGTTTCCCAAGACTTGGCAAAGATGATAGAGAGTGGTCCAACAATGACTTCAGCCAGCTCCCTCAGCACCCGCGGGTGCATCCCACCTGGACCCATGGATTTATGGATGTCCAGATTGCTTAACTGGTCCCTAACCCAGTCCTCATCAACTAAGGCAAACTCCTACATTGTTCTGCCTTCCTCTGGGGCCTCAGGGGTACGGGGCTCCTCAGGACAGCCTCTGGCAGAGTAGACAGAGACAAAGAAGGCATTCAGTAACTCTGCCTTCTCTGTATCTTCTGTCACCAGGGCACCCACCCCATTCATCAGTGGGCCTACATTGCCTCTGGTGTTAGTTTTATCTGTCATGTATTTGAAGAAGCTCTTCCTGTTGTCCTTGACCCCTCTTGCCAGGTTTAATTGTAAGGAGGCCTTAGCTTTCCTAGTTGCCTCCCTACATTCTTTAACAACAGCCTTATATTCTTCCCAAGTGGCCAGCCCCTTCTTCTGTGGTCTGTAAACTCTCCTCTTCCACTTGAGTTTGCCCAGCAGTTCCCTGTTTAACCACGCAGGTCTCCTGGCTCCCTTCCTTGACTTCCTACGTGTCGGGATGCTCTGATCTCGAGCTTGGTAGAAGCAGTTCCTGAATGTTAACCAACTATCTTGGGCCCCTTTACCTTCAAGCAGCCTTGCCCACGGGATTTCCCCCAGCAATTGTTTGAACAGGCCAAAGTTGGCCCTGCTGAAGTCCAGGGTTGCAATTCTGCTTGGTATTTTGTTCCTGCCACATGAGATTCTGAACTCCACCATCTCATGGTTGCTGCAACCAAGGCAGCCCTCGACCTTTACTGCTTCAACCAGACCCTCCTTGTTAGTGAGGACGAGATCCAGCAGTGCACCTCTCCTAGTCAGCTCTTCCACCATTTGCATCAGAAAGTTATCATCAATGCACTGGAGGAACCTCCTGGACTGAGGCTGGCTGGCTGAGTAGTCCTTCCAGCAAACATCAGGGTAGTTAAAATCACCCATAAGAACCAGAGCCTGTGACTGTGAGGCCACACTCAGCTGCCCGTAGAAGGCCTCATCAACATCCTCACTCTGATCTGGTGGTCTGTAATAGACTCCTACGACAGTATCACCCCTGCCAGCCTGCCCCTTAATTCTCACCCACAGACTCTCAACTCGCTCCTCAACCGCAGCTGGACAGTACTCTATACATTGTAGTTGCTCTCTCACATAAAGAGCAACTCCCCCACCACGCTTGGCTGGCCTGTCTTTCCTGAAAAGGGCATAGCCATCCATGACCACATTCCAGTCATGTGAGCTGTCCCACCATGTCTCTGTAATTGCACCAGATCATATAGATCATATCAATACAATACATAAACCATGGGTGGGAACAGATATAGCTCAGGTTATAGTGCATGCCAGGAATAGCATGTTCCCAAAGGTCAGATTTAGCCGTGGTCACACTATTTAAAAGAAAAAATAAAAACTGTAGGTATATGGACACAAGATTAAATAGAATCATAGAATCATTTAGGTTGGAAAAGACCTTTGAGATCATCAAGTCCAATCATTAACCTAGCATTGCCAAGTCCACCACTAAACCGCATCTCTAAGCACCACATCTACATGCCTTTTAAACACCTCTAGGGATGGTGACTCAATCACTTCTCTGGGCAGCCTGTTGCAGTGTTTGATAACCCTTTCGGTGAAGAAATTTTTTCCTAATATCCCATCTAAGCCTCCCCCGGTGCAACTTGATCTGCCACCTGGTGTCATGGTCATAGAACACTCCTTGGTATATTGTTTTTATAGGCAGATAAACAGCCTTAGGAACTAGAAGATATCTCCTAAAGTGTTTAACATACAATGAAGCACCTAGTTAATTTTTTTTTTTTAATTAAAAAAAAAGTGTTCTTTAGTCTCTGGACACAGTAATAACAGAAAAGTCAAATGAATAAAGGTATATTACATTATTTGCCAGCTGGAAACATACCAATTGATTTAACATTTTGTCATACTACTGTAATGATAACTGGACAATAATGAATTATCATCTTGCAAGTATACTGAAAAATCTGTTATTTTCCATGGCATATGAAGTTATTCACATAACATTACAGTAAATACAAAAAATAAGCAGTGTTAAGGATATTTAGATTGTGTTAGTTTTGGAATATCTTTAATTAGAAATAAGTAATATTATTCTAATAATTTTAATAGTGTTCATTGGAATGTGTATTTACGGTAAACATCTTAATTTTATTCATTGAGAAAATATTCGTTTAATGCGTGTATGCATAATTTATTTTTCCTCTATGCCAAATATAAAAAAGAAAGTTCAGTTCCAGAATGGAATTTTGCTAATACTGAACATATGGATGAAAAAAATATTATTTTTCTTAACAATAGAAAAAAACTCCAGTGCAGTAACTTTCAGCAATATTCATGCATGTCAGCTTCCTACCTTGTTGTTTTGAAATATTTATGCATGCATTCAATAGGGACTAAATCATCAGGGGTGAAATACAACATAGTTTCATTGAAAATAAATCTGCATTGCCTCTGAGGCTGAGCCAATTTGTGTATCTATGTAAGAAAAGTATTCAAATTTTACTGAGAATCTCCCATTCCACACTTTAAACCAGACTACATTTCTGTGTGGAAAAAAGGGACAGGGGAGGATATTTCCCTTTGTATTACATTGCAATTCACTGAAATTCTCCTGTGGTCCCTTTTAAGGTACAGGTCTACAACCAAAAGAGTCCAGAATAAATTCCTGTAAGTAAGAGGTTGGATTTGAACCAGTATCCTTGATTCAACATGTAAGTTTAGAGATATATGTAACCAGACTTTAGTCTCCAAACTCCACAAACTAGGGACTCTGAACTGTAGGGAATAAACTCTAAAACGCCCTACTGTTATTCCTTCCTCCTGACACAGCGGCTCTTACTCTGCTCTGCTCTGGCTCTGCCTCTGCCTGTATTTTGCTCACCATCTTCACTACATTTTTACTCCTAAACAGAGTCTGAGCTCTCCCTGACAGAACTGAACAGTGCTAAATAGCATCAGGGACCTAGGTGGCTTTCGCCCTTATAAATGGAAACTGTATTGGGAAGCATACACTAAAACTTTAATGCCTTACAGAGGTTACATCTGCAGTGGTTAGTAACAGAGTAACACTTAGTAACCAATGGTGACTCCTCTTCTTATATAAAGGTTGGAGAATATGTAGAATGAGTTTTGATAAAACATTACATGTGCCATTTAAGCAAGGATAGGATGTGGGAAATCTAAACAGCCAAAATGAGAACAAACACCCACAGCTGGAATTCATAGTCACACTTCTCTTAGCAGGGAAGCTCCTGTGGTATGTATTCATCCATTTTCAAGACAGTCTGTTTACCCATATCTAAATGACTGAAGCCATTATCAATCAATTTGTATACAAAATACAAACCAAACAATCAAACAAAAACTAAACCACCAGAGAAATTCAGAAAGGCCATCATCAGAAATTACTTAGCAAGCTCTGTAAAAGCACTGTGGTGCACAGAGCCACATGATTTATTTTTGTCTGTTCTGAGGAAAAAATTAGTACAGGATTCAAACTGCAGAGCTGCTGTTACCAGGATTTTAACTCACCATGTGGTCTCAGATTTTCAATTCCATCTTCCAAAACCTAAAGTGGAATTTGATCAAATGCCAAATTGATTTTAGAATTGCTTTTATGACTTATGAAAGCATTGCTCAATTTGGGATCCTCCGCATACATTTATCTTCAACTCTGTCTCTGCACTAAAATTCCGTGTTGCTGTTTGAGAATAGTTGGCCATTCTAAATTAAAGGAGAACACACTTGTCTTCGCCATGCATACTGACAGAAGCACTGATTTCTGGCTTTAGGCTGAAATGCTCACTAAAACACATCATAAATCTAAACCTATTTTCCCTTTTGATGTTAGCCATTTTGTAACTATAGGAGGATATTCTTGGTTTTGTATTTAGCTCCACTGGTGTTGCTAAATGATAGATGTTGTGGAATAGCATTGTATTACAAATGTTCAAAAAATAAGGTTGTATAATGAAAGAAAAAGAAAGGAAAAGAGAGAAGGAAGAAAGAAGGGAAGAAGAGAAGAAGAGAAGAAGAAAAAGGGAAGTAAGGAAGGGAGGAAGGGAGGAAGGGAGGGAGGGAGGGGGGAAGGAAGGAAGGAAGGAAGGAAGGAAGGAAGGAAGGAAGGAAGGAAGGAAGGAAGGAAGGAAGGAAGGAAGGAAGGAAGGAAGGAAGGAAGGAAGGAAGGAAGGAAGGAAGGAAGGAAGGAAGGAAGGAAGGAAGGAAGGAAGGAGAAAGTTTTTGGCCAACTTCTTGGTACCCAAATCTCCCAAAGAAGTCAGTGACTCTGACACAGTATGAAGAAAATTATGACAATATGGAGTCCTTGTGAAAATCTCACCCCCAAAAAGCATAGTTCCAGGACCATCTCAACTAGTACTAGCAAACTTTGAGACAGAGGTGTCCCAAGTTATCTAACAAACAAGAAGTTTGATTCACATGGGACTGGTTTGCACTGTTAGGGTAATGGTTTATTACTTCCATGATGTGTGGAGTTCTTTTTCATATTGATAGAGAGGTTCATAGTAATTAGAATTTGCTCTTGAAATCTCAGCATTTCCTGATCATCTTGAAAGTAGGCATGCCAGACAGAGAAAAGAAATCTTAATTTGTGAAGTACAGTCTATATATCAATAAAATTAATTTAACAGTGATGTTTTAAGATTAAATAAAAATGTTAGTCTGAATGCCAAACTGTTTTTTTCTTGCTGATAGTTGAGTCAAATGAGGGAAATTCAAGGTATACACAGGAGAATCATTAGGGCAGTTAGAAAGCATATGGAAATAGCTACATAGGTACCAAAAGACACAATAGTTACCATCAGCAAAAATTAATTTGCAGAATGCTAAAAAAATTGAAAAAAATTCTCAATATCAGAAACACACTGTCTTGGGTAAATAAAAAGCATAAGAATTTGCATACATCCTGGAGAAAGAGTGAATGATGGGAACTGAAGCAGAGTTAAAACTGACACATTTGAACAATAAATTTTAGTGATTGCACTCTAATAAGCAATTTGGCATGGATTCAGACATGAAGAATAAAATTATCTAAATGCTGTAGTGATTGCCCAAAATGAATACCAAAAAAAGATTGTATGGGACTGGAATGACTTATAAGATGTAGAATTTTGGAAAAAAAAAAAAAAAGAAGCAATTTTGACACTGTGTTCTAATGTAGATGATATTGGTTAAATTAAAGTAAGTACACTAGTTGTTTCCAAAAAATTCTGGTGATGTCTGAGTCAGACACACATATCTACAAATTATGTAGACAAATACATAGGCAAAAAGAGTAATATTAATGGACGCTTGAACTAAAGATGTTCTAGTTCTGTTTTCCTTCAGAAGTTATAAGTCTCACAAACAAACAAACACACACCAACTCTTCTTTGAAATTTACTTATGACTTATTAAATAAACACATTCACATGTAACTTGGAGGTTGATGTGTTGCTGAAAAAATCTAGATCAAAATATCATGTGATTTTTACCTTTTAATTACAACACAAGCTAGTTTTGAAGGAGGAGTTATCTTTTCATTTAATTCATAGTAATTCCATAGAAGTTATCACCACAAGAAATTTTTAAAGCTATAATTTTACAATAGATCATCCAGAAGGATAAGAAACCTATGGAAAACAGTCATAAAACTACTATAAATTATGAAAATTAAGGCGTATAAATATTTGTAATTCAAATCGACCTGTAGTGCAAATGCCAGAAAACTAGGATTAGATGGCTATTTCCCCAGTGTCAGAATATTCTGTAACTATCAGGATACAATAAGAATATCATGCTCTTTAGAAGGTTTCAGTACTGTCCACATCAAAATAAGATATTAGATGGGCAAACCAGTGTAGATTGAAACATGGTGTCTAGCTCTTTTAAAATAACAAAAAGTGGCATCTTCTGTTGGGAAATTATTTTAAATATGAGCTATTCCAGGTGGCCTTTAATTCTTTGTTCTCGGTTTCTGCATATCCAAGTTGAAATATCCAAAGTTAGTTTCACAGGGGCAGTAAATACCGAAGGGCATACAAATTGACTTGAAATTTGAACAAAGTAGAAAAATCAGTCTAAAAAAATAAGCCAAGATTTTGAAGCTGAGCACTCAAATTAGATAATACTTGCAGATGTTGACGTCCTTTGTGCCTTGTTGTCTTCTCGGCAAAATGAGGATAATTCAGGCATCCAGTCTGATAACCATCACCAATAATGTTCATGATTCACTGTACTATTTGAGTTAGAGTATATTAAAATTGCTAAGGAAGAGATGAGTTATTTCGTATTTTGGTGATAATAAACAAACACTTAAGACCACACAGTGAATAAGGAAGACATTCACTGAATGAAGCAATGAGGAATAATCACATCTGTGTATGGAGTGTGAATTAAAATGGCAAAGCCAGACTCAATCATAATCCCAGGACTGCCTGGGAAAATCATGGAATATTGTGGTGGGTTAACCTGCTGCCAGCCAGGTATCCACCAAGCCACACTTTCACTCCCATTCCTGACCAGAACAGAGGGAGAAAAAAAGCTGAAAAAAGCTCATGTATTGAGAGAAGAACAGGGAGATCACTCGCCAGTTATAGTCCTGGGCAAAACAGACTCAATTTGGGAAAAAGTATTTTAATTTATTGCAAATTAAAAATAGAAGAGGATTGTGAGAAATAAAAACAAAATTAAAAATTCCTTCCTCCCATGCTTCTTTCAGTCTTAAGTTCAATGTCACTACTGAGTTTTCTGTTTCCTCTCCCTGGGCAGAACAGGGGGAGCAGAACTGGGGTTATGGTCAGTTCATAACACTTCATCACTCGCACTCCTTCCTCCTCACACTTTCCCTCCACTGTAGTGTGGAATCCATCCCATACAATACAGTCCTTCATGAACTGCTCCAATATGGGTTTTCCCCACAGTCTGCAGTTCTTCAAGAACTGCTCCAGCATGGATCCTTTTCACAGACTGTGGTCCTTCAGAATCAGACTGCTCTGGTGCAGATCCCCCACTGGTAACAGCTCCTGCCAGAAAACCTGCTCCTTCGATGGCTCTTCTCCACGGGTTACAGTTCCTGTCAGGAACCTGCTCCAGTGTGAGCTCTCTATGACTGCACCTTCCTTCACTCCTCTCTCACAACAGCTGTGCAGAGGTTTTTTTGCCCTTTCTTAAATATGTTATTATAGAGCCTCCACCAGTTTTGCTGATAGGCTCAGATTTGGCCGGTAGCAGATCTGTTTTAGAGCTGGCTTGCACTGGCTCTGTCTGGTAAGAAAGAATCTTCTGGGATCTTTCTTCTAAAAGTTCTAGTGTTGGTCCTGCACCAAGAAGAGTTTGGACTGGAGAAATGCAGAAGTTCTGTTCTGCTAACACTCCTGTGATTCTCTCTTGATATAAGGACCAAGGTCACACTGAGTATCGATGAGGTTCTTAGGGACATGGTTTAGTGCTAGAGTTAGGTTATGGTTGGACTTGATGATCTTAAGGGTCTCTTCCAACCAAATTGATTCTATGAATATTTCAGGGGCTAGATCTTTCTGCTGATTCTGATGAAGGGTTTCTTCCCTCCCAGATATGATCTCTGAGATACAGCAGCATTTCTTTGGGTAGTGCCTTAAATGGGTCATCTCTCTCTTCTCACAGAAGCCACCACTGTAGCCCCGTAGCTACCAAGATCTTGCCATGTAAACCCAATATCTATTATTCATGGTTTTAAATAACATTTTATGAAAACCACATATCACCCATCATCCTCAATTATGATACAGACAGATAGCAAAAGATTCTTGGCAATATCCTGTCTCAAGGCATGAAACATTTCACAGCCGGACTTCTAGAAACGACAACATAACCTAATTTTCTCATGAACATCCTGCATAGAGTAGGAGGAGAGACATTTACAAAAACACTGAGGATTCCTTGAATATGAGTCCGTTACATAAAAAACAAACAAACAAAAGAAATCACATCTGAAGGTAGTCCTGGTGGCAAAAATAGGTGTAATAACAATTCACAATACTATTTGCAATGTCAGCTCCGTTTTTGGTGGATGCAGGAAGTGGAGCAATAAAAACAAGAAGAGCTGCGCAATTGCATAGTTTTATTTTTGTCATGCGATGTGGTAATAGTGGGGGAAGGAAGAATGCCATTACTTCCTTAATACAATTCACCCTACCCTTCACTTTCACTTCCAGTAAATCAATCTTACTAAGTTACATAAAACATAATAAGAACTAGGCTTTTTACACAAGTAGAAAGGACGGAGATTGTCTCAGAGAATTTACTTTCTACTGTGTTTATTTCCACTAAAGTTAAAACAAAATTGATAACAAAATAAAAGCTGGGATAACAGAAGAAAGGAAGGGAAACATGAATGCCAAGCAGAAAACATTTTGTAAGTCAGGAAGCTATGTGGGGAGAGAAAAATAAAGTGTACAAGAAAAAAGTAATCAATATGTAAAGAATAATTATGCTACTGTCCCTAAAGACAACAAATGAGACAAACCTTCTTGGATCTTAGAATTCGTTCTTGTGAGAGAGGAGGCTGGAGAGCTAATATGGAAGGAATATCCTCTATTGTAACTTCTGCTTTTTGTAAGTGTTGTTCCGAGATTTCAACAACATGTGGACAAGTAACATCTCCCACAGTATCTGGGTGCTTTGCAGTCTTAAATGTATCTGTTTTCACAAGGCTATCTCACCATATTGCAGGTAGGAAACATAGTGCAAAAGCACAGCATCAAAAAGATGGAAAAATTGTACCCTTGAGAGGGCCTGTCCTCATCATTTAGGCTCTGGAGAACCAGCAGAGAAATATACTTCCAGATGGTTGCTCAAGTATCTTTTACGCAGAGTGAAGAAAGTAAAGTGGGAGAAAGAACAGCAGGCACCTGACCTCAGACAAAGATGATATTGGGAGAGAGGTGTACAGTAAAGCTCATCTCTTTCTATTAGCTGTGCACCTAATGCCCACACGGGTCTCTTGTGCTGAGTTGCAGACTGCTGTATTTGGTATTGGTGTTGAAAACAGATCAAGAGCAGGCCTTTCTTTTCAAGTCAGAGAGGAATGTTTGTGAAGTGCTTAGCTCTCTTGAAGCAATATTCCAGAAGGTATCTGAATTTCCAATGGTGCAAGTTCCTGAGGACAATTTGAACTGGCAGATTTTGGGAGTGAGGTAGAGCCCTCCTGTTGGGGACAGAATGAGAAAATAATGTTTGCGTGAGGCACATTTCACTCCATTTCTATGGTTTAGTCTAAAAAAGATAAATAAATGTATATAAATTCTAAAACCCAGGAAAATCAGAAAAACGAACCATTTCTCTACAATTCTTCACCTCAATCTTTATGAACTGCTATTGTGCTAGGAAAAGATACCATGCAATAAGCCACAGAGCAATAACAGTTTCATTTCCCTGTTCCAAATTCTTCCCTCTTTGGCAATGGAAATTATCTCTGGACAACAAAATCTATTCTGTGATCTTAATAACATATGCTTCTTTGCCAGCATGATATTATGAAAATGACTTACAGTTTCAGTAGGAGCTGCAAGCATGCAGCATGACTGAAAATCCTTCTGGTTTTTAGCCTTAAAAGGATAAAAAAGTGCCCACCGCTAAGCTGTTGTAGATCAAATATATTCTAGTTAATTAATTAGAAATCTATCTTCTTTAAAGTACAAAATTAGGTACTCTATGTGCTATAAAAACACAATCAAATTCGCTTATTTTTTACTCTGCAAGATCAGTATCATGGGTTAAAAGCTCTGTCATGGGTAGGTTTTGCATCCTGAATTGATAACCACTCTTCTTCATATACCAGTCACAGAGAGGAGCACGAGAAGAGGAAAATGATGAATATTTTTATTTGAGAGAGAAGGCAAAGACTAAGGTGGCCTATTTATTTTCAGTGGAGAGGAGATCAGTCACCTTAGAATATGATTCAGACTATAAAGGTTATGACCTCTATTTTTTGAAGTTGTCAGCAAAGACAGGGAAGATTCAGAGAACCCATGTTAGAAGCCTGCACTGGACCTATAAGTACTTGTTCATTTCCCTCTCTACTATTCCACCTCATCCAGCTTCCAAGGAGGAAGTAACCAAAAGGCTAAAACAACTACCTGCGATGGCAGCATTTCAGTGATCCATGCTGTATAATTCAGACTATTCATCAAAAGGTCTCCTGGAACACCTATACAGTTGTTGGAAACTGTGTTTTTAAAGGTTGTGGTACTGTCACGCAGTGCAAAAACTGCTGTGCTACACATTGCCAGTCAAATAGAAATACTGGTAGGGTTAACAAAGGGGTTCTCAGTCAACGTCTGGCTATGGAGTTATTTCTGATAATTCAAGTATGCTTTGGACTAAGACATTTAAAAATACTCAGTAGAGCTACAGATCTATTTTAATCTAGGATTGAGATAGCCCAGTCACATGAAAGGGTTTCAAAATCTTAATTACTCTTATGCTACATTGCCCTAACAGACTCAGAAAGCAGCTGCCCCAGTCACTCATGCACGAAGTTAGTACCTCAGCAAAAGCCTAGGTCTCAGAAATGAGAGCAATGGTTCAGTCCCTTCAAATCCCAAAACAAGTCAACTTGTAATAGCACATGTTGTGTTTCTGTTTAAAACAGTATTGATTTTGCCTCCATAGACAAAATTAACATGGAAAAAAAGTAATCTGCTTCTCCGTAGGAAAATAAATGCTTCAGTCTCTGATCCTCATTTCAGCATTCTGACAGGCAAGCAATAATATTTTACTTTAATATATTTTCCTAATCTTCTGCAGACCCAACTCGGCACAGGTCAGTTTGGACATATAAACCAGAAAGCTTCATTAGTTTAGTACTGTGATTCACCTAATATATCCATTATTTACAAACACACTAATTTTAACTTATTTCTGTGTTTGTTTTTTGTTGTTGTTTTGTTTTGTGGGAGTTTTTCTTTGTTTGTTTGGTTGGTTTTGGTTTTTTAATGTGCCATGCTAATCCACAGCTGGTCAATTCTCTGCCAAACTATTGTTAGCTTGGAAGCATCAGTGCTCTGGGAACGATAAGAGTTCACCTTTCATGAAGACTCAAATACATTTTTCTTACTGAGAAGCCAAGAAGTGTCAATCATGATGGCATTTTTAGTATGATGGCAACAAATCAGACCAAGTCCTACATGTGTTGAAGTCAGAGTTCAGTGGGAAAAGAACCTGTCACCTGTCTCAGAGGCATTGGTGCCTTCTATTACAATTTTGACTAGTTTAAATGGTGTTACACAAAAGTACAATAGCTAATGACTGGGATGGTGGTTTTTATTATCATTATTTCAGACTGAAATAATTAAAAGCATTCACAAAACACATCATAAGGAGAGCCCATTTGATATGAAGGTTCTGCATTTCTGAAGTCCATAATAAATATTGGAGACATGATAAAATGTTACTGGAGATAGACTCGACATCAGTGTAAAGAGACTTTTCCCTGGAATTTGTCAATATTAATTTGTCCACTTGTATTATGTTGAATGCAAATAATTTTCCTGGTTTATTTTCACTGTATGAATATATGTCACTTTACAACATTAAAGTCGCATAGTATTTAGGATCTGTCATATTTACCAAAGAAAACAATTATTTATAACCCAGCTGTTAAGAGCTGACAATTTTAGAATTTTAAAGTCTAAAAGGATGCTTAGACAACATACTTATCTTTTACATGTTTCAGTCACATTAGATTGGCAAAGAAATAGAATTCTAGCAATACAGAAAACATAGCAAACAGTTACTAATCTTGGTCTAAAGGGTTTCTTTCCATTGTTGCTGGGTAGACTATAGTGCCATGCACAGCATAAAACAAGTAGAAACATATTGACCAAAGATACTTGTCTTCAAAAACATTTGAATTTTATCAAATACATGACTGTAGACTGACAAATGCTTCAACAAATTTTCTGCCTCGTATTATGTCTCAGTGAAGATGAGAGGCCTGCAGCTCAAAAGTACTGGTTTTAAAATATTGTATCTCTTTGAGTGGTAAGTGGTAAAAAAAATCAGTAACGATTGCTTAAATTAACTGGCACAAGCTGTAAATGTACCCCTATAAGTCTAATATTTTATTCAAACTGATTGTGAGCTGAGGAACATTATACAGAGAACACCACAAGGAACAGAAAGACATATCATAAATACTCTGACTGTTGCACACATTTTTATGATAGTTGTAAACACAAACAGGTATAAAATTGCACTTAAGATCTCTGGTTTATGAATGCTCTGACAAAATGTGCAGCTGTTTAACTCATCCAATTGGTTTTAGAAACACCAATGTATTTTATTACTCTAAAATGTTTTTAACATGTTTTTAATAGCTATAGTTCTGATTCCTTTCTTCACAGACATATAAAAATACCAGTCATGCAAGAAGTCACAGACATGAAGTGGAAAAAAACGTACTCTAAAGCTTAAAATCTATTATTATAAAAAAAAAAAAAACAAAACCAAAACAAAACAGTAAGGTAGAGAAAGCAATATTTGTCTAAATTAACAGAAAGGTAACTGAAGATGAAGCAGCGAAGAAACAGGTTTTCAACACATGTAAAGAGGATGTAATGAGATAGGGCAACTACCAATGCATTGAAACTGAGTATAGATCTGGAGAGTCTCCGATTTTTTTCAACACAAGCTGCATTTCTGAACAGTTATTCTGTGGCAGCTTTAAATATAAGCATTCTTTTAACTTAAAATTTGGAGATTAAGCATTTGAAATGAAAAGGCTTTCAAACATTTATTTTGTTACCGCAATGTAGCATTTAACAGGAAAATTGTCTAATTTGAGGGAAAGCATTCTTGTTTCTCCTAGTAATGGCAATGACTTTGTCACTTTTTTACTGATTTATTTGCTGATTTACTGGAAACCGATATTGAATGACTGAATATAGATGAGAAGGCTTCTATTTTCCAGAAAATTGGAATTATAATTTCTATTATTTTAAACAAAGAAAGCATACTCTGGATTTTTCCCCTAAGTATGGAAGTATCTTCTACTAAGGCATGATATGCATATTCTAACTGAAGTATCAGAAGAATAAGAATCATTAGCATCAGTTTTCTGATGTTACAATAAATGAGTAGAATGTGTGAGTGTGAGTAGACTTTCATATTCAAATCTCAGGTCTGGATTTATCTTATTGAATTTAAGCAAACTATTCCTAGTGCTGTCAGTCATACAGTTTTCATGGTTTCAAATGCACTACCGTGCTTCATTTCGTAAAACACTAGACAAATTTATTGGACAGAGTCCTGATACCTCACTGATTACAGTAGCCTGGAAACCACACAACACAGCTTAATGAGCATAAAAGATGATGGAAAACAGTTTAGTTGCAAAAATAACTGCTGTCTTTAAGAAAAGGGCTCAAGTCCACTAAATATCTCAGCGTGGTAAGAGGATTTCTCACATTTTTTCCCGCAAACTGAAATAGAATCACAGAATTTTCTTGGTTTTTTGTTTGACTTTGTGCAAACACTATTAGTTGTTTTTTCCAAGTTAATCTAAACCACCAATATGGCTTTACGATTTCAGGTGGAGACTGACAAATGCTCTAAATCATGATTTTCTAATTATGACATTTTAAACTAATTCTCTTGTTCAAAACATCTGGAATGTTTGTGGAAGATTATTTTTAACATTTTGGTAAATGTCCAGTTTCAAACTTCCATAAAAAATCTAACACTTATTCAATATGGGAAAAAAACCCCAACAATATGGTGATTTCATTTGGCCAATCTTGACTAACCATTATAACTTAAATAGATGGATTGAGTACTTAAAAAGCATTTCAGTTATCTGTAGTACATTACAGTCTTCTGCAGAAATGGAAACAAATATATACACTGATGTTCATTTTTATTTCCATGTTAATTTCTCTGTGATAAATAAACATAGGCTGATAAAATTATCTTAGGCAATTCAGTATGTAGTTTATACTTCATATACGAAGTATTTTGTAGTGCAATTTAGCAACTACAGAAAAAAAGAGATGAGAGACAGAAAAACAGGTTGCTGAAGGTTTCTGCCAGTATGAAAATGTACTTGCTTTTCCAGCGGACTGAAGGAGACAATTTTCTCTCCTACAAATACACAGTAACCCTCATTAACAAGTAACACAGTTGCTGATCTGCTTAGACAACATGAATTAAAGGAAATGAACAAATAATGCAACCTGTCTACTAGATTATTAAAATTAATACTCAAATGGCTTTTAATGATTAAATGGAAGCAAGTTGTACCAAAAAACATGATTCAATGTAAGACTAAACAAGCTAAACTGAATCAGCAATAAAACCAACTCAACACACCAGTTGACATAAATCAAGTTCTATATTGTTTATTTCTGCAGTACACCAAAGTTAATTGGTAGAAATGTTTCTGTTTTCAACATTTTAGTAAAAATAGAAAGTTCCAAGCAGTAAGGTTAATGTCAACTTTAAAAAATTGCAATGCAGAGATTTACTTTTTAAAAGAAAGAGGGGAAAAAAACCTTTGCCTTATTATAAAATATTATCCAATAAGCTAAGAAACTTTATAACAAACAAATTATCATCATTTATAGCATGTAAATTATAAGAAGTTGAATAAAACAACAGAAAAAAAACAGAAAAAACCCCAACACAACACTTGTTTACGTCAGCATTACAAAAAAAAAAGAAAAAGAAAAAAGTTCTTTGCCTCAGCTGAATTCAATGTAACTGTCTTGGGTCCTGACAACAATTCAGCCATGAGAGTATTGCAGTATAGCATATCTTTCTAAGGGTTTATCCAAGACATGGGACAGATTTTGCATATTACTTAGAATCCCCCACTGCCATAAATTACTATTAAAATTCCCTGATGTAGTTAGCTTAACATTAAATCAGCCATATTTATGTGTGTTTCAGCTACACCTTTAGATTTCATTGTATTCATATCTACAGTCTAATTATTTCTGACATTTCAAATATTTTCCAAATGACCTTTCATAGACCCATCTGGTTCCAAGTATGTACAGTTTTATTACATGTCTGTTCTTAGCCTGAGCCTTTACTTTGGCTTAATAAGCTTGCGGGCTACTGTTCTGTTAAAATAAGTCCAAGTCAGGCATGTTCCTCCTCTGGGGGTGGCACACACCAGACTTAGCTGTAAAGCAGTGATCCTTGCTGTCACCTCCCAACTGAAAATAGCAGAATCTCTTCTCCACCAGATTGCCCCAGTGCAGAGCCCTCAAGTTATTAAAGATCATCTGTTTGACTAAGCTCTGAAAGACAAGTATTCGTACAATCAATACCAGCTCCCCCAGAAGTAGCTACCCACACCCTTTTTCAGCTTTCAAACCTGACACTCATTTTGCACTTTATCTTGCAAGAGGGTTAGGCTGAGGTGCCATCAGGTGTATTAGTGCAAAGACAGAGTGTGTGTATGTATGGCAGTTCTGGCCTCAACTTCTAGTTCATGCTGGAGCCTGTCTAGCAATACAAATACATCAAATGGTTAATATATGTGATAGTTTCATGTCAGATATTTCAATGATGATTTATGCAATAGCTCGACTACTGAGGCTTTTGTATTGCACAATAGGCTAAAGGCAGCCAATAGGTTTAAGTCACTCTTGTTATATAGCTCTGCTTTTACACACTCGTAGACGTACGAAGATTTTCTTCTTGGGGACTAGGGTATCAGTTCACCCAGTCATTAAAGACTTATTTTTCAGGTTTTTGTTGTTGTTGTTTTTTGGTTTTATTTTGTTCATTTGTTTGTTTTTTCCTTTACAATGAAATATTAAACATATTCTCACTGTTTCCTACCTGTTGTCATTATTGAAGCCAGCAGTACTGTCAGCTTCAGGCTCTGGTTTCAAAACAGAAACACCCACAAGATGCCTTGACTTGACTCTCAATTCTTTCTCAGACTAAAGCTACACTACTTTCAACACTTTTGTTAAAAGCAGTAAAAATCAAATAATTCTCCTTGCTTCAAATCAGTTCTAACAAAACTTCAGTACAAAACCTTGGCCCCATTCACTAGGGCTCAGATGAATTGTTGAAAATCTCAGTAATGACTCATGTTCAATGCAGAATTTTTCATGACTCACTGACTTTTGAAAAGAACCAGAATCAAATGTGATCCTCTACACATTAACATCAAAAACATTCACAATTCACAACTTTGCATGGCTTACATATGAAACAAAAAGAACACTGTTTTGTATAGATTTGTTTTGCTTATAAGCATATGATTATTTCCCAAATTCAAAGAACTCTCAGTTTGCAAGTTCATGTAGATCAAATTGATAAATGATTTGCATGGACTCTCAGGATGTAGAACTGAAGAATTTTGCATATCAAATTCACAGGGTGTCACAGTGTGACTCATCAGGATTACATGAGGACAACCACCTTCTTCAACTGTAGCAGTAGCTCTTTAGAAGTGACAGGATGATTAAGTCATGAAAGCTGAGGAAACCATAGTGTGCTTGAAGGAGGAACCTAATATCTAAAACTAACTGGCAGGATAAGGGCTTTTCTTTGTTTGTTTGTTTATTTGTTGTGGTTTGTTTTGCTTTACTGGGGCTTTTTGTCACATCTCTGTGGAGTGCCTTGTCTCCTTACATAAGCCAAAGACACTTCACTGCTTTCTTCTATTTGGGGCTTTTAACAGGACAGCCCTTCCACTGAATCAGGAAATCAGCTGCAACAGAAACCCATTTTGAACTTTTCTTTCTAGATTAATAGCTGAATCTAAAATATTATTTTGAACTTGACTGTCTAATCATGCAGTACCTTCTACAAGAAAGAGTCATTTTCTGAATATAAGAATAACTTACTTTGACCAAAGGCAATTCCTTTCTGTATTGCAGTATTGGCTAAGTTGGATGAGGTATAGTGTAACTGAAAAATCTAGACAGATTAGTTGAACTAAATCTGAACTGAAAAGCAGTTCAGAATGACTTTTTCTTACAAAAAAACCCCAAACAACAAAGCAAACAGCTGAATGTCAGCTATTATTTTAGGGCATTTTTAATCTAAACCATATATGAATCAAAAAGAATTCGTAATTGCTAGTATATCACAGCATCACAGAATCAAAGAATGTTGGGACTGGAAGGGATCTCGAAAGATCTTCTAGTCCAGTACCCCTGCCAGACCAGGAATACCTAGATGAGGTTACACAGGAATGTGTCCAGGCGGGTTTTGAATGTCTCCAGAGAAGGAGACTCCACAACCTCCCTGGGCAGCCTGTTCCAGTGTTCTGTGACTCTCATCATGAAGAAGTTGCTTCTCAAATTTAAGCGGAACCTCCTGTGTTCCAGTTTGTAGCCATTGCCCCTTGTCTTATCATTGGTTGTCACTGAGAAGAGCCTGGCTCCATCCTCATGACACTCACTCTTTATATATTTATAAATATTAATGAGGTCACCCCTCAGTCTCCTCCAAGCTAAAGAGACCCAGCTCCCTCAGCTTTTCCTCATAAGGGAGATGATCCACTCCCTTAATCCTCTTCGTGGTTCTGCGCTGGACTCTCTCTAGCAGTTCCCTGTCCTTCTTGAACTGAGGGGCCCAGAACTGGACACAATATTCTAGATGTGGTCTCACTAGGGCAGAGTAGAGGGGAAGGAGAACCTCTCTCGACCTACTAACCACCCACCTTCTAATACACTCCAGGGTGCCATTGGTCTTCTTGGCCACAAGGGCACAGTGCTGGCTCATGGTCATCCTGCTGTCCACCAGGACCCACAGGTCCATTTCCCCCACAACGCTCTCCAACAGGTCATTCCCCAACTTGTACTGGAACCTGGGGTTGTTCCTGCCCAGATGCAAGACTCTACACTTGCCCTTGTTATATTTCATTAAATTTTTCCCCGCCCAACTCTTCAGCCTGTCCAGATCTTGCTGGATGGCAGCACAGCCTTCTGGCGTGTCAGCCACTCCTCCCAGTTTGGTGTCATCAGCAAATTTGCTGACAGTGCACTCAATTCCCTCATCCAAGTCATTGAGGAATATATATTGAATAGTACTGGTCCCAGTACTGACCCTTGAGAGACTCCGCTAGATACAGGCCTTCAACTAGACTCTGCCCCATTGATCACAACACTCTGGCTTCTTTCCTTCAGCCAGTTTCCAGTCCACCTCACTAACCGATTATCCAGTCCACACTTCCTCAGTTTAGCTGCGAGGATGCTGTGGGAGACTGTGTCAAATGATTTACTGAAATCAAGATATCATAACAATTATATGGAAATCTCACATTTTGCTCCCCCTCCGTCTGACTCCCATGGAGGACACATCCATAGAGGGACTCTTATCATGTCTACATGGTGAAATAATGTGGAACAATAAATGTGTATCTGTGACCTCAACAGCTGGAACTGAGGAATTGACATTGACACCGCACATGCTTCAAATGATAAAAGCCTACTTCAGAGCAGCCTAGGCCCGTGGATAAAATGACTCATAGAAGTGACAGTGCACTAACTGCATGCTTGGGGCTCATCTCCAGTTTGGTTTCACTGGAAGGGAAGCAAGGCCATGCTGTTGAAGTCTGTTTCTTGATTTTGCGCAAAGTATGGTTCACAGGGCTAAATGGGATATTTACTTCTCTCAGTCCTAATTATAATGCTACTGTAAGTGCACCCACTACTTAGGAAGGTCTGCCAAGTGATTCAGTGTTTCAGCTGTTACCTCTGCTTTCTCTTGGCACATGATCCACCAACATTTCCACATACCACCTTGAATACTCACTTCTGAAACATGAAGCACAGCAGACCTCAGAGAAGTTGTAAATATTCATTAAGTGGGAATTGCACCTACCTGAAATAAACTTGAGCTACATTTCCTTTAAGAAATGTAGAATAAGGGGGAGTTTCCAGCTACATATTTAATTCTGACTCTTCTGAGTTGGAAACCGTGGCATTGCTGCTAGCAGCTGGGTCTTGAAAGCACCCATTCCAGCCATTAGCATGTTCTTTTTTCCTGTCTGCATGTGCACTTCTGCTCCTTCTTTCATGTGCATAAAATTTGGCTAAAGGGGTCTAGTGTAACCTTCTTTTTCACTGAAATCCACTTGCACTCTCAAAGCAGCATTTTAGCTCCTCTTCTCCTCTGTGTCACATGTCTTGGGGAGTAGAAGAGAAGTCGAAGTGGCAATGCAGAGACACAAATACTGGCAATGCTCCTACAGGAAAGCAGGAAATGTATTACATTACTACAATACGTATTAAATTATGTATTATATTATTACGTATTATATGTAATACAAAATGTATTACAATACTACAATGTATTGAGTACTGTCCAGGGGCGGATGAGGAGTGAGTTGAGAGTCTCTGGATAAGAATTAAGGGGCAGGCTGGCAGGGGTGATACTATTATGCGTATCTATTTGTCCTGGGTCATTGGGGAAAGCAACGAGAGGAAGTGGTCTGAGTCAGGTAACCACGAATTGACCAATTGGAGTATTCCATCCCATTCACGACATCCTGCACATAAAAGGTGGAGACCAGAAGGACTGTCTCTCTCTTCTGCTGGGTCTTCTGCTTCTTTGCTTCGCTTCTTCTTCATCTCTGCTTCTTTTCTGCCGTCCCTGCAAGCTGAGGCCTCATGACAGACTGAATCTAGTTCCGGTTGGCTGCAGGGTCCTGCCAGAGTAGCTTCTGGGAATTGCAAGACTGGTTCTATAACATTTTTTTCTCTATATTTATTTAGTAGCATTAGTAAAACATTTTCAGATTTTCCAACTCTCTTCTCTCTGTCCTTTTTTTCCTTTCCTCTCAAAATCGCCTGTCCTTAGTGAAAAGGGGGAGGAGAAGCGGGGGGAAAGGGGGAAGGGGGAAGAGGGTTAAGGAAAATACATCTGCCACGGTTTTTGATTGTCTCCCCGCGATCAAACTACGACAGATAATTGGTGGAGAGTGTGGGAAAAACTGGGGCTCAAGAAATTGTTAACATTTTGGCACTAAAAAGGGGAGAACTGGTGCCGCCCGTGTCTGGCGCGTTTCTTTTTCCCTCCTTTGTGTCGGCGCGGCCACGTGTTGCGCTCAGCGTTGCACGGCGTGGCCACGAGGTGGCGCTGCCTGCGTGGTTTTTTTTTTTTTTTTTTTTTTTTTTTGGTGCACAGCTCGGTGAGGCCATGTGTTGGCCTAAGCGTGGCGCAGCGCGCCATTTGGAGATCTTTTGGCTCTTAAAACTGGTCAGACGTACCTTTCAACTTTCTTGGCACGGTGCTCACTCATAGGGTTATAAGACTCGCGGGTCTGGGCGCTTAGGATATTATTTTGTGGTATTAAGGCAGAAGTGAATTACATTGGTTTGAAAATGCTATGGTATAATTTGTATCAGCTATTTTCTACATTGTGGATGGCTATATGCTATTTGTGTTGGATGTTTCTTGAGAATAGAATCTTATATTATATAACAACAAAGAACTGGACAATGCCTATGATTGTACTGCGTGGTTTGGCATTGGCTTACATTATGATATTGCAACCGATAATGAGTTTCTATTCATTTCAGCTTTACTTTGAGAAACCTCCAAGAGAGATAAAATCCAGCTATGTGTTTGCTAAATGGGCTAGTGAATCTTTAGAAAGGTTGGCTAACCATACTTTTGCCTTCTCGTTAGAGCAGATTACCAATGTTTTTGAGTGCTTTGAATGTCCGTGGAGTTTTGATAGAGCTATAACAGTGTTCTCTGCCATGACGAATGTGCTAGTATTAATACTAGTGTTAAGAGAAATAAGATTAAATCGGAGGTTTGTGTCTCTTTCGAGCAAAGAGAGTTGCATGGTGTCTGTTGAAGCTGGAAGGGCAGCTGAAGCTGCAGCTGCAGCCACCGCACCCCCAGTCACAGACACCATGGCTACACAGGCTCAAGCTTCTTCCTCAACTGTGGATGATGTTGCTTGTCCAAAGGCTAACAGGGCCCCTCCATCCTCAAACACAGGGCATGGTTGCTGTTGTAACAATAACAACCCCTGTGATAATGGTGAGCCCATATCAACATCAGTTGCTGGTTGTAAGAAAGTCACTAGAAAGGCTACGCGTGCTGCAGATGGTGGCAACAGGCCAAACTCATCCCAAGGGGCATCATCAGGGAAGGAAGTGATCACTACTCCATCCTTTTCTCCAGGTGAGCTGAGAGATCTGCAAAAAGGCTATAGTCTTCGTGATGGTGAGAATATTGTAACCTGGATGCTCCGATGCTGGGATAATGGGGCTGAAACGATAGAACTGGAGGGCAGAGGAACAAAACAGCTGGGATCTCTATCAAAGGATTCCACCCTTGATAGGGCAATTGCAAGTGAGCACAACTCCGCTACCCTCTGGACCAACTCCTGACAGCTACGAAAACAAGATTGCGTCACAAGGACTATTGTCAATGCACATCAGGGAAATGGAATACTATGGAGAGAGGTATCCAGTTCCTGAGAGAATTAGCTGTGCGAGAGATCATCTATTTTGGGCCAAACAGCCAGGAGGGGATAGATCCAGATAAAATCAAGTGTGCATGATCTATGTGGCGCAGACTAGTACAAAGTGCACCACCTGCATATGCTAAGTCATTGGCAGGAATGGTCTTGTCAACTGGTGGTAGACAAAGTGTTTCTGACATGATTGAGCAGCTCTGGGAATTTGAGGACAGCCTTGCTGGTTCTCTATGGGCTTATGTCTCTGCTGTGGAGAAACTGTGAAAAATCTGATGACCGGTTTGAAAAGCTGTTGCAAGAAATCAAAGCACTCAGAGAAGACACACATGATTCATGACTTGTACGAACCAATGTTGCAGCTATTAGGAGAAGGCGTATCCAGTCTCCGGAGAGGGAACAGAGGCAGACCAGCACCAGAAGTTCACTGTGGTACTTCCTACGTGAGCAGGGAGAAGATATGAATAAGTGGCAAAAAAGACCTACTTCAGAACTTCAAGAATGAGTACGTGAGTTAAAAATGAAAACTCCTAGTAAAACGGCTGCCCCAGTTTACAGAAGGGACCGAAGATATTCTGATGTTCTTGATGGAACCTCTAATTCACACTCAGAGACTGTGCAAGACAGAGATGAGAGGTGCCCTGCCTCCAGCCAGGAAGAGGAAAGGGATAATAGAGTTTATTTGACTGTACAGATACGATGGCCTGGTACAATGCTCCCCCAGGAGTACAAGGCTTTGGTGGACACTGGTGCTCAGTGCACAATAATTCCTTCAGATTATAAAGGAACGCAATTCATCAATATTTTTGGAGTGACTGGGGGATCCTGGGAACTGACTGTTGTAGAGGCTGAAATGACCCTAACTGGAAAAAACTGGCAAAAGCATCCCATTGTGACTGGCCCAGATGCTCCGTGCATCCTTGGCATAGACTACCTCAGGAGAGGGTATTTTAAGGACCCAAAAGGGTATAGGTGGGCATTTGGTATAGCATCTGTGGACACTGAGAAAATTGAACAGCTGTCTGATTTGCTTGGTCTTTCAGACGACCCTTCTGTTGTAGGACTGCTGATGGTTGATGATCAGCAGGTGCTAGTTGCTACCACGGCGGTGCATCGCCAACAATATCACACCAGTCGGGACTCTATGATTCCTATTCAGAAATTGATTCATCAACTAGAAAGCCAGGGTGTGATCAGTAAGACTCTCTCACCTTTTAATAGACCAATTTGGCCAGTGCGTAAGTCTAGTGATGAGTGGAGACAAACTGTAGACTATCGTGGCCTGAATGAAGTTACGCCACCGTGGAGTGCTGCTGTGCCTGATATGCTAGAACTGCAGTTTGAACTGGAGTCAAAGGCAGCCAAGTGGTATGCCACCATTGACATTGCTAATGCATTTTTCTCTATCCCTTTAGCAGCAGAATGCAGGTCGCAGTTTGCTTTCACCTGGAGGTGCATCCAGTACCCGTGGAATTGCTTGCCCCAGGGGTGGAAACACAGTCGCACCATCTGCCATGGACTGAGCCAAACCACACTGGAAGAAGGTAAAGCTCCAGAACACTTGCAGTACATTGATGACATCATCGTATGGGGCGACACAGAGAAAGAAGTCTTTGAGAAAGGTGAGAGAATAATTCATATTCTTTTGGATGCTGGTTTTGCCATAAAACATAGTAAGGTCAAGGGACCTGCACAAGAGATCCAGTTTTTAGGAGTAAAATGGCAAGATGGTCAGCGTCAGATCCCAATGGAGGTGATCAACAAAATTTCAGCTATGTCTCCACCTGCTAATAAGAAGGAGACACAGACTTTCTTGCGTGTTACAGGTTTTTGGAGAATGCATATTCCCAACTACAGCCAGATTGTGAGCCCTCTCTATCGAGCGACTCATAAAAAGAACCAATTTGAGTGGGGACCAGAACAACGACAAGCCTTTGAACAAATTAAGCATGAGATAACTCATGCGGTGGCCCTTGGACCAGTTTGGACAGGACTAGATGTTAAAAACGTGCTCTACACTGCTGCTGGAGATAATGGTCCTACCTGGAGCCTCTGGCAGAAGGCACCAGGAGAAACCCGAGGTCAACCCTCAGGTTTTTGGAGTTGAGGATACGAAGGACTAGAGGCCAATTATACTCCAACTGAAAAGGAAATACTTGCAGATTATGAGGGAGTCCGAGCCACTTCAGAAGTGATTGGTACTGAAGCACAGCTCCTCCTGGCACCCTGACTGCCGGTGCTGAGCTGGATGTCCAAAGGGAAGGTTCCCTCTACACATCATGCAACCAGTGCTACATGGAGTAAATAGATTGCATTGATCACGCAACGAGCTTGAATTGGGAGTCCCAGTCACCCAGGGACCTTAGAAGTGATTACAGACTGGCCAAAAAGTAAAGACTTTGGGATGTCCCCAGAAGAGGAGGAAGTAACACGTGCTGAAGAAGCACCACTGTATAATACCCTTTCAGAGACTGAAAAGCGGTATGCCCTGTTCACAGATGGATCCTGACGTCTTGTAGGTAAACATCGAAGGTGGAAAGCTGCTGTGTGGAGTCCCATACGACGAGCCACAGAAGCCACTGAAGGACAGGGTGAATCTAGTCAATTTGCGGAAGTGAAAGCCATCCAGCTGGCCTTGGACATTGCTGAACGAGAAAAGTGGCCAATACTTTATACTGACTCATGGCTCGTGGCAAATGCCTTGTGGGGGTGGCTACAGCAATGGAAGAAAAACAGCTGGCAATGCAGAGGTAAACCCATTTGGGCCACCACACTGTGGCAAGACATTGCTGCTTGGCTAGAGAGCCTGACTGTGAGACTTCGCCTAGTAGATGCTCATGTGCCTAAAAGTCGAGCCACCGAGGAACATCAAAACAACCAACAAGTGGATCAAGCTGCTAAGATTCAAGTAGCTGAAGTGGATTTGGACTGGCAACATAAAGGTGAACTCTTCTTAGCAAAGTGGGCCCATGATGCTTCAGGGCATCAAGGTCGGGATGCAACCTATAACTGGGCTCGTGATCGAGGGGTGGACTTAAGTATGGACACTATTTCACAGGTTATTCATGAATGTGAAACTTGTGCTGAAATCAAACAAGCTAAAAGGTTAAAGCCTGTATGGTATGGGGGGTGATGGTTAAAGTATAAGTATGGAGAGGCTTGGCAGATTGATTATATTACACTTCAACAAACTTGTCAGGGTAAGCGGTATGTACTTATAATGATAGAAGCAACCACTGGATGGTTGGAAACATATGCTGTACCCCATGCTACAGCCCGAAACATGATCTTGGGCCTTGAAAAGCAAGTCCTTTGGCGACATGGTATGCCAGAAAGAATTGAATCAGACAATGGTACTCATTTCAAAAACAGTCTTATAGACAACTGGGCCAAAGAACATGTTATTGAGTGGGTATATCACATTCCATATCATGCATCAGCTTCTGAGAAAATTGAAAGGTACAATGGTTTGTTAAAAACTACACTATAAGCACTGGGTGGTGGAACCTTTAAAAACTGGGATTCACATTTAGCAAAAGCCACTTGGTTGGTCAACACTAGAGGATCAGCTAATTGAGCCGGGCCTGCACAATCAGAAATCCGATGTACTGTAGAACGAGACAAAGTCTCTGTAGTACACATGAAAAGTATGTTACGAAAGGCAGTTTGGGTCACTCCTACCTCAGGCAAAGGCAAGCCCATTCGTGGGATTGTTTTTGCCCAAGGTCCTGGTAGCACCTGGTGGGTGATGCTGAAAGATGGAGAAGTTCGATGTGTACCTCAAGGGGATTTAATTTAGGTGAAAATAGTCAAGACTGAACTGCATGATGTTAATTTCCATACTAACAGTGTCTAATAAGTGTCTTTCAGATTAAGACAGTGGTGATGGAACCAGAGCTAGTTTCTTCGAGTGGCGCCTGACAACTTTTTCAAAGTTGATGTCTTTAACCAACAAACAGTGGCCATGAGATGTACTAGATGTGTGACAAGTGAACTTAAATGAGCTTTTCCAAAGGATGGTCCACGGACTAAGAGAATGATGAGCTACACCTGCGTATATATGTATATAGTTGTTGTAATTAATTAGATCGTATTGATAGATTGTATTAATTAGATTGTATTGATGAGGTTTAAATATGCCATGAATGGTATGTTATAAGGGGTGGAATGTCCTGGGTCATTGGGGGAAGCAACGAGAGGAAGTGATCTGAGTCAGGTGACCACGAATTGACCAATTGGAGTATTCCATCCCATTCACGACATCCTGGATATAAAAGGTGGAGACCAGAAGGAGTCTCTCTCTTCTGCTGGGTCTTCTGCTGCTTCACTTCGCTTCTTCTTTGTCTCTGCTTCTTTTCTGCCATCCCTGCAAGCTGAGGCCTCGTGACAAACTGAATCTAGTTCCGATTGGCTTCAGGGTCCTGCCAGAGTAGCTGCTGGGAATTGCAAGACTGGTTCTATAATATTTGTTCTGCGTTATTTTTCTCTATGTTTATTTAGTAGCATCAGTAAAACATTTTCAGATTTTTCAGCTCTCTTCTCTCTGTCCTTCTTTTCCTTTCCTCTCAAAATCGCCTGTCCTTAGTGAAAAGGGGGAGGAGGAGGGGGGAGGGGGGAAAGGGGAAGAGGGTTAAGGAAAATACATCAGCCATGGTTTTTGATTGTCTCCCTGCAATCAAACCATGACACTATTACAGGCCACCAGATCAGGATGAGCAAGTTGATGAGGCCTTCCAGAGGCAGCTGAGAGCAGCCTCGCAGTTATAGGCCCTGGTGTTTGTGGGTGATTTTAACTACCCTGATGTTTGCTGGAAGGACTACTCAGCCAGCCATCCACAGTCCAGGAGGTTCCTCCAGTGCAATGATGATAACTTCTTGATGCAAATGGTGGATGAGCCAACTGGGAGAGGAGCACTGCTGGATCTCATCCTCACTAACAAGGAAGATTTGGTTGAAGCGGTAAAGGTTGAGGGCTACCTTGACCGCAGCGACCATGAAATGGTGGAGTTCAGGATCTCATGTAGCAGGAAGAGAATACCAAGCAGAATCGCAACCCTGGACTTCACTAGGGCAAACTTTGGCCTTTTCAACAAATTGCTGGGGGAAATCCCATGGGAAGGGGTACTTGAGGGTAAAGGAGCCCAAGATAGTTGGTTAACATTCAGGGACTTCTTCTTCCAAGCTCAAGACCACAGCATCCTGACATGTAGGAAGTCAAGAAAGGGAGCCGGGAGACCTGCTTGGTTAAACAAGGAACTGCTGGGCAAACTCAAGTGGAAGAGGAGAGTTTACAGATCATGGAAGGAGGAGATAAAGTGGCCACTTCCCGTGGCCACTTCCCGTGGCCACTTGGGAAGAATATAAGGCTGTTGTCAGAGGATGTAGGGAGGCAACTAGGAAAGCTAAGGCCTCCTTAGAATTAAACCTTGTGAGAGGGGTCAAGGACAACAGAAAGAGCTTCTTCAAATTCATGGCAGATAAAACTAACACTAGAGGCAATGTAGGCCCACTGATGAATGGGCTGAGTGCCCTGGTAACAGAAGATACAGAGAAGGCAGGGTTACTGAATGCCTTCTTTGTCTCTGTCTACACTGCCGGAGGCTGTCCTGAGGAGCCCCGTACCCCTGAGGCCCCAGAGGAAGTCAGGACAATGGAGGAGTCTGCCTTAGTTGATGAGGACTGGGTTAGGGAACAATTAAGCAATTTGGACACCCATAAATCCATGGGTCCAGATGGCATGCACCCGTGGGTGCCGAGGGCGCTGGCTGAAGTTATTGCTAGGCCACACTCCATCATCTTTGCTAAGTCGTAGGAAACGGGAGAGGTGCCTGAGGACTGGAGGAAAGCAAATGTCACTCCAGTCTTCAAAAAAGGGCATGAAGGAGGACCCAGGTAACTATAGACCGGTCAGCCTCACCTCCATCCCTGGAAAGGTGATGGAACAACTTATCCTTGGTGCCATCTCAAGGCATATGAAGGATAAGAGTGTCATTAGGGGCAGTCAACATGGCTTCACCAAGGGGAAGTCATGCTTAACCAACCTCATAGCCTTTTATGAGGACATAATGAGGTGGATAGATGATGGCAGAGCAGTGGATGTGGTCTATCTTAATTTCAGTAAAGCATGTGACACAGTCTCCCACAGCATCCTTGTAGCTAAACTGAGGAAGTGTGGACTGGATAATCGGGTTGTGAGGTGGACCGCGAACTGGCTGAAGGAAAGAAGCCAGAGAGTTGTGATCAATGGGGCGGAGTCTAGTTGAAGGCCTATATCTAGTGGAGTCCCTCAAGGGTCAGTACTGGGACCAGTACTATTTAATACATTCATCAACGACTTGGATGAGGGAACAGAGTGCACTGTCAGCAAATTTGCTGATGACACCAAACTGGGAGGAGTGACTGACATGCCAGAAGACTATGCTGCCATCCAGTGAGATCTGGACAGGCTGAAGAGTTGGGCGGGGAAAAATTTAATGAAATATAACAAGGGCAAGTGTAGAGTCTTGCATCTGGGCAGGAACAACCCCAGGTTCCAATATAAGTTGGGGAATGACCTATTAGAGAGCAGTGTAGGGGAAAGGGACCTGTGGGTCCTGGTGGACAGCAGGATGACCATGAGCCAGCACTGTGCCCTTGTGGCCAAGAAGGCCAATGGCACCCTGAGGTGTATTAGAAAGGGTGTGGTTAGTAGGTCAAGAGAGGTTCTCCTTCCCCTCTACTCTGCCCTAGTGAGACTGCATCTGGAATATTGTGTCCAGTTCTGTGCCCCCTATTCAAGAAGGACAGGGAACTGCATGAGAGAGTCCAGCGCAGGGCCACAAAGGTGATTAAGGGAGTGGATCATCTCCCTTATGAGGAAAGGCTGAGGGAGCTGGGTCTCTTTAGCTTGGAGGAGACTGAGGGGTGACCTCATTGATGTTTGTAAATGTATGACGGGTGGGTGTCACGAGGATGGAGCCAGGCTCTTCTCAGTGACAACCAATGATAAGACAAGGGGAAATGGCTACAAACTGGAATACAGGAGGTTGCACTTAAATATGAGAAGAAACTTCTTTACAGTGAGGGTGACAGAACACAGGCTGCCCAGGGAGGTTGTCGAGTCTCCTTCTCCGGAGACATTCAAAACTCATCTGGACGCCTTCCTGTGTAACCTCATCTAGGTGTTCCTGGTCCGGCGGGGGTATTGAACTAGAAGATCTTTTGAGGTCCCTTCCATTCCCTAACATTCTGTGATTGTGTGATTCTGTGAAATCTCTTCCTGACAGTATCTCCATGCTGATGGACCTTTCCCTTTCTCAATGCTCTGTTTTCCAGTATGGATCACATAATGCATTTTATATGGCAAAATAAATAGATATGGATTTGAATTATTTCTCAGACATGCTGATAGATTCTTGACAGCAATGGAGCTGAGAAAAACAATTTGATATATGAGGTAAATGGGAATATTGTTATATATGTAATATTCAGCAGTGTACTTGTTAAAGCACAAAATAGCAGCACAAAATAAACTTTGATGACATGCAATTAATTTTCCTACCTGCAGGCAGTTAATGCAACAAATAAACTAATTCAGCTCTTATTAGGGCTGTAAACTTATGGTGAGTGTTTAGTACATTTAATTAATACTTAACAAATAGCCTACAGTTAGGTAAATCACATCACAGCCAAGCAATACCAACTGGCATTTATTAATCCATTTGCTGATGCTTACTTTACATCTTTTCAATGATTTTGTTAAAAGAGCATGGTAGACATGATCATCTTTTCTGGCAGTTCTGATTTATGAGAAATTTTTATTCACTCACTACATGAGTCCTTCTTTCAATGACATGTCTTCCGATAGGAAACCTCTTTGTTCTGCTGTTATACCTGGCCACTGCTAGATCTGGTAACAGTCTTAAAAATTTAAAGAAATCTTCCAAAAATTTGTAGCAGATATAGTATATTTTTTATTATTATTTATTACAATTTGCTAGGGAAATCAATTTTCCATCACCTAACTGTTTTTAAGAGTATAGAGCTTGACTGGCTTTTGGTTTGCCTGATTTTCTAATAAGGATAAAACCCCCAAATACTAGATGTCTTTTATTTTTTTTCTGTTCTTAACATCAGTTTCCTGTAATGAATGAATTCTCAGCCCATACATTTACATGTTGTGATTGACGGTTTCCAGTCACAATTTAAACCACAATTTCCTGCAGCATCTTGGTTAGTAAGGTACATTTATGACCCAGAAATTACCTTGCCACAGATGATGAAAACTTGCAAGAAGAAACAGCTAATGCCTATACTATAAAACGTACTCTAGTTTAAAAAACCTTTTATATGTTTATGGCAACCAGGGAAGTAATTCATTCTACTTAAAGTAAAAGCAAGGTCAGCATTTCAGCAAGATTTTTTTTCTTCCTTAACTGATGTACAGTTTATCTTCACTGAGTTAAGAGATTAAAAAAGGGTGTGCTTGACTCAGTATATGCATAGCAGTATGTTAGAGAGAGTGGAAAACTGAAATATATCTGGTGAATTTCCCTCCATAAGCTTATCCCTACCTGTCAGAAACAGTGTGTTTCATTGAAATAATTCAATATGGAAATGATGATCTGGATTTTGGGCCAGCATACCCAAGGTACAGAGCAATACCAGTGTACCGAAAATGAAGTTTGGGGACAGTATGTAGTATATTCAGACAAGTGTCTGTGGACTGAATATCTAAATATTTATGACTCTGACTTTAATATCAGTCAGTAAACATCACCAAAGTTCTACAGTCCTGTCAACTGAAGTAAGAAATGTTGTGGTGTCTTACACTACTTATTATGAACATGGACAGCAGAATCAATGCTTTAATATTTCTTTCTTTCTACATATATAATGGGGTTGAATAGAGAGTGTTTATTTTGCCTATAATATGCATATATATGCATATGTATGTGTATCTATTTACCTATCTCCATGAGAATCTAGGGATTGAGTAATTTGATGGACAACATTGTCCCAGTTAAGAAAAAATGCACACAGATGTGCACTAATATTCCTCTCTCACACTTTTTTGTTAAATGAGGCTTTACCAGACTTCCTGTGATTTACTTCAATCATCATAGAATTATTTAGATCTATTTAAACATTTATGGAACTTACTTTTGTAGAGTTACATGTATACATACAGTTTGAGGTACCTTACATCGTAACTAAGACTTATGTGTGGAGGCTTTCTTGGTAAAATAATGGCAGAAGTTTAGGCAGTTGCACTGTAGTTCTACTGGACAAGATTGTTTCAGGGTGAAAATAGATGCTTTCTTTTTCTTCCCTCCCTCCCATCTCCCCCAAACTTGCTCTCTTGAACTGTTGACTTTTGTTTTTAGTTTTTCTCTAGCATGACGGGATCAGGAAAAGCTGAACCTATTGGGTAAAAAAGCTCCACTAATCTCCAGTACAAGTGTACTGAAAGAGTCCCCTGTTACTGGTATGCTGAGTGTTCAAGAGGGATATCTGCTCAAAGACTATGATTTATCTTTTTTTATGACTTGTTCATTGTCTTCAAAGATTTGTGCGAAGGACAATCTAGAAAAATATCACTCTAAGGAGGCAGGTGACGAATTGTGGCGGTGGACATTGAGATGCTATGCAACCCTCTGTTCATGGTATTCCTGCTCAGCAGAGCTACACCAGCAATCTAGTAAAGACATCTCTGTCACTTTGCACAGACCCAGGATGGGGATAGGAGAGGGAAAGGCTGGTGGTAGGTCCACCCTGGCACTATTCTGCAGAGTTTCCAATGCCTCTACTTGTCTCTATGCCAGACTCCTATCCAAAAGAATCATGATACCATAGTGTCTTTACAGAGGATAAAATACAATGGAGACGGGTAATACAAATCCATAGATATCTTGATGGGAGGTATATTACCTCTAGGAGAACTAAAAATTACTGTATTTTGTGAATGAGTGTATGAAAGATGCTAATGTGATGAAATGATGCAATTTCTAGACACATCTATTAGTTTATCTGTGTTGTCACTTCGGGCAACAGAAGAACTATAATCTTTTTTTTGTCATTTGACTGACATTAAACACACTTTGAAAATTCTAAAACGTGTTCCCTTCCCTCAGTCACATAACGACAGATAAAGATTATAATACAAATGACTGGTTGATGATATTCTGTACAGATGGTACACATGAAGACACCACAACACCTCACCTGCCTGTGCATCATTAACACGTAGAAAGCTATCAGAAGAGAAGATGCCTAGGAAACAGGTGGCAGTAATATCAGGTTATTTAAATAATCATTCTTAGTCAAGAGACATTTTTTTCAATCACCAAGAACAACATTTTAAGAGGAAATCTGCAAGAAAAGAACCATGGGAAATCAATTTACCATTCAAGCATTATTTTATATATCTATTTTTAAATCATAATTTTAAAGTGCTTGCATTAGAAATGTTATCTTTCATTTTGATAATCCAGCTTTTAGTCATGTTAATAAAGCCATGTAATGCTGCTCCTCTTTTCCTCATGCCTAGAGGAATTACTTATGTTGACACAAACAGGAAAATAATTCACCAATAAGTTTAATTCAAAAAAAGCAAGATAGATTCACTTCTTCTTTATACATAGTGTAACATATTGGGTATGTAAACAGAAAATACTTGTTGTCATGCTTAATGAAATACAGACGCTATCAGAATGAAAACATAACACTAATATTAGTATAAACATTTATCTTTGGCGGCAGACCTGTATTTATTTACTTGCTAATTTTATCTACTGGAATTTCTGTTAGGAAATTCAACATAGTACTAAATGGTACATGCAGGCTTTAAAAAATACCATGTATTTTTGACAGTGAAGTTGCTAAGCAATTAGAGTTGTCTAAACTACATTTTATAGATCAAAAAAGAGTTTGGACTACACATCCATTTTCTGTAACTAAACCTCAATTTTTAAGCCTCTCTTTTTTCAGGTCTAGTTATTTGGAGATGTAGAATACTTGAGTAATGACTTTTCATTCACTTTTTCTCTTTTCTTCAGAGAGGAAAAAACCCCAACAAACAAACACCACCAACACCTGATTCTGTCAATATGGTGAAGTTTGAACTCTCTTCACAAATCTGCTTCTGCAAAGCTTTAAACAACACTTTACACTGCAAAGATTATTTAGGTTTCTATGAGATCTGAAATTTGTATGATTCATACATATATTTTTAACAGATTTTGTTAAATGGAAGAGATAACCATGATCACTTCATGATCACTTATTATTGTGTTCATTTATTGTAATCACCACCCTCAAATGACAGGATCCAATTCTGCCTTTAGTTTTAAAGATGAACTCGCTTCTTACATGAGCAATAGAAGTTGGATGTGGGTCAAAGAGTAAAGACGGACAAAAGTTTCCCGTGCAAACAAGGATATGGCAAATATATTCTGACTCCTGAACAGCTAGTCTTAATGTCTGAGCTTCTAATTATTTGTGACAGAGGAAATTCAGCACATGAAGTGACTGCGATTTGGATAATAGCACCATATTTTGAAATACCACAGTCCGTTAGAGAAAAATAACCATGGATAGATGGATACAATGTTTACATTGTTAGAGTTGTTCTGATGGAGAAAAAGACTTGTGGGTTCTACAAGGTATGTTGAGAAAGAAGCCGAAGTCATATACAACTTTTGATATATATAAAAGGGAAGTATCATGCCTTAATTCATTAAAATTTTATCCAGAACTGTGTCATATACAACATTTTCTGAACAATTTAAAGCATCTAGGTTTAAGGATGTGTTGCAAAGTTGTGACCAACGGCCACAGTACAATTTTTAACAGTGGTTTATGTTAGTAAATGGAACCTATTGTCAAAAGAATTACAATTTATTAAGTGAAATATACATAAAATATGCATATATGCTTAAGCACTAACTGACAGAAGCATCAATTCTAAAATGTCATTAATGGGATGAATTTATTCTCGCTAATCTAAAAGAACTTAAACTGTATCCTAAGAAGGGATGTGTATATGCATAGTGCATGGACACAGTTGTCTACTGAAGAATTTAGCCCCCTGAAAGAACCAAAATTATTTCTCAGCTGAGATAGAATTTAGAGAAAAACATCAGAAAAACATAATCTACAGTGATATCATAGGTATGCTAGCAATTCTACCCAGCACTTAAATTAAAAATGATTTACTGTAAAGAATGCTTCCAAAAAACATTTTAGTCAAAATTTTTTAGTATTTTGCATTTGTCATTAATCTGCTAAGTTGATTGATGACATGCTTACACAATACAGCTCTTGTTTTTGGCACTGATGGTTGTGACTACTTCACTAGGCAACTGAAGTCTAAAACTGCAGACTTTTGACCACGTATCCCACATATACAAGGTCTTAAAAGTTTGATAGTCATGCTGATTGATAGATCATTGTCAAGGATAGCAGTCCCTGTGCTAATTACTATGCATCCCTATAAAAGCCTCCTCTTTAAATAGAAAACAATGACAGATGTCAAACCTACCCTGAAGTTGAACTCTGCTACAAATGTATTTTAGAAGTAAATTGGGAATACACTGGAATTTTTCTGACTCACTTCTCCATATCCTTCACTTGATTAGACCACAGGATTGTTAGTTAGGATAAGCAGCCACTATTAAGAAACAAAGGATTTATTAGAGTGGTCTTGGGAAATCTTATTTTTCCTCATTCATTCATGTAACCTTGTTGATTTTGGTAAAGTCTATTGACAGAGTATGACACATTCATTCATATCAATAAATGTAAAAAGTTTGGTCCAAAAATAACCCTAACTTTTTGTTTGTTTACCTGTTTGCTCGTTATGTAAACAAATCAAATAAAAGCATCTTAGGAATACTCTTGACTAAAAAGATACATGTGAACTAAGAATGTCTTCTTTCCCTGACTCCCTCTTGTTGCTATGGAAATCCTTTTGAAAGTAGACTGTTGCTACTTGACCTTAAATACAGGTACACATAGAATCACAGGAAAGTTTGGGTTGGAAGTGACCTTCAAAACTCATTTAGTCCAACACCCCTGCCACAAGCAGAGACATCTTCAACCAGATGAGGTTGCTCAGAGCCCTGTCCAGCCTGGTCTTGGATGTCTCCAGGGGTAGGGCATCTACCACCTCTCTAGGCAACCTGGGCCAGTGTTTCACCACCCTCCATGTAAAAAATTTATTCCTTTTATCTAGGTCATCAGGTAGTAAATCATACTCCAATTATATTTTATAATGCCATGCGTTTCAGGATTCCTTTTCAGTTGTGCTACTGATGAGCAGTACATTTCAGCAGTAAGTCAGAAAAGGTTTCTCTTAGACTGTCGGTATATCACGCATTTAAATACTTTGTTCTAACTCAATGGCTCTGTTTTTTCATATATGTGAACATTACTTGCCCAGTGTAACTGTTCTTACACTTTTTCTTCCTGTTCTCACAGGCTTTTCTTTCGACCTTGTACTTAAATTGTATCTAAAAATGAAAGTAGAATGGGCAATCGACTGCCAGTGCCCTGGGATCTGTGGGACAACTCAAAAGTGTCACTTCCCTCATCTGCCTCGCTGCATATCTCAGCCCAAACTCACTTCTAGCCCTCATTGGGCATGTACTGGCCATGCTAGTACAGCTAGAGAGCTGTGGTTACACCAGAGTAAATCCTCCAAGTGGTCCTGGGGATGGGGTGGCATCTCATCTCACCTGTTCTTTGGTGTTTACATTGCCCGTAATAAATTATCTCCACATTTCAAAATATTAATGGCAATACATTAAAATACTAAAACTTCAAACCACAGGTCCTTTATATGCTCTGCGTGCATAATAACACACACATACCCAAATGATGGCCAGGTTTCCCAAGACACTACTTCAGTTACTTTAATTCATATTAATGATACAAAGTAGCTGTAAAAATGACTTCTTCAAACCTGAAAGGAACGAGAAACCTGAGACATCTCCAAAACTGTCTCATTCCAGGGATGAAAATGGAGAAAGAAACACTCTGTCATTGTTGGGGTTTTTTAGCAATAGATGTGTTTTAGAAATAGAAATGTTATTTATGAAGATTTTCCTGGTGTAAAAGGCACAGGCTGGAACAGATATCCTACAGGTTGGTTATGTTCTTAGGGGAAGCTGGGAAAAAATACTTAATTGCTACTTCTTAAGTGAAGGAGGATGGGAAGAAAGAAGCACGACACATATTTTGTCTTGTGGTAAATGAAAGCAATTCTGTAGAGGTCTCAGGGAGCCATCGTGAAAGTTCAACAGACTGAACTGACAGCACTTGCAAAAATGTTATATCATCAGATACCCTACCTTGATATTCCATCAATTATGTGGCAATTTCAAAACAGTTTTAAAGGAAAAAGGAGTAATATTTCCTATTGCTTCTTGCCCTCCATCCACCTTTCTCCCATATCCTTCATTTTAAATATAGCACTTGTGAAGTGCAAACTGAAAGAAGCCAGCAAAGAAAACACAAAAAAATAGAAGAGGAGATGAAGACAGGATACTATCATACAGACATCAAATACCGGAACTTTATATGAAGGAATATGTCTTAGAAGAGGAGTAATAAGGTGAAAAGTAATGGAAAATAAAATGGGTGGAAGAAAATATATCCAGCCTATTTTTAATAGAAACCTGATTTTTCAACTAAACAAGATCTTCCCCCCCCAAAAAAAACATCCACTTTCTGATGAATGTTTAGCTTTCCTGATGCAAAGACAACTGTTTTCAATTGAAAATGCTTCCAGGATAGCTTATAGTTGTAATTTATTTTTTCATAGTCCATGTGTTACGGAGGCACCCCAAAGTCAGTTTTAGATGGACAATAAGTTCCAAACCAGACTTTATTCTAGCCAGAAAAGTATAGCAAAAAAATGGACTAGGAACAGAGTTTATACAATTATTTAGCAGTCTGACAACATAAAATACAGGTTCAGATATCAGTTGAGGAAATAACTGGGGAATGACAACATAAGAATAATGAGGATCCACAACGTGCATTCATACACTCACAAGAAACAAAAAACAGAGGCCTCTTACTCCAGGGTACTCGCAAGAAATAATCACTCTCCTGGGTTAGGCGAGGACTCACACTTGCCTGGGTTGGGCAAGGACTCATTCAAGGATATATCCAATTAAGAAAAATAATCACTCACCCAAATGAGGAGGTGAGGCACTCTCCAACCCAGGAAGTCTCCTTAGATGGTGTCCCAGTCTAAGGGGAGGGCTCCAGTTCACAGTCCCACCCCCCCAAGAAGACCACTCTGAGGGGATCTTTGGAAGGGACCCTGTTTTATAGCCTGGTCAGATCTGGCTGTGGGCATTACAACATAGTCCAGAAGCTTCTCAGCTTCTCTGGGCACCTCCTTTGTTGAGGACCCTGTCAATCGACTGAGGATCCCACACCTCCTGCCCCCCCAGGTGGATGGAGGTGAAGTCACCCTGCCCTGGGGTAGAGGAGGATGTGACTGTCAGCACCTTGGTGCCATCCTAGATGTGTACCTTGGGACAGGCACAATGGGGCATAAAAGGTGCTAAGGAGCCATCAGCTGCCCTATCGAAGGCTTTGTATCTCAGAGGGATGTGCAACTGCCACACCATGAAACACAAATCTGCTTGAAAATTCCTTTAAGACATCAAAACAGCACTTCCAAATCATAACATTCAATTTTCCAGCTGAAGTTCTAGTGAAAAATCTTAGTAGAAAAAAAGTATTCATTATGTGAGATTCTCAAGAAGAGATGGTTGAAGTAGGAAATGCTATAGGTAAAACTGCAGTCCTCAAATCTTTAAACATTTTGTTAATGTTTTTATTATTACTATTTTAAAATAATTGGCTAGAGTGAGCTACCATCATAACAACAAAGAAACTGTACTAAAAGTAGTGCATTGCATCCTAACAGGTGATTGCTCTACAGACTTTTACCAGAGAAAGGAAAAAGTTTCTGTGAAGCAGAGGAGGAGACTGAGAATAGACTTTGAAAGGGCAAACCTGGAAGAATTTTCAAGGTAAAGACATGTTCTTGTGCACAGAAGAACACTGGAATTATTTGAAATAAATAAATTTCAGGGCTTTCCAGCATGATACATCATCAAGGAATTCTTATATTTTTGTTGAAAGTTTGATATAGTCTGGATAGCATTGTTATAGCAACTGAAATACTAGGCAGTAAGAAGTGTCTAGAAAAATAGGCAAGCTGAGAGATTAAAAGCAAAATGTGTATTAGAATGTTAATAGAAACATAGTAGAAGTTATAATTGAATTTTATGTTAAACTCCAAAAGTTATTTCATAAAATAAATAACTTCTCTGCAATATTTCATAAAAAAGAGAACATCAACTGGCTACAGCTTCTGAGCATTCTGTCTGTTAAGAGGCAGCACACACAATGATGCTGGGAAGTCAATGCATTAATTGCCACTCTCGTTGTAAAGTGTGGACGATTATTGCTTACAAAGGACCTCCTTCTTCTCATATCTCATATTCACCTGCACCGCCCAACCCGCTTAGTAGCTGATAAGGGTGCTTAGAGTTTGAGAGCCACGGGGCAGAGGCAGCTGGCATTAGGACCTTGCAATTTACCTCTGCGCTGTTGCAGCTTAAGGGAGCTCCTGATATTAAGGTTTTGCAAATTGCTCCTGCTTTGCTGCTATCTAAAATAACCTGCACTCCTAATATCCCCTGGTGAATGCAGCAAAACGAGGCATTATGGAGGTCATTAATGATCTTGAAAAAAAAGATAAATAATCAGCCACACCCATTCTCCTATATTGGCCCGTTTAGCAGTGGTGCTTAACAAAGATATGCTTTTCATGATTTCTCTCTAAGGGAGGAAGGCAAAGCACAATTTGCTTTTCTCCAAAATCAGGGCATCTTGCCCTGAGATGCTGCTAACAGACAAAGGGTCACCGCTTCCCCTCCTCGAGGGGATGGCACAGAAAGCAACAGTAAAATGGGAAAACCCACTGCATTAGTGTCCAGTGGATAGTCCCAGACTTCTAAATCCAAAACCCTGGTTCCCAAGGGACTGAGGCCTGTCTTTGTGTTCTCTTGCAGGACAAAAGGAAGATGGACAATCCTGACCGCTCCAACATGTGGACGGGATGGAAGAAGCTCCAGCTGAAACTGTGTGGTGGTTAAAGTCAGTCTTTGGAATGAGAGTCACACCAGGGCGACACCAACAAACCATTGAGGAGGCAGCCATTAAGATTTGTGCCTGCACGTGTAAGCAGTTGGTCTTAACAGAACCCTGTTACCTGAAATGTGCTTTTGGAGTTTTTGTAATGCTGGCTTGTCACCTGTACACTATCTTTGAAGGATTTCTTTTTCTCCTCTCCCTAGTCTTGAATGTCTAGTGATTTTAATCTGTCTTGATTGTATCATGTCTGTATATGCATTTTTCCTTTCCAGTACAATGTGCACACACAGTGTGTGTGTATGGTCCTATTTCAGTGGCAAAACACTGACCATCTAGATTTCTGCATAGTTTGCATTCTAAAGGCACAATTGGGTATAGCTGCTTGTAGTGGTAGATATCTTGCTGCCCTTTTGATCTAGACATGCAGTGACCTAAAAATCTGAACTTATCTGCATAAATGTTAGAAGGCTCTTACACAGCAGCAGAACTTGTGAAGCATGGAATTTGTGTGCTGAATTGGTACACTTAGCACACAGTTGAACGCTACCTTCATAGAGGTATTTCCACTCAAATTATGTGGAACAACTTTGTTTGCCTTTAGCAATGTAATCTGACTGGTTCTGTGGTAGGTTTATGGGCTTGTATTCAAGCTTGATTAAAGCCCTATAACTATTGCAGCACCTGATGTACTGAACTTCTAAGTTCCCTCTCTTGGATAATGCCTCTAGCCTGGGATCAAAATATTTTTGTTTCACCTTCTGGTAATAGGTAATCTTAAATTCTACACTCTTCCCAAGATAAGAAGGTACTTTTTCTTGAAGGCATGATGGGATCTGTTCTGGATGCAGTGGTACTCCAGGAAGAAAGGCAAGGATCAGAACAGAGGACATTCATTTGTAATATCCTAGTTTTATTTGTTTATATAAATACTTTAACCCTTACTGATTGAGATTTGGAGCAAGTTAGGCATTTAGATATCTTACACAGACGAGGACTTAAACTGAAGGACTGAAGCACTGTACAAATAAGTATTTGAAGGTTTCAGCTTTCTTCTCTGCACTCAGTGGTTTATATCCAAATGCCTAAGTTCTAAGCATGAAAGCAGAAACACTAATGAACTCTATGCATGACATTGCATAGGCTCCCTGAACAGAATGACTGTCCAAAGCCAGGCCATATTACACTTGATCCCACTGAAGGAAAAGGTGTATACCGGAAGCTGTGTCTATATCCTGAGCATCTGGGTGCCATTACAAGAACCACTGCAAGGACAGATAACAGAGGACACAGGGGCAATTGTTGCCATACTGGGGACCAACTGGGTTTGTTTCTGGACTCAGGGCAATTGTTGATATACTGGGGACCAACTGATAAGAACTTTCATTATATTTGTTTTCCTTATCAGGATGGATAACCAGCCTCCTCCAATATTTGTTAATAACTGTAATTGTTGTAATTTGTTTATTAGCAGATTGATTTGTGATGATAATGATAACAAGGAGGTGACACATAAGGTATGGTGATCCACAGTGGGCATTAAAACTCACCAACAGAATGCCCCCTTTTGACTTTGAAGGCAAGAGCTGACTGCACCACCACTCCAAAGTGGTCTGTCAGATCATGACTGTGGTCACGGGGTGGATTGTGTTGGCAGTTGCACTTTCCCCCACCACGCCCTGAGAACTGGTGTGGCAGTTGCACATCCCCCTCTCAGAGCTGGGGCCTTCAGTGGGGCAGTTAATGGCTCTTTGTGGACACCCAGAGTCGGTGGACAGGGTCATCAGCAGAGGAGGGGCCAAGAGTACAGCCCAGAGAAGCTGAGAAGCTTCTCGAATGCCTACAGTCAGGGGAGGGGGGCAGAGAAGCTGAGAAGCTTCTGGAATGCCTACAGCTGGATCTGAACAGACTATAAATGAGATTCCCGCTGGAGACCCCCTTTGTGTGGTCTTCTCAGAGCTGCAGGTCTGCCTTGCTGCCGGAGTCCCTCCCCTTAGACATTGAAGCCGTCTAAGCTAACCTCCCAGGATGGGGAGCGCCTCACCTCCATGTGTGGGTGAGTGATAGATTACCGAATATATGCTTTAATAAGTCCTCGCCTGGTAGGTGAGTGTAAATTCCTCGTCTGGGACAGACAAGTGTAACTTCCTTGCCTGGGACAGGCAGGTGTTTATATCTATTATAGGCAAAATGGGGCAGAGAGGGCTCTGGTTTGTTTTCTTGTGAGTGCGTGTATGCATGCTGTGGATCCTCATTATTCTTATTTTGCTGCACCTCAAATAATCTCCTAACCTAATATCCGAACCTGTATCTTATGTTATCGGAGTGCTAACTGATTGTATAAATCACGTTTCTAAGCAGTTTATCGGTGGCACTTTTCCAGCCAGAACAAAGTTTGTTTTGGACATTTTTGTTTGCCTAAACTTATTTTGGGGTGCCTCCGTGACACTCACCCAGGTAAGCTGTCTCCCATCTCTCATGGTTGTTCATATAAGGAAGGCTGAATGACTCCTGAAGCAGCTCGTGTATCATCACAGTTTTCTTGTAAATTATAAGATTCAATAAGAATCCATTAGTGATAGTGCACCAGGCTAAAAACTGTGTTCATTTAGGATCTATTACAAGGTTTTCCCTGCTCATTGCTGCAAAGCAGAGGAGAGAGCATATATGAGCAGTAAATGTTTAAACAGATTGATTTTTATTCCTCAGTGCATCTGTACCAGAGCTTTTGAAGAGCTATTTAGATAAGTCTCAGTGACTTTAGAGTCCAGTAAGGCAGAAGCTTTTGTTCCTTGCTGTTATGTTGGCCTACTTCTCCTTCTGTAAACCATCTGACAATTTTGGTTGTGCCTTTAAGATGATTCATTGACTGCAATCAGTGTGTTTTCAGAAATCAATGTTGTTCTACTCTGTGGGTATTTTTGGGTTTATTATGAACATTAAAATATCTTTTTATTCCAGTGTGCAATACTACTGTGTTTTTGTGCATGGTTTCAAGTGGAATAGAGAAAGTAGAACTGAAAAGGAGTGAGTATGTGTTCTGTGTATAGAGCTACGGTTGAATTAGGCACATCAGAAAAACATTTTGCTGTCTACCTTTCATACATAGGAAAGGTTTAAAATTTCTTATCTTGCTAACAGCTTCAGGAAAATGTACACTTAATATTTTGTATTGTTGAAGTTTATTTATCAATTGCTTGCAAGTTAAACATTGTATTGCTTTGTCAACATTCTATTTGGTTTTCTACAACTACTAAGTCTATAAAAATTAGGACTTGATTAATACTAGAGTGTGGTATGATATAGTCAAGCCCATCTATATATCAGTTCCAACAAAAAATAACCAACACAGCAATGTTTCATTGGAGTAAACTATATGGCCTTTAGCCAAAAAAAAAATTAAAAAATAAATAAAAATAAAGACTGCTAGTACTTTTCACCTGGCTAATAGTTTATTTCCAGAAAGGAAAAAATTAGTATCAGTTTCTGTGGTTTTATTGCTCTTCTGCTGGCAGTCCCCTACATACATATGATTATCACTGCTACATAATGACCTAGAGTTACTGTAGACATGATCAGCTTCTGGTTTGCAGTTATACAGTTCCAAAAATGCCAATTTACCATTATATTTTAGACTACAGAGTATTTCCTGGAGGTGTAATCTTCTATTTCATGGTGCTGTCAGTGGAAGCAATGTTCATCAAGCCTCCATGCTGCAGCAGTTGAGCTCAAAGACAGAGCACTAAGTCCACACAGATTTCAGAAGGCTGTTTTGGCTGCTTAGTCTTCTACAAACCCTAGTAGCAATAGCACAACTGACTATGTACCATGTTGGAAAGAGGGAGAAGGACTTGTAACACCTCTAATGGTTCATATTTTTAATGCCATAATTCAAATTAGGCACATAATTCAAATTTTCTCCTCTCCCTCTCCCTCTCCCTCTCCCTCTCCCTCTCCCTCTCCCTCTCCTCCCCGCCCTGTCTCTTTCTTCCCTCTTCTCCACTCAGACTTAGTAGTGCACCTCTCCAGATTACAGAGAGCTTGAAAGAGAGGGTTTTTTGTGAAAACTTACCCTCTGTTGACACAGACAGGATCAATTGCTGGTGCTCCCACTTGTAATCATCTCATAAATAAATCAGTGCTTATTAGAAACTACATCTGTTAACAGGGAAATATTTTCCTGTTTTCCTGGAGTATGTAAGGGAGGAAAAGAAACAGTTTATTTTTTTTACCAGTGATAAACATAAATTGACTTGATAAACTCAGCACTTTTATTTCAACCTCAAAGAAGATAATTGTTTCTGTGACTAGAAAATTGTCCTCAGAGTACTTTGGTCCAGACTTTAAGTATAATAAAAGCCTTCTTCAAAGAGATTGCCTTTTAGTTCAAAGTCTGGCACAGAAGTATCTAAAAATTTTGCAGATATTAGCTCTTTCAAACCACCAGTTCTATACCCAAAAAAATGACCTTGTTGGGGGCAATGGGACAGGCCCTGTCTGATAAGGGTCCTGCCCTGCCAGCCGAGGGATCTTTTGTGGCTTCCAGCTTGTAGGGAACAGTCAGCCCTTGCAGCACCCTGACAGTGAGTAAAACAACTGCCATTATTATTAATTTCCAGTAATTTTTTCACTATTAATATTATAAAATTCAGAATTATTCTCCTGTACAATTTAGCAATAGTCCAACATCATTTACTTTATCTTTTTCAAGGAAACTCAACAATGGTCACATAAACTTGACACTAAAATCTTGTTGTCTTTTTGAGCAGTCAAACATTACAGCTAAGAGTCAACATTTCAAAGATATTTAAGAGGATTTAGCTTAGCAGCTACTACTGGCTTTATCTGCAAGGTGCATGCCTTCACACCTGTTCTGGGTTCTGAACATTTGTCCATATTAACATTTAGGTTATGTTTTATGCTAAGAGCTCCGAGGGTAGATGTCCATATAAAATTTCTGTCAGAAGGGTAAACTCTATTCATTTCATCAGCCATTACTGGGTATGTAGTATGAATATTTCTAAATTGGATGTTTCGTAAATTTGTGACAGAACTGGCAGAACATGTAACTGTAGTGTTGGGACTGATATAAACTAATCTGTTGTATTTTCATTAAGGAGTGGATCTTCAAATTACTGACAATATTACCTTATACTTCTCATCTGGTTTTTTACCACCCCAAGTCAGCATCAGCTCAGCACAGAAGTATATCTGCACTCTGAAGAAGCTGAAGCCCTATTAACAAGGCAGATAGTATTTTCCTGGCTGAAAAAAAATATATTATAGCAACAACCATTCCTCTTAATTCTTGCTGTAGAGCAACTAAGTTGTCGATAATTAATTTTCCTTTTTCTAAAACACGTTACTTTTTCTGAACCTCATATCATGCTGCCCGGGTCTAGAACATGTCTAACTCTACAGAAGTGACCGTGTTACAGAGTGTAGACTTGTCAGAGAAAAGCATGCAAGTGGGTATTATTCTGTTCTATCACTAGAAATCAAATTATTTAAAACTTTTTTTTAGAAATTAATGCCATAATAATCACCCAAAAGACACATAGAAGGGCAGCATGATAAAACTGAAAGCATATATTTCAAAGTAGTGGTGCTATCGGTGTGCTTCAGAGGTATCTACAGTTATCCTCTGAAACAAGCAGTTACCTAAAATTCAGGGCACCACAGGTTGCTTTTCTGCAGATAAAATGAAAGAATCTTGCATGTCTGATATAATTCCCATATTTAAAAATTGTATCTAAAATTCTCTGGAACCTAGCAAGAGGAAACTATATCTTTGCTAACAAGTCCAAGCTCCTTTCAACTTGCACTTAGCAAGTTTTCCATGTCTAGCTTTTTTCCTTTCTCAGTCCTTCTGCTGGCAATTCAGACATTTCCTGATACTTTCCACAGTGTTTTGTCTTTCCATTTCATGGAATAGTTATATTAATAGAATATTGGACAACCAAAGTGACAAAATGTGGGGGTTTTTGTTTGTGTTTGTTTGTTTGTTTCTTTTACATTCACTGTTAGATGATGACCGGTTCTTTTCAGAATAGGGTCATCAGACTCTATTAGTTTCTTACCGCTCTCATAAATGGAGAGCTGTAATCCCACTCAACTCATAAGCAGTCTCCATAAATCAATAACATTTTCACATGCCCTTAAGAACAAAAACTGGCAATAAAGACAAAGTTGTAAGCACTGTTGTGTTTTCGAACTAAACTTATGAAAAATATTATCATGAAAAAGAAAGGTGGAAATACATAAGCCCTGACTTTCATAGTGATCTTCCCTCAAAATTCACCTATGTCTCACTAAAACAGTTTGCTCTTCTCCTGACTGGTTGCATGAACATTGTGCATGTCTAATCATTTGACTACATGGAAAGCCTGACGCAGCATTGAACTTACCAGCATTCTATAAATTAGTCAATAGGAATTAGGGCTGGAATATTTTACCTGACTTGCTGGTGTTGTGGAGTCCTATAAAGAGACTGTGCAGAAGAAGAGGAAAGCCTTAGATCAATGTACAGAAGTAAAGATAGGACTTACTAATGCCAGATTAACTCAGCAGGAAACAAAGACAAACTCTGCATACAAGAAAGAAGAAAAAACATGTTCATTTAATCTTCACAGTTACTCTTTGTCTTACCATCAGAGTGTCTTGATGACTCAGACACTAATACATTTATTCTTTCAAAACCTCAGAGATGGGTAGATAATACTTTAGAGGCCATATCTCAAAAAGCTATGGATATGATCTAAGAAGTCTATGGCCAAACCAGAGCAGAACTGACATGGTGAATCACAGTGCAGTACCTTAAATATATCCTTCTCATCACATAAAAATAACAAGCAACTATCATTCATATAAAGACTGAATTGCATAAGTCATAATCTGTCTACACTTACATTGTATAAATACTAAACAGAAATTTCCATTGCCTTTCCAAAACTTTCATTCCCACTGACAATAATTTTAATATCAAAACTGATTCATTTCTGATCTTCACCAAAAATATTACCTCTCCCCATCCCTGTCTACTGCTACATATGCATTAGAATACCCGGAAGTGATCATTTGTTTCATAACAGATGGACAAGACATTAAACCCATCTGTTGTTTTCCTTGGACAAGTACACAAGAAACCATATAAACAAGTGAAGTAGCTTTGAATTCTGGAAGACTTTGTTTTTTACTGTTTGCTTTTAGAATCATCTACGACAGTTATTGTATTAACACAAAAACTGTCATGCAGGATTTTTTGCAAAATAAATATTTTAAGGGAAAAATCTGAAGTGCTGTTCTAGCTTTGAGAAAATATAGAACTGTAAGTCTTCACGGGTACCACCTTTGCTGTCAGACTTGTTATTGGAAAAATTAGCATTTGAATAGCCTTGCAATGTGGAATAATTTGTTTCTTCCTTGTGAAATTGTTCAGCATTGATAGACTTATCACAGCTCCTACTTCACAACTGCTGGAGATGGGTCAGTTAATCAATGGTGTCCAAATTGTGAATGTTCTCATTCTCCTGCTAGTTGTCAAATCCAATGCTCTCTTATACCTATGGAGTTAAACACTATGGAGACAAAATGCACCTGCTGTTTCCAACAGAGACTTACTTCACAGGACCAAGACTTGATATAAAGATGGCTATTTACCAGCAAACTGAGTGAACTCTTTTCTGAATCTAAACAATTGCCACCTGATCAGCTAACTATTCTAAAAAAAATGTGTTCATGTACACCACTGATTGTATGAACAACTCTTTAAGGAGTATAGTAATGGGGCAATTGGTAGAGAACATGTTCATAAAGCATCTTTATCATGTGTAATGACAATGGTGGAAAAACAACAAGGATATCAAGCAAGATATACAACTAATACACTTTGGACACATTAATGTCCTTTCGACATTAGTATAAGCACTTCAGTCATTTCATATATCAGTTCGAACTCACAACTGTCTCAAAGCATGTGGTGTGAACTCAGCCCAATTCTACAAATATTTTCTAAGGCATGTCATGCTAAAATGTTTGCATTGCCCACCATATAAACTTTTCAATCTAAGAGCTTAACACATTAACAAATGTATGATTTGATTATCCCTGTGATGAAATGATGCTTTCTCTTTGATGTAAAATATTTCATTCTATTTATTTCCAAATAAGAAATAGATAAGGATCCTAATCAGCAAAGCCTCTCAAGAACATGCTCCCTTTCTGCTTACTGTCAAGGTGCCAGGAGCACCAGGCACTCCCCAGGTGGGTGATGGCAGGACCTGGAAGCCAGGACCCATCCCACACCCAATCAGGAGCAGAGCAGCCTAGGGGCACCAGGTCATCCCCAGCTCTGGCCATCAGACACCTCCCTGAGGACATGGGCTTACGGTTGGGCCCAGCTTGACAGGTCCCATGGCTAGTCAGGGCAGAGCTGTGGGGAGCTGGAGGCCAACCCTGCTGTAACATCACTGGGGCAGGGGCTGACAGCTCTGAGGGGCTGCAATGGGGTCTTGGGCCATGGGGAGGGTGAGAGGAGGCCTGGGGGGCTGACATGGTGTCAGCATGGGCATGGCCATGGGCAAGGTAGGGGAAACCCCATGGGGTAGACGAGGACAGTCAGGACTGGCAGTGCCCTTAGGGCCATGACACCCACCTAAGTAGTAACTGTAGTATATCCATTCTTCCTCCATACACTCAAAGTCGTGTTTAGAAATTCAATGGTCCCACAGGCACAGTGCTGACCTACATCCAAGTGTGGGGTTTTTAGCCTGAAAGTCTTTGGGTATGGGGAGGTCTCTGAGGGGAGGGTCAAAAAGAGACTTTAGACACTTGTTTAGAATTTGTATACATCCAGCAACTAGGCCACTGACAGGATGAAGTGTTGTACAAAGTGGTTCTTTCCAGGGCATGGCCTGTGAACCCAGTGTGACCAGGGAACATTAGGTATGGGCTGTTGACCTGCAGACAGGTTTTCATGGTGCCTTGCAGAGTCTGCAAAAACAACTGTGCTACCAGACGTGCACAGCAAACCCTCCACAGAAAACCTCCACTGTGCAGCATCTGTTCTCTATGGAACAGAAAGTGTGTCCAAATTGAGACTTAACAGAATAAAAAGGTATGAGAGTGATAGCCATTGGATTTTCATGGTTGAGAGGAAACCCTTAACAAAGAAAGAGATACCAACAAGAATAAATGTCTTGCACCCTGTTGTCTCACCAAATATGGTTAACAGCTTCAAGAATCATGGAGATGCTACTTCACAGGAAGACAATTGACTGAAAGAAAGAAAGCTATTTTCTGAGTGTAGGAAATGCAGGGCATTTTAATACCAACCAGAAGCAAAGTGGAAAATGATAGCTACTAGAGCAAGAGATAAGTCACAGAGCCAAACTGTGATAATATTCTACAGAAAAAATCTTGTACCAAGTGCTGCAGATAAGCCTGAAACAGTACTTGCTGGGGAGCCACATGGCAAATTTGAGTATACAGGAAAAGTAAACCCTCATTTCAGGACTGCATGAATCAAGAACAGCACAGAGAAAGGTCATGGAGCAGATCATCGTGAGTAACATCACACAGCACATACATGTGATCAGGCCCAGTCAACATGGATTTATGGAAGGCAGGTCTTGTTTGACCAACCTGATCTCCTTCTATGACAAGGTGACCCACATAGTAGATGAAGGAAAGGCTGCAAATGTTGTGTACTTAGACTTCAGTAAAGACTTTGACATCGTATCCCACAGCATTCTCCTGGTGTCAAGGTTTGATTGCAGGGTGACAATAAACCGTGGCAGATGCTTTGTTAACCCCCTCCCTTTTCCTCCACCTAAGCCCCCCCTCTGCCCGCTAAGGAAAGGCCATAGGAGAGCAAAGAGAGGCGAAAAGAGAGAGGACTTGCAAGTTGGAAAGAATTAAAAATGTTTTACTAATGCTACTAATAAAATAGAGAAAATAATACAAAATATACAAAACCAATCCTGAATTCCCAGCAGCTCAGAACTGCTCCGGCAGCAGCAGGGCCAGCACCCAGAAGTCCTGGGTTGGACTCTGCAGCAAACCGGAACTGGATTCAAGGATGCAGGGTCTGTCACTAGGCCTCAGATTTGCAGGGACGGCAGGCAGGGTCCTTCCCAGATGTCGGCCATAGTTGAAGAAGGGAAAAAAGGGGCGAGATCCTTGTGATCTCCCACTTTTATATGAAGTATCACATGAATGGGATGGAATAATTAGTTGGTCAGTTTTAGTCACCTGTTCAGTTCGCCCCTCCTTGCCCCTCTCACTTATGGGATGTGCATCCTTGTCAGCGACCTTGCATTCCTTTGCTATGTCTACCAAAACATGTATCCAACCTCAGAAAAGTGAAGTTACTAAGAACGGCTTAACTGAAAGAAAACTTCACTAAAAGAGAAACTTGTCTTGTTTTTAACAAAACCAGGACACCTGGAGAAGCTGGCAGCTCATGTCCTGGATGGATGCACTCTGCAGTGGATAAAGAACTGGCTGGATGGCCGGGCCCAAACAGTTGTGGTGAACAGACCCAAATCCAGTTGGTGGGCAGTCATGAGTGTTTTTTCCCAGGGCTCAGTATTTGGGCCAGTTCTGTTTAACCTCTTTATCAATGATCTGGACAAGGGGATTGAGTGCACCCTTAGTAAGTTTGCAGATGACACCAAATTGGGTGGGAGTGTTTATCTGCTGGAGGGTAGGAAGGCCATACAGAGAGATCTGGACCAGCTGGATTGTTGAGCTGAGGTCAGTTGTATGAGGTTCAACAAGGTCAAGTGCCGGGTCCTGCACTTAGGTCATAACAACCCCAGGCAGCGCTGGAGGCTCGGGGAAGAGTGGCTGGAAAGTTGCCTGGCAGAAACAAATCTGGGAGTGTTGATTGACAGCTGGCTGAATATGAGCCAGCAGTGTGCCCAGGTGTCCAAGAAGGCCAACAGCATCCTGGCTTGCATTAGGAATAATGTGGCCAGCAGGACTATAGAAGTGATCGTATCACTGTACTCGGTACTGGTGAGTTTTGGGCCCCTTATCATAAGAAGGACATTGAGGTACTAGAGAGAGTGCAGAAGAGGGCTATGAAACTGGTGAGGGGCCTGCGGCACAAGTCTTATGAGGAGTGGTTGAGAGAGCTGGGGCTGTTTAGCCTTCAGAAAAGGAGGCTGAGTGGAGAACTTATTGCTGTCTACAACTACCTGAAAGGAGCTGACTAAGATGTGATGGCATCTGCTTAATAGATCACTAATGTATATCATTCACAAGTAGAAAAAGTGTGAATCCAGGACACTATATCCAAATACTCAGAATTTTACGTGTAGGCTGAATTCAAATTTCTCAATAGAAAATTTGTTTATGCTTTCTGTTATGGGTCAGAGCTAGAATCAGAAGTCTAAATATCATGAGAAATCCAAATGTCAATGTTCATCTCTGCTTAAACCAGAAAAAAAATGCATTTGACATTAAACAATATGAAATATTTCAGATCTTATATTTCACAAGATGCAGTCCTCACCTTCACATCAAAATGTACATTTCCTTTTGCTTATGAGTCAGAGGAAATATCAATAATTCACAGAACAGAAAGGGGAAAAATAACACCTCAGTGACAGTGGAGACCATCAGTTTTCAACTGAGAATTTTATCACCAATCTCAATTTTTGCTCTGACTCACTTACTTATCCCACCAAAATAATTTAATCAAGACTCCAGAGCACTTTGAAAAAGTTATTTTTCCTTCAACCTCTTTTCAATACAACAGGAAAAGTCTCAGAACAAGATTATTTTATAGTCCAGACTGTTCATGCATAGGGTTAAATTTAAGTTTTAACATCATGAAGGAAAGTCATGAATTTCATTCAGTAACCACAATGATGATTATTGGACTAGACAGAACCTTTTGTGTTTCTGCATACTTCCTGTGACGTAGTTATACCTTTGAACATCCTTTCTGTTACGAATCTTAAAACAACCAAATCATTATAATGCTTTATCAGATGAAACTGAAGTGGCAATACATCTGGACATCTAAAAGACAAAACGTTTCAAAAGCAGCAGTGAAAGTCAAGTTTATACATCTTGCTTCAGGAGCTGTATTTTCTCTATATTTTGTACACAGACAAATAATGTAAGCTATTTGCATATCAAATTATACAGACGAATAAAATAAAAACTGACCATTTGAAGCATAAATCTCATATTAACTGCTTAATTGCTGTGAAGTCCCATTTATAGACCCACATTTCTCTCCAGATCAAAGAGTCTGAAGCATTTGAAACCAAAAATTTCTATAACCCTGTGGCTGACAAGATTACAAGCACACTTTCAGAAACACATACATTTTGGAGGCATCTATATTCTAATATGAATTAGAGATGAAAATTGAATTTGCCTTCTAATTTGACAATAGGGTCAAGAGCAGAGATGCCATTCTGTCCTGTTTAAATCCCCTGAATGCTCAAGAAACACCATCCCCCCTTCCCCAAGGGATCTCTGGTCTTTTGTATAGTCTCTGTCCTGGAACGCTCTTCTTTCCGTCACTAAAAGAGGTCAATGCCAGGGAAAAACCTCACCAGACAAGATAAAATGCACGCAAAGGAATCACTAGCTTCCACGAGCTCAGCCACTGCTCTCTGTTTATTCAGGGTAGACTCTGGTGGCAACTTACTACCACCAGAAGGTCTCAGAGGATTAAACATCTTACTGAATTTAGTCTTGATTAGTATTTTCTAATTAATATTTTCCTGTTTCTGCTGATATCATAAACATCTGCCCTAAGCATTCCATGGTTAAATGGTTTCTGACTCTCCTGTTTCCAGGAACAAACCAATACAATTAAATATGAGAGGTTACTATTTAATTAGACATGTGACTTTCAGGTAGGAGCAACCTGACAAATGGAGCAAGCAACTCACTGAGAATCCCTGCCCCAGTTTCCTCAGGAACTTATTCTTCAGAGTTTCTCTGAATTTCTCAACAACACTTTTGTCCTTAACTCAGTTTATCTTTCTAGTTTCAAAAAAATAACTTTCAAAATCTCCTTCAGTCTCCCCAGTAGCTCAGTACATACTCACAGCACATAATAATGTAGCCCATTAGGGGCTGGAAATATTCTCTGTTTATAAGTAGCTGAGATAAATTTCTGAGGAACTCACGCCCCGTATCTAGAAAAGGTCAGGTGCACTCAGTAGGTGTTGGATTATTATCTTGTTTCAAAGACCTAAGCTGTATGCCGACCTCCCTGGACTTTTGCAGTAGGACATTATAGTAATGCCCAAGGTGACAAGTATTTTCTGTTTGCATAGCTGTTAACCAGTTTTCTTGCAAGTTTTATTCTTTGCTTTTCATTTCCATGTTTCACCTGGAAAACCTTACCTTTAAAATGCAAAGTCGTGCTGGAATAACTTTTAAAAAAGTACTCCCCCTCTTTTTAAGGTTTATTTGGTTTTGGTTTTGTTTTGGAGTTTTTTTGTTAAACAACTGTGCTGAAATGTACATAGAAAAAAGATATTTAACCAAAGGTTGTTGCCTAACATTACAAAATAGGTTTGATTCCTTGATTTGACTTTCTCTTTGTTTATTTGCTACAAAACAAGAGTAAATCTTTCAAAATAAGGAGTTAGATGTCACCTGTCATGAATTATATTTTTTTAATTTTTATTCTCTAATGACCTTTTGAATAAAGCAATAGAATCTTAAATGCAGTGATTTGGACATTCTTTTGAGTCTAAATACTTTTTATACAGAACATATGAACATAAACCCTGAATATGACAAACATGCAAACAGGAGTTGGAAGCCACTGTGCTGTAGAAGGCTACAACCTAGTGGCCATTACTGAAAATTCGTGGGACGGGTCCCGTGACTGGAGTGCAGCCATTGATGGCAACAGGGTCTTCAGAAGGGACAGGCAAGGAAGGAAGGTTGGAGGGCTTGCTCTCTATGTCAAGACATTTATAGAGTGTGAAGGGCTGTCTCTGAAGAATAGCCATGAACAGGCTGGAAGCTTCTAGGTAAGTATCAGAGATGGAGGCAATGAAGGAAACCTTGTGACTGGTGTCTGCTACAGGCCGTCCAATTAGGGGAAGACTATTGATGAAGCATTCTTACTCCAGCTACAGGAGGCATCACACTCACAGGGCCTTGTCCTGCTGGGGGACTTCAAACACCCCAACATCTGCTGGAAAATTAGCATGACAGGCCATAGGCAATACAAGAGACTCCTGGAATGCATTGAAGATAACTTCCTCAGCCAGGTAATAGACAGGGGAGATGCAATACTGGACCTCTCTTACCCGTGTAAGAGAGCTACTTGGTGACATCAAGATTGGAGGCAACCTGGGCTGCAGTGATTATGTGCTAATGCAGTTTGCAGTCCTGAGGGATGTGGGGTGGGTGAAGAGTAAAGTCAAGACCACCTGAGGAACCTGAACATACACAAGTCCATGGGATTTCATGAGATGCATCCCAGAGTCCTGAGGGAATTGGCTGATGTAGTTGCCAAGCCACTCTCCATGATGTTTGAGAAGTCATAGCAGTCACATGAAGTCCCTGGTGACTGTAAAAAGGGAAACTTTGCACCCATCTTTAAAAAGGTTAGAAAGGATGACCCTAGGAACTACTGACCTGTCAGCCTCACATCTGTGCCTGGAAAGATCATGGAACAGATTCTCCTAGAAGCTATGCTAAGGTACATGTATGACAAGGAAGTGATTCAAGACAGACAGCATGGCTTCATCAAGGGCAAGTCCTGCCTGACCAACCTAGTGTCCATCTATAATGGAGTAACTGGACAAAGGAAGGGCTACAGATGTCCTCTCTCTGGATTTCTGTAAAGCCTTTGACACAGTCCCCCACAAAATCATTCTCTCTAGATTGTAGAGATATGGATTTGATGGGCGGACAGTTCAGTGGATGAGGAACTGGCTGGATGGTCATACCCAGAGTGGTGGTCAATGGCACAATGTCTGGATGGATAACAGTGACAAGTGGTGTCCCTCAGGGGTCCGTATTGGGACCAGTACTGTTTAATACCTTCATCAATGACATAGACATTGTGATCAAGTGCACCCTCAGCAAGTTTGCAGATGATATCAAGATGAGTCACGCAGTTGACATGCCTGAAGGATGGGATGCCATCCAGAGGGATCTGGACAAACCAAGAAGTGGGCCCATGTGACCTCACGAGGTTCAACAAGGCTGAGTGCAAGGTCCTGTACCTGGGTTGGGGCAACCCCCAGTATCAATACGGGCTGAGGATAAAGGGATTGAGAGCAGTCCTGCTGAGAAGGACTTGGGGGTACTGGTGGATTAAAGATTGAACATGAGCCAGCAATATGCACTTGCAGCCCAGAAAGCCAATGGTATCTTGGGCTGCATCAAAAGAAGCATGGCCAGCAGGTCGAGGGAGGTTATTCCGCCCCTCTACTTCACTCTCAGAAGACCCCACCTAGAGTACTGCATCCAGCTCTGCAGGAAAGATATGGACCTGTTGGAGAGGGTCCAGAGAAGGCCACCAAAATAATCAGAGAGATGGAACACCTTTCCTGTGAGGACAGGCTGAGAGAATTGGGGTTGTTCAGCCTGGAGAAGAGAAGACACTGGGGAGACCTTATTGCAGCCTTTCACTACTTAAAAGGAGCCTGTAAGAAAGATGGGGAAAGACTTTTTACAAGGGTCTGTTGTGATAGGATGAGGGGTAATGGTTTTAAACTAAAAGAGGGGAGATTCATGTTAGACATGAGGAAGAAATTTTTTACACTGAGGGGTGGTGAACTACTGGAACAGGTTTCCAAGAGAGGTGGTAGATGCCTTATCCCTGGAAACATTCAAAGCCAAGCTGGACTGAGCTCTGAGAAACCTGATCTAGTTGAAGATGTCCCTGCTTATTGCAGGGGGGTTGGACTAGATGGCCTTTGAAGGTCCTTTCCAATCCAAACAATTCTATAATTTAATAAAAGGCAAGCAAAATCAATTTGTTAGCAAGAGTTGCAATATTTGACTCAACAAATCACTAATTCAATAATAAAAGACCAATTTAACAGATGTAGCAGATCAACTCTGCATCACTGTGCTTCAAGTTACAGCATGGATGATTTAGATAAGGCAGCAGGTTACTAGAAAAATTGATACTTTGATCTATTGGTTCAGTCGTCTACAAAGACAGCACTGGTTAGCATGTGTTTACATCCATATTTATTGTCTTAACATTTATTTAATGTTTTAAAGGATGTGCTAACCAAATGGTCACATGTAATATCTTTAAAATTCTTTAATTATTTGAAATTTTTACTTCATGATTACTCTGTTTGGATCCTGAGCAACAAGTTAATGAAATAAGACCACAGTATTTTAAAGGTGCAGTTCAGGCCAAAGCATTTCTTCAGTTTATTAACAAAGTTCCATTGCTACCTGCTAAAAAAAGTTCTATTTTTTGCATCCTTATTCCCTCACCTTTAAAAAATATCATGTTTACAGCAAATGGGAAAAATTCAGTACAATATGTATTATTGACGGCCTACAAAAGTTATTCTCCTCTTTCAAACTATTTTTCAAACTATTTTTCTCCAATGTCTTACATTTCAACTCAATTTGATTTTATATAATTAGTGCTTTGAATCTCCTTGATTTTTGTTTGGTTTCTTTTTGTCATTGTAGTGTTTATTTGTTTATGTGTTGGTTTTGGTTTTGGTTTCAATTTGTTTTACTCTTACTCACAACTTGCCTATTCAAAGCACTGAAAATAAAAATTGAGCAGTGGATAGATACTGTACTACAACTGAAAGAATATCTCTGCTCTAAAATTTGTCTTTATTCCAAACTGGAAGAAAACCTGGACTTTTCAAAATGTATGGTGTTTGGGGTTTTTTTAAAATTTTTTTATAAAGAGAATTTGATTTAGATAATCATTAGTTTACTTTAATTTTCATAAAAATAAAAACATCCACTTTCTGAAATCAATTATATAACAAAAAAATAGCAATAGTGTTTACTAAACAGCCTTCAAGAGAGTTTAATTTCAAAAAGTCAAAGACCAAGTTAGATGACATTTTAGGTCTATTTTTAAAATGTAGACAAGTCTCCTATGGCTATTCTTAGTCTAGATTTCCCAAGAGATAGTTGCTTACTTCAAATTCATGTTACAATATTTTTTTTCTGATTTAGTGCAATTTTGGGAAGAATGTACTCTATCACTGAATTGCACAGTGCTTCCCAACTATACATTATTGATTATAGCAGTCTGTTCTATCTATGAATTATCCCAAGCAGGGTGCATACAGATATAGTTGAGTATCTTATTATTGCTTTAATTTTTACAGTTATAAATTATGTCAAATAAAAATAATAAAATAGTCACAAATATTTCAAGGTAGTTTTAGTGACTTGTGGAAATCACTGTGACATAGGCAATCTAAAAGCTTCACAGTTATTTTAATTTTTAAAATATGAATGCCTAGAGATATACAGAACTCTGCCAAGAGTGATTCAACGAAATTCAGAAGAATTTGCCCTTCAAACTACACCCAGTTCCCAAGTTCCCAAACTCCTTGTTAAAATTAATATTTGGTAGACTAAATTCTCATACTGCTTTCCCATCTCTGCTCTGCTTGACGCATCCTCCACTGCCTCAAGATGACCACACAACAGATATGATCAAGATGTTTCTGCCCTGATCCTACTCTCACATACCCATAATAGATCCCTAAGACTGGCTGTTCTTGTTTTAGTTTGATAAAATGTCCTTGCAGGTAATTGCTAGGCAAGGTTTTAGTTCCATTGTTAATAGATGCTCCACTGTCTAAATCCATTCTATTTATGCTGTTGTTTTTTTTTTTAATCTTATCCACATGAGGTCTGTCAGAAGTGCTGCATTAGAGAGTTTTGTAGGTTTCTACATACACATTTCTGAGAGTAACTTTATATTCCCATTACCAAAAATTTGGGCCAGTTTGGCAAAGAATACTTCTGCCCTAGTTTACTCTTTACTAATGGACTGAAGTAAAAGAAAGTCTCTTTTGTAAAGAACAAGCTCATTATTGAGGAAGTGGTTAGGGACAGAAGAGTTCAGCTTAACTAAGGATCAAAATCAGTTGAAAGACAATAGAAATTGCAAAACTCAGAAAAGCTGCCGGAGAGAAAATTATATCTTTGTAGTATCTTAGTGGTTGTCTCCTATTTTTCAGAAAAAAAAGTAACAGCAGCGATCACTGCAAACATGAATCAAATACAGAGTCCATCTATGTGTTTAGTATGAATGGAGTGATTAAGATATTTGCACTCAACTCTAAAAAAAAATATTCTTCAGGATTCCCCAAACTCACTTTCCAAATTAGCTGCTGAGAATATTACTTGCTGAACTGAATTTTTTTTTTATATAAGCAGAAAAATAAAACAAAGAATGCAGTTAAGAAAATGGCATTCTAAAGCTTTTAATTATTTTTGTGGTAAAAGGAATATAAAGCCTCTATAGTTATCTCAATACTTTCATCTAAGTGAGCACAAAGAAAAGGTAGAGGTACATAAAATACGCCATATATTTTTTACTACTATGGTCATTAATGTTCCAAGCTTAATGCATACTTCATTATCTAGAAATTTGTCATTCCCATTTTAACAGGATTTTATCTGAGTTTGCCACATCCTTGCTTTTCCTATGATATTCAACAGCTAAAGCAAAATAGTGAATGAGGATTATGGAAATCAAATCCATTCACTCAAATAATTAACATTTCTTCTTATTAGATAAAACATATTCTGACACACCAAGATCATCAGATGACATGGTACTGATACAGATAATTGTTATATCTGCACAATTGTTTTTACTAATTGATAGGTAATTTTCTCCATTTATAGTATTGATTTTAAAATTGTTCTTCTGAGAGTACCCCCCCAGAGAAATGAAATTTCTCATTCTCATTCACGTGCTAGCTGCAAAAAGCACACAGCAATCACACATTATCTTAAAGACTTTCCATATTTTTATAATAGACCTCAAGTATGGCATCAAATACATTCATTCATATCTGCTTTGTAAAACTTGAATATAGAACAACCTTGCATTTTGTAGTGTCAGCATTCACATTTCTGCTGAGAGGAAAACTATTTGAAGGAAATGAATGCTTTTAACAGAACTTTAACCTTCTGTAGGCTGATCCATTGCAAGGTCTTTTCTGTAACTCTTAAATCTGTATCTACTGTTTTATAACTTCTTAATCTACAACACCCGTTTCTAATAACATCAGTAATGTGAGTTACAAAACAAATCCAAAATCTTCAGTTTATACCTCTGGGCATTAAACTCTAAAACTACAAGTGCTATCTCTGTATATGGTTATTTTTATCTTCAAAGAATCGGAAGGGATTGTACACTGTATGTTTCATTAATAAAATAGAGACCTTATCTTAAAAGTACCATCTCCATTTTAATCTGGTTCTTCTCTAGTATTATACAGTGGCACTCATTATAATTCTAACTTTATAATGATGTTGAAGATGAATTTTAATGAGACCAATATGTCTGTCTTAACTGTTAAAAATTGATGGCCTTTCATATCTAGCCATAGCCCTTCACGATAAAGAGGCAGGACAGATTATCTATTAGGGGAGTTATTGTCCTCTCTAAAAAGTTATATTAATTCAACACTGTGCCATATATAATCAGTCAACAGTAGTTACTACCACCATAAACCTGTCAGGCACACTTTTCATTAAATAATCCTAAATATATATGAAGAAGATTAATCAACACCTACCATTCACAATGAAGAAGCATACGAAAGACACTTTGTTTTCTATTTCTTTTTTTTACCTGAGTGAAAATTAGAAGAATTTTTCATATTTCTCTTATATCAAACCAATATTTTGATGACTCATTTCACACATTTCCTTGTAGGTCCTCCAGCATTCTTACCCTTCCTTAAAGAAGCATACTGGTTCCTAAGGTATGAAATGAAAGCATGTATTTGGGCGAAAAATTTGAAAGTGAAGGAGTATCTCCCTTCTCCAAACAACTGTAGCTTCCAGCCTGGTGTCAGCTTCCTACTGACTTAATCTCACTTTGGAAAATAAATCTGTTTTTTTAATCAGACAATATTACATAAAGACAGCAACTTTATCATGCTGTCAAACAGATGATCATCGTGTACATTTTGTAGAAACAGTAGTAACCTTGACAAAAATGAATACAATCTAAGTCATGAAGGAATAAAGGAGTAACGAAACACATTTCTGATTCTTCTTCTCTGTGTTACATTTCAAGACTGTTTTCCTACTGCATATTCTTCTAGGTTTTCTGGCTCGAACTGCCTCTACCATATAGAGGGAAATATTAAATCTATTTTAAAAGTAATTGCAGATAAACTGTACATAAACTATCTCAATGTCTGTTCTGTTTCTAAAATGAAAGTTTATATACATTATTCAAGGTTTGTATTTTACTGTCTTGGTACAGGATGTAGACATTTTCACTGTTTACATTCCTAGTTTCATAAGTGGCATGATACCTCCTCTCTGAAGCACCAATAGTTTATATTTGGTATTCAAATCTGTGTTATTAATACCGATTAATTAAGATTTTCATATTTTTCTTTTAGGTGCTAGACAGAACAGGGCAGTGATGCTTCTGAGAGATTGCACCACAGCAAAAGAGATTCCTGATATAAAAATAAAATTATTATTATTATTAGTATTATTGTTACACCTGAAATTTTAAAAGCCAATGCAAAAAGGAACAGTCAAAACCTCTCACATCTAAACATTAGCCTTTGTCGGAGCACACAGTGAAATGTGCCAGGTTATTGCCATTTTTCAAATGAAAAGTTTGTCTGAAAATCAATTAATTCGCCTGACATGGCAACTACTAAAAATAACTTATTTGCAAAGCATTTTGAAAGACAGAATTATCTTTATTCTAAACTGTTCTGAGATAAACCTAAGACCATAAAGTATTTAGTAGGTAGAAGAAGTAGCCTGAAGGGAGAAAAAAAAAATAAAGGAAAGATTTTTTTGAAAAAGTATGAAAGACAGTAGGGGTTTTCGTAATTTTTATAATATCAAATATCACACCGCTCATTATTTCTGATTATACTTTATGCTACATTTTTATAAGACTAGGATTCATCAATATTTTATCAATTTTAAAGTGAGTTTTGAATTTCAACCACTGCCTCTAGTCAGTTTTGAATGGCAGAACTCCTCATAGAAGAAAACCCAAAATAAGAATGAAGCAAAATCTTGCAGAAAGCAAGGCATGTTGGGATAGATCACGGGGATTTTTTGGCAGCCACTTCTAACTGAAATGCTAAATTTGGGATTTTATTATTGTACTTTTTGACAGCAGTGAGCATCATTAGAACAATCTGCAACATTCAACCTGTTAGTTTCAGAAAATAATTTCTCCAGAAAGCTCTATTTGACAAAACATGCCACATGGTGTTTTATGTCAAAAACTATTGAATGCTTGTTCTTCACAGAACTTAAAAGTGAATAATATTGCCAGATAACTCAGAGCAGCTTCTGAAACTCACAGATAAAAGGATTAAAAGATATTCCTTAACATTTATGTTTAATAAGAAGTAAGCAGCATGACTGTTCTCAAGAACGTTCTATTGCTGTAATAAATGCTCTTGTTAAGAGATATACAGTACTTAGATCCTCATTTTTTTTTCAAGTTATAACATGAAGATCTTGCCCTATGGGCAAGTCTAAATATGTTTACCTAAGTTTAAATCTGAACTTTAAACTTGATCTCTGTATAATATATTATATAATATCATTCTTTACTTTTACATATGATACACAGATTCATTTACATATATTCTTCTGTTTAATAATGACTCTGACCTCTGTATCTCAGCACCAAGGAGACATGATTTGAAAAGGAATTGACCATACTACAATGTCTGACATTGGAAATTTACCTCATCTATTTATACTCTCCCTCACAGAGTTGTTTTTTGTTTGTTTGTTTGGGTTTTTTTTAAATAACAGGCTAAAAATAAATAAAAACCTGGAAAATGGCATAAGCCACATGTAATGTTTAACACATGAAAGGCTCCCAGCGATTCAGACGGAAATAGGTCAGATTAATAAAAAGCATTATAAAACTAACAGCCACAGTAAATTTCTTAAACGCTGTTAAGGGAGGACAATTAACTTAATACAATGGTCTGTGATAGAAATTCTCCTGTTTCCAGAGTTGCAAAGCCTGATCTTAAAAAGTAGTTTAGGAAAAAAAATGAGACTCCTTCCAGTCTGAGAGAACAGTTGAAAATTATGACTGTGACTTCCTTTGCTTTCCCAGGGCCTCATTCAGATTTTATGGTATTCTTGCTGTCTTAGTTCCCTTCTTTCCCTATTGGCTGAAACTGTACTCAGTATATTAAAGAAACAATTCGTGCATGAGAACATATGCTGTGCACATGAACCAAACCTCTGTAGAGCCCCATACCATGCTTTAGCTCTTTGTCACCACCCAAGTATGACTGTGGCAGGGAAACATTTACTTATGCAGACAACTGCATTTGAGGGCAGCTGTAGAGAGGTCATTTGGAGATGTTGCCAACCAGAGAAGCATCACTGGCCAGCATAGCTCTTGGGAACCCTCTGAGAGACACCTTGATTTTCAGCTGACTGTCCCGTCTTCGACTCTGCTGTCCATGACACATCCCAGCCTTCCTGTTTAAATGTGATTACTAACTAAAGATTTATTTCTGGCCTCTTAAGTTACTTAGAAACATAGAATTGTAGAATGTCCTGAGTTGGAAGGGACCCACAAAGATCACTGAGTCTAGCTCCTGACCCTGCATATGACAGCCCCACAGTTAACATCATGTGTCTAAGAATGTTGTCCAGTCTCTTCTTGAATACTGTCAGGCTTGAGGCCATCACTACCTCCCTGGGAAGCCTGTTCCAGTGCTCCACTACCCTCTGGGTGAAGAACCTTTTCCTAATGTTTAACCTAAACCTTCCCTGGTACATCTTCCTGCCATTGCCTCTGGTTCTGTCACTGTTCACCAGAGAGAAGAGATCGGTGCCTACTCTTCCTCCTCCCCTTGTGAGGAAGCTGTAGCCACGATGAGGTTTCCCCTCAGTCTCCTCTTCTCCAGGTTGAACAAACCAAGTGACTTTAACCACTCCTCATATGCTTCCCCTCTAAACCCTTCACCAACCTTGTAGCCCTCTTCTGGACACTCTCCAGTAGCTTTATATCCTTTTTTATACTGTGGTGCCCAGAACTGCACACAGTGCTCCAGGTGAGGCTGCACCAGTGCAGAGCAGAGCGGGACAATCACCTCCCTTGCCCAGCTGGCAATGCTGTGCTTGATGCACCCAAGGACACGGTTGGCCCTCTTGGCTGCCAGGACACACTGTTGGCTTGTGTTCAACTTGCTGTCGACCAGAATCCCCAGATCCCTCTCCACAGAGCTGCTCTCTTCTTGCCATGTTTTTTACTGCTTTATCATGACAGCTTCTTTTCCACCTTGCAATTTTTTCCCTTTCTTCTTTGAGGCATGCAATCAAAGCAGCAGCTCCATATTTTCTTCTGCAGGTACCTATTGGGACACTGAGAGGCCTGATCTCTAACTGTGAATCCTCCCTTACAATTTGTGACCTATAGGTTCAGAACACGGATTTAGCTCTTGACCTTCCTAGAATTTAAGCAAGTATCCTTAAGTCTATCAAAACTATAGAGTTTGTTTTGGTTTGTTTGTTGTTTTTTTCTTGTGGCTTTTCTCCATGGTAAGAGGAATTGACCGCTTGTATTTTGTAGTCACCTAAGTTTCTGAAATTGTACAGTGTTGTGACAAGCTACATTTATTTGATTTAGCTATAGTTCTGCTTCCCTGTTTCTGAGAGCAGTCCTGCCAGACACATAGATCTGGTTGCTAAAATTGTGGGTGGCAGCAGTGCATGATTTATCGCTATTTTTTAAAAGCACCTACCTGCTGAATAAATAAATACAAAACTGCATTAAGTTAAATTACTACAGTCACATGTGAAAATCCAACATATGAGCAAAATGAGATTTATTGTTTCCTTATAAATATAGTTAATAAAATTTGATTACAATTGTCTGTGGAAAGAAAAGTGAATGCTATAGAAAATAAAATGTATGCTAGAAAATATGTATTTGAATTCCAAATGCAAATCACCTAGTAAAAATTCTAGTAGACACAGGTCAGCTAATAATTTATCACATTTTTTTAGGAAAAATTACCTCAAAGTCTTAGAAATGTATTCCTTATATATTTCTTTCTGTGCTATTCAAATAGTAAATTTAAGATTTCCTGACAGCAACTCCATAGTTTTGAATTTTGCAAATGCTCCGATACCCTGAAAAAATACAGAAATTACTAAAGAGAAAGCTTTGCTTTCTCTTTGTTTATCTGATTATTTTTTCAAGATTCATCTACCACCATGAGAAAGCTGGGAATATTGACAAGAGCTAAGGTTTACCATCAAAACCACTAAGAATCATGCTTATGATTTCCCTTCTGTTTCCTTCCTAAGCTTTAATGTAAAGAGATGATGAATGTAAATTGGGCTGCACCACATATCTGTGAGAATCAGGTTCTTGAAAATTTTATCCTATATACTTTCAGGAGATACCCTCATAGGAACTTAAACTTTAAAAAAAAAAAAAAAGTATTTTGATCTGTACTTCTTGCTGGAGATGACAACATTGCAGTAACATTGTCACATGAGAAAATAAATACTACTATAGTAATGCACCACATTTTATGTTCTTTGTGATCAGCAAGAGAGGATGATGGATCCAGTATTAACATGACCTTTCTAGAGGATCTCAGCAGCGCTCAAGTAAAGCAGTTCACAAAAGCATCTAGCAAGGTTTATAAAATCAAGCACCTTATCGACATACAGAAATATAATTAGTCAGACCACATACATTTTTTAGATAATAAAAGGTAAAATATTTACCTTGAAGACTGCTAGACATGTACACCAAACTACAAGTAAGAACAAAAAGGATCTTATTTCCCAAAACTAATAGTTTTTTTTCTACAGATGATGCAAATGCATTTAGCAATTAAGTCACGTGTGAATGAATACACATACTGTTTCATCTTTTTGGACTTATACTAAAACCTGGATTAAAATCTCAAATCCTTCAACTCTTGCAGCTTTGTAGTTACATATAAACTTTCTGTGGCCTTTCCATAGGTAACATTTTCTTGAAATACACATGCATTACATTTTTTGTAAAAAAGAATGTGTAAAATTCCACTTGCTCTCACAACTAATGAGTCAAGTGTCTTCGACGTTCCTCACTGGTACTGCTGATCTTTAGGACTGCACAACAAATATTACAAAGCAATAATATTTAATTCCTTCAGATTTTGCCTTAAAATTCAGCTCATATCATGCCTACAAAATACTGCCGTAAACACTCCATTGCTTTCAGAAGTATTTGTTTATTATCCCACCCATTTGTCTTATATATTTACTATATTAAACTTGCTGTGGTATCCTGTATGATTCATTTACCAATAACCATTGCTCTTAAGTCATTTATTGCCTGCTTTAGAAAGTCCTCCTATGCACATTTGCTAGCACACTGGGAATCTCATTCTTTAAGTACTGACAAGGATTTTTTAGGATTATCACAGATCAAATATTTATCAGAAAACAATCTATTAAAATTAGTGATTTAAACAAAGGATACAACAGTATATAACCACTGTATTCTCCAGAGTTTTTATTTCAAATATTGCCTTCTGTACACAAAAGGAGATTGTTCCCTATTTGTATAAAAAAGTGGAAAAAAAATCAACCTATTAGCACCATGTGTTAATCCTACAGAAAAACAATAATTAAAAAATTCTCCTTTGCTCAGGCACTAGGAAATTCAGACTTTTCATTTTTCTCCCATTCTTTAAGTTGCATTGCTGTGTACCTTTGTTCTGAATCATTCTGATCAAAAGCTTTTATTAGTAGATTGATGGTTTTGTCCTCTTGATCAATACCAAACACTCTATGCACAAATAAATATCATCCCAGGTATCAATCTGTACATTTATAATTATATTTGTTTCCTGTAAGACTCATTTATGAACATGCAATTGAAACTCCTTCCTCTGACTATGTTACTAATGTTGCCTTCCAATAGCTTCACTAAGATTGAATGTATAAAGTTGGCCTGCAAAAATATGTAAGCAGACAAAACAAATTGTGGACTAGGCAGTAGGACTCCCCCTGCTCACCTCAGATGCATATATACACGTACAGGGATGTGTGTTTGTGTACGTAAAAAATAAAACAATCCAGGAATATAATAAATACAGAAAGCAATTTAAGCAACTGGGATATTATTTTCTTCAGGTAAGCTTTGGTATTTTTGAGCATTCAGACATCTGACAGAATTACATAGACTTACTGAAAACAAAGATACCACAGTGTTACATGAGGTATTGACATACATGTTTTGTTCTTTTCTGTAACAGCAGCTGTTATTTGGTTCTTCAGAACAAAACGAACTTTATAAAATAAATGTTATATGTGGCCATGGGAGAGAAGGGGATTTTTCTAAAGTCTTACTGGTAATCACTGCTTCTCATTTATTGGCCAAGGGAGGAGAGAAGGAAGAAAGGAAATGGTAGAGCTACAGACATCCTTCATTATAAATTTGCAACACAATATAAATATCTCTTATATGATTGCCCAGATGACCTAGATGACTCTAAATTGTAGTTTAGCATTAGGTGAAGATACTGACTTGTGTTTCCCTGAGTTAAACTTGGACTTTTCTGAATACTGTAACAGGACATTTCGAAAAGAAACCTAGACATGGTCAAATACCATAAGCAATGAAGCAGTAATATAGCTTAGGAAAAGACAAAGGTATCACTTTTTCTAGGTCTTCGCAGTGTTGGAAATTCATCAAGTAACATGCCCAGAAGTCTCAATTCCCTGTTTCAATTCCTTTTCTTTTCCAAATCACTTTTCATTACACAGAAATCATGACACATTTTTGTCTTTTGTCTCTTTACTAGAAAAAAATCAATACTAATTTCTGCGAAGAAATGATGGAAGCTCCTTTACTGGAGGCCAAGACACTCAGATCAAGATCTATTTCTAAAAATGGAGTCACTTGTTTGTTAGATCAGTAATAGAATTCTCCTAGACTTTTTTTTTCATTTTCTCATATAATTTTCACGTTACGAGTTAATTTTTTTAAATAAATCCAAAGTACAAAAAAGCTTATAATAAACCTGTTAAAAGGGCTTGCTTGTAATTTGCCTGAAAGAGTATTACTTCCTGAGAATGTGGTTCTGTCTTTACATAATTCTTCCTGAGATGCTCCATGCAGAATCCTGAAAACAGATGTTGACAGTTTTGAGTAACATCCACTGGTAGTTGCAATACTAACCTTCTGGCTGAAATGCCTTAGAGTAAAGATCAGGTATAAATCAACTTCACCTTGCAAAGAAAAGATGGGTTTTTCTGAAATAATTATTTTCTTCTGAAATGGTTGAACCTAGCAATGTAGAAATGTATCTTTCTACTTGTTAACACGGTTTTAACACAGTTTAACTACTACTGTTCAAATTAGTGCTACCAGCTTTTAACTGGTTTTGTTTGGATATTCATCCCAATGGCAGCACTGGTATAAGAGCTGAGTTGAAAAAATACTGTATTCCACAATTCGTTTTACATAGGCAGGTACTCGGCTGATGTAATCAGGAATGATTCTTCACTATCTGTTTCAGTGCAACACTGTTCATCACATTTTGTCCAGAGTTTTTGGGATTGAGTGAGGCCTCTGCTTCTTTCCCTAATGGCCTCTGTAGGGAGTAGGATAATGGGGAGATGATCTGATTTAGTATGGCAGTCCTTACGTTTTGTAAATCCCAGCTTGTACTCAGCAAGAAACAGAACATGGTTGCTTGCCTTTGAAAGTATAGCAGGAATGTTCCCTCTCTGTTTTCCTTGTTTCAAATTCCAAAAGAGTAAAATAATACGATACTTTTTTCTGTAGTACTTCTTTCTACCAGACATGCTGCATGTCAAGCCTGGTTCTACCTGCCTGCAACAGCTTGTTTCTGAAAATAATCAGACCATTTATGCCTGTTCTGTTTCCTCAAACATTTCTTGACTATGTCTGCAACTGCATTTGGAACCAAGTCTAAACACGCATTCTAGGAACTTGTAGCCATCCTTTCATGAATAATTAAATCAAACCTATATAAAATAGGCCCTTTTAACCAAAGTAAAAACATCTCAACTTCAGTAATGCAATTAACTTGTATGCCTTTTAAATCATGTAACATTGTTATTATTAATGCATACCTTAAAAAGGTAATTCTTTGAAGTCATAATGCATGATATTTTGTGAACTTAAAGACTAATTGTTCAGGAATTTTGATGTTCTGTCATTCCATTCCTTGCATATTAATTTATTTTACTCCTTACAAGCTTGGTATGTGGTGTCTGTGCCACTATATACCAACAAATGTTGTAGAAGTTATCCCTTCACAGGATATATTGCAATTTAATTTAGATTTAACCTATAGGACGCAATCAGTAGATCTTGTCCATAGAAGGCTCCTGGAAAGCTATCCAGCATTAATTATAATATATCTGTCCTGTCAGAGTAAAATATTTCTAAAGGATATGCTCTTCACTTCAGTTTTTCAATGTAACATCAAAGGTTTGTCAACCATCAATATAAAACACACAAATCTGTTTGGATATTAATGACTGAGCCTTTGGCAAGGTTATATTCTTTCTTTACAGGAGTCTTGATGTATCCCTCAGTTAAGACACAATATCAAACGCTATTCCTGAGTGCTGAACGGACTCTGCTGAGATCAGAACATACCTGAGACTGTTCAGAAAATGGTTTAGAACCTCTAGTGCAGCCAGAAAGTAAATGATTGTATTGAACAACACAGGTCTTCTAAAAAATAGTTTTGTACCTTTTATTTTTTTAATTTACTAGAATATAAGTAAATTTACTAGAATACAAGTAATAGAGAAAGTTTATTTCTCAGATACCTCTTTGTCAAATAAAGTCACCTGACAAAAAATATGATTGAACTCTAAAGGACATTATCATACTGTACATTGATGTAATCATTCAACTGGGATTTTGATCTCTTGGCTTGCAAGATTAAAAAAAAAGTCATGAAACAGTAAGAAAAAAATAATTTTAAAATATATTATGAACAAATTCTCTTTTCTGGGCAACATAGTTTTCAAGTAACTGTACCATTTACTCCCTTATCACATACTATTTCTTTCAATACCAAGTCATTCTCCACAAACGCAACCTTTTAGGTCTATTAAGTAAATGGTTGGCTTCTTTGTTCGCTAAGGAAATTAATTTCTTGCTCTTTTTTTTTTTTCCCCCTTATTCAGCCAACTGAAGAAAGCCGTACTTATCTTACCAACTCTTCCTCTGCTTCTGTTAGATATCTGTTGATCAGGAGAGGGGCCTGCCAGCCATTTCTGCACACAAATATTTTTGTTAATCGCAGTCTTTGCTGGTGTAATCTTACTGTCTCTTTTTCCTCATCCAAATAAAAATGACTGACAAGTCTGTCTCACTTATAACTTCTCCTTAGGAAGGAAAAATACAGTTATGAAGTAACTCGGACTGGCTTGTCTACTTCCTTCCACCAACTAATCCAAAGACATTTGTCCATTTCCAGACAGTGGCAGTGATAGGATTTTTTTTTTGTGTCCCAGTGGGGCCCACTATTATTGCTAAGAACTATCATCACCAGCTTTTTAATATTAAAAACTTACAGGTGAAGGGAATAATAACACAGAAAAGTTTATATATATATATATTTTTAAATAGTTATATCCAAAGTATTCTCTTCATGTTTTTTTATATTCCTGCTTACCATTGGAAATAATTAACTGCATTATGTACACCACTCAGCTTTTCAAATTATCAAAGGCAAATTGAACTTTTTTAGACTCCAAAATGTATGTTTAATTTGAGAAACTGATGAACCTTGTATCCCATCCATCAACAAAAGTTTACAATTCTTTAGAAGTCCATAGTTCTTATAAGCCATTCACAATACACACAAAAATCTCCTAGGTTATTTTGAAAACTTGGATCTTGGAAGTCTTTTGAGAGTGTGTTAATAGATTTCCCTCTCCCTGTGACAGCTGTTTCAAAATGTTTATTATCCCAAAAGAAACAAAAAGGCAACAATTGATTTGGTCATATAGGAGAAAATGTAATTGTCTGGATTTTCAGTCCTAATCATTTCACTTTTGGGGATGTGGAGCAATCTGTTGTTTGTTCTTCAGTGCTAGCAAGTGCGAATTAGAAAGTATTGGAAATAGCTGTAAAGCTGTTCATACAATCAAACTGATGGATTACTTGTGCAAATATTGCAATACGTTAGTTCTTTATTCACAACTAGGTTAATCAAATACCAAGTAGATAAGAATCATACCTTAGCCCAACCAAAAATATGTACTTTACATTGCTGAAAGAAGCATTTTAATCAATATTTCTACAGCAGCATGGGGATATAATGAATGTTAATGTGTTTCCACACATGCTGCAGAGTATTTGTTTCACTCTAACAAAAAAGCTCTCCTCAGAAGGGTTTGCTCCGCAAGACAATATTTTCTAACTGCCACAGTTAATATCAGCATGATTAGCCAATCGGTACCAAGAATTATAAGGCCTATAAGAGAAATACATGTTGGAAAAAAGTGTGCGTCTTAGCTGGCTGGCAGTTGGACTTGTGAAAGTCAAAATGCAGAGTGTATACATCATTCTAGTTTCATGTACATGCTCCTCAGTATCTGAAAGAAGGCATTTAAAAAACTCATGTCTACTCTCTGTGATCACTTTGTCTCTTTCCTTCTGTTCCCTATTCTTCCTCCCACATGAGATATTTTATCTTTCACTGTCATCCACCAAAACCCACCTACAGTCTGTCCATGTCCATCCTCAAGCCTGTCTCCCTTTCTCTCTTTGTAACATGAGGAGCACCAAGAGCAGCAGCAGAACCCTGCAGACAGAGGCCTTGCACAAGCAAGAGGTAGTCACATCTTCAGTTGTGTCAACACCAGAACTAAAAATCTCCCACAAGACTTTTGACTGCCTTTCAGCACATATCTGAATACTGAAGTGTGTCAAGATCTTGTGGAAGAGTGATTAGTGAAGTGATTAATGATAGCATGGATTCCGAAGCATTTACTTTTCAAAGTGTGAACTATACCTTTTCAACTCAAAACTAGGAGCAGCTTGAGTATTACTACTGGTCAGGCACCATGTAATTGTAGAAGAGTAGATAAGCAGTCTTTATTTAAAAACTCATGAACAAAAGTCACCACTGTTCCTGTGAAAGCATAATAGGGGGAAAAAAAGCGTATAACAGGAGTAATAATTTCACTTGAGACAAAGAGCTAACTGTATCTTGAGCAGGTAAGACAGTGAAGGCTTTTATAATTTTTATTATGGTAAAACTCCTGTAGCAAAAGTACAAATTAAGGCCCAGTGTAACATGTTTTGTTTAAACAAACACAGATGAAGCAAGATGAAACTCTCGTGCATTTTTAATGCCTACTTCCTATATTTGCTTTCTATTTCTGATACAATATGACTGTGGATAGAGAAGGAAAAATAGAAGATACCTGCTAGTGAAAATACCAAGACATCACCACAAGTGGCTTGCTTTTAAACTGTATTTGACCAAAGGGAGAGAGAAGAATCATTCTGTTAGAGGAAGATACACTATGACTCACTCAACTGCATGAGAGAAGTGAGGTCGCTGCCACTCCATGTCCCCAGATTCAACCAATCATGAAGCCGAAGATGTATTCCCAGCAGGCATTCATACACAAAATACATGTATATACCACAATATGCTGTATCTTGTTTGTGAATAAGGTAAAGCATACACATAGCCCATATTCTTAGAGGAAAATTTATCATGCCAAATTCAACAGTCTGAGAGGGGTGATGCTACTGCAGCTCCATGTACTCAGGTCTAACTAGTAGAGAGGCTGAAGATACATTTCCAGTAGGCACACACACCTAGAACACACGTATTAGATCACTTATATACACATATCCATGGCCAGCCACATAGATGGCAGACACTCAAAGCACTCGCACAAATGTGGACAGCATCAACGGTCTCATCCTGCTCCCTTCTCTGACTAGACAGGATAGAAGTCCACTGGTGAGATCTTGTATATACGTATGTACAAGGTGGATCCCCTCCAGCAGCTTAGTGTGTCCAGTTACTGGCTCCTGGACCCCAGTCTCTTGAGCTGTGCTGCTACCTGGGAATACAAGGCCCTACTCCAGTTGCTGGTACAGACTGTTGTGTGTACACACACATCCTCACCCCCACCTAGACCTGTTGGGAACTGCCCTGGTCCCACAGACAACCCTGCTCTGCTCTCAACCCTAGAGACACACTCTCACAATGAGAGAGATGAGCTTTATCATATAACCAAAAATCTCGTATCATGTACATATTTGTTCAAGCAGCAGGACACATGGGAAAAAAACCCCACACTTCTTGTTGTTGTTGTTCTTGTTTTTTTCTTTTGGAATGAAGCACCAAAGGAGACCCATGGGGAAACAGAGAAAAAATAAAGTTATAGAAGTGGGGGAAAAACATAAAATGCTGAGAAAAATACAGACATTTTAAAAATCAGCAAAATGGTGAGACTCCCAGTCAAAATAATATGTGCAAAATGTATCTCTGCGTTAAAATACTTTATGTAAATCTGGTCCAGTTATCCTGTTCCTGACAGGTTTTTAATGTGAGTTTAGTTCAATAGCAGTGCTTTCTCTTGTAACATTATTTTTGCTATTTATTTCTTTTTTAAAAAACTTAGAGGTAAAATGCCTGTCAGTTCCATTATATTAATATTTATTATTTTTAATTATGTTATAGAAATAATTGATTTGTTTCAATAATGCATTTTCCCTAGAGTTTTCAATAAGAAGATAATAATTTGACTTGTAAGGTTGAGACTATAACCAATCATAGAACACAAACTTTAAACGATAAATTCTTCTCAAAGTCAGGAGAACTTTGATCTAGTCATTCTTGCTTTATATCACCCTTGAATATTTATGTGACTAAATTACTACAGAAACCTCCAGAGAAGACATTATGCAGGTTGTAGCTTTTCCTTTCACCTTTGTAAGACGGCCTTTCTCTGAATGTTCATACATCTGTTAACTGTGGCATTCCTAAGAGGCAAAAGGGTGACATCTGATTTATGTCAGATAGTGTTTCAGCTGAACAGAAGTACATCTTGCTGCATCATTCTGTCTTCTTCTCACAACTTTCTTAGAAATTCAAGTGCCCTCTGTAGAAAAATTCACCAGAATACAGGATAAATACTCATCAGTTTCTCATAATTTAGGAAAGGTTTACTTTTTAAAATTAAGCCTGAGTAACATGGGGTTTTTTTAGGTTGTGTTGAACATCCCGGAAGATCCCATCTTACATTTAATTTATCTTGTACTGTGAGTGGACCCAGAAAGTAAGAAGAACTTCATCCATTTGACTTGCATTTTGGTCCAGGTAAGACCCGTCCTACCGTACAGAAAAGATGCATATAAAGTGTTCATGTGATGAAAATTTCCACATCATGCTGGAACATTTAGCAGGGAGTTCTCCTAAGGAGTCTGCTTCCTTGGAGTGGATCTTTCACCTGAAGATTTGTTGCTCCTCGCAACTGTGTCAGAAAGGTTGAAAAACAGCGTGTAAAATCTTAATTGTTTGGGACTACATGTCTAACAGGTTGATTTTTTTCAAAATTTTAGTGAAAATGATTCAGTCATTTCAGAGAACAATACTAATGGAAATCAGAAGAAATGACATTGTTTTGCCAGAGTTAGTAATTTTTTTTGAAAACTTTTTTTGGGAAAAGTCTATTGATAACTGTTCAAATTAAAAATCTCAACCTTGGTTAACATAAAAAAAAAAAAAACTATTGAAGCTAGAAAATTAAGTGTTCCTCTCAGTCTTCGGCCTACTTCAACTCAGAGTCAGGGATTTTTTTTTTAACGTCATTGAGAGCTGATGCTAGTGTTTACAGTGGTTCCAGGATGCTGATCAGAGAGTAGGCAGCCATCTTTCTTGTATTGCTAAGGACAACTTTGGGGGCCAAAGCAGAACAAATACAGTATTTGAGAGGAAAGAAGCAGAAGAAGCAGAGATATAAAAGGTAGGTTTGGAAGTGAGCATGAGTTTGAAGCGTAAGGAAGTGTAGGAATGTTTCATGGGCACTTATCTAGCTACATCCATAAAACATGCTTTCTCTAGCTCAGGAAATCCCTGAAGACCTGACTGCCAGAAATACAGAAAATAAGAAGGATCACTTTAATAAGCCCTTTGTTGTACTCTTTCTAAATATTCAGTACTGGCTATTCTTCAACAACTACATGAATGAGATAAGGATTGGTTGGGTAGGACTTCGTTAGGATTTTCCTTATCTGGTCCATGGTTGTCCCTGGGACCCGGAGCCTGGGCCCTGGCTTTGGCCCCAGCCCAGCTTGACTGGTTGGAGCATGGCGAGACTGCACCCCACCAGGGACAGGAAGGACATGTTCCCACCACCTATGGCAATGTGCAGCTCTTGCCCAGCCCTTAGAACAAAACAGGATCGTAGTTCAAGAGATAGGGAAAGAGTATTTGTGTCTAGCAGAGTATAATTGTGGCCAGAAAATGTCCTGCTGCAAAACCTGCTCTTCTTCTGATGAAATTCTGTGACACCTACCAGCAAAACATTGCTTTTGGTCATGCTCTTGTTCTGGTCTCCATAGAAGCAAATCACTTACTTCTGTTATCAGGTACCTTATTAGGTCAAGTAGCAATAGTCTGCATGCAGTAAAAGCTTGAAGCATTGCTACCGCATGTAGTTCAATAAGCTCAAGTGCCAGATTTTGCACCTGGAACACAGCAACCTTGGCTGTACATACAGGCTGAGGGATGAGATGATGGAAAGCAGCTGTGCAGAGAGGGATCTGGGGGTTCTGGTTGATGGCAAGATGAACATGAGCCAATAGTGTGCCCTGGCAGCCAAGAGAGCCAGCCGTGTTCTAGAGTGCATCAAGCACAGCATTGCGAGCCAGGCGAGGGAGGTGATCGTCTGTCCCGCTCTACTCTGTACTGGTGTGGCCTCGCCTGGAGAACTGTGTGCAGTTCTGGGCGCCACAGGATAAAAAAGATATGAAGCTACTGGAGAGTGTCCAGAAGAGGGCTACAAAGTGGTGAAGGATTTGGAGAAGAAGTTGTATGAGGAGCAGCTAAAGTCACTTGGTTTGTTCAACCTGGAGAAGAGGAGACTGACGGGAGACCCCATCGCAGTCTACAGCTTCCTCACAAGGGCAGGAGGAAGGGTACGCACCGATCTCTTCTCTCTGGAGACCAATGACAGAAGCTGAGGGAATGGCAGGAAGATGTACCAGGGGAGGTTTAGGTTAAACATTTGGAAGTTTTCCACCCAGAGGGTGGTGAAGCACTGGCACAGGCTTCCCAGGGAGGTAGTGATGGCCCCAAGCCTGACAGTATTCAAGAAGAGACTAGACAATGCCCTCAGACATATGGTGTGAACTGTGGGGTTGTCATATGCAGGGACAGGAGTTGGACTTAATGATCCTTGTGGGTCCTTTCCAACTCAGGACATTCTATGATTCTAATTACCTGTTAAGTAGAAACACAACATTATAAAATGCAAATTGTTTTCTCAGTGTGAATTTTTAGAAAACACTTAGGAAATTGCACATACATTGTTAATACTGTAACATTAAGCACTCAGAAGTTAAGAAATGCAAGATTTCATCTCCTCTGTGATCTTAATTTAGATGCTTAGTACGTATGCATCTTGATTCAGTCTTAATCATATAATTGCAATAGTCTGTTCCCCTGTGTTTGTGCACTGGCAGGATGATGTTTTGTTAGTGAACAGCTGTTCAATATTTTATTTTGGCCTTGTGTAGTGTGTTGTTCTATACTGTATTTACTGCACTCTTTTCAATCCCTCTATAAACTCAGAGTTATTTATTTACTTCCGGGGTTTTGTATTGCACTCATCATTCCATAGCACTTAAGTGCTTCACATTTATTAAGAATTTCACAACATCCTCGCAAGACGAAGAGTATTTATTATCTCATTGCTACAGATAGGGACAGATAATTTAAGATATAAACATCTACTTGTTCCTGGAGACCTGTTGTCACCATTTATTTCGGGGCAATAATAAAGTGTGGCAGATGCTCTCTATTAATCCACTGCCTCCCCTCTAAGGGAAGGGAAAAGGAGGAAAAGGAAGAGAGGCTAACAAGCTGCAAAAATAAAAAAGCTTTACTAATGATACTAATAATGAGAGAAATAATGTAAAATCTAGAAAACCAGTATTGGATCTCCCAGAGTAGCCACAGTTGCCTGGTGGGGGCTGGTGTTGTGCCAGCAGCTGCAGGGCAGACACCAGGAAGTCCTGGACTGGACTCCGCAGTAGATGGGAACTGAATTCAGGAATGCATGGACTAGAACTGGAATCAGGATAGCAAGCGAGACAATGGGCAGGGCCGACCATGCATCAAGAGACTAAGACCCTCGTGATCCCTCAGCTTTAAACTGTGTATGGTGTATATAGCATGGAATGCCTCATTGGTCAATTTGGGTCACATGTTCTGTCTATCTCTCCCTGCAAGTGTGACCCTTTTACAACCGTTCACTTGTGGGACATAAAAGGTCTATCAGCAACCTTGACTGCTATAACAATAAAATATAAACATGGCACTTTTCTGCATGCCATTCGTGCCGTTAGCTCAGTAACAGCTGGTGTTATCAGCTCTGGAGTAGGCACTGTCTGAAAAACACGCAGCCAACTTCAGAAAAATGCAGTTACTTAGAAGAACGTAGCTGAAAGAAAATTCACTGAAAGAGAATTGGTCTAGTTTTAACCAAAACCAAGACACCTGTCTGAGACACTTTGCCCATGATCTCCCAAATTATTCTTCCTTTCTTTAGCACTTCATACATTCAAAGCATACCACCACTGACTCCACCTGGGAGTTCTAGCCATTTTTATGAAATTCAAGTCAGGCATTTAGAAGTGAAGAATCTTTTCCTGTGATAAAAAAATATTTTAAGTTGATCATTCAGCAATGTAAAGGAATCCTATGACAGTGTTAGGAAAACAATCTAGTTACTTCGGGCAAGATACCTTAACAAACTTATTTTACAATAAGCTGCTCCTCACTTATTACATGAGCTCACCTTCTGAAAATGTCCTTTCGTTACAGAGGTCCACATTTATCTTCAGATAATTTGATTCTGTACCGTGAGTAAAACACTTTCCCTTATCATCTTATTGTGGGCAGGAGGGATAGATGAGGTTAAATTGTAGCTATAGAAACAATTTTAATTCCTGAATTTCAGGATTCAAGTGCTCATTCAGGTGCTAAAAATCTTGCATTGATATTATTTTAGTTTAGTTTTTGTATGTGTTTTCTACTCTTTTATATATCTCTATATCTAGAAAGGTGCAGATAGATATTTTAAGTAGAAATAAAAAGAACTAGTTTCAAGCTGGAAAGACTGACTTGTTTTATTATGGATGAGTTCATGTCATCCAATTTATAAAAGATGTGAAGGTCAAAAGGCAAATTCCACTCCTTAGAAATTACTCATAGGGGAAATTGCTACATGAATTCACTACATGAATTTCAAATTACGGATTTTTCCAGTGAGCACACCTGTGTTCATGGTGATAGAAGATTGACAACAAGGTTGTGATCACCTGTGAAGGAAGCAAGGGGACCATCACTGCTCCCAAATGTTCAGGAAAACTTTAGTGATGAAGGGCAACCTTGCAGAGGCCCTCTGACTCCCTTGTATTTGGGGCAGATCTCCCAGATCTGACCACCCATCCAACACCCTGCTGATGTCTTCAACAGATAAACTCCTACAGTATCGTATCTATACCCCCAATTAGTTGCCATCCCCAGCTCCCAGGCCCCTCAGATAAGGAATCCATCCACAGTATTTTCCCTGCCATCTCCTGTCTCGCTCTAGTCTGATGACAGAAAGGAACATCTTGGAAAAGGTTATTCAAGCAAAGTTATTCCAGTCTTGTGAGATATATGTAAATACATTCTTGCTTGTAGCAAAACTTACTCTCCATTGAGTTAACCTGGGAGTGGAAAGGAGGACAGCCAAGGTCATAAAGGTGCCAAGGGATAATAAAGTAAAAAAAAGACACAAGTTTTGAAGGGAGGACACAAAGATGACAGAGAGTAAAGCAAAAAATATCAAGGAGAGAATCTTTGACGGTTCTTTAAAAGTTCTTTAACAGTATTTAATAGTTTCCTAAGGTGCTTTAAGAACAGTCAGAAGAGAAACAGAGAACATAAAAGTGGTAGTGTGAAGATTTTAAGTTCTTATCCAGGTGATAGGCCAAATTTATGCATCCTGTGTAGAGATTTCCTGCTGCTGCTTTTGCATATACTGACAAAGTAGGCATTTTGTGTCTCTAGTTGTTGTCAGGAATGAATGCTCTTCTTCAGAAACAGAGACATAAAGAAAGAGGTCATTCACACATATCAGTGAAAATCATCTTTATTTTGTTGGTGACAGCCTGGAAGTTCATGTTTTTGTGACTGATTTCACATCTTAGCTCCATTAGGAGGCAGGAAAGGAGACAACTCATAAAAATTACATTTAAGCATGCCACTGAATGAATCACCATGCTAAAATATGTACAACAGAAAGGTGAAGGTGCCATTCATATCTATTTTAGCATGTTTCCCCTTCATACCAATAAAAAATTATTGGTGCTTTCAATAAATTCTTAGTACATGAATAGTTTGTGGTAAAGGATGATCAACACTGTATGTGATCTTGTTGGAAGATTTAAAAGGATGCTTCGTTTTCACCACTGATGATTATTAAAAATCATAGAAGCATATCATTTACTTCCTGATCCAATGACAGATTAAACTACTTGGTATCACCAGTCTATACAACATGAGGGCTTTACTTTTATCTAAAGTTAGATACTACACACCAATCACAACATGAAAACATTTGAATTCTGTTCCAGATTTTCTCTTCATTTAGTTAGTCAAGACATTGAGGATTGTGTTTACAGACCTTTCAAAAAAAGTGTCTTGCTCCTCAATTTCATCCAGTTGATACTTAAAGGATAGCTGAGCAACCAAAAAAAAAAATCACAGAACACAAAATGCCATCTAATTTAAGAAATGCATGATAGGAAATCAGGAGACAGGCTTACATTTTGAAAAGAAAACAAACTGATAATTTGAAGTTCAATGGAAAAAAAAAAAGTGGACGGGACAAAAACTCTCCAAATAAAGAAGGTTAAATGGGATTATCTCACAGAAAAGCAGGTTTACAAGTGTAATCAGCAGTAAATTGTGGAAAAGATTAAATGAGGGCATAACAATCAAAACATAATGAAAGCTCAGTATTGTGTTCTTTCTCAGTCTAATATAGACATACGTAGCTGCTACACATCTGTGGCAGCAAGTGACTATACCATGATTCTAATCTAACAGAATCACTTAATTAGGAGCTCATATCTAATATATATATATTTTGCTATGGATAATGCCTAACCTCAGATTATAATTTGATTTATAGCTGTGTACTTTTTAGAATTATGCAGTCCATTTCGTGAAAAATAAAGTTAACATAGATCTACTCCAGCAGGTTCAAGTAGAAAACTGCACTGGGAGCTGAGTTTATCCAGAGGAAGAAAAGTATTGGAGGATAAATAGAGCTATCAGCCTTGCTCCTGTCCTAGCCCTTGTGTCACTCAGCAAATAAGGTGGCAGAAACTTCCATGTATTATACTACAGCTTGACAAAACATCAGGGCTGCAATCCCTACAAGGATTGATAGCATGGTTTCTTTCACCTCATCAAGCTGTAATCCTGTCTTCACATTCAGGATATATATCAAAGTCCTTTTGATTTGTTTTGTTTTGCTTTTTTAATATATGCAGGTCTTATTTAGTCATATATCTTACTCTCCTGCCTTTGTGCCATTTTTGTTACTGCTCTCCTTCATTTCTACATTAAGATTCTTGAGTTAGGGGTTTCTAAAATCATCTGATATCACTAGTGTTTACAGTTATATGAGGAAGTGTAATTAATTTTGTACATTCAAACCTCTTATTGGATATATGGCAGTAGACAGTTCTGTTTGTCTATACAATGTGTCATTTCAGTAAATGTATATTTAGTCTGCTATCTTTTGTTACCTCAGATTTTCCTTCTCATACTTTCTAGATGACCTCTTATTCAATTTCTATTTATATCATATATTTCCATCCCCACCAAAGTACAATGTAAACTGAATTATGTCTGTTGCATTGTGTTGCATACTCAATATTTATCAACTAACTGTAGTCTCTGAAAATATAAAAATATTTAATTGATCAAATAAGGCAACTAGCCCTAAAAAAGTCACAGAGTTCAATATACATTTACCATTTGCATGAGAGAAAACAACAAGAGCAACAGAGTTTTAAGGATTTACAAACTATTTTAAAATATATATTTTACTTCATTACATAACGTTAACAAACCTCAGACAGATAAACATTCATAGTTAGATATTTACTTTTGTTAAATGCTGACAATGTGACCAGCACCTGAGTCTAGCCCTTAAAGTGACTGAGTGTTAGAGTAACATTGTAATCGTTATAACAAAATTTGTAGAATAGTGCTCGTAATTCAATTTTTCCATGTGATTAAGTGTGTTTAGATCTACTCCATTTCTTGAAGGATCAGTACCATAAATATCCATCCTGTCTCAAGACAAAATCCAAACAAATTTTGCTATCATAAATGTTGTGCAAGTTTACAAAGATTAAATTGTTCTAGATAGATAAAGGGTAAGACGCCAACACATTCAGAAATAGTGTGATGCTGTTAATGGCATTTATAGGATGTATAAAACTGATTCTGTTGCACTCTGGGTATTTTTTTCCTGGTATTTCTTTATAGACCAAAAAAGTTTTAAATTCAGATGTTGTAGTCTCCATAGGTTTACTTCTGTGTGTGTCACTTCCACTTGTGCTGGTTGCAAAAGCCTGACATAAGAAAATGATGGTGTTTTATTCTGCCTTTTCACAAGTGTAAATGACTACAGAAAGTATATTCTATGATGAAACAGTATTTGATGTGACAGTATGGTCCCATATCCTTTCTCTACATATACCCTGTAGTCACACAGCTCTTTGTTTTTCACATTTCAAGAGAAGACACGTTTCAGTGGAACTGTATGCATAGCAAATATTAAGCACATGTTACAGCATCTGAATTTGAGTGCACTCCTGACACTACCAAACTAAATAAGCCTAACATTTCTTGATGCATGGGAGGCATTACATTTTCAGAGAACTGTCATCAAGTTTTGGAAAATAAATTAACTTTCAAAAATTACTTAATATTTTCTGAATAATTTACTAGCCCTAATAACATAAAATTAATCACTTTGAACCATGTTACATTAAAGATTTTCAGAATTTCAGAAAACACAATACTGTCTGCAACTGAGAGAACACAAAAATTAACTGACAGCTAGAAATAGTCCAGTTTAAAATGCAGATAAAAAATAATAACAAATTAAAAAGTGTTCATTTTTATTGAATATTCTTGACTTTTTTTTGCTGTGAGAATGAGTACGCTTACAACATCTCAGCAAATAACTGTCTTGTGCCCCTTTATAAAAAATATGTATAAGCATATACTTATACATGGAACTTTTCTTTAGTAGATCTTTAAGTATTTTACCAAAGAAATAAACATCTTTATCCATAATTTACAGATGGATAAAGTGGGACACGATGACTTGCCTTCTCGGTGTAAGACCCATGTCCCAGCCCTTAAATATATCTGTGAGATATATTGTTCAACTTATGAATTTTTTATAAAACATATTCACTATGCAAACTGCCACAACATCGGATACTTGACTTCCAAAACTGTCTGTTTCCAGTTTAGTTTTCTGTAAGAGCATCTATATTAATGACAGTGTCAGATCATTAGAGTAAGTACTGAAGGCAAATATATACTTCTAACCTTTTAGGAATACTTCAAATTCCACATGACCAAGACTATAGGTGACATTTTAATTACCTAGCTGTATGAAAACTGGGTTATCTTTCAGCCTCTGGCATTTTTTAAGTTCATTAATTTTCTTACCTTGTCTTTCTCTTACCTCTTTTTATTGAGAAACTCTAAATACAGTAGGATCATAAAAACTCAGCTCAACAAAGAGGTGACTAAGGAGGATCATTTACTGAAACGGGATAGAGTATTTTATACTGCATACATATATTGATTATTTAGTCAGTCAATTATTTTCATTTTGTGCAGCTCCTATACCTAGTTTGAGAATGACAGACACTACTGTGACTTGATACTTCTCAACTGATAAAAGACAGGGTTTATAACAATAAATTATTAAATACAGATTTAATATTCATTAAAGGATAATAATTTTACTTTGAAATGTGATAGTATCAGATTTAAATAATCTAACATCCAAAGTTTCAGTCAACCAGCAAAACTATACAACAAAGAGCCTTATTCACTACTGCTTTGCCCTTTTTAATAGCCTATGCTGCTGAGGAAATTGAGAGTGAATCAGAATTAACCAGTTTTAATGAATACCTTACAAACATTCCAGATTCATGTCAGTTTTTGCGTAAAGAATAGCACAAAAGAGCATCCGATATGAAATATTCCACTCTATAGAAATTTCTGAATTAGAAAGCTAAGTAACTCGCTTATGCACTCTTCAACTCAAATTTACTTGTACTAGTAGTAAGAAAATACTTAAGGAGTAATGTGACTTGCTGCAAGATGTGGAGACTTCAATGGTGAGGAGTTTATACACTGACTAAAAGGTGTTTGGAGTCTACCTGATGTCTGGGATCCATCTGCGGAGCTGCACATGACCAGTATGTGTACTGCTGGTCACAACATCGGAGGGCATTTTCAGAGTAAGTGAACCCATTGGATGTGCTTCTGCATATAATGTCTTACATGATGTGGAAAGCATATATATATAGTCTGCACCTGGGGCTGTGCTCACAGTCTCAAAGCTTGGATAGCTTCAAGTCTGATTATCTGAGCAGGTTCAGGACATACATACTAGCAGAGCAGGCAAGGGTATGCACTTGAACAGGCAGAGCTTGTTCTTTGCCTTTTGTCAGCAAGAAAGGCAGCTGTGAGATGAAAGTGCGATGAAACATGTTCAGCAGCTGGCATGGAACTAAAGCCTGCTGAGTGCCAAAAAGATGTCTGTTATTAATAATGCATTTCAGTGATGTGTGCATTTACCAATGCCCTGGCAAATTCTACTACCAGAGTTGACAAATGGAAAATGTATTCAGCACTTTCAGGAACAATATTTTAAGACATTATAAAGTTTGCATGTTAATCATGTGTAAGTAAAATACCAAGCAACTGTTGCTTTAGCCTACGATTTGGTTCACCTTTTTTAACATTTTAATATAGTTAAGTTTAGGACTGGCTACATATATTGATAACAGCCGGTTTTCTAGTTGCAGATTCAGCAGCTGGAATATAAGTCCTACACACAGTAATTGCTTTCAAGGGAAGGTTTCAGAGTTAATAAATTAGCAAGCAGATGAGAACAAACATGAGACTGCCAATAGAAGAAATGTTCACTATTATGCCCCTAGACAACCTACCGAGCAGTAATACGTCTCACGTTAAACTGATGTTATTGATTTTCAATATTATTCGGTTTAAATCTGTTCCCTGAAAGACATCTCAGCTAAATGGCTTTCATACTAATGTGTCCTGATTAAGTGGAGTCTCTATCTAAATTTGTCTTTTTTATGATCCTAGCATCATAACAATTTAGCTGCAGTTGAGGATTAAGATAGGCAATCACACCTGAAATTTATTTCTCTCCCTGTTGATGATAGAACTGACTTATTTCACTCAGAGGTTGAATTATTTTAGTATGTTTATTTGTTTGTATAACTTGGTTCTGCAAAGGCCACTTGCTATACAAGCAATAGCAGAGAGATGACAGAAAACCAGTGTCCAACTTATATCTGTTATATATACTCAAGTCAAATATATACATTAAAACATTTAATATTGCTTTAATAATTTGTAAAAAGTAACAGTAATTATTCCATAGGGGCAGAGAGGAGAAAAGAGCCTGCTTTAACATTCCCTAATTTTATCATGATTTTGTTGCTATCATAAGACTTAAAACAGGTGAGGTCCAATAGTACCCACAGCTGAGTACATGCAACACTGGAAGACTCCTTGCAAGTTGTGTTTTAATCAGACATTAATTAGTAGGACTATTCATTGGTTAGATTTCACAAGGGCTAGAAAGACTAGGAACCTCAAATGCAACACAGGATTTTACTGATTCAAGTGGCCCTGAAGTGATATCTTAAATTAAAAAGAAAAAAAAATCCCCTAACAGAGTCAAACACAATTATATGGTGGTTAGAGTGCCACAGGTTGCAAGACTTTTCTGTGCATCCCCTGGGTTGCACTGAGCAAGTCATCTAGCCTATCTGTAAAAAAAATGCTGTGAACTTATAGATGATGACATCTCCAAAAGGTAGGAAGCTTGGTCTACACGGAACAGCTGTCTAGTAGCAGAAATTCCTACTGCTGAATCAATGAAAGTTAAGATGTCCCATTTTAGTCCAAAAAGATATTCCTTCTCATTCTCTTTGCTCAATAAACTTCTAAATTAAATAAAATGAAGATTGCTAAAACTGCTACTAGACATAAAATTAAGTTTCTGTTTATTTTCTTGTTTTCTATTCCGAACATGTCGTTACTGGTGAAGAAGCTAAGTTACTATTCTGTTTAAACAGACTCCAAGTGTTTAATTTCTGAGCAAATGTGCTTTGTTATTAATTATTTATTTACATAGATACTTCAGATTTGAGTAATTAAAATAATAATTTTAATGGTTATTATTCACATAAAGATGATGTGACTGATGTTGATTGAAGTTCTCATTTATGTTAAAAATTAATATTTTTTTACAGAATCTGGAATAGCTTCTATGGTTTCCCCATTTTTAGCATTTAGTGGAGGATTATTTGACACTTTTAGAGATATATGGCATAGTTTACTGGTAACAGTGTTGCTGACCTCCAATGTGTGAATGGTGCGTTGATGATAATGATAAAAGTTACAGGATATTTTTCTGACAGCATGTGTCCACCTTCAGTCACACTTCTGACAATAGAACCTTAAGCCTTTTATTTTGGAGATATCGCTGGAGTGTATACAATATAACTGAAATAGCACCAACATGGATTATGGCTACATGCATTTCCTAAGCCAATGAGAAATCTGATGATAAAGTAAGTCTGGCATTGAGTTAGACAATTCACTACATTGTCCTCAGGGAGGGATATTGATCGAAGGACAGGCAAGTGGATTGTGAAAGAAATTAGTTACAGTAGTAAGCAGAGATTTCCTGAGACTGAATATTGAGGGAATGTGGGCACAATGTAAATAGCAATATGGCTGATATAGAGCAAATTCCTCATAGCACAATCTGCAGCTGAATGATGGTTGCACAGATTCACACTAATCTAATATTTCAGCTAGTAGAACACACAGAGAGAGGAAAAAAGCAGTCAGAAGAATAATCATAAAGACTTTTCATGAGGTATCATATCAAACTAATCATTCAAAACCAAGCATATGTACATTTGTGTGTGTGTGGGCATATATATACATCAAGTGTATTGTCTTAAAAGGTGATAGAGGATAGATAAGATAAACTCAACAATATCTGCCAAACAGTTTGACTCTGCCCAAATCACCTCCTTCTTAAGATAAGAATAATTTAATGTGACAGTTGGATGTGACCAAGTGTTTCAAAGGAATCACCTGATGAAGAAAAATGGTGGGGTTTTAAGTCTTGCTTCTATCGAATAGCTCTGTACTCCTCTCTTCTTGGAGTCTTTTTCCCTGTAGGGAGCAACAAGGGCAACCTGCTCAGTGAGGAAAAGGGAAAAAGGAGTTAAGCTTCAACTCAAGACTAGTGAGACAGAGGCAGTCTCATGGTACCTGAACAGAGTGAGCAAAACCAGTCTGCTCATAGTAGTCAGGTTCGTCCAAGCGTCTAGATCACCAGGCACATCTATCACAATGAGACATCTTTGAGGTCAAGTCAGGAACCTGAGTCAGGGTCAGGACCTGCATATCTAGAGGAGAACAACTTTCACATGGGCAACAGTGAAACATTACTGCTGCAGCTCTGTCTTTGTTTGCCTGTTCTGAATGACAAGATCATGACTCTCAGCTGAAAATAGAAGAAGATGCCAGGGAAAATGAAACAAAAGAATGAATTTTGGGTCTATATCTCTGTTATCTTTTGACAGCCTCCTCTGGGCTGTACTTGCCAAGTCGTCTGTCCAGGTACGATGTCTTTATTTTCAAGACCCTGAGCAGCAATCTAAGAACCCTGCAGTTGAAAGATAGAGAAAAAATCTTGTGGATACCCATCTGTTGAGATACTCTCCAGTTTACCATCTTCACAGTATTTGTTTATACTGAAGTCCTTGCATCATCCTGCTCTTAAGCCCACAGGATAGAAGAATCAGGTTTTAGCCATGGAGTGACTGCATAGGCAAGACTCTGCATCTCCTGCTGTGAGGTGATACTTGCCAGGACAGAGCTCTTTCCTTGTTACTGGGAATCCTGTCTTCAGCTTCTGTCATTAGGGAAATCTGCAACACCTACTGCCTTGCCAAGATAAACACATTAATGAGCTAGCAGACGTTATTCAAGTTTTCCATCTCTAATATGGCTTGTAAATTTTTAATAACATTGCCAACCAGTACCAAACTTGTTAGTAGACCCAAGTCTTCCCAGCAGCCAATCACTTCTTAGCCTGGAACGGCAGCATGTAGTTACACTTAGATGGCCAGTTTGCACATATGCATATGCCTGATGTAATTTTTTGCTTCAACACCTGCTGCTCACAGCTCTTTCTCTGCATGACTTCTCTATCAGCACCACCACTCCCCAACCTGTCCTGCCCAAGCAGAGAGGCCTTCTCAAACACCTGTGTCATTTTGGGGCAGGAAAATGTACAAGCACAATCAGTATATATACAAACAAGCAGAAAACCCAGACAGAACTTGTATTCTCTCCCTAAAAAGTATTTGGCAGACTGCATGAACTCATTTTTGCTACTAGCATCCAAACAAACAACATCAAATGCCGAAGAGATGACGGATGCATCCTATGACATGTATCTGAACCTTAGGTTTTACAAAGTGAGGGAGAGATAGCTTGTTTTGCTTTCCATTTAGGTAGGTCAGTTCTTTGGATCCCAATAAGGTAAATTCCAACCCATGGGGAGTGATAAACTCTAGAGCAAAGAGGTCTCATAGCTAACTATTGAAAGCCTTTTTGGAGTTACTCCTGAGTCAAAATTGCCTCCTTTTCCCTGCCCGTTGCTGCAGCATTCTGGGAGATAATAGCATGAGTACATAGTGTCCTGTGTGTGACATCGCCAAGGCTGGGCTGAGTGGAAGGCTGCAAGAGAGAAAATATGCTGAAGGTATACTTGTGAAAAGGTGTTATGATGTTCCAGAGCACCTCAACCTGAAAGACTCTGGAACATAGCAAAGGCTCAAAAACATTCAGTGAGAAGGCCAAGTTCAGATTTCTGCTTTACAATATTTTTCTCAGGCCAGGTCCATTTTAGTACAGGCAGCTTCAATTACCACACACACAAATTTACAATCTGAAAGCGATTTATTCTACATGTGCAGAAGCGGGTTAGACAAAACATGCACTGCTCTTGGATGTTACATCTTTAGCAATGAACTCATTGTGAACTGGTCAGCCTAGTTTTGCAGATGTCTGTGATTAGAATAATTGAATAACACACTAGCTGCTTCTCTGTGGAATACCAAATCCTTAGAAGTTCACCAAGGTCTGATCTATAATTTAATCCCTTATTATAAATACACTCTAGCAAAACACAGAATATTATTACATTCTAGTTCAAATGATATAGCCATATGAGGAGTGGCTAAAGTCACTTGCTTTGTTCAGCCTGGAGAAGACTCAGGGGAGACCTCATCACGGTCTACAGCTTCCTCACAAGGGGAGGAGGCGAGGCAGGTGCCAAACTCTTCTCTCTGGTGAACAATGACAGAACCCGAGGGAATGGCAGGAAGATGTGCCAGGGGAGGTTTAGGTTAGACATTGGGAAAAGGTTCTTCACCCAGAGGGTAGTGGAGCACTGGAACAGGCTCCCCAGGGAGGTAGTCATGGCCCCAATCCTGACAGTATTCAAGAACAGACTAGAAAACACCCCAGTTACATGGTATGAACTGTGGAGTTGTCCTATGCAGGGACAGAAGTTGGACTCGATGATCCTTGTGGGTCTCTTCCAAACCAGGACATTCTATGATTCTATGATTCTGTTCTGTGACTTAGGACTCAGCACTTTATAGTCTATGATCAGTATACAAATGTCATTGCTACTACTGAGAAAGAAAAACTATAATTTAAAATGCAACAGTACAAACCAAAGAGAAAATCATAACATTTTTTCCAAACGTGTATGATTACAAGATAAATGTACCTTGAGATTGAAATAATACAGTTTTTTAAAACGTAATTATGTGAAAGTTCAAGCGGTGGAAGAAAGCCTGAGTGGATAAATAATCTTTATTTTTCATCCTGCAGTGTTAACCTACAGTTTCTTAAATACTAGCTTTCATTACTGTTTTGTGAGCTAAGGAGGTGAAAATGGAGACAAACTTCAAAAAATCTACCTTCCCTAAAATCTGTTGATTATTCGGTGCAACCAGTACTTTTCTGCTGTGATTTATTTTGCAATAAAACACAGCTAGTATACTCTATTTTTGTGTGGTAGATTTAAATAACATGAACTGTACAAAAGAGGTGGGGAAAAACTTATTAAAAAGAAGGAAAATTACTTTTCTTTTTAAGTTCTAGGGGTCCAAAAGGTTTTCATTTCAATCTCCAATAGGAAAAATTGACTTCCTATCCCTGAGGGAAAGAAGAAAATCCATTATCTTTGCTAGAAAACAGGAATTGTTTAATCTTTTTCCATTTTAGCCAAGTGGTTCATTCTGATTGCTAAGCAGCACATTGTACAACCTGTTGTTCTCTCTTGAAGTTTTTTTATCGAGTCTCTAGTTCTGATATTTCATACTTTCAGACTTAAGCTAGTGACAGAGTATATATTTTCTCATTTTCTTCTCAAAATGTGCAAATACTAGATAACAGAGTAGTAGCCACGGTTCTGATGGCATGTCTGGCTGATTATTTGGTTTAGGCATTACTTATTTTAAAATCTTTATAATTATACAGTCATCTCCATGCACACTATTTTATTACGACTTTGTTTCTCTCTGTAGCTTTTTCTTCTGTTCCCCGTTTTCATTTATTTAATACCAGCCACAGTTTCATCCGGTGTTTTTATTATATGGTTAATATAATCTAATTTGAAAAGCCTTTAAAAAATACAGATACTGGCTCTTCGTGGTTACTTTTTCCTCCTCTGTACAATTTGTGACATTGAACAAGTGACGCGTGGTTCAAATGTACTCCAATGTATGCCAGAGAGTGTTGTATGTCACCAGCAGTCACTGAAAGACATTTCTATTTCACTTGATCCTCTTGGTGCTGCCCCTGTCTCAAATTGATGCAGGTGAAATGGAGAGCTTTTCTGCTATGTTTTGCAGGTTTAGAAATATGTAGAAAACCACTTGGGGCATTTCATGGAGTGTTCCAGTAGAGGGTCGGCACTCATGGATGAGGAGGGCATTGGTGTTTTCCAGTTCTCTTAACTTAACAGAAGTTAAGATAAAGATACAAAAGGAAATTTTTATTAACAGCATTAAAAACAGGCAATACAGTTCAAAATGTTTGGAAGAACATAGGTATAAGTGGCTGAAAAGTTACTCCCAATCTACTTACAATAAGGTCATATATTTAAAGTCTTCTCTTGTATGTGGAATATGACAGATTTAACAGTTAATTTCTTCTTCTACATCATTAGTTTATTCTTCCAGATTTTAACTCATTCTTTCTGTACCTAAGGGGCAGTCTGACCATCCACCTAACTAGTTTGAAGCCATTTACCTTCAATAGCTACATTCAGTCTTTTTGTTGTAATATAATAGAAGTAATCTCCTGCACTTAATAGCTAGCAAACAATTTTTTGCTTCAATGAAGTTTAAAACTCTTGCTCTCCCTTTGGGGCCCATTTAACATGTTTTAGTCAGAAAAGGGTCTTTCACTGATCATTTCATGTTAATCTGTGTATTAAGTCAAGCACTAATACAAACAACAACACTTTCTAATTGTATGTACATTGCTACAATCCTTGACTGAGACAAGACTTGACCACAATCAGTCACGGGGAGAGATAACAGATTAAGGTGTCAGCTCACAATCTCTTTCTCCTACACATGTATGACAACATAATCTCACCAGAAATTTTCCTGTTACACATATTACAATTACATTGAAAGCCACAGTCTCCAGCCAGAGAAAGATTTTACTAATTTACCTGAAGAAACAGAATTTGCATCAGAAAACAGAAGATTCTAGGCCATAAATCCAGGAATGACATCTACATGTGGTGTACCTGAAGTGAGGTAAGAAGAGGGCAGCAGTGCCGGCCTGTGGTAAGCTTCCTGCTCCAATTCCTTGCTGGTCAAGAACTAAAATGTGGACCTTATACATTAGGTAAGGACTAATCAGGACTGCTCATTTATCACAAGGACCTGGTGATACTCTAGAACAAGTACATTTTTCCCACCTGTCTTGTTTGCTATAGAGAGGTATAAAGTCAAGACTTTAATTCATTCTTCTTAAGGGAAAAAATGGCATATATAAAGCCATCCATTCATGTGTTAGGGAGGACCATTGATGGAATAGCCCTCAATGTCTGATATATACAAATGTATATGAGCAGTATGAACAAATATGAACAAATATAGCCAAGCATTTTAAGTGAAGTTGTGAGAAGAAGGAAATCGGCTGTATGCCTGCTATGTTACTGGTTACAACTGTAATACCATGCTTTGACTTTCCAGATAACTCCTCTTATTTGTAATAAAGTAATATCATTATTGAATATAGAGGCTGTACTGCTAGGATGAGGCTATATTCCATCTAAGAAGCAGATGTTTTCTTGCATGCACATACATAAAGTACCCATACAGACAGGAAGTACCACTATCAGTTATTTGTCAGGTTTGGTAGCTTCTAAATGGAGGAAGTTAAAGAATTTATTGAGTTGGAGAAAAAACTCCAAGCAAATCTAGGTCAACAACAGGAATAAAAGCAGCAATAACAGGCGCTATTGTAAAAGGTTTCCATCCAGTGAAGTTAAAAGCTTGGCAGAATGTTAAATATAGGCCTCTTTTCCTCTTATATTCTTATTTCAGATAATTCTCTTACACTGATTTTAGGCATGAGAAGGAAAAATTTCCCTTTATCTCTGGTATGTGTTTCATATGTGTGTGGAAATCCACACCACTCCTCTACTGCTGTGCAGTACTTTTCTTATTACAGTGGATATCTATATTAGTTAGATTTATGAGGACTAGAGGAAGAGCTCATAATTATTAATGCAACACTAACGAAATAAACACTCACCTTAGAACTCACTAAGAACGCATTCTTTTTTTTCTTAAAATTTGAAAATTCTTCTTGTTTATTTTTTTGCTGCTGTTCAGTTTCTTAACTTCCCAACAAATCTCACTCTTTTGTATAGTTTATCTTCTTCATCTTTTTGTTTTCTGCTTTGTATCTATCATCTAATGCTGACCTTCTTTTGAAGTCTGTACTGTGTTAGTTCTTACCCTCACAAATAGTGCTGAGAAGTGGATTTTAACAAAGTAAAGGATTTCCTTTGCAGTGATCCATTAACTTTTTACAAAGGACACAAAAAGTTATATACACTAACGAATGTCACTGAGGAGATAAGTGAAAAGGATAAGGAAAAGTTCTTTTTTCTTCTGATTAAGAACATATGTGTAACTTTGTCGTCTCAAGGTCACTAATCAAGTTTCTGTCAGAGGCACAAAAAAGGTAATTGTTCCAAAATGAAAACTGACAGGAAGAATAGACATTACCTTTTAAAAAGGTAGCCTCTCTAAGGATTAGTATTGACATACCTGCATGACAATGACTACCCTAATGAGATGGTGTTATTTAGTATCAAATGCATTTTATGTGTCTCGAACCTTTCAATCTTTCATATATGAAGAAACCACATGAAATTGTGTTCTTTTCTCTGTCCAGCCTGATCTGAGGAAGAGTATTAGAAGCTACACAATGAAAACACATAGAATTCCAGCTTAGATTTTCACTTTTCTTATAGATAATAATAAATATCCATATAAACATTGGTACAGTGAGGTATATGTGGTATATGTTATGGAAGGAATTAAAAGGAATATTTATTTTTTAGATATGCAAACAAAAAATGCTTTTCAGGAAAAAAAAATTACAAATATAATGAGTTTGGAGAACAAACACTTATTCAAACCAGAGCTGAAATTTATTCGTCCAATTTTAAATCTCAATGTTCTACCACAAAATGAGTATGCGTATATTAGGATATTAACCATAAGACAAATGTAAATAACTCAGTAATACTTAAACTTTTCTTCAAGTAAACCATAATGTCCTAAGTCACTAAGGACATTTTGTTCTAAGGTGGTCTGGTGGACAAATTGTCAGACTGTGTTATCTTCCAGATCCTTCATTCCTGAGAGGACTTAAAACAACAAATCACTTTTTTGGGTATGGAGGACATAAAAAGGTATTAATGACGACAGTGGTCACAGAATCACAGAATCACAGAATGTTAGGGATTGGAGGGACCTCGAAAGATCATCTAGTCCAATCCCCCTGCCAGAGCAGGAACACCTAGATGAGGCTACATAGGAAGGTGTCCAGGCAGGTTTTGAGTGTCTCCAGAGAAGGAGACTCCACAACCTCCCTGGGCAGCCTGCTCCAGTGTTCTGTCACCCTCACTGAGAAGAAGTTTCTTCTCAAATTTAACTGGAACTTCTTGTGTTCCAGTTTTAATCCATTACCCCTTGTCTTACCATTGGCTGTCACCGCGAAGAGCCTGGCTCCATCCTCGTGACACTCACCCTTTATATATTTATAAACATTAATGAGGTCACCCCTCAGTCTCCTCTTCTCCAAGCTAAAGAGACCCAGCTCCCTCAGCCTTTCCTCATAAGGGAGATGCTCCACTCCCTTCATCATCTTCATTGCCCTGCGCTGGACTCTCTCCAGCAGTTCCCTGTCCTTCTTGAACTGAGGGGCCCAGAACTGGACACAATATTCCAGATGCGGTCTCACCAGGGCAGAGTAGAGGGGGAGGACACCCTCTCTTGACCTACTAACCACCCCTCTTCTAATACACTCCAGGATGCCATTGGACTTCTTGGCCACAAGGGCACAGTGCTGGCTCATGGTCATCCTGCTGTCCACAGGACCCCCAGGTCCCTTTCCCCTACACTGCTCTCTAATAGGTCATTCCCCAACTTATACTGGAACCTGGGGTTGTTCCTGCCCAGATGCAAGACTCTACACTTGCCCTTGTTATATTTCATTAAATTGTTTGTTGTTGTTGTTGTTGTTTTGTTGTTGTATTGGTTTTTGGGGGGGTTGTGTTTTTTTGGGTTTTGGGGTTTTTTTTTTACTATTGTATCAAAATGTTCCCAGATCTTGAGTTTATAAATACCCCAATTCAGCAAAGAAAATACATGAATTTTTAACTTCAAGATCAGGATACCAAGTTGTATAAAACCTGGAAAGCTGTAAAAGAGGCTGTGAAAATTCAGTATTTAAAAAAGATAGATTCATAATGCAACTATTCAAGTTTCCACCTAGAATTTATTTTCCAAGACTCGGTATTAACTGCACATAAAAGTCTTATTTATTGATAAATACAGATAAAACTTAGTTGAAGCTTCTTACTCTGTTAGACCTGGTAGCTTTACCTCCCCTGCCAGTACAGCAAGAATTTTGTATTGCATTATTATGATATTTTTTAAAGTTTGAGGGAATTCTATAAGTCACAGAGTTTGAAATACACAGGTGATATAAGTGAAGTTACATAACTTGACGTATGGATTTTGTTAAAAAGCTGATGGCGTGTTTCATGAGCTCTAAAAATGACGCAGTCTGGTTTTTAATAAAATTATGAAATTAAATGTTAGCCGTATTAGCTAGAGCACCATATTAACTCTAGATGAAGAATACTTTTTGAGTTCCTGCCTTTCAGATCCTGCTTATATCTCTTGACTCTTTTTTGTGTGTCCTAATTATGAGGGGAAAAAAGAGATAGTGAGTGTTGCAACTCAGTTTGAGTCAGACAAAATTCTTAATCTGATTAGACATCCACTACATACATCTTGACAAGGCACTTCACAGAAAAAGCTGTAGCTCTTTAAGCCTTAAATTGGTTCTTTCCTTTATACCAATCTGTTATTTTCAAAAAAGGTACAGGCACTTCAGATTTTTATGATTTCTAACTATATGTCAAGTCTTTGATAAATTGATGAGTGGGCTTATAACTACTGAGAAATAACTACTGAGAAATAACTACCAAACACAGAAGGATGAATGGTGGAAATCACGTTCACATTAGCTGTTTCCTGATGGGAAATTAGACTGAGAGAATTTGAAATTATTCGGGCACGTTTTTTTTTTCTTTTTTGGGGCGGGGGAGGGGGTGTCAAAAAACCCCCACTGCAATTATAAGAACTTATTTGTCGATTTTTGTTATAAATTTAAAATATTGTAAGTAAATATAATCAGTATTATCCTGAAGAGTAGCCTAAAAGCACATAGCAAATCCATATTCTTTTTCTGATAAAAAGAGGGAAACAACTGAATATTCAGCAGGGGAATAAATAAAAGGAATCTGACAGCATTTGTTTCTACCAAATTCTAAACCTGTGTCTATTTCAGACTGTTGTCTCTCAGAGGATGTGGCGTGCACATATCCCTTGCACTAATTTCTACCAAGGTCTGATACAGACATGTTTGGGTGGGCAAAAGATTATAGCAACATCCTCAGCTGTAACACACTGTACTCTGTATGTTCTTGACAATGACATGAATACCACTGAGGTATCCACATTAATTTTTTATAGAAAGAAGTTACAGATGGAGAATCATCACCATTCTTTGGTTCTGTTGCTCAATTGTCCTATACATGGTAACTGAGAAATGCAAAACTGCATTCAACACTTTTCACAAGTGCTTTAGTCTTGACCTTTTTCTAATGTATTTTTTTTGAGTAGTGAACCGGACAGTGGGATATAACTTGATTCTTGGAGAAGAACAGAGGAAGAGTAAGATGTATAATAAAACCTGTGAATCTAGATAAAGCACCTCAATACCTAATGATGCTGTTCAAAAAATGAGTTGAAAAAGCAGTGTGATCCTTACTGAGATGGGATGTTTGCTTGAAGGGAGGCTGTGACTCTGAGGCTGAGGCCTGATTGTTTGGTGATATTGCAGTGCCAACACCTCTTCTCCCCACTTTATTCAAATAGGATGTGTCTCAGCCTTTCTGTGTTCAAAACTGACAGAAGAAGCAGCAGATGCTCTACCAACTCTGTCAGCTACACAGGTGGTTCCTGTGACTATGATAATTGGATGTGATTTAAAGATGTTGGAACTTGGTGTGGATGCCATTCCTTCTCTACAAGATCCTAAATTTAGTTGGTACGTACCCATACTAAACTGTATGATATTATATGACAGGTGTCCTTCATTCAGATGCTACCTAGTAAATCCACTGACTTTTCTGAATGGTCTCAGAGAGAAGTGGATTGCATTTCCCAGTCATTTCCTAAGGGTGAAGTTACATCTGTTTCTATACGACAGGGAAAAGGCTTCAGGATGTTATTCAGCTCACACAGTTAATGTTGTATTTTGCTTGGGATTGAAATAAAATGTATTTGATCTCTTAAAGCTACAAAAAGATCCCAAATGAGGAATTAAAGGAGATGGAACTCCCTAAAGTATCAGTTCTACCATCCAGCTGCAGTTCAGAGGGAGAACCTCAACACAACTCACAGTGGGCATAGTAATTTCCTTCTCTTCTCTGTTTTTTTCATGTCAAGACTTCTCCTGCAGGAGCAGGAGATCTCCAGTACAGCCAGGAGCAAATCAAAAGTGAATGATTCAGTCTGGTGTTAACATTGGTTTCCATAGGCCTGAACAATCTATAAGTTCTTCACAGTCAGTATCTGGAAAGAATGAGATGGAGAGCAGGTGAAAATACTGAGTGAGGAACAGAATAGCAACACCTTCATACTCTTCCCTTACAAAGAAGTAAAGACTGAAGTTCTTCCTGTGATCCTGACTTTGAGGATTAAGAATCATTTCTCACACTTCAGAGCTCCAAGTACTTTTCTGAAGAGGTTGAAAAATATATGTTTTTATTCACAGAATCTTAACTGCAAAAGTAAAAGAAGAGAGGCTTTTCACTTCCTCTTGAAGTATCAGATGGAGATCTACAGGTAGAAGCATGACACTAAGGAACGGAGAACCAATGTTCTGGTGATGTTCTTTAAGTGCTGTTGCTTCATGAGGCAAAATGTTGGAAAATTGTTACAAAGAATATCATGGCATCAAGAACTAGACCTAACATATTTCCTCCAGGAAATAAAATTCTTTTTTGAGGCTATTAATAAACAAAATAATGTGCAAAAAGGTAGGTTTATATAGAGTTATTCTGTTAAAATCCCTAAATTCTAGTAAAACACAATTGCTGCACCTTTAAAGAATTGTGGAGAAAGGTATCAAAGACATCAGATACATGTCCATGTTCTGAGACCTCCTCAGTGATAAGAATAAGTGAGATGGTTTGTGGAGACCAGCTGATGTGTTGTGTACATTTCACTATGTTCTGAAGGAAATTTCCTTCAAAACTTTAGTGATCAGATATGTTATAATCAAGGTTGTGAGAAGCAATTCTATCAGCAGATGTTTGCTGAGTTCCTATAAACCCCGAAATGCTAAAAAATTCCAAAAGACTTAAAATAAATAATTTGCACCTGAGTTGGCAGTTGTACCTCCCCAGCCCCCCCCATGCCCTGAGAACTGGTGTGGCAGTTGCACATCCCCCTCTCAGAACTGGGGCCTTCAATGGGGCAGCCAATGGCTCTTTGTGGACACCCAGAGTCGGTGGACAGGGTCATCAGCAGAAGAGGGGCCAAGAGTGCCCACAGCCCAGAGAAGCTGAGAAGCTTCTCGAATGCCCACAGTCGGGGGAGGGGGGCAGAGAAGCTGAGAAGATTCTGGAATGCTCACAGTCAGATCTGAACAGACTATAAATGGGGTTCCCACCAGAGACCCCTCTTGTGTGGTCTTCTCGGAGCTGCGGGTCTGCCATGTTGCCAGAGTCACTTCCCTTAGACGGAGAAGCTGTCTAAGGTAACCTCCCAGGATGGGGAGCGCCTCACCTCCGTAAATTCCTTGTCTGAGACAGACGAGTGTAAATTTCTTGCCTAGCAGGCAAGCGTAAAATCCTTGCCTGGGACAGGTAAGTGTTTATCTCTTATGGGCAAAATGGGGCTCTGGTTTGTTTTCTTGTGCATATATGCACACTGTGGATCCTCATTATTCTTATTCCGCTGCACTCCAAATAATCTCCTAACCTAATATCCGAACCTGTATCTTATGTTATCGGAGTGCTAATTGTATAAACCCCGTTTCTAAGCAGTTTATCGGCAGCACTTTTCCAGCCAGAACAAAGTTTGTTTTGGACCTTTTTGTCTGCCTAAACTTATTTTGGGGTGCCTCCATGACAACATCATGCTCGGCATCTTAGACAAAATAATGAATAAGCACTGGCATCGACGTTCATGTATGCCATTCACACATGCCGTTCTTACATTGTTAGGGCTTCTCTGTGTCAAAATCATAAGCAGTCTAAGAAAAACTGTTTTTCTGATAAATTTTTATTCCTTCTGAAACAAGTTTCCCAAGATACTCAAACAATGATCCACACAGATTCTTTATCTCCATGGAGAAAGAGACAGAGACAACCTTAATGATCTTCATTTTCCTGAGATTTTGTTTTTTTATTCAGTCAGTTTTGGTTTGCTGTCTATTTATATTCTCCTTGTTAATAAAACAAAATTGTGTGAGTCATTCTCTTATCCGTTGGTAACCTTCTGTTTGGCTAAAGAATGGATCATTTTCTTATTTTCTTCATTAAAACTTTTTTTTTTTTCCAAGACAAAACACCAGTCTTTTTTCTTTGTCTCTCTCATAATCACTCCTAGAGCTAATGGGTTTATTTTGTAAGAGGAGTCCTAACTATTCACACCCAAAGGAAGCTGAATTTCCGGCACATTTACAGAAATACATATACACACACTTCTGGCATTTATTAAAGGTCTAGGGGGAGTTTTGCTTGCTGAACATCCACCTGTCTCCTACATTTCTTTCATATTTTTTTCTAACTTGTTATGTACTAACTCAACTAAGAATACCAGGAGAATGTAGCAATTATCCTATTTGAATTAAACAACAGATGCTCTAAATGCTCAGTCTTCTCCTGCAGGGGTTGGATCTGGGACAATGCATCTGTTGCAATGCAACTGCAGTTAGGCAGCAAAGATGCAGTATAACTTTGGTAGCAAACAAAAAATCTTCCTTCAATTTCTATACTTCCATCTTAATGCAGCTTCTCTTTGCAGAACTCGTTTTATCACTATAAACAGGTATTTCCATTGGAACTGCAAAGTCTTGCTTATGTATGCTCTTGAGATAGGATATTTTAAAATATTATTTTTTCCATATTTCCAGGAAAAACTTTTCACAATGTGTAAGGTAAACAACAGTAGTGTCTATAATTCCTGAAAGATGAGATATATGCTTGTCTCGTCAAGAGTAGAACTGTATTTTCATCTTCTCAAATTTTATATTCTGTGGCTCCACACTGGTAGAGTTCCAACTCCAATTCCAACTCCAGTCACAGAAAACCTACAGGAAGTTATTCTACCTCAAAGATAGTTTGCCACCTTCATCACAGAGAAGCATACTTACCATTTCATTCCCTCAGGGAGAGGCAGAATCATCTGTAGTTCTGATGACTCCCATATAGTCTTTCTAAGTAGGACAAAACCACTCATTTATGCTGACCACCTGCTAATTTTGCTATGGGAACACAGGCCAGTCACCATGAGTCTCATAGTCCTGCAGCAATTTCTCACAGTTCTCTCTAACGCTAGGAAGAAGTTCTCACATTTGCATTGGAAAAGATACTATATAAAATGGCTCAGCCTTCTACAGGACAAAGTACCGTGGGATATATCCACACAATTCCAGCAGCAGATATCTCACAGCTCAGCAAAAACGTGGATTTCCATACGACTACTTGTATATAGGCTAGAGCAACTCAGTTATCAGAACAGTATGTCAATCACCATGTTTAGGCTCCTTTCACGTATTCATTGCACTCTCAGAACAATCTAACATAAAACAGATCAATTCATTACAGGCCATTTGTTTGAGAATGACCTGACTAGTAGTTTTACTATTACCTTTACTGGACTATTGTGACACAAACAACTAATTTTTATAACACATTTTTAGTCCAGTTTCAGCACCCTCTTTGGGGAACCCTTGTTTTATCAGTATGAAGTTTTAATTTCTGGTTTAAGCAAACATATTATGCTGTCAAGAAAAGGTAAAAAACCTCATTATCTTCAGTTCAACATTTGGCTCACGAATTCAGCCTAAGTCTTTTAAAAATTCTGCAAAGTAATTGTACATGTAGCCAGCCAATATGTCACAAGTATTTAATTCTTGTTCATGAATATGGAAAAATTCTTCTGTCAGATACTACTAGTGGACCAAATATTTGTAATGCAAACCCTGCTTCTTGTCCTTTACATTTACTGTACTATTGATGGACATAATTGACTTGTAGTATAATCTGGTAATAGTACATGTCTGAGAAGGTTTACATATGTTGTTGCCCAGAGTGATTTTAATTCAATGTACTTGTTTTTCTGCTGCATATTTTTCCAATAGAGTGTTCTTAAAGGGATGATAAGAGAAACAAAAATATTTTAGAAACCCCCAGGCATAATGTAGCAAGATTAGTCATAACATAATAGAAAGCTAATAGAGAAACAATAGCTCTATAGAGACTGGACATGAGCCAAAGTGAGATGTCCTTGGCTTGCAAGCTGGGAAAGCAGAATGTTCCCCTAAATGAAGAAAGAGCTACATGACTTTTGTTGAGTAGCAGCACAAAATGACAATATGCATGCTCAAGAAATTAGGTCAAGAAGCCAACACCAGGGGGCACCAGGCTTCAAAGACCACCAGGGACCACCAGACACCCTTAATGAAGACTCTCAAAATACCAAAGAGGGACTTCCAGCCAAGGGTGGGGTTGTGTAATTAATTTATGTTTAATGCATTAACTAAGTGGTAGAAGTAAATGCATATGCAATAGGTGTATGTAATAAATACCAAGAAGTGCAAATCACATGCACGCTTGATTAAAGGAGCAATCCTCCGAGCATCTGGTACACTGTAATAAAAGTGCCTGCTTTTTGACACTTTTGAAACAGTGTTAAAGAGTCTTTTTTTTCTGACTTTTCAGTATCAGGGAGGAGATCAGTGTTGGAATTCAGTAAAAATATTTAAGTACCCCATTATTTTACACAATTAATCACGTGATTTTCCATCTCACTATCTACCGGAGGGGCAATGTGACATGGTGTAAACAATCCAGGAGATTTCTAAGACTGTCAAAGACAGTTAATGATGATTAATGAACCAATGAATTTTTGATTGCTGGGTCAGCTAGGGGAGGCTGGACCAGGTTATTCATAAATAAAGTAGAACAGATGGATGTAAAGGTCAATGGCAGCCTTGACAGCAGTAACTGTTGGACAGTTGAGCTTAAGATCCTGAAAGTAGTGAACAAGACAAATAGTAAAGTCACAGTCTTGGACTTCAGAAGATCATATTTGGGCTTGTTCAGGAATCCACTTGGGGAAACCAATGGGAAAGGTCCTGGAGGGCAATGGGGCCAGGAGAGATGACCTCCTTAGAGCACAGGAGCAGACCACACTTTGAAATTGGACTAGCTGATATTGATTCTCTTCCTGCATCAGTCTTCTACTCATGCGGTTTTTCACCATGTGACCACACTGTAATCCCATTCTATTTTAGCATTTCGTTCCCCCCTAAAAAACCCCCCCCACCTTTCTTATTTGAAAGAACTGATGTGAAAAAAAAAAAAATATTTTCAGACTTTTTCTGTCTTTCAGTCTTCTCTGTCCCCTACAATGACTTTTGCTACAAATCTCACTGAAAGATGTCTTGTTTACCTTTACTTTCTTGTGTACTTTCCCAATTTTATTTATTTTTCCATCCATGCCTTACTTTTTTTTACACATTCCTACTCTCAGTCACTTGATCATCCATCCTCTATCATTTATGCTTTCTTCTTTATATGCCTATTTACTAAACTAATGAAGAGAAGGGAGAAGAAAGAGGAGAGGAGAAGGAGAGGAGAGGAGAGGAGAGGAGAGGAGAGGAGAAGAGAGGAGAGGAGAGGAGAGGAGAGGAGAGGAGAGGAGAGGAGAGGAGAGGAGAGGAGAGGAGAGGAGAGGAGAGGAGAGGAGAGAATAGCTCTGTTGGAAGGTACCTACAATGATCATCCAGTCCACCTGCCTGACCACTTCAGGGCTGATCAAAAATGGTACTGCTACAGGAGAAAAGTCTGAAGTCCTCAGTGTCTTTTATTTTCCTTTCTTCTTACTACTTGGGTCTGTTCTTAGTCCTTCTATGTCCCTGAGTCTACTAACAGATTTGAGGGTATCAGGTATCTCCCACCACAGGGGAAGACAAACTTAGGTAGTACTTAAGTCAATAGACCTTACTCAAGTCCATGAGACCAAGTGGCCTGTAGCTGAGTGTGCTGAGGATGCTGGCCTTTGTCCTGTGAGGCTGCTCTGTCTTTAAAGAAGATACAAGCTTACCTGAAGGAGAAAAAAAAAAAATCTTACAGTAAGGATGAAAACTCAGGTGTTAGAAGGCAAAATTGGAAATGAAGTAGTAATAGTTTGAGACAGCTAGAATGGATGTGGACTAAATCCACATGAACCTCATCTTAACTATTTCTTCTCCTCATAAAATATCTTGGATTTTGAAGTTGGAAAATTATTTTTCCAGCACAGATCAACATAGTTCTTTTCATCCTTGACATGCATCATTTTGCTTTACATGTTCAAATTCTTTGCTCTGAAGAGAGCATTAGTTCGTGGTTGTGGTCCACTCGATATGACCTAGCAGCTATGAAAACTAATTCCAAATATCTGACATTTTTTCTGATGAAATTGAAGCACAGCTTGATTCAAGAAAAACAGAGAAGTATTTTAGCTCTGCCAGTTTCAGTATCCTTAGTCCCTGCTAATTTAATTATTGTTTTTCAACTTGCATTCTTCATTAAATGGGCAATTGCAGGGTTAAAGCTGCATCTGCAGCTGCATTCTGGCAAATACCTACCCTTGCTGTCTATCCATAATGAAGCATGCTTATTATTCCATGTTACAAACACTGCAGCTATCAGTATGGGAAGAGCAGATGTTTTCAGAAGGGCCTGGGGACCAGTAAAATGAGCAAGATGGAATTAGGGACTTCAAAAGAGGAAATCAGAAGGGAGATCCTCTCTTCTTTAAAGTTTTTTTTCAAAATAAATGCCAAGGCCAGTTCTTAATTAAACACTGCAGGACTTACCCCCATACCCATATCCCAAGATATTTAATATTATCTTAGCTGAAGAGGCCAACACTACTTGTAATAACAAAATATTTTCAATGAGCAACAGATAAGAATATGATCTGAGACAATACTTGATTGCCTTTCATTAAAATTTTCCCAGCTTCTTCCATCTCAAAATTTAGCTTTTACTCATTTGAATTAGTTCTCAAAACTAATGTTTGAGACAGCCGATGTGAAAGGGTAGTATATATATTCAGATGACATAACAGACCACAGGATTTTTCATTTAAAGCTCCTCTTCACTGGTCTGGTGCAGGATTATCAACGTGTAAAATGTCGGGGAAATTTCCCAATATAAGGCAAACTTAGAGGCATACTTGTCATAACCTCAAACATTCCTTAGCAAGCCTATCAGGAGTGCTGAATTCAAGCCCTGTCTGCATTGACAAGTTCACACTGGTGTGCTTTACTTGTTATGGCTACGCAGTGAACCTACACTGACATAATTAAAGCATGCTTACCTAAGGTTTTCAGTCTTGTTTAACTCCCTCAGAATAGTATCAGAGCAGATTTCCTTAAAGATAATAACAGTAAAGGACATCCTAAGCAGAATAAAATAACAATCAGGGAAAAAAAAAAAAAAAAAGACAAAAACCCAAACAAAACCAAATGTTTACTGAATGAGATACTAAAGCATGCTCATAATTCTGCCTTTTTTCTTCACTGCTCCATTTCCAATGGACCATGCCAACCCTGGTATCCTGTAGAGGAACGTGTTGTCACTCTACAGTAAATTGTCTAATTTGAGATGTCCTGAATAATCTCTTAGCAGAGTACATATAGCCAAGTGCCAGAGAAGAGTCAAGGATGAATGTGGACAGCTCACATGATCTGTTCTGCAATAAGGCATTCTAGTCATGTACATGGGACAGGTACTATACTGGATACTGCAATCACAACTGGGTCTAGAAGAGAGAGAGCTCTGAACTACATGGACACAGATTTCTACACTTCATTTGGCTTGTGGGCAAGGGAAGAACTCACTTAGGTGGGTGTCTTTTCTAGTGCAGACATAATATATGTCTTTGCTGCATTTGTAGATGTCTTTTGGGACCATGAAATATCCCTGAAGGAATGGAGCATGGATTTTTTTTACCTTGATGTGGCTAGACGAAGAAAACGCTGGATGAGATGAAAACACTGAAGGAAATAGAATTAACTGTTTCTAGTGAGATAAAACCAGGTATGTTTCTAGTAGTGTTTCAATCAGGGTAATTAGAGCAACATAAATAAATCATACATATCTTTCCAGTCAATATAAAATAAATTTTAATTATTTTTTAAATTAAAGTTTAGATTCCGAAGGAGGAAAGAATGGAAACTCTCTAGAAAAACGTGTCATAAATGGAAGCTCTGACAAAGCAGTACAATTCAATATCTGCTTGAAATCCTATTCATGAATCCCATTAGGGAATGTCAGACAAGCAAGCCCTCACTGGGAGATGAAATTTATGACCTTTGGGCAACTTAAGTGACAATCTTGAGTTCTAAATATTCCCTTCCAACTTCATTGGAAAGATAACTAAACTAGTAGAACAAAACTGTAACAGCTTCACTGTGTATGCAAAGAGTGAATGACAAAAAGATTAATTAGTATCTACGCAATACTGACAAATGGAAAGTAAATGGCTCTAAGTGATATGCACAACTTTCTGCCCCTCCATTAAGTTGCAAATTATGATTGTATTTGAACATCATTGTGATATATTGAAATGTTTGTATGATTTTTCAAAGTTTCTAAGTTAAACATTAGAGACTGAGTCCTGGGAAACAATTCAAGAACTGGAAGGAAAGTACAAGAGTAACACTGAAGACATCATTCAAGGCTAAGGAAACAGGCCTCTGACTTTTAATATCAAATTTTAGAATTCAATAGTATGCAATTATCCCTCAGGAAATCCCACTGCAGGTTGAAAATTTAGAAGCAGAGCTAGTAATGTTAGGCTGTATTTTCAACTCAAGAAAAAGAGTAGTGTTTCTTAAATAATTTTAAGAAGACACTTCTAATTTTCACATGCTTCTTTCCTTTGCTCTGGATAGTCTTGTGCTTGTCTTACAAGAGTGAGCTTACACCAGACTCAGTTTAAAAAAACATTAACTCAGGCCTTTTGCTTAAGTGCTCTTCAGTGATGCGAAATCACGTTTCCTAGATGTCATCTCATTCAAATGCTGTTCTCAGCCAAGTTTGGTCTGTTGACTATTGTATTCACCCATAGTCCATATTGATATGATGCACTGTGATGCTATACCAGATCAAATAGATTCTGTTGAAACCATTGAGGGACTGTGAACACCACACAAAAAACACAAACAAAACAATCCCACTCTTCTCAGTACAGGTATTTGAAGCACTTGCTAAAGGGAGAAAAATGTGAAATGAAACAGTAAAATATCTACTTTATAATCATCAGTATTAATTGTCCTGAGGGCCCAGTAAAGCTCCAGTAGCTGTAAATAATTTAAAATATCTATTCATTTCATTTTGATGAGTACATTGAAGCAGATATAAATGGAATTTTTGGCACCTAATGTGATCATCACTTTTTTGATGTTACAGGCAAAAATTGTCATGCATCTTATTCCACAACAGGTAGTTTTGCTTTTGCTTCTGAGAAACTATGCTGTTCTTCCTAAAATGTACAATTCAGGTCTTTTTTTGCTATCTGGTACATGAGAGACACCCCCAAATTAAGGGCTTCCTACAGAATATGATCTGAAATGGTATGTTTCAGTTGTTCCCTATTTATCTACCCTAGTTTTGAATTTGAGTTTAATATTTATACGATTTCCATTAAAAAATACTTAAGTCCATGTATACATGGATTTTCTGAGCAAAGCTAAAAAACAGGCTTATTCAGCCATCACAAAAAATTGAATAAAAATATAAAATCCAATATATTAAAACGTATTTCCAAAAAAGTACATACTGAATGAATTACAGATATTTTAAATTAGTTAAATTTAAAATTAGATTGTACATACTCATACCATGCCAGCAGAAAGAATCTAGAAGATACTACAATTTAAAATTGTACATCAATAGTCTTGATATATTTCTTGAAGTTTTCACACAATTGTATGAAACATAACTGTATTTGCCACATCATGTGAGTTAAGGAAAGTAATAAGGGCTCTTATCTCTGATTCAGGAACACAAGGCATTCAATGTCCATCACTATGGGCATTGCCATTTTAAGAAGAATGTCTTTGTCCTGCCCATAGCATTCTGAAAACCTCTGAAAGACTGTCTTGTAGTCACTGATTAGGTCATTCTTCTGGTTTGCAGTTACTGTAAAAGAAAAACAAACCCACCAATATTAGCATATAGATATCACATCCTAGATACCAGCATATCTAGAAATACTGCTGCATACCAGAAGAGCTCTTTCCGAAGAAGCTGCCATGCATTATCCTCCTGTTATTACACCTAGAGACAGGGTATCTGCCAATACTGACAGCGAAACTGCTGCAAATGCTGCTCAGAAGGGTGAAGGTCCAGCATGCAAAGCATAGCAAGCCTGGTGTTGAGATTTTTTTTGTGTGTACCTCTGCAGAGCACTGCATATTTGAAGTCACCTATTTCATAGCACAGAACAATATTTTGCCCATTCCAGCTGGCAATAGTTATAAATTGAGCCACTTGACCAAAACAAGAGGAACAACAGGTTATTTGGAAAAGAGAATCTCGTTGCTTGACCTCTGGTGCCAGAACTGCTATTGCTTCCAACTGGCTCCCATTTTTGTCACAAAATGTTCTGCAAGGAAAATCCCACACTGCACAAAACCAGTGTTAAGGCAAGGAGGACAAAATAACTACCTGTGAGGCTCATCAAGAGAAAACCTTGCTGTGATTTTGAGAATAGTGTGAGCTGGCTGTCCAAGTGGGCACAGTTATGACTCATTTAGTAGGTAATGAACATGATGTGATGAAGCTCCTTCTTCCCATGAACTCTGCACAAAGAAGTCCTATAAAATGTTTGGTTTCCTGATGCTTTTTTTCCTTTGCTAAAATTTCTGTACTTTGAAACATTGTCTACTAAGCAGCACAAGAATCTCCTATGTTAAACACAATTACACTATTCATATCATGAACCTTCCACAGTCTCCTGTCATAGAAATCATATATTTGGATTCAAAAGTACTGCACTCAGTTTGTACTGTTGCTTTAAATCTGCCTGAAGATAGATGTATTTTCCTCCTACTCCTCAAAACCAGAATTCACCACCAAAAAAAAAAACCCAACAACAAAAAAATCAAAACAAAACAAAAACCACAAAAACAAACCAACCAACCAACCAACCAACCAAAAAAAAAAACAAAGGAAAAAAAGCTATCTCAGTGAATCACCACAATGATAAATGTACAAGTAAAATTTTGGAAATACCACACTTAATTTCCCTTCAAAAGCCAATTGAAAATGTTGCTCTCTGTGATGGATGATATCTGTTTTGCTCACAGTTAATATTTTCTGTTAAAAGAGCATGGCTGGGCAGTAGAACCCTCCTGTTTTCCTTGTTCTGCCTGCTGACCTCTGCAGCCAGCAGGAACCCTCTAGGGAGCAGGAGGGAGAAATATCTCTGCAGAGCACACCTGGGACTGCTCAGGTGGTTGACTTTCCTGACGTACAGGGGAACAGGCAGTGACTGAAAAAGGGCATAAAACAGTGTAAGAGAATAAGAAAGATTCTGGAAAACAGTGGAATAAATAAATAGAAAAATGTCAGAAATGACAGAATGAAAAAAATATGTTAGAGATCCAAAAAAAGTGTGTGGCACTTGCCGAACCTCAGAAAGATTGCTAAACTGAATGTCAGACTAGTAAAAAGGACGTTTGTATCAAGAATGCAGTGAGTAGGCTGAATAGTTATTCTCGACTCATTTTACTCTTAGTCTTCCCATCAACTGACCTAAGTCTCTGTGTTTAGAAAAGTGACATCACTTTAGTTCATCTTAATAAATCTTTAGCTCTGGAGTTGCAAAGTCTCTGTGGTGCATTCAATTTCTGGAAATGTGTATGCAAATTTCCTTCAAAATTCTGGCACTCTTTCACAACCATAAACTTCAACATAGATCTATACCTGACATGTTTAGAAGATTAAATGGTAAGATTATTAAAGTCACTTCTTCCTCAAAGGGAAGAGTGGGTGTAAATGCTAATCTTGTTGCTATCAGATAAATGCACCAGGAATAATTAATTTTGTTATGCTGGAATAGTTTCCCTGGCTGCTAGAGAAGACAAGTATCCAATCCATTGCTCACAGTTCATTATCAAAACAAGGTCTCTGACAATAATTTGTAGCAGGTGACTTTAATACTGTGGCTTTATATTCAGATCAAAGGTCATAATTATTTAACGTGCAGCAAAATGCAAGAAAAAGTGGTTCATGTTGACTGCTACTGAACTTTGCGCAGTCCTAGCCAGCCAGGGGAATTTCTTTTGATGGCACCTTATAGTTTACCACCACAACCCTCCAATTCAACCTGAGGAAAATGAATGGTAGAAATCTTGTTTAAGGTATTTTTTGCCAGACTTTCACTACTAGCATGAACAGAAGGCCAGACAGTGACACAAGACATAGAAAGGTATTTCTGTATAATTCCTTCCATATTGTTTACCATTCAGGATGTAAAATGCTGAAGTCTTACTCAGGATTGAAAAAAAAAACCCAAAATAAACCCAAAAAACTCCGTGCTATTTTCATTCCAATTATGTTAAATATTTTGAAGCTACTTTTCAGTTCATGAAGTGAATTACCACAATACAGAAGTTTTATTTCACACAGTTACTGCTCAGCATATGAGCTCTGAAGGCCCGTCTTTCCACCCCCTGTGATTTAGCTAAGATAATGGTTGTGGGATCAGCTTTGTATAAATACAAATTGGGAAAGCACTTGAAGGAGACAGGTGAAAGGTAGGTGATGCGACCGATGTCAGAGATTAAACTGGTGGCACAAGCAGCTCTGAAACCCTGATATCTAGTTCTCTGTTCCAAACCTTATTCACTAGACCAGACATCCAAGTCTCTTGTTAGTAACCTTTAACAGAAAGTAATCAAGAAGAATTGTCAGTTTCTGGGGAGCTGAAAAAATATATGTCTTCATCTAGTTTGGCTTTCCAGACAATCAGGACTCTTCAGCTTCTCCTAGCATCTGAAATACACAAACTAGGGATCATAAATGTGATAATGTGATTAATAGTCTGCGTATCTTGAATATTAGGTGTTATCTCTGTATGTGCCACTCAAAATTCAGAGGAAAAACATTCGAAAATTTCATGTAGACTATACTTTTTTAAGGTGACCACCAGGAAGTATGCTAAGACATCCAAATATTTATCTCTGCAAAGCTAAATACAAGCTTCTCAAACACTTGAAATTTTCTGTGAAAGTGATTTGCAGTCAGGCAATGCCAATGGATTGTTAACTAGAGGTGATTTTCAATTTAATGACATTACAAGAGGTTTAATGATTTTAAAAGACTATCTTCCCAGATTTTGGTCATCATGCTGATAAAATTCAATGCCATACAAAATATGGGTTCCAATATAACACATAATGAAATATAATGGAGTAATGAAAAGTAAATATCACATGCAGCTAAATGGGTTTATAAATCATATCTGAACTAGTCTAGAAGGTGACATACATATTTAAAATGAAACATTTTACTCTGCTATTTTGTACCTTGTACAGCCATTTATGTATAGTAGAAAGTAGGTAGCACAGACCTCAAAACAGTTGAAGGATGACTCTGATTATCTCAATTCTTTCTGTATCACTGCACTTGAAGATACAATTCAATGAGTTTCTGGGTTTGGCAGCATGTTCACCTTAAGAGTTTCCCTTCGCCTGTCTGCTTATGCTTCCCTTTAAAGTGTCCCTCATTTTATCAAAAAAACTGAAGGTCTCATCTGTAATCCAGACCACCGAACTGATCTGAAGAACAAAAGGTCGGGGAGGGTTTATATTACTGTGATACGCTCACTGTAATCTTACTGTTCCCTAGGTATCTGTTTGGCTTCTGCCAAGAAAGGGTAGAGGAGAGGTAAACTACAATGCAAAGGCAGGAATGAGAAGTGCTGAGAGTTTCTTTAGTCTGTGTTACTGCTGAGGTCCATGTCTCATCCAGCTACATCTGGAGATGAGAGTATTGGGATGCTTGTGCTGCGCTTTGTGAAGTCTTGATCCAGGGCAACACTGCTGAAATTCAACATAATTCACAGTATGTTCATGTAACACACCTGTTCATTCTGTCCTGCAGTGATGATGACACACATCAGAGAGAATGGGGGATTATACACCAAAATATTTAGATTGACTTGAAGTTTGTGAGGAGAGAATGCTTAGTTTCCTTCATTCCATCTTGAAAAATTCTCAGATAAGTAGCCTGATAGTTTTCAGTTTTACTTCAGTCTGATTGTGATTTATTTTCAGCCAAGCATCTGCAGCAATAACCCCATATGTGTACAGTAACACAGTGCAACCATGATTTGCAGAGAGATTACTTTATCTGCTTTGATACAGAATAAAAAAGCCAGTACCAAGTTTTTCTATATCACCATATCAGTTCAGGGGAAGAGAAGACTGTATCACTTATTCGTATTGCAATTCTATTTGACTTCCTGACAAAAAACCCAAAGGCCTCAGGATCCCACAACACCTTGTTACATGAGTAAAGTTCTTTCATTTTTCTCTCAGCTACATTATCTGCTCTCTTAATTATCAAAGGTCTACTCCACAGTGGCTTTCTTTGCTTCTCTATTCCTTTCAATTTAAAACAAGTTTTGATGCTACTGGTCTTGAATACGTGCCTTCTGTCCTTTGTCCTTTTGCAGGCAAATCAGGCTCAAGGCAGACCCTGCCAGCTGTTCCACATGGAGTAGTGAATAAATTGGCATTTTACCTGCCTCGGAAGAGCTTATGAGCAGTTAATTGTTCAAGATCCCATGCATGCAAGGCACAGTACACGTGTAAATTATTAGTCTAATTGCAGCAACAGAATGGTAAACGACAATCAGCAATGAGGAAGCTGCTGCCTAGATGTCTAATTACTTGTATGCAACAGCTGTTGTAGTTGAAATCGTGACAAGACTCTGGCATTAATGTAATGATTTTAATAAATGGACACACAAATGAAACATAAATGCGAGTTGCCTCTGGCAGGACAAAATGAAACAAAAACTGCAATTAAATAACACACCGAACAAAAGACAAATACCACATGCATGGCACCATAAAAAAGCAGATTCGTGCCAGCAGCATCCTAAATATTAGACTTTTCTTCCTCATATCTTCTGAGATTCAGAGGTCTCTCCCATGCTTTTGAATGAGAAGGTATATTCCTCAGTGTTACATTTCTGGCAAAAAACTGAAAATCATGAGCAGAACAACTCTGGTTTCTGATACTGTTCACAGAAGGTGCTGGGTCAAGTGCTAGTTACATGGATTCACTCAACCTCACCCATCTAAATGGAGAGGTGATCAACAGTTCCTTGCTACAAAATTTACTTTGCAGCTAATATTCAGAAGACACTTATTTTATTGACAGTATTACTATAATGACACTCTAGGTTATTTTGAATGGAAATTCTGAAAGTAGCAGCTGAATTATAAGAAAAATCAAGTGTACATACTGTTAAAAATATATATATTATCTGATTTTCAGATTATTCTTCTAAATGAATACATTTCTACAACTTAATCCTAATTGGGATTCTATTTTTTTAACACAAAAGATGAATTCAATGAAATGCAAATACAGTATCAGTAGAAGTGAACAAACTGGAGCTTGCTGCCACAGATAACACTTTGACTGCAGTTAATTCATAAAATTTTAGATATCATTTGTCACGGATTTCATAAAAAATGTTCATGATATTCAGCTGTAATTTTACTTTGGTGCTTAATTTGCTTCGTTGTAAGATTTTGCTTTATTTCAAACAGTACCAATGCCACTAACTATATCTTATATGTTTAAAAGAAAACAGTAAACCATAATCTCCAACGAAAAAAAAGTTCTATGCATATGTAGTTCAAGAGTAGCTTAAATGTAATATTTTATTTCTAACTTTCTATGGAGTAATCTCTATTAACCATTTTCTGTGCAAATGTTTTATTAATATTTATATGGCAATGCTAGCTTTGCCATTTCTTCTAGTAGGAGGATATGCAGACACTACCTTGGTGACGCCTTAGCTGGGCACTGAGTTATAGTGTGGTAACAGAATCAATATACTAGCTGGCAGTACTGCTGCTGCATCTAGATACATAGGAGTCCTAGCTTGTCAAGATTCCCTCTCCAAATTGTTGAGTCTGTCATCTATTTTCTCATGACAATACAAATCTCACTGCTGCAAATATACTTTTGATTACCTAGCCTGTTCGCCTGCCAGTGAATAATTAATACCATTATCACCTAATCAACTGCTGCTTAAATGCTGCATGTAAACTATGTCTTTGGCTTTGTTCTTTTCACTCTTAACACTGGCAAAAACAATAGACTCTTCAATAAAGCTTCCCATAGCTCAGACTCTTGAAATGTTAGTACACAGAGATTAAAAAGAAGAAGCCGTGTTGCAAGAATTTACATCTTGCTGTACCTAAAGAATTAGACACTTCAGCAGGCTATTTTAGACTTTTCCGACCTTTTTTTTAAGACCTGTGTGAGAACATTTGCGTTTTCGTGAATATTTTTATTGCTGTTTAAGACTACTTATCACGCCAAATTATTTTAGTAGACAACTCAGGGACCATCCAGCTCTTGCCAGGAGACTGAATTTTGCCTGACATCATGCAGGCAAATTTTAGTTTATGTTACTCTTGGTGGGGTCTTCCCACTTATTTCATGGGACTTCAGTGAGGTCCTAACTGGCAGATGAGGCATTCCTGCACCTTTTCTAGAGCAAACTCAGTGCAACACAAAGCCACAGTCACAAGGTCGGTGGCAACTGACAGCAGCAGCATTGCTGGAGAAGAACATCCTGGACTCCACATTGGGCTCTGGCGGCACCCTGAAAGTATCTGCAGGCTTAAACAGCAGCTGTAAGCTCTCTATTCAACTTGCAGGAGCACCAGACTGTTTTTCACTGTGAATCATTGTCTTGTATTCTAAGAAATTTCCACGGTCTTAATAAGAAAAATGATAGAAAACACAAAGCTGTTCTTTCCCCCTCCCACCCCCAGATGTAGAAAGACAATATCCCTACAACAAGGACTCCTAAGTAGGACGTAAAAGACCCTAAAGGAAGACCATATTCTGAAGTTCTCCCACATTTTTGCTGAGTCTCTTATCTATTGGTCAATCAGAAGTAGGTTATTCTCAATCTCTCCTGATAGAAAAACAAAATAATTAAAGTAACCACCAAGACTTTACCACAGGGTTACAAAATAGGGACCTTTTCATCACCGAGCATCTGTGGACTGTTACTGCTGGGAGCCTCAGATCAGATCTCTGTCTGGATTCCTGTGATAAAAGGGTCTTTTACAGCTTTTCAAAGTAAGATGCATGTTCAAAACCCGACCATGTGCTTCAGAACTGGTATCTGATAGGTCAGTCACCAGCCACAGAGTAAATTTTATCATGCCGGTTCATAGGAGGTGACAGTAAGAGTTGTCAGTGAATAGCTTCAAAGCCCAGATTTAACTGCTTAACTTTATGCAATTCAAATGTTTAAGTAAGATTTTTAGACCTTTTTAGATCTCTTCAGAAAATAGGGAAGAGCACATTTCCATTTTCCTCCATTACCTATGGTAAGAATTTACAGTGAAAAGAGTTTTAATTTAGATTAAAGTGTCTAAAATCAGAAATATAATCCCCATATCTCACTGTTCCTCTACACAATACTGTGAGGCAAAAGATACTTTTACTTCCCTATATTTATAGAAGTAATGAGTAGACTTCAAAACATTGGAAAAATCAATAAATTCAAGCAATGAAGACTCCCACAGATTAAACAAAGCTGTTAGAATGGCGTTGACCAAAAGATCAGTCTGTGAATCTTTCAGGAACCATAGCTGATACAATTTTTAGTGAATTCACTGTTTTAATTGTCAGATACAGAGTCAGGAGAGTTCTTGTGTTTTACTATAATATTTTGGGTACTGAAAGAAACATGTATAAAAGTGTATCAAGTTAGGTTTAAACTCATACATTATAACACACACATACACATAGGCTGATATTTCTGACACTTTTTGCTTTTCTGGAAGGGTTGGTATATGTTTATACTTACATTTCTATCTCTACAATGCTGAAAATTGAAAGTTGTTCTTGTTTTATTTGTCTTTATGAAGCAGATTTGAATGAACACTTCTAATGCTTTGCATTACAAAGATGTAAAAACATTAAAGGTAATAAGTGAGTCAGTTGTACATGTTATTTGGTAAAACATAAGTTCTATAAAACATTCTAGTATATTTTTTTAAAAGCCTAAATATCTATAATGAGAAATGAAAGGAGACGCTATTATGATGTCATATAAAACATCTATTTAAAATGCAGTCTATGCTCCACTAGCTCTTTCCAACATTATCCTTGCTTCCTTGAAAGAGCTTATCTACAAATATAGTTGTTAATAATGCTTTGCTAATGACAATCCATTACAGCTTAACATGATGGTGCAAACATCGAAGACTTGCCCAATTTGGGAGTCTAAGTCAAAACTTTTGATGAAATAACAGAAGAAGGATAAACATTACCAGTCCTTATTTACCAAGTTTAACAAAATCTTCAAGGTGCCCACAACCCCAAAGCCTGTGTCGTGTTGACACCGACAGGAGGCTGCAGTCGTGCTCTTGCCACTTCAGAAGTACACTCCAAAAAATGTTAGAACAACAAGTCTATTCCTTCTGAGGTATCACATACAGTGAGAAACAGAGTGACTGATAAAGAGCTCTTCTTGATTAAAATTTAATATACAATGAAAATGCAAAAGATATCAATACTGCAAAAGCTGTAGTCAGTTCTGTCTGTGTCCTGGTAGAACTGCACATATCGGATCTATCTGAATTCCAATGATTTAGCTTTTGTCAATCCTCTGCACAATACACTATTACATTTAGCTTAAAGATTAAAAAATCCCAATTTTATCAAAAGTGTCTGGGAGATGGTAAATATATTAATTTCACCAATGTTTGGGTATCTTACAGGAATTGTAGGCTTTCAGTCTTGAAATTATTGATTCTAGGTCCAGTCTGATACCAGTTACTTCATATTAGATTTAACTTTACATCATTTACATCCTTTCTAGGCACACATTTGAAGCTGGAGATGTACCAGTGTTTGGGAGCTCCTGATTTCCAAACTACAGAAGAAATGAAAGTATAAATATGTAAGTCTAAAAGGAGGACTCCTGTTGGCTAGATTCACAATATCAAATGCAAGAAAAACTTCTCTGCTACAGGTATCCTTTCAATTATCTTCAGAAAATTCTAGCAGTAAAATAGAGCACTAGCACTTCATTTTTGTAGAATAAACCAAGGTTTTATTCAGTTAAGAGACAAAGAGAGATGGAATTGTTTAGAAAGCACAAGAAATAATCAATTAAGACAATATATACTGCAAAAGGCAGACCACCCTAATTTGGAGGCCTGACTAGACACAACCCTTTTTTCTTTAAGTGTGTACTCCCTCGATATTAATCAGTAAATTTGCTTTTCAAAGCTTCTTTTGTCAAAAAATTACATTAAAATGGGAGCAAAAAATCCAGGTAGTACATTTTAGCAGAAGTGTTGCATCTTTATTGGGCTTTGGATTCTGTCCTGCAAGCATACATAAGAAGAGGTTTTGATAATGACAGTATTTAGCCAAAGTACTCTTACATAGGATCTGGCCTAATGTCAATGCTCAGTTACTGAAAGGCATTAACAATCCTTATAAACCATGAACTAGAGGACAAGGAAATAATCCTTCACTCCCACCTCCCCACCCCCTGCTTTTGTTTAATTAGGCTGAAAAATTCACCCAGAATTCAGTGCCTGATGCCCATTAATAAGAGAGACCCTATTAACAGCCTTCTCATCATAAATATATTTGCTTCAGACAGAGTTGCAAAATTATTATAAGTTTGAAGGAAGTGGCATGTTGAAGTTCAACATCTTGTCTTTTTTCTTTTGCTTCAGGGAAGAAGCAATATGTGCCAGACTGTTATCGGGCTTGATTGTTTCCTTTGGCTGGCCTGCTGGGCTGTTTTTTCTGGTGTGTTCATCAGTGGTTATAGAAAAAAGCAGTACTAGTGAAACCTAGCTTCATTTAGATTTACGGTTTAAAGGATTCTCTTGCACTTACATGTCTTCTCTACAGAGTCTCTGCTGTCAAACATGAAGCGGCTTTATGCTGCAGGATTACTCTTGGGTGAGGCGGGAGGGATTATTTCCAGAGTAGGGAGACTTTAGCTCTGATAGGGTGCCCTCTTGCATCCAGGCATCTGGTTTGATAAAGGAATTTCTGATCCTGTTTATTCATGTGTTAATTTTGGATAAAAGTTATCATCTTGGTTCTCTGACAGCTGCCATGAAAGTCATTGTGAGGCAGGGAAAAATGCATAAACACGTATCACATGCAAGTACAGTCTCACTAGTCTGGTGTTTTTAGGAAGCCAGGGTAAGTGGGCTCTGAGTACTTCTTGTTTTGCCTGCCCTTGGTACAAAAGCTCTTACCTGTCTTAAGCTCTAGCTTTTCCCTTGCTCTTCTGTGCCCAGTAGCACAGGCAGTTTTTGTGGGGAATAACAAAGTCCCCAGGCTAGCCATGAATTTGCTTGAAACTACTGAAACCACCTGTGTGACATGTGAGCAGGTTACCCGAGAGCAGGGCACAAACCATGACTTTGAGTGAACATCTAACTGTAAACCGCTTTCTCAGTAGAGAACAAATCATCCTGATTCTGAAGAATCTTTCAAAGCATCTTAGTTCTGTTATTCATTCTGGTAAGTCCAGCTTCTTCTCTGTCTAATATGGTTTTTCCTTGTTACATCACTGAATCCGTAGTGACACCTCTAAGAATCAGGAAAAGGCTGATCAAAACATTCATTATCTTGTTCTTCAATTTAAAAAAAAAAAAACACAACAAAACAACACACAAAACAAACAAACAAAACAAAACAAAAACCCCTCCTCGCTTAATGCTTCTCACAGCATGTTTATTTTTTCTTTTTTTTTTTTCCTTTCTGTTTTTAATATTCTCATCCAGCCTACATTTTTGTGGTTTTTACATTCTGCTTCACTGGAATGAGACTCTGGCTTTTACTGCCTGGCAGTGACAAAGCACCTAATGAGATGAACAAATACCACGTTTCTAGAATAATCTTCAAACCTTTCCCTACTAGTAAACTCATTTTTAAAAAAATTATACTGCTTTAGCTTGCATATTTTCTTTTGAGGTCTTATCCAAAGCTTTCCAGGATCTGAAGAAAGAAATAATGAATGCTCCAAATCTCTGAGTCAAGGATTTTTGCACAGTTAACTGATATAGTAATATTCCAGTAATTCATTAAGCCAAATTAATACTAAATGTCAGATCTAACAATCTAAGATCTAACTTCCTTATTGTGGCATTCAAAAGGAAAAGCAACTATATTGCTTCTCCTGAAGCTCAATTCTACACCTGCTATTATATTTCAAAATACTGGTTTGCAGCTGAATAATAAAATAAAATACATAGACACTTTAGTCAAGTCTCTCTAACTTAATTACAAATTTAACTAGAATTTTTGCAGTGTCTACACTCTTAACAGCATTTCATCTGCAAGACACTGTCAGAGACCGAAAAAATGAAGAAGGAAACACTCTTATCAATTTTTCAAGCAAATGTTCAGAACTAGCTCTTGGTAGCTGTTTATACTGTCCTTCATTGTTAGTATGCTAGATCTTGTCTGTCATTTCTTGTTCAAGCTATCCAGATATCTTACTATGCAAGCACGGATTCCAACACCCTTCTGTAGAACATTAGGTTATGCTTTAAGTCCCATTCATTTCACCAGAAAAATTTAAAAGTGAAGTACTATTTGATATAAATGAATCAAACTCAAGTCCTGTATCCCCAAATTCTTATATTCTCTAAGAAATAAGAATTGTAATCAAATGTGTCACATCAACCCTTTTAAGAAACATATATCTGTCTAGGCAGAATGGATTGCTCTGACAGCTTCTGGCCCTAAATGACAAACAAACAAACAAAACCAACAAAACCAACAAAAAAACCAAACAAATGAAACCCTGCTCCACCACCCCACGCACCCTCCCCCCTCTTTCCTTCCCCAAAGAACTGATTTTAAAACAGTCAAACAGTCCTCATTTAGAACTGGAAATACCAATTCAAATTCAAATACAGGAGTATTTCCAATACTCCTGTGACTAATTTGCTTCAAATGTTATTACTCAAAAGTTTTCTGCAGAAGGGATGATCCAATTAAGTCCCTATTTTTTGCATTTTTTTTTCTTTATATGCTTTTCTTGGGTTCTGCATTTTTTTTCCTTATAAGCAGTTCTCTGGATGAATGTCAGCAATTATCCTCAGTTCTCTAAATTATTTCTTTTACAACAGGAGACAAAATAAATTCACATCCTCAGCTTACTTTCTTTTTAAAAACTTCTCAGTCTTTCTATAGTAGAGAGCATGCAGACTGCTTTTCTGAAGAGCTGGAACTTAATCTTTTCTGAAAAATACTACTTCCCAAAAGCAATGTTTTAAAACACAATCTTAAGTTTTACTGTGGCAGAGCATAATAAAAACATTACATTGGGGAATAACAGATTCACACCACAGTACCTCTTCTGGAGGCAGAATAAGAAAACTGGGTTTTGAAACGCTAAGCTATTCGCCCAATTAACATTTTTGGCAATAACCTTCTGCATGTGCAGAAAAGCTCTGCTTCCCATTCCATCCAATAAGTAGTCAAAAGCAAGAATATATAGCTCATTTAAATTTAAAATGCAGTCACTACTTCTCAATGTCACTTAACCACTTTTGCCTCATAACAATGGATGTTGTAAAGTTCAAGAATATAAATGTATCCTGAAATGGACTAGCCACACTCATGAGGAAAATTAGGGGGATGGGGGAGGAATTTTTATGTGGGGAGAGGGTGACACATAAAAAATGAGGGGAGAGACAAAGGCTGGGTGGATTTTCCTACAACTTCTGGTTCTTCTTCCACATGATCCCCTAATAATGCTGGTTTAATGTTTCAAACCAATTGGTCTAATTAGTATCATTATTATTCTTACAAATACCAATGCAGATTTTTTCAGAATGCTAGAATTTAATTATTTGCTTATAAAGTATTATATAAGTTGCACTTCACTTCCTAGAAACATTTTAAGTAAGTCTTAAGAGTTATTTGATTTTTATTTATTATGTTTGCTCTAATGTTCAGTTCCTCAAGAAAGCTTACAAAGCCAAATTTAACAAGAGCTTAAGTTGTTTTATTTCAGGTAATAATTGCAAACTGTTGAGTAAATATTGGTCTCTGCTATGCAGTCACTCACGTAACAAAATGTACTCTTACAAAGTGCTAAAATATTCCACTTTAATTCCAACAGATAATTTGGGGGTATTTTACCAATGTGTTCTGATTTGTGAAAATAGCTTGTTATTGAATCTGAAGTAACTTCTCTGCTTGTTCAACTGCAACATTTGCTGTCAGTGACACTGTAAATGTAGATGAAATTTGTAAAATAGATAAAGAAGAAAATAAATATATTTTCCCAGGTTTTTTTAAACTTTATGCTTACTGTATTTATTATATAAAACAAGCTATTTGTTCTCACCTGTATTGTGTGTGGCAGATATTGTGCATGATCAGACTGAAAGTTGTATGTAGCCTATTTTTTTGTCTATGAAAATGGACTATTACACTTGGTTAAAGAAAGAGCCTTCTCCTGCTTTGCCCTCCTGACTTCTATTTTAGGGTCTTCTAGAGCTTTAAATTGCATCTGGATTTTATTTGTAACAGGTAACAGTCTCTCCTCCATGTATGTGTTTAGTATCTTTTCAGACCTGTTTGGACTAAGCCCTTTAATGTGGAAATAAATTTTACAGGGTGGGTTTTTTTGTTGTTTGGTTGGTTTTGGTTTTGGTTTGGTTTTAGTTTGGTTTGGTTTGGTTTGGTTTTCTGGTGTGCTAATAAATCATTCTTTACTTCCCTTATTTATGATATTGCATTTTTTATGAATATCCAACAAATACCCCACATCCACCTTTCACACTGAAGAGTCCTAACCAGTGTAAGAATTCCTCAAATAAAAGTCATGACATATTTTATTAATTTTGTTACTACTTCCTTTTTCCACGCGAAATTACAATTAATACATATAAGCATGGAATTCACATGCACAACCTCTATAGCACCTTAGTTCTGTAGCTGGATCCTCTCTCAAGCCAACATTATTAGGAATAGATTCTTAGTTGTTTCTTTGTCTGTCACACACATGCTGCTGTGCTGCAGCTTCAAAGGACCATGTAGGGGCCTACTGTTTCACTGTTGTCTTCATTTAATCTCGAAACAGTAGCAGCACCAGAAACATGACAAGAGCTGTACCTGGAAAAGGAAGACTGTTCTTCCCCAAAGAGTTTATAAGAAACCAAAAGGCAACAGCAGAATAAATTAGCTAGGAGGAAATGATAGTTGTGATCAGCATACAAAAATGTTAGAAGTCACAATTGTGTCTTAAATGCTTTTTATGTTGTGTGAGCATCATGTCAATAGAAGGATATAATAGTGAGCAAATGAAAGAAGACAAAAAGATGGCTTATGGACATTTTGTCTGCCAGGGTGAGTTTCTTTTTGTCTACTGGGTGGTTTGTAATAAAGTGCAGCTGTGCTGTAGAAAAAAATAATCCTTCAAAATGTTATGGATTCTATCAAAGATACTGTTAACCCAATGTAGCTGATGATTATTATGTCTTTTCTCAAGGGCCAGAATAAGCTATACTCAATTGTCTTATTTAGCTATTTGTGTGACTTTTAATTCTTATGGAATTATATCATGTGGTATTGATTCAATTAATAGGAATGCTTCGTAAGAATATGCATTAAGGGATGTGAGATATAAGAGGATTATTTTATGTTCTCTATCCACCAAAACAGTTTTCTCTTAAAACTAAGCTGCTTTAACAGAGAAATAACCGAGTAGATATAGGGTAGAGAGTCTCTGCACAGGTGTACTGGGAATGTATCTACACAAATCAAATAAATACAAGAAAGAAGATCTTTCAGATCTGATCTTGGTATAAACACATTAAAGCATGACTTTTTTTAATTTCAGTTTACAGCCATGTTTTTAGATTAGAAATTTTATACTCAGCTGTCCAAAAAAGGCTAAAAAGCCAGACACCCTTGAAGTTGTTTCGCACAATCTAGCTGTTGCTTCAACCTGTGACAAAACCATCCTTTAAGGGACACACAAGATATCAGGAGATCAACATTATGTGTAAAAACACAGAAAACTAAGACTGTAAACTACTGTATGCAGAGAGATGGTATGGCATGGTGAGAATAACAACTATCTCAAAGGACAAAAGTTGCTAGAGGCTTCTGATTAGACAAAACAATGATCAAAAATATCAAGAGAAAGTGCCAATGCAGGTTGGGAATGGAAGTGTTGATAAATGTGATGTTATCAACAAAGACTACATCTTTCAGGGTGCTACAGTGAAAATGTATCAATGCAATATACTGCAGGCAATAGAAAGTCTTTCTGCTCACATTCAAAATGGAACACATACCTATTCAGATTCTGAATATGACAAGGTACTCATGCTAACATAGCTTGCCTCTCAGCAAGATTGTCTTAGATTTAATGTCACTCTATATGGCTATTGAAACTCACAGAGACTTTGTTCAGAAATTTTTGTAATACAGCATTTGGATATATTCTATATGTACTTCTCCTAAGTAAGCTGCAAAGAAAAAGAGAAGCAGTGTTAGAAAGTGGAGGGCTATGGTAAACAATCAAAAGGGAAGAAAAAGTTAAGGACTGTAACATTCTTGATAAGTGATGACAAAATTCCAGACATAACACAGAAAAGACTAATGGGATTAGACTTGGATTCCATTCCTAGTAGACAGTGGCAGCAGATGGTGCAGAGGAAAGTGGACAGGTAGACACTGTAGGGAGCCACTTAGAGGACAACTTGACCACAAGGAGAACTTCCCTCAATTGCTCCCGGTAAAGTCTCAGCTTACAAGGCCTGTGTGGTTCTTTTTGTTAACATCTGGAAATTTGTTAAAAATTTGTTTATATCTGGTGAAGGCATACATCCCCAAAAGCGATTCCTGTCATACCATCAGACAGGGAGAAGTAGAATGGATCATCCCCTGGGATGTACAGACTTGCTCCCATCCCTGGATCATGGCACAACCCTGAATCAAGAGATGAGACATGCATGTATCTTCTGTGTGCTTGCTTTTACATAAGCCTTTCCCCATTCGCCTTGATGTGTCCGTTGTGCAGTGTTTCACAGAGTAGGTCAGCCATGGTCTGGGAAGAGGACTAGTAGTGGTACTTTGGGAGATAATACATTATATTGTTTGAGGTGAAGGAGTGAGTGCTACAGCCAGGTGGAAAAATTACACAAAAAGAATGGGGAACTAAAAATGGAAAATGTGATGTTATTGGAATGACTCCTTAATGCTGGTTATAGTATGAAAGGCCATTAAATTCCATTTGTCTGGTTGAAGTGTATGGGTACCAAAAGTGCACCAGAACATCACAGATTTTTGTGCTGAAGTGCACAGTACTATTTTGAAGGTGACCCAATGTTCTTTATGTTATGCACAGAGGATCTTCAAGGATCATACATATACCGTTGCCCAACAAGGCCATTCTTGTTCAGAGGATATGGTCACTGTCACGAGTTACATAGTCATGCTCACACCTTCCCAAGTGTGACCCCATCCCTCTCTCCTGTCTTGAACCAAGGCCCCCTTGACACATATTTTGCCAAATCAGAGGCCTGTTGCACACAAAGCAAGTGTTAATCAATATTTGCTGAACTCAAACCCAGACGAGCACATTAAATTAGTATACTAGCAACAGTATATCAGCATTTTGTAACATTGTAGAACCACTGACCACATTTTGTAACAATGCTAAGATTAAACATAGACATTATAGTCATTGCTACAAAGGAGCAAATTAATGCTTTTGGATAGTTGCACAAGCAAGCTGATGCAAAATACAGGCAAAGAGTAAAATCTGCCAGATAAGACCTGAGGATATAGAGCAGGCTTCACAAATGTCTCTTTACACCAAAATAAGCCTGCACAGCAGGCAGAAAAGGAGTCTGATGGAACCAGAATAAACTTTCAGCTTAAGAGACATGTTTAGTGAGGTCAGAGCAAGTCCTCATCCTGAAAATATGTTAGAAGCAGATGAGATCACCCTCTTTTATTTTAAAGAGAGTGAGGAACACAAAATGCCAATCACAAATAAAAGAAATACTGGGGAAGAAGGAAGGCACTCCACTTTATTTTCAGCTTCCCTCATCTAAGATCTCTTGGGACTTTAGTGCCTAAGGCCATTAAGGACAAAAGACACCAGTGATAACTAAGTTGCATGTCTTGCCCTCTTCTGTGTGCTTACTCAGATTTGTTTTTTTATCCTCTGGCCATGTGAAGGCCTTCATATTGGACCCTGTAATATAAAAACTGTTCAATCAGTATTTTTTATATTTTTCTTATCATTTAGGGAGCCCAGATTTAAAAGAAAAGGCATGTTGAAAATAACATTCCTCTGTGATTTTTATAAGTTCTGTAAATAAGCCTAAACATAAGTAGATATGGTTGTTCCTTTTCCTATTAAGCAGGAAGCAGACCAGTATTTACATGTGAATGTTATAACTATGATTTGACTAACATGTGAAAGATTTGAAGCATTAATAATTTATATTCTGTTATGATTTAAGCTGTTTTATGAAGTATTGATGAATTTAAATCAATAAATGCCACCTAATAATTATCTTCTTCTGACTCTGCACCAATTTTGTAAATTGGAGCCATTAGACAAACCAAAACACTTTTAACTGTAGTAAGGTCTTTTCTTATTTCATTGTAAAAAAGAAACACGACAATAATTTATTTAGAATAAAGTAGCTACAGTTCTTGGCTTGTAAGAGATGATCATGACTTACATAAGTAGAGAAGAAAAGATATTCCTCCAACACCTGTTAATAGTCGTCACCATGTCACTGTAACATCTCTAGAAAATAGTTTTAATTCTATTTCTTTTTTCAATTTCACTTTCGCAAATTTGTCAAAGGTTTGGCTTCATCCCACCTGCCAGAGTAGACCAAACCAGAGACTTTTAAGAAGTTTCCAGTGAAAAAGCTCAACTTGTCCTTTAGGATGTACTGTGATGAGTAAAACTTAACTTGAAATTGGTTCTTTGCTATTATCCTGTAACAGAAGGATCCTAAGATTAAGAAGGCATTCCATGCTTATCTTTTTTAGGTTATTCTTTCAAAACAAAGATATTATAGCATAGTAAATGTGGAATTTTGGCATCTTCCCCGCTTTTCTCAGTTTGAAATGTTTGAGAGAGTGTTCTCACTCCTGCCTTATCTGTTGTATTCTACTCTACTCTACTTCTATTCTATTCTATTCTATTCTATTCTATTCTATTCTAGTCTAGTCTAGTCTAGTCTAGTCTAGTCTAGTCTAGTCTAGTCTAGTCTGTTCTAGTCTGTTCTATTCTGTTCTATTCTATTCTATTCCACTCTATTCACTATACACCATGAGGGAATTCTCCTATTAATATTTCATATTATGATTTTTATTGCATCATTGCATCCAAGTCCCTCCTTAAAATTCAAAACATGAAAAAATGTATAAATTTCTACATGAAAACAGAACAGAAGGGGCTTAATTGCATCTTGGCTCTTCCTACAGAGTTAGAAATAGCTTCACTAGCCAAAATATAATTTCATGCAGTTGGAAGTTGCACTATGAGGAGTTTTAGAGATCATGAGGAAAAGTATCAGTAAAACAGGAAAGAGAGCAACCGGACCACTCAGAACATCTCTGAACTCTTGGTTCCTCAGCTGGAGTGAAGAAAAAGATTTTGTCCTAAGTTTCCAACTTATGAAGGAATATAGATGTACTTGGAAGAAATTACCTTCAGACACATTAACCAACAGCTATTGAGAAAAGAACAGGCAACCTTACATTTGTGGTGTCAGTACTGCTTCTTTATTTACTGTGTTGCCTGCCTATGTGTTAAATTAAAGGTAGCTAATACATGCTCTAGAGGTTTTCTTCTCTACCAGATAAATACAAAGGATCAGTGAAGCCATATTTACTCTGTTCATGTTGAATGTTTTGAGCAGAATTAGGGGTTTCATATGTTGTACAGCTTTGAGTGTACCATCAATATTTACTAAAACCTTCCGAAAATAGTGTTTCAACACCACATTGCAATTTTACCACTTACTTTGAAATGTTCAGCATAATATCTTTCACTTGTCAGTGCATCTACCTTTTCTGCTCCTGCTAGTTTTATCCCTGGGCCTCTAGGCATGGCAAGAAAATGGAATTAAGTAATCAGTCAGTGATAGTAACAATAATAGACTTTTCTTCTTTTTTTTCCCCCTGATCTTAACTTTATGACCAAACAGATCAAATTTGTCTGTTTCTAGCTAATGACATTTTCTTTGTGAACTTTCTTCACTGATGTTCATCCTTATAAAGAAATAGAATCATTAGAAGTATCCTTTCTGCTTCCATTAATTACAGTTGAGCATCCTTCTTTGAAATCCCAGGAAGAACAACGTCATTGTTACAAGGCATACACAGCATCCTATTATTCAGAGAAGGCTTGCTTTCAGCTACTGCCTATTTGTTCCAGATTAAAATAAAGAAGAAATGAATGCATATAAAATTTCAAATGTCAGGGAAAAAATCTAGACATATATATTTATATATATAGTAGAGCCTTACAAAGTTTTTCATGTTTAGATATTTCATATACTGCTTAATATTTAAAAAAACCAAACAAACAAACAAAGCATATTATTCCTATGCACCCAGATATTTCCATTAGTAAGACACAAGATTAAGTTTTTCTGCAATTATTTAGGATTTCGTTGAGTGATGCATGATAGTATTTCACCATTTTGTGCTAACCTCACTATATGTCAAAATACTTGGTGGACTTTCCTGGCAAACTAATAAAGGATATATGGTTATATTCATCTCTAGTCTCTCTTGTAAAAAATCCTCACTCTTCCTACTTTCCTCTGCCATTTTTCTCTCACAATACCCCCAGACTTCTGGCCTTAGCAGTGACAGGATACAGATTTCCCTTTTTTGACAAAGCTGTATCTTCTTTCTATTTTGCAATGCAATGAGTTGCAAGAGTAAAAACAAAAAAACACATACACACACATACACAAAAGAAACAGCACCTTTTTTACATTGCATGCATAGTACTAGTAGTATAGGCACATTCATTAACAACATTGCCTTTGTAAGTGACTTCACAGTTCAGATATATTTACCAGCAGTACAAAGACATAGAACTCTTGTTTTCAACAACGGTGCAGATTTTCTGGTTACTCTTTTAGGTTATTATACTTTAAAACAGCAACAGATGATATATATGTATTATTTTCTTCAGCTCCAGAGGTGCAATGAGTAGCTACCTTGAGTTCAGGTTTGAAAGCATTAAATGTAAGAGGAAGACTATGATTTTCAGTGATTGTTATTTCACTGATTTCAGATTTCAACAATCAACCCTGAGGCAATGTCTGGTTCAGACAGAATGCAGCTTTAATGTGTTCCAACCAGAGCACCAACTGTTGACGCTTCTGTGATCCATCTATGGTTAAAGCAGACATCCTTATTCTTTTTTTCTCACTCCACAGATCAGTTACCAAAACTGTATGTGCTATTTTTTCATGACACATGTATTTAGTGAAGACATCTCTTTGCACAACTTACAAAAAAGATTACAATTGGGTTCTTTGCCTTCTTGCACCATACTTATGAATTTTAACATTACTCTATCTTGAATTCGATAAGATAATGCTGATGTAAAACAAAGACACAAAATTGAGAATCCAGACTCTCAGTTGTCAGAATTATTTGCAGCAGAAGGATTGTTCTTGATTTCATAGTTTCATTTTAAAATATTGAGTTATCTGATGTTTCCCTAGTGGCTTTTTTTTAGGAAATGTTCTACAAGCAAGATCATGTAGCAAAACAAAGCTAAAACAGGAATTGCAGATGAAGAACTGATTTGTCAGATAAAGTCATGGTCCCAGGAGGTTAATTTAGATCTGCATAAGTAACAATAATCTAGGATGAGAAAGCACTTTCTAATCAAACAGCCATTTTTTTAATAGTCCCGTGAACTATGTGCTTATTTAGCTAATGAGAGACAGAAAATGACTCACTAACTCATAGCTAATTTTAACAGCACAGCCCCAGGACAGAGTCTACCTGGGGCTTCCGGCTTGCTGTGGAAAGTGTAAAATAGTAAGCTGTTTGTGCTAGACAAGTTGAGAAATGAAGATTAAACTCAACACAGAAATCTGAATAATTGGGTGGTCTATATGCTCATTGACAGCAGAAAGTATTCTGGTTTTACCCTCTGGAAGACTGTGTTTGCTGCAGCTGACAAGAATGAGGTGCAGCCAGTGAAGAAAACATTGCTACATATTTTAACATCAGATGTAAAAATAATAGAAAAAAATAATATCCTCTTAATACTTTTACTTTTCATGAATTGAACTCATGTTTTACCACCACTTTCTGTTCAACTATCCCAAGTATTAGAGCCTTAATCATGTAAGAGACTTCAACTTGAAGACTTTGTCAGCTGCAAGGTGTAACCAGCTGGCATCCTGTGTGAGCCATGCAGAAAAGATTTGCAACACATCTGCCAATGGGCTACCTCTACTCCTTACAGACAGTGCAAAATAGCATTTGACGGGAACAACCTGAAAGATCAATAAAGTGAAATCCCAGCAGAGCAAAGAGTCACCTCCACATTAAACTGAAGATTTTTCTCTGTAGTTTGAACATTTGGCATCTTTGAATATCTTCTAAATTTATAACAAAATACCTTTCTTGGAGAAATAAAGCTCCTTTTATGATGGAGCCACATGACATTTTCTGTGCAGACCTGCTGCATGAAGGGTATAATTTCAAGATCCAGGGGACAGATAAAAAAACGTACCATGATGAAAAAAAAAAAAAAATCACAATGAAAATGACAATACTTCATCAAGCTGATTTTTTAAGTTTGCTTACTTTGAAGATAACGAGTTCCTCTCTTATGCCCTTGCCAGCCTTTCCTTCTGACTATGTAGATCAGCACAGAGAACGTTTGAGAGAAAAGGAACAAATGTGAATTCTAACTGTAGGAAAAGTTTAATGGTAGCAATGCAGTTGCTTAAATGAATATTATTTGCTTTAGCATATCTTCCTAACCATAATGCAACTGCTGCTGGAGGTTTCCCACTGAACTAACTATACTGAATAAAATAATTCTAGAGCTTTTTAGATCACAGAGAAAAGAGTTCTTCATTTATATGCCTTCAAGTGTTGTGGCAAAGCCCTGTGTCTTCCTCTCTGTCCAGTCATATTAAAAAGTGGTATGTTTTTGCTGCTTTCTCATTTGAGATATCATATGTCCTGAGGCAGTCATACATATAGTTCTAAAAACCTACAGATTGCAATTCTACTTGGCTGCTATTCACAGGCTTATCTTGCTCCTTTTTTCCTGACCAGAACTCAGGCTGTAGTTACTCAGCCACCTGGAGCTGTGCAGGTGAAAACAAAACAAAAAAATCCAACATTACTACACAGCACAGAGTATAGTTGCCATTGGGTCAAGAAGAATTCAGTACATGGAATTAGGCATATAACAGACCAAGTTCAGGAAACCTAAGTTACGTACAGTTGGGTCATAAGGGTTGCCTTGAAGGTTGCCTATCTTCAAGATGTCTTGTTTAAGAATACATCGACTCTTTTCTTTCTGACTCATCACTATCAGTTGATCAAAGATAATGTATGAACAACACTATAAAAATCCTTTATACTTCCAATAAATATGCTAGCAATATTCAGAAGACGTACTGATTTTTTGTTCGAGTTTATTCTGTTTTCATTCGCTGGTACAGTGAACCTGTTTCCTTTTTCTTTGTATTAATATTAACAGATTTTCTACTTGCTTTGTAACAGTAATTCATGACACTGCATGTATTAAGGCAGGGGTGTCAAACTCATTTTCACTGGGGGCCACATCAGCCTCGTGATTGTAAATTATTGTAAATGTACTCCTACATGTATACAGTCCTAAAATTACATTTGGTCCCTGAAGGCAACTGCGATGCTGGCATGGCCCCTGGTGAAAATGAGTTTGACACCCCTAAATTAAGGTATCAGGGAAACATAAAAACCCAAACAATTACTATGCCTAGTGACTAGTCTGTCTAGGACCTACGTATAAACAAGAGAAAGAGAATCATCTAGTGAATCATTTGGGACACATAACTCTGGCTTCTATCTGAAATTACTCCTTGGAAGGATTCTCTCTTTCAGCTGTACATGCACACCAGCCTCTAATCTCGAAGTGCTTAAAGCTAGGTGGTATGAAACTTCCACATGTTCTAAAGAAATGCATGAAGAGGAAATCTTCTTAACTCTGCATTTCAATTCCAAATACATTTTCTGATTTTCGATTAGTGACTTCCTAAATTTAAGAATGGGGCAGGGGAGTTGTTCTGGGGAATTTTGTACAGCAACTGCTGTAGTATGGTCTGGTAGCTAAGTAATGCTGCTAGGCTCAACACTAATGAAGTGCTGTCAGTAGTATTACCTCTATGTTAAATTTTGCACAAAGCTTCTCATAGAAAACCCTACATTGATTCTATGATTTTATGACTTCTGTTGGCAATATATAAAAAATCAATTCTGAAGCAGAGCTGCACTTAACCTGTTTCTGTAAGATCTCCGCTCACCCATAGACATTTAACCTGTCATTACTGGAGCTACTTCTAATGCTCTAAATGCCTGATGAGCTTCAGGTCATGGGTATTTAATTATTGAAGAACTGTTTTAAGCAGTGACAGAGAAATGCTGCTTTCTTCCTTGATGTACAATGGTCATACTGTGCCTTCATACAGAAAATGAGAAGGATCACAGAAGTATTTCCATGTCATGGAAAATCATCATGCAAGCACAGTGCTGATCACTTTTTTTTTTACCCTTCTCTTTTCTTGGTGGTGTTGTTGTCATTATTTTCTATCTATGCTTTTAGCCTGATCTCCCAGTTCTTCTGAATAATTAATTTTATGGTATATCATTCCAAGCGCATCCTCATTTCCTGCTTCTCTGTGTATACACATTCTTATTTTTGTTGTTTTCCTTCTAAAATGCTAAAAGTCCTTTGCTTGCTTGTTTTTCTCACTGTCTTCAGTATTAACCAAAGAGTATCTCATGTATTGCTCAGGGATGCTGGGGATAGGAAGAAGAGGAAAAGAAAGGCGAGGAGAAAGAGGAGAAAAACTCATTTCAATTTTCTGGCTCCTGTAAAGTTTTGCTTCTACTGTTCACATTCAATGCTCTGCAGGCAAATGTGTTTTATTCCTAGGATCTCTACAAGTCTCTTCACACACACTGAAGCTTCTGTCAGTCACTTCTTCGTGCCCGTCCCCTCCAAACCAGTATGTAAACAACATTTTCATAAAGTAAGGTCTTTCTCACCCTAATTGATTCTTGAACATGTCTTGCAGAGAGAATGGAAAAAAATAAAATTCCATCTCTGTCCACTGACTCTAGACTTGCTTTACTTCAGATGCAAGTGTTTCGCTTTTACCAACAATAAGTAAGAAAACTTAAGACAGTACTGTGCATTTGTGAGTCAGATCAGTTATTTCTACATGTAGTCTTATCATGTAACAATCATTTTAATGCCTGAGTGACTCTGGCAGTGCATTAAGCAATACAAAAAGTTTGTCTCATGTTTGCCCTCTCATCTCCAAGAGTCTGTCAAATGGAATGTTGCATAACTGGGGAAAGTATAGGTTTGATTTTTGTATATGAGGGATTGAGTTGGGGTTTTTATTTATTTATTTGTTTGCAATTTTAAGAAAAACTAAAGTGTCTTAAAAATTAAGATTTACAATCTTTTAGGTTGACTGGATCAGTCAGCCTAAATTTTGTCTACTACGTGTTGTCCTTATCTTTGCAGAAGTCCATTGAGTTAGTGAAGCAAAACTGTGGGACACATTTCTCATTTAGTTTTTCTAGATAATATCAGTCTAAGCTAAAGAGAATTTAGATACAACTTGTATATGCAAGTAATTTTGAAGGAAAGTCCTTTCCAAGAATATTAAGATTGTATGGTTCATCTTTAAGGAAGCGAATGAGATTTTTTGTGTCTTTTTGCCAATTTCTGAAGAATATGTTGTCACATGTGCATCTGTGACTTGCCCACAAGAATTCAGAACTTAGCTGATGTTGCCCTAAACGAGAAAGCTCATAGAAAATGTATTGTCTGCCATTTATTTTTCCTATTTGTAAAGTGGGATGATATCTCTTCAGGAACATGTCGTGCAGCTCAAGTGGCACTCTTTTGCTCTGCATAACTAATGGAGAAGAGTCCAAGTGTTTAATTAGTAAACATGTCATGGGCAAATACTTGCAATTCCAGCTAGGCCCCATATGCATACTTAGGTGCCTTCAGCTACTTAGACATTTGAAAGAGAGACTCAGACTTTTGTGTCAGTTATATTTTTTTTGTAATTTGCTTTAAATATTTTAAAAACCTTTGTCTAGAAACACTTGTGGCAGTGCAGAGCTGTTATAAAATATATATTTTTATTTTACCTTCTGCCATTAATATTTCAATATTTTTATCTAAATGCACTAAAAGAATACTGAATTTCTTTAAAAAGTAAATAGTTCATAAGAATTGTCTGTATTCATTACTTTATGTAGAAGGAATGTGTAGTTTTGTTGGTAATTGCTGACATTTTCCATAATTCATATCTGGCACTTTTATATAATTATTTTTGTCATGTCTGCTAATTAGGATGAGCATTCATCCCATGTACTCATTAATATTAAGAAAATGTAATATAGTCATCTGTTGTCCCTGATCATTATTTCAGTGTACACACTGAGGCTTTAGGTACTATCCTAAGTGAAAGAGTTGTAAAGGTGTTACAAAATGAACACATTTTTTTTCTGTTCAACAAATCAGATTTCTCTGTTTTGGGAAAAGCAATGGGATACACAGGTATGACACAGATAGGCTTTTATATTAATTGCAGGATCCCGTAAGGACCAGAGGGATGGAATACCTCTCCTATGAGGACAGGCTGAGAGAGCTGTGGTTGTTCAGCCTGGACAAGAGAAGGCTCTGGGGAGACCTTATGGAGGCTTTTCGGTACTTAAAAGGAGCCTGTGAGAAAGGTGGGGACAGACTCTTTAGCAGGGCCTATTGTGACAGGACAAGGGGAAATGGTTTTAAACCAAAGGAGGGGAGATTCAGGCTAGACATGAGGAAGAAATTTTTTACAATGAGAACAGCGAGACACTGGCACGGGTTTCCCAGAGAGGTAGTAGATGCCCCATCCCTGGAGACATTCAACACCAGACTGGATGGAGCTCTGAACAAACTGAACTAGTTGAAGATGTCCATGCTTATTGCAGGTGGTTGGACTAGATGACTTTTGAAGGTCTCTCCCAACCCAAACTATTCTATGATCCTATAATTCTATGATTTTGTTTTCTGTGAATTTAGATGTAGTGTTACACCACAGAAATATAGTTTTTGAAATCTAGTACTTTCAGAAGAAGCCATGTCTCTTTTTAAAGAAAAGAAAGATTCAATTTCCATAGCCAGTATTCATTACAAAATTGAAACACTAAAGGATTTTTAGGTCAGGCTTTCCCTTAAGCATATTTTTTTATTTGATCCAGTTGATCTGCTCATATTAGTGCATTAATTTACAGGTGGTTATAAGATACAGATGTATCTCATAGTAAGAACTTCATGTTTATTTTATCTTTGTACCTATGCATCTAACTATGACTGAAATCAAGGCTAGTTAGTTCCTTTTATCACTTTGTCTTTCTACTTAGAACTAGGACTTGCTAGGCCTTGGGAGGTACCCACTAGGTGCAATAGCACAATAGCAATGAGAATATTGTACTGTCACCTCCAATATTCCTTCAAGGCAGAGATCTCACTTCTGAACAGGGGCTGTGATCTAGGAGAAACCAAGCCAGCAAGAAAGGCAAAATAAAACCCTCACTGCCAGCCAGCACAAAAGGTTTTTTCACATGCTCAGTGTGAGTCAAGCCTATGAAACAATAGCACAATAAACGCAGAAATATTTGACTAGAACATTGTTATTTTTCTAGATGACACAGACATTGCTCAGCTGAAGTTCCTCTATTCAAGTTAGGCTGATAAATCTGTGTTAATTGAGTGAGGTTAAATTCTGAGCTGCATCTTTGTTCATCATCCACAAATCTGCCCATTCATT